>NC_090936.1:1040050330-1040764542 GCF_040938575.1 Ambystoma mexicanum
TTTTTGTAGATCTGCTCTTAGGCCTCCCATTTTCCCCATCGCCTTTCCCAACGTGACCACCTTAAATGCGCCCCAAACTGTGCTCATGTTTGCTACGCTGTCTGTGTTAATACTAAAGTACTCCTCTATTTGGTCCCTCAGGTAGTCCTTAAACAACTCATCTTGCAGGGCTTCCGCCCTCGGGCGCCAGGTAGGTATCCGGGGTCTCAGGGCCACGCTCATGGTCCGATAGTGTTCTGGCCTTATATTCTATGTGCACAAAGTCACCCAGCCTTTCTTCCCCTGTGAACATGTAATCTATCTGTGTGTGCACAACATGAGGAACCGAGAAGTGTGAGTAGCCCTGCTCTTCCCCGTGCCTCGCTCCCCAGATGTCCACCAGTCTTAAATCCTGCAGTAGGCTGCCGAGAGTCTTGGCCGGTGGTGCTGGTTTTGTGTGTTTGGTGTCTGATCTGTCTAATACCGGGGCAAGGGTGCAATTCAAATCTCCTCGTCACACCCATATCGCCTCTCCATACATGGTCAACCTCGAGTATAATGACCTGCAGAACACTATGGCTTTGTGATTTGGCACGTAGGTGTTTACAACGCAAATTCCCCTGCTTTCCCAGTCTGTGCGCAACCACCATCCTCCCCTCGTCATCCTTTAAACTCCAGCAGTCGGAAGGGGGCTGTCGGAGCAATCCAGACAAGGACCCCCCCCTTGTGTATGCCGAGAAAGGTGAGTCCTATAGCTTGCCTCCCCACTTTCTAGCCAGCGTGCTCTGTCTGTCTGCGGTCAGGTGTGTTACTTGCAACAGTGCTATTTGAATACCCTTCCTAGCCAGGTAGGTATGTAATCGCAGTCTCTTAACATAGTTATTGAGGCCTCTCACGTTCCATGTTCACTCCCCTACGGCCTGCCATAGCTGCGTACATACGGGTCCTTTGATTCCCATCGCCCTAGCAGTCTGCCGAAGAGCTCTTCCTGTGTCTGCACACACCCCCCTTCACCATGCCCAATCTGTTACCTTTCACTGTTAAGCATTCCCCGCTGAACACCCAATTTCTATGGTTCCACTTGTCAGTTAACACCTGAACTTCTTGCATTTCCGCCCCCTCTCCTCATCCTCCCCTATGGGCCCCAACCACAAACTCCCCCACCACCCCCCCCACCCCAGCCGTTTCTACTCCCGCCTCGCCCCCCCCTTCTGCCGCTCCCATCCTCCAATCCCCAACCACTGTAAAAACGACCCAGTAACCATGAACCAGACCAAACAGCCCAGCAGTAAATCGCCTTCTCAGAACCAGCTGCCTCTCCCCCCCCCCCCCCCACTTCGGGTAACGTGCAGCAGCTAGATGCCTCAAAACTGGCATCTTAAAGTACAACTAGGGTTCATGACAGTTGCATCTGCAGTGGCCCTCTGAGTGCCTGTACTGGTCCGGTATCCCAGTACTCCATGCTCCCGCATTCTTTCCCATATTTACCAACCTCTGCAGCAGGACAGTAGGGTGAAGAAAAACCAAAGTCTGCTCCCCTGTCACTATGCTAGGGCGTGTTATTGTCCCTGCTCGGGAGCTGCGGTATCCCCTGTGCGTCCATCCAGGACTGTGCCTCAGCAGTGCTTTCGAAAAAGTGCGGCCTTCCGTTATGCAAGACCTTAAATTTCACCGGATAAATCAACATTTAGCACAGGTTTGTTTGTCTTAAGCGCTCCTTAGTCAGCACAAACATTGCTCTGTGCTGTTGCACTACCGCAGTACAGTCTGGATAGATTGCCAGCTGTGAAGATCCCCTGGTTATAGTTCCTCCTTCTCTGGAGAAGACCAATATCCTTTCCATGTTCTTGTACTTCCAGCTGGAGCATGGTCTCAATATAAGCCGTAGGATGTCCGCCCTCCTCTCCCTCCAGGAGCCCTAATATTCTGACATTGTTCCTGCATGCTCTTCCCTCTGCGTCTTCCTCCCGGTGTTCTAGGATTTTCACTCGCTCAAGTATGCCAACCACCTGGGTCTGGGTGCTGGTGATGTTGGTTGTGTTATTCTGCACTCTTAGCTCTGCAGTACCCAAGTGGTCCGCCAATGCAAGCACGTCCTGGTGCAGTAGACAGACATCCACTATAACCGCATCAATTTTGTGCTCTTAAAACGTCTTCAGTGTGGCTATTGCCGCTGGGACAGGGCCGCCTTCTTGTGGGGTCACCTGCGACGGTGAAACCTTTTCCTCCAGGTTTCCCTGCTGTACTACTTTATTTTCCTCTTTGCGCACATACCTCTATACCAGTCTGGACCTCCCCTTGCGACTCTGATAAGGCATCTGGATTCGAAGACTGAGCCACTTGGTGTGGGCGTCACAACGGCATGTCCCTGGTGGTGTTCAACTCGCAGGAAGAACTCTTCTTTGTCTTCCTCTCAGTGCTGCACCGTCCCCTCCTGCACCCACACCTCTTTGTCTCGAGGTGGCTTGTATGGGGTACGTCCATCCGCAGCCTGAGTCAAACAGCCGGCTTGGTCTACTAATATTGGACTGTTTCCGCCCTATCTTCAACACCTCACAGCGAGGGAGGATGCCAGTCCTGATCCTCCAGCCCCAGTGCTTCCGTGTTCTTGTCTCGTCAGGCTGTTTTCACTACACCTCGGTGTACAGAACTGACACAGCCCACACACTTTGCGCACACTTCTATCAGGTGTTAAGAAAGAGAGAAGGCCTTGACTATGGCAAGGGGAAAAGTGCACAGAATTTCACAGTGAACAACTTTGGATCTAACAACGTGCATATAATACCCAAGACTTGTGTATATATAAAAACCCAGGAGTGCAAATATAGTATTTACTAATATATGAAAAAGGGATGTGGGGTAAGCACTTAGGACCTCCTTATGACTGAAAGGAAAGTCAGCAAACTCTTTACCCACTATGCTCTTACAGATACTGACAGCGCTAAACCCACGTAGCGGGCAAGCAAGGACAGATTCTGTGAACTGACACTCTGTAAAATACTGAATAAGGAACATTCAAACAGTATTCACGAGGACCGGAAAGACCACTAGAATGTCAGTAATTTCACGAACCCTGTAGATCAAACAGGAACCCAGAAGGCTGTAAAAGCAAAGGGTTAAAGATAACAAAATACATAAAACCCTAGTCAGGGGCAAGTATGAATTGTGATATTAACTTGTGAGGAAAACAAAAGGGGATACACACTGGAACTAGTTACAACAACACCCACACCTAATATTCGATGGAACGTAAATGCAGAAGTGCAATGGAAAATATGGAATGGAATCTCAATAAAGTAGGATCAGGAGCAGGGGAAACAATATCACAAAAGGAAACCTTTCCCACCCATCCAAGGAGAAAAGGCAGTAAACTAATACTACAAAAGTAAGGTTAATGCATCAAGCTTTTCAGTAACCAGGACAGCATAAAGAGACAGAACGCACCGGCAACCTGGGCTGCATCAAAGAGTAAAGCACAGAGAAAGGCTGTCTGCAGACAGAGGAAGATAGAAAGGGAAATTCAGAAAGCATAAATCAATTAAGCACATTAATCCGAAATCCAGGACAGAGGAACAAGATACAGGAGCTAAGAACTGGGCACAAAAGCTAGGAACTGGAACTAGGTACAAGGCACAGAAACCAGGAACAAGGAACAGGAGACTAGTCACAACAGGAACACTGCTACAATGACCAGCGCCGGACTGAAGCAAACTGAGGCTTTTAAAGCTGCTAAACGAGCACACCCCTCAGGCGTGCCGCCTGCTGCACCTGCAGCCACAGGTGTTGCCTATCCTCCACCCAGCCCTGTCCTGCAAGGGAGGAGATGAAGCAGTGAGCCAGGCATTCTGGGAAGCAGGAGGTGAAGCAGTGAGCCAAGGCATTCTGGGAAGCATAGTCATTTGATTTAAGTAGCATGCTGGCTGCCAAAAACCTGGAATGGATCCGGAAGGGAAGAAACTTGGAAAATAAGGTTTTAACGGTCCCAATTCATCAGAACACTGTAGCATAAGGTTCGAAGGAAATGTCCAGTAGGGAATAAACCCCAAAACATGCCCCCAAGTGGCGGGGACGGGAACGAAGGGGGCGAGAACGGGAGCGAAGGGAGCGGGCCGTGACATCAGGCCTCATTGGATCACCCAGGTCAAATCCAGCTACATAGGCCTAGCACCGCTCGTTCTCCCTTCACCCAGCTGAGCAAATAATATTTTGGGTTTGCAACAGCATTCTTAGTTAAATACATAGGAACAAAAAACATTATACGCCTAAATTAAATCAAATAAGATCCATTTACACATTTAAAACCATTATAAAAATCTCAAAACAATAATTTAACATTTTCTAGTTTTAAAACTGAGCAACAGGTTTTAAGTTGGTGGTAGGGATGTAACGGTATACTGTTAAAGATACCGTGAACCACTCAATTGAATAATAACCGTCACATTGTTTATACCGGTATACCGTTTATACCGTTAAGTGTGCTTTTCAATCTGATTTGGAAAGGCTGCAGTAAGCAAGTGCTGTACAGTCTTGGTCTTGCACTGTTGGATGTGCCATCTGCCATCTGTGCCATCTGCCAAGTAGTTACAGTTGGAGCAGTTTTTAATGCGATTCCATAAATCACACGTGCCTGACATAAATTAATATGTTTGCAATAGGAAGAATAAATACAGTGCTAAGCTAAAAGCCTAAATGACCACTTAAGAAAAGCTATTCAGTTTGCTTTGCTAGTCGCAGCAGGGCTCCCCCCTCCTCCTCCTCTCCACACGTGTGTTTGGTGGAAGCAAGGGGTGGCATTTCAGTGGAAAGTATGTTGAAAAGCCCAATTCTGGCCCTGGGTGCCTGATTTTGTTTGATGATAAATCTGACAATTTATGACCTTTTAGAAAATATTTCTTAAGATTAGTTAACATCACTTGCTATACCGCGATAACCATGATATACCGTCATTTGGCAAGAAGGTTATCATACCGTCATAAAACTAATACCGTGACACCCCTAGTTGGTGGGTCTTGTATCCCTAAAGTCATACACCCTCCTAGTCATGAAAGCGTTGTCTACACTGTCCTGGCTTGTTACTAACATTGGGCCTCATTACGACCCAGGCGGTAAGTTACCGCCTGGGCCGTGACTTTACCACCATGGCGTAAACTACGTTTACGCCATGGTGGTTGGCGGATTTACCGCCCCATTCCAACCTTGGCGGGGTGGTAAATCCCCATTTTCCCAATTACCCTTCCCCATTCCCATTCTGCCCCATAGGGGCGTAATTAACTCCATGGTCCCTTAGCGCCATGGATTTTAACACCTGCTAAAAGCAGGTGTTAAGTCCGCCATGGCGCTAAGGGACCTCGTACTCGGGCGGTAAAGGTCGGCGCTGTTTACGCCGCCGTAAAACCCTTACCGCCTGAGTTGTAATGAGGCCCTTTGTATTGTATTATAGTCATTTATATAGCGCCATTGTTTTGCCTTCAATGCACTTTGTGGTAGGAAGGCCCTCTGGAACCAAAGTCCAGCTATGGGAAAACGTTCTAAGAGTGGACTTTAAGACGCGTGTGTGCATTTGGCCGAGATTAGGACTTAGGAGGGCTGGCTAGGCACCAGTAAGCAACCCAAGAGGTAAGGTACATGGCGGGGTGCTGTGGGTAGTCATGAAAGAGCGCTAGTGCAGAAGACTCGATTTGAACCCAGCTAGACAGAATTTGTCATAGGTTGTCGCTATTTTGCTATTGGCAGAGGTGTTGAGACAAGTCTGGGGTTTCAGTGCAAATATTTGTGTGACCAGCTAGACCGAATTTGTCATAGTTGTAGCTGCGTTCTAGTGTGTGGATGGAGAACTGTGCCTGCGGCAGATGTCCACAGAAGTGGTGCGTTTATACATACCTTAAACTCGGACAGAGTTTTTCTTCAATGTCGCTGTGTCTGATTTTTCTGGCACTATGGGCCAGCTACCCCTAAGTCGCCCATGGCAATATGCTGATTGTCCGAGAGCGTCTTCTAGTTGCGGTAGAATGCTCCCATGGAAAAGGACCAGTTTTGCAATAGGCAATAGGCAATAAAATGTAATGGATATAGCCAAGTTCTCAAGAATCTAACCAAGTAATCTAATAAGCGCAGTGTCAAGGGATACTTGTATGTAACCACTGTGCGTTTCAAAGCCTAACCTAAACAGTTATATGTGGAAAGGGGGTGCTAGCAAGTTACTTGGAGCATCCTGGGTGGGCTGAAACCTTGTAGGTGTAATGCTCGAAGTGGGGCCACATGTGTTAATTAGATGCACTACCAGGCCACCCACATGTCTCGGCCCAGCCTTATGGCATGCATTTGCTGGTATTTTGAAAGGTCTCACCTATGACCTTTGATCTATTTCCCATCCCCAAAAACATCTGTCCAAGTGTGTCGTATTTTTGCCCCTTGGAGCCATCTTTGTGCGTCACCATTCCTACCCTCAAAATCCTTTCTAGTGCATATCATGTCCTATATTCAACCAGGCGCACCTCCAATGAATCTATGAATCGAGCGTTTTTAGTGCTGGGCAAGCCACTTTAATAATTAGATGGGGCAGTCCTTCAAAGCGTGTCGTATGTCCTATGTCCTATCCCCATAATCCCACTAGGCACACTTCATTTGCTACTTCCAGTGATGAATCTAATCGAGCATTCTGAGTGTTTTGGGCATGCACCCTTTGCTATTCGATAGGACGGGATCTGCTGGTGCAGGGCCCCTAGTTATTCGACTGAGGCAGGAGTTGGGATGAGACCCCAGTGCATATTTCAAGGCCTGATTTGCTCTCCCGACACTCAGTGGTAAGGTACAAGCTACTATCAGATTATCAGATGTTGTCCGATAACCAGAGTGCACCAATTAGAGTGTAGGAAGTCCCAGGGGCTGATGTGTGATTGTGCGCGGGAGAGGAATGGGCAGACTTTATCAGGATGGGACACCGCGAAAGCCCCTGCTGTAACATTATTTGTGGATGTTTTGCTGAGTCTGGGTTGATGCTTGTATGCGAGGACAGTCATGGGAATGTGGAGAGAGGGGATTCCGGAAGAGGAAGGGAATAGCCAAGTTTTGAAGGTCTTTCTGAATGCACAGTGGTTGTCAATGCGGCTGATGTGGAGAGGGAGAGAGTTCCAGGTGGTGGGAGCTCAGATGGAAAAGGAGGATCCTCCCAATCTGGTGGAGATACAATGGGGGATAACGAGGCGTAGTGCTGCACCTTGATCTGAGGATCCTGGTGGGTTGGTAGCGTGTCTGTTTTTATCCTGGAGGAATTCGAGACCAGGTGGTGTGGATGACACAGTTAGTAATGCACATGGCTTTAAAGGTAGTCCGTTGACCAATAGGGATCCAGTGAGTGCAGAGCTGATGTGTTTCTAGGTGGGAGGCCAATGATGAGACGGGCAGCATCATTTTGGATTCTTTGGAGTTTCCTAAGTTGGAAAGTCGGTGCACCTAGATAAAGGCAGTTGGCATAATATAAGCAGGAGAGGATGATGGTAGAGATTCGGTGTAGGTCGGTAACGTACAGGAAGATGTCTAGGAGTATGGTGTGGTCAGTGGTATTGAAGGTGGCCCAGAGGTCAAGAAGGATGAGCACTGTGCATTCTGCCACGTACACTGTTCTTTTTAGGCCATCCTAAACGGACACCAGGGAGCACTCAGTTCCTTGAAGCGTTCTGAAGCCCGATTGGGCTGGGTCGAGAATGTTGTTGGCTTCTGTGAAGTCGCAGAGCTGCTTGTGTGCTGTTGATCCAATAGTGTCAGGCTGAGATCCTGGTGTCTGCAGAAGCTGCTGAGCCCCCGACAATCCACCCAAAATGTGGCACTCTGAGCTGATACTATAAACTGCTCAGTTTACCTCACTTCCAGGGGAAAGGGGGAAGGGACAAATTAACAAACACCAGGCTGGAAGCTAAAGGCTAGCTGTTTCTTCACCTGTAGTAAAACATAAACATATAATACACCTTGTTATTCATGGAGTACTATACTAACCTTAATTATCAATATCCTTTACCAAAATAAGTAAAAACCATACCTGGAACTTCTCAACAAAATGCCCAGAGAAGTGATAAGCTGACTAGACTTCCTTACTAGTTGACTTGAATCTCAACGATCATTCAGCCTTCTTAGTAGGTCCATGAATGTGAAATTAACTTTGCAGGTAATCTTCTTTAAACTCAAGAAGCTTGAACAAAGTCTTAAGTTCATTAAAAGTAAATGGAAGTTCTAGTTTTTCTGGAAAGAACTTATATTTCTTCTTATTATTTTTAGAGTGTCTTTACTTAATAAAACTGTTCTTGAAACTTGCAACAAAAAATCTCACGTGGAAATATCTTGAACATGCATAAGAATCCAAACTGAGTGAAGAATGTAGATGCGCTGAAGACTAAACCGCGGGAAAAACCACACGCGCTTATCCAAGGAGCGAGAAAACTCACACGCGCTGAAATCGAAAACCGCGGGAAAAATCCACACGCGCTTATTCCAAGATGCGAGCACACGCACACGCGCAGAAAACCAACCGCGGGTAGAAAAAACACACGCACAATAGTATCACGCGACACCAAAGAGCTCGCGCTAGATTCTCAAGCCAAGACTTTCACGCGCAGGCTTCTGTTAACGGAAAAACCACGCGCTTGATAGATAACGTAGCGTAGCAAAGCCAAACATACGACAGCAATATAGTTCTTAATTAATGTTTTCATATGAACTAGAAAATCAGTTTAACTCTTCTACAATGACATTATAAAAAGAGTCTTGAGTTTTAAAAGAACTTATCTTGTGAAGAGTCTTGGAAACTTATTTTCTTGGATAACTCGAAATCTTCTTACTCCTGTTCAGTGACAAAATGAAGCTCCGTAAGATTCCTGTTTACTTTTCCAAAGAAGCCGCTCGACTGCTTGAAACTTGAAACCCCTGAACAAGTTAAGCAGGAGCAGCTTAGTACACGACCTCTCAGCTGGGCAAAGACGATGAAAGGCAGTTTACAATGTTCACTGTCTTCCCTATAAACAATCACCAGCCAATCAGAACTTAGACTGAGGACCTCCATCTTGGCTTGGGGCATTCTCCATAGACTGCAATGAATGTTAAGGGCAAAATTGGCTGTTTTAAAATTAAACTCATCATAACTTCCAAAAACCTTTCTATACTAATTTTCCCCATACCTAATGTAATTCACAATATGTCACTGTATCCTGACAGTACCCCCCTTCTAACACCCAGTCCCTGGGCCTTTTTTCAATGGAAATTTCTTATGGAATCTTTCAACCAAATGAGGAGCATGTACATCACTTGCTTTTTCCCAAGTGCGTTCTTCAGGACCAAAACCCTCCCAATCAATGAGATACTGTAGCTTTCCTCTCACTATTCTAGAGTCCAGAATTTTCTTAACTACAAATTCTTCTGAATCATCTTCCTCAAATACAACTGCTGAAGGAGTAGGTGTCAATCTAGTTCCTTTAACCACAGGTTTCAACAAGCTAACATGAAAAGTTGGATGAGTTTTCATATGTCTTGGTAATCTAAGGCGAACAGCCACTGGATTTATCACCCTTTCAACAACAAACGGTCCTACAAAACGAGGGCAAAACTTATTTCTTCCTTTAATTCTCAAAAATTTGGTTGATAACCATACCAAATCTCCCTCCCTATACTGGGGACTAGTCTTTCTTTTAAGGTCCGCAAATCTTTTTTATTTTTTTGTTTACTCTCCACCAACACCCCTTTTGCCTTCTCCAAATTTCTTTTCATGACTTCTAGTCTCTTTTCCACTTCTGGGTTTCCAGCATCATTATTGATCTCTATACTAAGAAAACGAGGATGAAAACCTCGTCCCAAATAAAATGGAGACATTGAGGTGGCATCCTTACTACAGTTGTTATATGCAAATTCTGCCACCCACAACATATCTACCCACTCTTCCCCTGTCTGTAGATAACACCTCAAATATTTCTCCAACTCCTGATTTATCCTTTCCACTTGCCCATTGGTTTCGGGATGGTAACCGGATGATAGACATACCTCAACTCCCAATCTCTTACAAAAAGCTCTCCAAAACTTAGAAATAAATTGAGACCCTCTGTCTGAGATGACCTGACTGGGAATTCCATGCAGTTTTACTTCTTCTTGCAAGAAACTGTGAGCTAAACTATCGGCGGTAACCTCTCCCTTCATTGGAATGAAATGTGCTTCTTTAGTGAGTAAATCAACTACAACCAATACTGATGTACACTCCTTATCTAGTGGTAGATCTGTGATGAAATCTAAAGACACTGAGTACCAAGGCCGCGGTGGCACAGGCAACGGTTCCAATAGCCCAGAAGGCTTTCCGATGAGGTTCTTGGATCTAGCACAAACTTCACAGGTCTTAACAAAATTAAGAGTATCTTGTCGAATTCTTTCCCACCAAAAATGTCTTCTGACCAACTCTAGTGTTTTCCGATATCCTGGATGTCCTGCCAGAACTGAATCGTGACATTCCTTCAAAATCTTTTCTCTAAGTTCAATAGATGGTAAATAGAGTCTGTCGTCTAGATAAGGCAAACCATCTTTAATCTTGCGAGCTGGATCCAAACGAACCCAATGTTCAAGTTGTGCCTCTGAAAAGGATTCTCGTACTTGTTTGAAGATTTTGTTTTCTTTCTCAATTCCAGCAAGAACAAAACGTTCTGGAGCGATCAGAGGAAGTGACTCACAGACCGACTTAACTTCACTTTCTGGAAATTGCCGTGACAGAGCATCTGCTTTCTTATTTTGATTTCCTGGCTTAAAAGTAACTATAAAATCATAATCTGCAAAAAATAAAGACCACCTAAGTTGTCGAGGTGTCAGAGTTCTTGCTGTCTTCAAAAAAAGTAAATTTCGGTGATCAGTTAATACTGTCACAGTATGACGTGCTCCTTTTAAAAAATGTCGCCATTCTTCAAATGCTGTTTTGATAGCAAGAAGCTCGCGATCTGAAATGGTGTAATTTTCTTCCGCTGGTGAGAACCTCTTAGAAAAGTAGGCCACTGGATGCAATTGTCCAGTAACATTATGCCTCTGCGACAACACTGCTCCCATTGCCACATTGGAAGCATCAGCCTCTACAAAAAATGGCTTGGAAGTATCAGGATGAATCAAGATAGGAGTAGTTATGAATTTCTCCTTCAATTTTTGAAAAGCCTCATTAGCCTTAACGTCCCAAACAAAAGGAACTCCTTTCTTCAAAAGTCGAGTAATTGGAGTTACTAAACTGGAGAAGCCTTCAATGAATCTTCGGTAAAAGTTGGCAAATCCCAAAAAACTCTGGATCTCCTTCACCTTCGTTGGAGTAGGCCAATCACGAACCACTTCCACCTTTTTCGGATTCATTTCCAGACCACAAGGAGTGATCACAAAACCTAAAAATTCCACTGAATTCGTATGGAACTGACTCTTCTCCAATTTAGCGTAAAGATTATTCTCTCTCAATTTTCTCAAGACCTGTCGAACGTGAATTCTGTGTTTCTCCAAACTTTGGGAAAAAATCAAAATATCGTCAAGATAAACGATAACAAAAATATCAAGAAATTCCCGGAGAACCTAATCAATAAAAAATTGAAAAGCCGCTGGGGCATTGCAAAGACCGAATGGCATCACTTGGTACTCGTACAGGCCAAATCTGGTGTTAAATGCCGTCTTCCACTCATCCCCCTCTTGAACTCGTACAAGATGATAAGCTCCCCTTAAATCCAATTTAGAAAAAATGGTGGCACCTTGGATTTGATTTAACATCTCAGAGATGAGAGGGAGCGGATACCTATTTTTTACTGTCATTCTATTTACCGCCCTATAATCTATACAAGTTCTGAGGGAACCGTCAGATTTTGGCACAAAGAACAATGGTGAGGCAGCCGGCGATTGAGAGTCCCGAATAAAACCCTTAGCCAAATTTTCCTTTAAATATTCTTTCAAATAGTCATTCTCTTTTTCTGTCAGGGCATAAACCCTGTTGCAAGGTAAAATAGCTCCAGGCTCCAAATCTATCCTGCAGTCAAACGGTCTATGAGGAGGCAACTCTCCAGCTTCCTTTTCATCAAATACATCCCAAAAATCCTGATAACAAGTAGGAAGTTCACCCACTACTGCTCCAACATCAAAACCTATTGCCCCTCTTTCTGCAAGTGAAAACGAAACTGAATTCACAAATTTTTCTTCCTCTTCATGACTTTTTCCTAAGAAACAATGTTCCTTACAAAAAGTTGATTCTAGGGATACAATTCTTGCACTCCAATCTATTCTAGGATTATGCAGAGTAAGCCAGGGCATACCCAAGATTATTTTCAAGATTGGAGCGTCAATTAATTCAAAAGAGATAGTTTCCTTATGACCTCCAGTTAACTCCATCTCAAGTACCTCTGTATTATGAGTGATTGGACCTGAAGAAAGAGATGTACCATCAACTGCCCTTACCTGCTCCACTTCTTTCTTAGCCACTAAAGGAACACCTAGAATCTTTGCCAATCCTCTGTCCATAAAATTTCCTGTAGCCCCTGAATCAATAATAATTGGCCCAGAACCTAAGATTTTCTTTTCAAACATTAAGGATACGTTCACAGTTATGTGAGGAACAGCTGTCTGTATCGTGTTAGCAACTTGTTGTACTCTGCCTGAAGAATTGAAGATCTTCTTGGAGGCAAAAGGACAGTTTTCAAGGAAATGACCACTCCTACCGCAGTATAGACACAAATTATTCTCCCTTCTTCTTGTCTTCTCTTCCTTTGACAACGGACCTCTCACCCGACTCTGCAGCTCATTTACCTTTTGACTTAACTTCCCTGTTCACCACCTCAACCTTAGATCTCTCTACTCTTCCTGGAAACCTAACTTCTCCCTGAGAACGTCTACGCTCTAAACGTCTTTCGGTTAAACGAAAATCTAACCGAACTACCAAATCAATTAGAGCATCTAAAGTAGTTGGTCGTTCCAAAACACCAGCCAAAGCATCTTTCAATTCATCTTTTAAGCCCCGATAAAATAAGGAAGTCCTCTTCTCCTCTGGCCATCTACTCTCTAAAATTAAAGTTCTAAATTGAGTGATATAAGAAATCAACTCCTTTCCTCCCTGACGCAGCTCCAGTAGTTCTCCATCTACCTCTAAAGATACCTGTCTCTTATCAAAAATCTTTTTAAATTCGGCCTGGAACAGGGAATAATTATTCAAAGCCAAACTCTTTTGACTCACCAAAAGACTTCCCCACGCAGAGGCTTCTCCTGATAAATAAGATAATGTAAATGTGACCTTGGAAGCATCCGTTGAAAATAACTCAGGGCGACTTAAGAAATGTAATTCACACTGAGTCTGAAAAATGTGAAACTTTCTCGGATCTCCCAAAAAACGCTCAGGAGCAGCCAAAGGAACTGGCATAACTAAAGTTCCTAAACCACCCACCACTTCCCTTGGAAGCCTATGTTCTTGTTCTTCCCCTACTCTCACCAACTCAGGTGGGTTTCCTGCACCTCCCGAAACTTCCACTTCTTTTTCTTGTATTTGTGTTACCTTTAAATTTAACTCATCTATTCTTTTATTAAGATTTGAGTATTCCAGATGAGCCACCCGTAACTCTTCTCTAATTTCCCTAACCATTTCTCCCAACGCCTCCATGGCTGGCTCGTCGGGGTTCATACAGCCTGGGCAGACTTTTTTTTTTTATAGGCCTTTCATTCTGTCAGGCTGAGATCCTGGTGTCTACAGAAGCTGCTGAGCCCCCGACAATCCACCCAAAATGTGGCACTCTGAGCTGATACTATAAACTGCTCAGTTTACCTCACTTCCAGGGGAAAGGGACAAATTAACAAACACCAGGCTGGAAGCTAAAGGCTAGCTGTTTCTTCACCTGTAGTAAAACATAAACATATAATACACCTTGTTATTCATGGAGTACTATACTAACCTTAATTATCAATATCCTTTACCAAAATAAGTAAAAACCATACCTGGAACTTCTCAACAAAATGCCCAGAGAAGTGATAAGCTGACTAGACTTCCTTACTAGTTGACTTGAATCTCAACGATCATTCAGCCTTCTTAGTAGGTCCATGAATGTGAAATTAACTTTGCAGGTAATCTTCTTTAAACTCAAGAAGCTTGAACAAAGTCTTAAGTTCATTAAAAGTAAATGGAAGTTCTAGTTTTTCTGGAAAGAACTTATATTTCTTCTTATTATTTTTAGAGTGTCTTTACTTAATAAAACTGTTCTTGAAACTTGCAACAAAAAATCTCACGTGGAAATATCTTGAACATGCATAAGAATCCAAACTGAGTGAAGAATGTAGATGCGCTGAAGACTAAACCGCGGGAAAAACCACACGTGCTTATCCAAGGAGCGAGAAACTAACTGAAGACAAATTAACATTGAAACGGAAAAGCCACCCTTTCCTTATTCCAAATAGCTCCTCCTTTGACCAACACTGACGAACCCAAGTTTTTCACAACTTGCTTGGGTTCAGAAAACAACGAGGCTCCTTTACGAACTTTGGTGGGGAGCTTGACTTTAATCCAATCACCCTCTTTGACCTTGAGTTCCCTACAACAATTCTTCTGATCATACCTCTCCTTGGATCTAACTCCAGCTTCAAAAATTCTCCTTTTTACACTCTCTAGATCCACATCCACCATTTTCGATTTGCCCATCCAACCTGGACATAAATGAGTATTTGGTTTTCTTCCTCTCAAGATCTCAAATGGACTCACGCCTGTGACACTATGGGTAGTTAGCCTATACTGGAACGTGCGTTCCATCACTGTTCTCACCCAATCTCCTCCAGTAGCCACCGCTATCCTAATAGGCTCCATCAGAGTCCTATTAAATCGTTCCACACACCCATTACTCTGGGGATGATATAAAGAAGTATTCACCTGCTCAATCCCATGATTCTCTAAGAATTCTTTAAACTCTCTGGAAACAAGTTGGGTCCCATTGTCAGACAAACACTTTCTTGGAAACCCTTCTCTCCAAAACAGTTGTTCCAAAAATCTGATTATACTACTACTGGATATGTCCTTGAGTACACATACCTCCGGCCATTTTGATAATAAATCCATGACTACTAATAGGTTGCTATCTCTGCCACCACCAATATTAAATGGAACGAGGAGATCCAACGCAATTTCGTCCCAAGGGACACGCGGGGACTCCCTCACTACCATGGGAACTTTTTGCACTTTCAAGCCTTTGTTTCCCTCAATACATTCCACACAGTCTTTGACTTGTTCCTCGTTGTCCTTGTCGATACCAGGCCACCAAAATTCAGACCTCACAAGTCCCTTCGTCCTGGCCAGACCTAAATGCCCAACATGGGCCAACTCCAAAACAGACTTCCTCATACCGACTGGCACAACCATCTGGTGACCCTTGTATAAATAACCATCCTGAATCCATAGCTCCTCCCTCACTTTGGCAAAACCATTCATCTCGCCCCTGTGGCTCTTAATTTTACCTTCTGCAACCAGAGTAAGTACTCCTTGATATACAACATCCTCCGTGCAAGACACATCCCACTCACTTTTCTTTAATGTTTCATGCACCTGGAATATTTCTGCACTCTCCTCTGAACTTGTAAAGTCACTATCGTCAGAAATTTCCCTCTGGACAGATCTAGACAAGGCGTCTGCAACCACATTAACCTCCCCCTTTACGTGGAGCATGGTATACTGTAACCCTTGCAATGCCGTGACCCATTTCATAATGCGTCTTGACACTCCCTCCAAACCACCTTTCGTAAAAATTCCAACCAAGGGTTTATGGTCAGTGCAAATGGTGAAACTCCTCCCCCACAAGAATCTTTTAAATTTCTCGACACCCCAAACGCATGCTAGAGCCTCCTTCTCAATAACTGAATATCTAGATTCTGGGCCCTTCAAAGACCTGGACGCAAAAGCCACAGTCTGTAAACCTGTCTGATCCTCCTGCATCAGAACAGCCCCAACACCATAATCACTGGCATCAACAAAAAGCAATGTGGGTTTACTTTCCTCAAATATTTTCAAAATGGGAGCATTGACAATAGCCTCTTTTATCATCAAAAATTCTTTCTTGCACCGGTCACACCATTTAAAAACGACTCCCTTGCGAGTGAGAAATCTCATATTCCTCGACATTTCTGCTAACCCCTTGACAAATTTGCCGTAAAACTCCACCAGTCCCAAAAATGATAGTATGTCCCCTTTAGACTTAGGCTCCTCCATTCTTTTTATGGCCTCAATAGCCTCCTCCTTGGGTCTAACCCCTTCCCCAGTGATCTCATGACCCAGGTACACCACTTTGTTGGCTTTAAAAGTACATTTTTCCAAGGCAACGGTGAGGCCTGCCTCCTTCAAAATATCCAAAACTCTTTTCAAACGAACATCATGCTCCTTCTCATCGCTCCCACATACAAGAACATCATCCTGATAACACATCACCCCTTTTTCACCCCCAAGTAATTTATGCATAATACTCTGAAACACACTTGCGGCTGAGACCAAACCAAATGGCATGCGAACACACCTGAACAATCCAATCGGGGTGATGAAGGCGGTGAGATCCCTGGAATTAGGGTGCAATTCAACCTGATGGTAGGCCGATTTAAGATCTAGTATGGAGAACACTTTTGACCCAGCTACTCCCACCATCAAATCATCTATTCGGGGAAGAGGAAACCTGTCTGCCACAACCATGCTGTTTAGATGTCTAAGATCTATACAGAGCCTCAAAGACCCATTGCCTTTTCTGACTACAACTATAGGACTGACCCATTCAGATGCTTCTATCTTTTCAATGACACCATCTCTTTCCATTCTCTTGAGTTCTTCCTCTACATCTCCTCTAAGAGCAAGAGGAATAGTTCGCAGTTTTGCAATCTTAGGTACAGCTCCTTTCTTTAGGCGAATTACATGTACAAAGCCCTTAAGACACCCCAATTTCCCAGATAACGTGGTTTGTATCTCTGTGGGCTCTCCTCCCGCAACAGACATTACCTGCTCGGGATGACTTGCCTCAAGCCTTATCTTCAATTCAGCTTGATCACTCCATGACAACAATTCACCCCCTCTGTTGGTAACATACACATAACCTTTGGCCTTCCTGTCCTTAAACTGTAATTCAGCATCAAAGCAACCTATAATATCTATGGGAACATCTCCATAAGCATTTGCTTTAACAGTATTTTCCCACAGACTACAACTATCGAATTTGTTCCTCCACACTTCCACACTTATCAAGGTGTAGTCAGCACCACTATCCATTAGCATGCGTACTGGTACACCTCGAATTACAACCTCAGCATAAGGTTTCTGCGTTTTCACTCTGCCATTGACAGCATTCACTGTAAATACCACTTCTCTGCCATCCTCACAATATGACTCATCTTCATACCTTGCACTTATTTCATGCACTTGATTTGACCCAGCATTAAAATTTCTACAACATCGGGCAATGTGCCCTCTCACACCACACTCATTGCATATGATATGAATAGCAAAGCAATCCTTATCCGAGGCTATAATGCGACAAGCTTCCACATCTAAAGCATCGTCTCCCTGGAAAACCTCTGGATTGTCCTGAATCCCTAACCATCTTGAAAGAATTCATGTCTTTGGGAATCCCTCTGCTATCTTTTGCAGGAACCCATTGACGCCATCCTCTGCCAGTTGCCGGTCTGTTCTCTTCGCTCCTTTTAGCATTCTGCGAGGCGCGTCTTGGATTCCACGTACTCTGCCTCTGAACAACCTTTGACACCTTCAGCACTGAACCCTGACTTTCATCCAACTTGGGTTTACCATTGTTCACAGTATCCGATTGAAGAACTTCAATGCACTTATCTGTGTGTTCCACCATTTTCGCTATCTCAATTGCTCGATCCAAAGTGGGGTTCCTCTCTTTCCATAGTTCTTTCCTTATACTGTCATTGGAACATTTAATCATTAGCTGGTCTCTCAAGTCCTTATCCTGACAGTGAGTGAATTTGCATTTCACTGCTAAGCCCCTTAAAGCCGTGACAAAATCCTCGATACTTTCCCCATTCTTCTGCTGTCTCGTGGCAAATTTATATCTTTCCAATATAATGTTCTCCTCCACTCTAAAATGCCTGTCCAGTTTGGCTAATGTCCTTTCATATGGACCAGCATCCAAAATGTCAGAAGGCTCCGGCAATCTCTTTAAGACCTCTTGGCCTGCAGTTCCCAAACAGTGAAATGGCAATGCCTCCTTGCGCTCATTGGAGTAGTTGGCACCAAACACTGCTAAGGCATATTTGCTGAATCCTTCCTTCCAGTCTTCCCATCTAACCCTGGGTTCACCTGGCACTGCCAGAAAAAACACAGGAGCAGGCACATTTGCCATGTCTCAAAGTTGCAGAATAGAATAACAAGCTTGCAATTCTGGTTTAACCAAAAGAGCTCCCACCCACACAGGAAGGTGACACTAATTAAAAGATAGCTGCTTGGTTATCTACTCACCCTGGAGCGCCTCACCAGGGTCATCGGCGGCGACTCCTTTCTCAACCTTGCTCAGCGTGGGACCAGGGTGTCCAATGGCCGCTCGGAAAACACACAACCCAAAATCCAATTATAAAAGTGCCAAAGCCGTGTCTTTGCCAGCCCAGTCTCCACAAGTTCAACAAAATTGCAGGGGTCCAATTCCAGCTCCCACGGACCACGGAGACTCCAGGGGTTTTCCTCTGGCGCTAGCAATGTCCCTCCGGTGGATGTGTCATGCTGAGAACCTGGTGTCTGCAGAAGCTGCTGAACCCCTGACAATCCACCCAAAATGTGGCACTCTGAGTTGACATAAATAACTACTCAGTTTACCTCACTTTCAGGGGAAAGGGGGAAGGGACAAAGAAACAAACACCAGGCTGGAAGCTATCAACTCGCTGGTTCTTCACCTGTAGTTAAAACATAAACATGCAATATTCCTCATTACTCATGGGTTACTATACTAACCTTAAACTCTAAATCCTTAATCAAAATAGTTTAAAAACCATACCTGGTTCTTCTCTTCAGAATGCCTAGAGAAGTGAAAGGCAGACAAGACTTCCTTACTTGTGGACCAGAATCTTATAGATAATTCAGCCTTCTCAGTAGGTCCATGAATGTAAATTAACTTTGTAGTTAGTCTGCTCAAATCAAAGATTCTTGAACAAGGTCTTCAAGTAAGATTTATGAAGTTCTTTTAAGTTCTTGTATTTGTTTTTAATATTTTCTTTGTAGAGAGTCTTTTTCTCAGGAACGAATTTAACTTGCGCTGGAATCTTCACGTGGAAAGCCAGAAACCACGGGAAGAAAAAAAATCACGCGCCTTTTCTCCAAATCGCGGGAAATACGCACACGCGTAAAAACACACTCGCGCTAAAGTCCAAGACGCGATATAAATTTCACACGCTTTCCTCCAAGTCGCGGGAAACACGCACACGCGCTGACAATTCAATTCGCGGGTAAAACGCACTCGCGCTGAAATCCAAGACGCAATAAAAATTACACGCGCTTTCCTCCAAGTCGCGGGAAACACGCACACGCGCAGACGATTCAATTCGCGGGTAAAACGCACTCGCGCTAAAATCCAAGACGCGATAAAAATTACACGCGCTTTCCTCCAAGTCGCGGGAAACACGCACAACATACACACGCGCTTATATTGTCACGCAGAAAAAACCCTTGCGTAAACGAACAGTAAACGTGAGTCCAAAGTACGCGCTCGCGCTTCACTCTCACGCGCAGAGACACACGCGTGGGCGAGAAGTAACGGACAAAAAACTCTCGCACTAGTTTGATTTGACATGTAGCGATAAAAACAAACGTACGCGCTTTAATCTTTTTAGATACAGATTTGATTTCAATCCCTTAGATAAATATAACCTTTTAACAAGTTTAACAAATCAGGAAAGTCACTTATCTTGAATGAGACTTGAAAACTTCTTTTCTCAGAATAAATGGAAGTTTCTGACTCCTGTCCTGTGTCTCCACCAAACTCCAAACATGACTCCTGTTATACTTTCAGATCTTCCGCTCAACCGCTAGAAACTTGTAACCTTTGACAAAGTTAAGCAGGCGCAACAAGGCACACGACCTCTCAGCTGGGCAAGGACGATGAAAGGCAGTTTAGAATGTTCATTGTCCTCCCTATAAACAATCTCCAGCCAATCAGAATTTAGACTGAGAACCTCCATCTTGGCTTGGGGCAATCTCCATAGACTGCAATGAAGGTTAAGGGCAAAATTGGCTGTATAAAAAATATAACCCATAATAACTTCCTAAAACCTTTCTATACTAAATATGAGTCTCCCTTGACCCAATGTAAGTGGGTATATGATACTGTATGTAAAGAATATGTCACTCCAACCTGACAGTACCCCCCCTCCTAACGCCCAGTCCCTGGGCCACTCTTCAATGGAAATTTTTTATGGAATCTTTCTACCAAACGAGGAGCATGTACATCACTAGCTTTCTCCCAAGTGCGCTCTTCAGGACCAAAGCCCTCCCAATCAATTAAATACTGTAGCTTTCCTCTTACTCTTCTAGAGTCCAGAATTCTTTTAACCAGAAATTCTTCGGAAGCATCTTCCTCAATCACCACTGCCGAAGGAGTAGGTGTTAATCTAGTTCCTTTAACCACAGGTTTTAATAAACTAACATGGAAAGTTGGATGAGTTTTCATATGACTGGGTAATTTAAGACGAACAGCCACTGGATTAATCACCTTTTCAACAACAAACGGTCCTACAAAACGAGGACAAAACTTATTTCTTCCTTTAATTCTCAAAAACTTGGTTGATAACCACACCAAATCTCCCTCGCTATATTGAGGACTAATCTTCCTTTTACGGTCAGCAAACTCTTTGTATTTTTGTTTACTCTCCACCAACACCCCTTTTGCCTTTTCCAAATTTCTTTTCATAACTTCTAATCTCCTTTCGACTTCTGGGTTTCTAGAATCATTATTAATCTCAATACTAAGAAAACGAGGATGAAAACCTCGTCCCAAATAAAACGGAGACATAGAGGTGGCATCCTTACTACAGTTGTTATATGCAAATTCTGCAACCCACAACAAATCTACCCACTCTTCACCTGTCTGCAGATAACACCTCAAATATTTTTCCAACTCCTGATTTATCCTTTCTGCCTGCCCATTGGTTTCTGGATGGTAACCTGATGATAAACATACCTCCACTCCCAATCTCTCACAAAAAGCTCTCCAAAACTTAGAAATAAATTGAGAACCTCTGTCTGAGATAACCTGACTGGGAATTCCATGTAATCTTACCACTTCTTGCAAGAAACTATGAGCTAAACTATCAGCGGTAACCTCTCCCTTCATTGGAATGAAATGTGCTTCTTTGGTGAGTAAATAAACTACAACCAATACCGAAGTACAACCTTTATCTTGTGGAAGATCCGTGATGAAATCTAAAGACACTGAGTACCAAGGCCGCGGTGGAACTGGTAACGGCTCCAATAACCCAGAAGGCTTTCCGATGAGATTCTTAGATCTAGCACAAATTTCACAGGTCTTAACAAAATTGAGGGTATCTTGTCGAATTCGTTCCCACCAAAAATGTCTTCTGATCAACTCAAGAGTCTTCCGATACCCTGGATGTCCTGCCAAGACTGATTCGTGACACTCCTTCAACATTTTTTCTCTAAGTTCAATTGATGGTAAGTAGAGTCTGTCATCTAAATAAGGTAAACCATCTTTAATTTTGCGAGCTGGATCCAAACGAACCCAATCTTCAAGTTGCGTCTCAGAAATGGATTCCCTTACTTTCTTGAAGATTGTGTTCACCTTTTCAACCCCAGCAAGAACAAAACGTTCTGGAGCGATCAATGGAAGAGACTCACAAACCGACTTAACCTCACTTTCTGGAAACTGCCGTGACAGAGCATCTGCCTTTTTATTTTGATTACCTGGCTTAAAAGTAACTATAAAGTCATAATCCGCAAAAAATAATGACCACCTAAGTTGTCAAGGTGTCAGAGTTTTTGCTGTCTTCAAAAAGAGTAAATTTCGGTGGTCAGTTAATACAGTCACTGTGTGACGTGCTCCTTTTAAAAAATGTCGCCATTCTTCAAATGCTGCTTTAATAGCTAGAAGCTCTCGGTCTGAAATGGTGTAATTTTCCTCTGCAGGTGAAAATCTCTTAGAAAAGTAAGCCACTGGATGCAATTGTCCTGTAACATTATGCCTCTGAGACAACACTGCTCCCATTGCCACATTGGAAGCATCAGCCTCTACAAAAAATGGTTTGGAAGTATCGGGATGAATCAAAATAGGAGAGGTAATGAATTTCTCCTTCAAAATATGAAAAGCCTCATCAGCCTTAGCTTCCCAAACAAATGGAACTCCTTTTCTTAAAAGTCGAGTAATTGGAGCTACTAAACTGGAAAAGCCTTCAATGAATCTTCGGTAAAAATTGGCAAATCCCAAAAAGCTCTAGATCTCCTTCACCTTAGTTGGAGTAGGCCAATCACGAACGGCTTCCACCTTTTTTGGATTCATTTCCAGACCACAAGGAGTAATCACAAATCCTAAAAATTCTACCGAATCCGTATGGAACTGACTCTTCTCCAATTTAGCGAAAAGATTATTCTCTCTCAATTTCCTCAAGACCTGTCGAACGTGAATTTTGTGTTTCTCCAAATTCTGTGAAAAAATCAATGTCGTCAATATAGACGATGACAAAAACATCAAGAAATTCCCGAAGAACCTCATCGATAAAAAATTGAAAAGCTGCTATGGCATTGCAAAGACCAATGTCATGATCACTGCTTCCAAGGAGCCAGGATCAGCCCAACGTCCTTGGAAGCAGGCCCCTTACCCTGATCCTAGGCACCAGCCGGTCCCCACAGGGACCTTTTGGACCTTGTCCTGGCGCCGGTGGCACCAGGCTCATCAGAAGCATCGGTCCCGGCACTGGAAGCGCCGGGCTCATCATTGGTGTGAAGGTGCTTGGGTGGACTTACCTGCGGCAGACCATGCTGCTTACTTACCAGACTCTTAGAAGTCCTCGGTGAACTGGGACTACTTTCTTACCTGGGTGGGGCAGCTCCCCTCCCTGGATACAGCACTGGAACTCTTCTGGAAGCAGGAACTCTTTTCTTACCTAGGCGGGGCCGTGGAAGGAGACGCCTCATCACTCCAAGGCTATTTAAACCACACCCGATTGATGAAACGTGCTTCGCGTTATTCTGAATCTGCAGCAGAACGCTCACCGAGTCTGCTCCAGCTTTTCTTCTTTGGATCCTGAACCTGCAAGAATTATACTTACCATTCCTGTCCCCGATCAACATCAGCACCTGCAAAAGACCAGAAACAACAGGTTAGCAGAACGAACTTTAATACGCAGTGCTTACCTGATCCATCGGCAGCGGCCGTGTCTCACGCTGCACCTTCGCCTGCAAAGATAAACAGCATTATTCTACTTACCGGCACGGTGTGCATTACGGATTCTTCACGCTGCATCTTCATCTGCAAAGACAACAGCAGTGTTACACTTACCGGCACGCGGCGAATTCCGGATTTCTTCATTCCACATCGTCACCTGCAAAGACAAAGAAAGAGACCGTAAGAGCGCTTGCCATACTTAAGCAATTCCAGGCGCTTCACTGCCACGCATAAAAAGACTATAAAGACTAAAGGTGTCCAGAAACTTACCGGTCGTGCAGACAACGACGGTATCCATCCTCTGAAGCCAAGAGGCCAACGTTTCACCAGTGAAGGAACTGGCAACGGCACCCTGCACTAGACGCAGATGGAGAGCCCAGCATTCACCTATCTGAGGTGAGCACGTTGACCTGGGAGGGGGGCTCAACAGACAAGCTGGGAAGAGAGAGAGATGGGGACATTCAACAACCCAGACCTTTAATCCCCATATTATTTCACCTGCAGAAACCTCACCCTTCGAGTTCGACATACAGTGCGGAGAAGTTCGACCCCAGAAGCCAACCGAATCCTGCACATCACGTTTCGTGTTACAGACACCTTCCTGCCAAGACCCGCGCCTCCGTGGGAATCAGGTGAGCGTTACAGAACGCGAAGCCACCACCACAAAACTCCTACCCAGGCGCAATGGAAACCTCAGATACTGATCAACTAGCCCAGTTGCTTGGGGAATTACGAGCAGAAGTACATGCAGCTCGCCAGGAAACGAGCTCTCTAAGAAGAGAACTGATAATTTCTAAGGAGCGAACTGAGGACCTTGCTAGGCAGTTGTTACAAACGCAGGCAGGACAGACACCTTTGCCCATTCCAGGAGGGAGTTATCCTTCTGCATCAGCTTCAAATCCAGTGCAAATCAATCTGCCCGGTAATGTGCCCTTGGCTCCGCCCGAACGCTTTGCTTGTGATCCAAAGAAATTCGCAGTGTTCATCAACCAGTGCCGCCTGCACTTCTTATGTCGACCAGCTGCATTCCCAACAGACCAGGCCAAGGTGGCTTTTGTGCTTTCTTATCTCAGTGGCAGCGCTGCAGACTGGTCGATCCCTTTAGTCACCCAGGATGATCCGGTTTTACACGATTTTCAAGCCTTCCAGTCCAGCATCGAGAAACTGTTCGCAAGACATGCACAAGGGCAGGCCTTGGACAATGAACTTCTCTCATTACGACAGGGTAACCAAGACCTCTTGACTTATATAGCCTCTTTCAATAGACTCATAGTGGAAACACAATGGCCCGAGGACAAGAGAATAACGCTTTTCTACAGAGGCCTGCGTGGAGAGCTCAAGGATGTGCTAGCGCAAGTTGTGAATCAGCCACAAGAATGTTCAGACTATATTGACTTAGTTGTCCAACTGGACCATAGACTACAGAACAGGAAGGCAGATCGTTCCAGATTTGATACCCGAGTGTTTTCTAAACCACAGACCTCGAATAAGGGAGCTGACACTGTGGAACCCATGCAAATAGGGGGCATGAGAGGACCTTTAACCCAGAAAGAGCGGGAAAGAAGAAGGCAGCTGCAATTATGCCTCTATTGCGGTAATTCAGGACATTTTCTTCGGGACTGTCCCGTGAAACCAGCTAAGAAGACTGTAGGAGCCGCGGATACCTGTACCACAAAGTCTGAGCAGGGAAACGACCTCGCCCGACAAGAGTAGAGGTCCTCTTGCCGAGCGTTAAGATCTGTCCCGTGACCTCGCATTTCGTGATACCCATGGTCCTCATTAGTCCTGAACATCCGGATCGTTTGCATGCAATTGAAGCTTACATTGACAGCGGAGCAATCGGTAACTATGTGGACCGTGAAATGGTATCAAGGATGAATCTACCCCTTGTCCTTAAGGCAGTAAAAGACGTCATCACTACTGTGGATGGCACGGAGATAGCCTCCGGACCAGTAACGCATGCCACCCAAGAAGTGACGCTGTTGAGTTACAATGGACACCGGGAGAGAATAGTGTTCGATGTAATCAAGGCCCTTCAGTTCCAGATCATTCTGGGAATCCCTTGGTTAGAGAAGCACAATCCTCCGATTGATTGGCGAGCAAAGACGGTTCAGTTTCCAGAGTGTTCTACCACTTGTTATCCTCGACCTGATGTTT
The DNA here is from genome assembly GCF_040938575.1 of Ambystoma mexicanum. Taxonomy (NCBI): domain Eukaryota; kingdom Metazoa; phylum Chordata; class Amphibia; order Caudata; family Ambystomatidae; genus Ambystoma; species Ambystoma mexicanum. The sequence continues at coordinate 1,040,075,851 of NC_090936.1, forward strand.
CACTAGCGGCGGTCTCTTCTGAGGAGATTCTCAAATTACCTCCCGAATACCAGGAGTTCCAAGACGTCTTCCAGAAGGATCAAGCTAACACCCTACCTCCTCACAGGTCTTACGACTGTCAAATAGATCTAATACCTGGAACAACTCCTCCTTGCAGCAGGATCTATGCCCTCACCGAGCCAGAGAACCTTCACCTCAGACAGTACCTGGACCAATACCTAGCTAACGGGTTTATCCGTCCTTCAAAATCTCCAGCTTCATCGGCTTTGTTCTTCGTTCCGAAAAAGGAAGGAGACCTTAGGACTTGCATAGATTACCGCGCCCTGAATCAGATCACTGTTAAAAACAGATACCCGTTACCTTTGATCCCTGAACCCCTGGACCAAGTCAAAGATGCATGTATATACACAAAGCTGGATCTCAGAGGAGCCTACCACTTGGTACAGATCAAAGAGGGCGATGAATGGAAAACGGCCTTCCGCACCAAGTACGGGCTATTCGAATATCAAGTGATGCCCTTTGGACTGTGTAATGCTCCGGCTGCTTTCCAATATTTTATGAACGATGTCCTTAGAGAACTCATTGACGTGTGTGTAGTTGTCTACATTGACGACATCCTCGTCTATTCATCATCTGAAGAAGAACATCAGAGACACGTTAAAATGGTTCTCGAGAGATTGCGTCAACATAGTCTTTTTGCTAAGCTTGAGAAATGCGTTTTCAACGCAACGGAAGTCGAGTTCCTGGGATTCATATTGTCACCTAACGGAGTCCATATGGATTCAAAGAAAGTTGATGCAATTATCAAGTGGCCATCACCAACCTCAGTAAAAGGAGTTCAAAGCATGTTAGGATTCGCTAACTTTTACTGCAGATTAATTCCTGAATTTTCCCGGATAGTCCAGCCCATCACCGCTCTGTTGAAAAAGAACAAACGTTTTGAGTGGTCTTCTGAAGCGGAACAAGCGTTTCAAGACTTAAAAGCTAAATTCATTTCTGCACCTGTTTTAAAACATCCTCGCCCAGAACTTCCTTACATCATGGAAACGGATGCTTCTAGTCTTGCTATGGGAGCAGTGTTATCACAAAGAGATTCGGTCACAAATCAACTACATCCGGTTGCCTTTTGGTCCCGCAAGTTTTCACCTCCTGAGATCAACTATTCAATTACAGACAAGGAACTTTTGGCCATCAGATCGGCCTTTAAAGCCTGGCGGCATTATCTTCTAGGAGCCAGACACACAGTCACTGTAATGACTGACCACCGCAACTTACAATATCTAAAGACAGCCAAAGCTCAGTCTTCCAGACAGCTTCGCTGGGCTCTGTTCCTAGCAGAATTTGACTTTATAATTACTTATCGACCAGGTAGTAAGAACGGAAAAGCGGATGCCCTCTCCCGGATGGGAGTAGATGAAGATTTGATCAATCCAGATCCAATACCCATAATCCCAGAACAAAGGATTTTGGGTTTGGTCAGCACTCAATCTTTTGAAGACATCAAGACCACGGTGAAATCGCTTCTAACTCCGACCGATTTGCAGGACTGGCAGTTAAAGGGAAAAGAATTCTCAGTAGATCAAGACCTACCATATTTCCGAGGACGATTGCACTTGCCCTGTGAGGAACCACAAAAACAAGTAATCTCCGGTTATCATGATTCTCTAATGGAGGGGCACCCTGGCATTACCAAAACCATGGAAAAGATTAAAAGACATTTCTGGTGGCCATCGTGGAAAAGGGATATTAGAGACTTTATAATCTCCTGCGGTGTGTGTGCCCAGAATAAAAGTCAAAAGCAAAAACCAGCCGGCCTATTGCAGCCACTTGACATCCCTCCCTGTCCGTGGCATACCCTGTCCATGGATTTTATCACGGACTTACCTCCATGCTTGGGATATACTACCATCTTAGTAGTCGTGGATCTATTCTCGAAAATGGCTCACTTCATACCCTTGAAGGGTCTGCCTTCAGCCTCAGTATTGGCCCGGGAATTCTTGGCAAACATCGTTCGCTTACACGGTTTTCCTTCGGTTTTAGTCTCCGATAGGGGAAGTCAATTCATCTCCCACTTCTGGCGCAGTTGCTGTCGTCTAGCCCAAGTTGATGTAAGACTTTCGACCAGTCACCATCCCCAAACTGACGGACAAACCGAAAGGACAAACCAGACACTAGAACAATATCTACGCTGCATGCTCCAACAAACAGAAAACCCCTGGAAGGACATTCTTTGGATCGCTGAATACGCTTACAACAATTCGATTCATTCTGGAACCGGGAAGACTCCTTTTTTCCTATTATATGGACACCATCCTACAACCTCCAACCTGGATCCTCCCCAACAAATGGAAGCACCTGCTGTGGATCACTTGCATTCGGAGATCACCAGTGCTTTTAAGGAAGCCACTGCCCATCTGCAAAGAGCTAAAGCTCAATTCAAAAAGGCAGCCGATCGGCACCGTAAAGAGGCCCCTCACTACGCTGTAGGAGATCAAGTCTGGTTATCCACTAAGCACCTGCCTTTAAAAGGACCCCGCACTTTCATACCGAGATACCTTGGGCCCTACCTCATATCTGCCATAATTAATCCGGTGGCTGCCAAATTGGAATTACCTACGCATATGAAAATACATCCAGTATTCCATGTCTCCTTATTAAAACCAGTACAACCAGAAACCCGATTGACTGAACTCCCAGAACCCGTTTTGGTAGACGGAGAACTCGAATTCGAAGTGAAGAACATCCTAGACTCCAAAATTTCCAGGTCTAAATTATACTATCTAGTTGATTGGAAAGGATACGGTCCCCAGGAAAGGTCTTGGGAACCCTCAGAACATGTCCACGCACCTCGTCTGGTCAAGAGATTCCATCTGAATCACCCCGACAAGCCAAAGCCCCCGGGAAAGACACACTTAGGAGGGGCCTTGAGGGGGGATACTGTCATGATCACTGCTTCCAAGGAGCCAGGATCAGCCCAACGTCCTTGGAAGCAGGCCCCTTACCCTGATCCTAGGCACCAGCCGGTCCCCACAGGGACCTTTTGGACCTTGTCCTGGCGCCGGTGGCACCAGGCTCATCAGAAGCATTGGTCCCGGCACTGGAAGCGCCGGGCTCATCATTGGTGTGAAGGTGCTTGGGTGGACTTACCTGCGGCAGACCATGCTGCTTACTAACCAGACTCTTAGAAGTCCTCAGTGAACTGGGACTACTTTCTTACCTGGGTGGGGCAGCTCCACTCCCTGGATACAGCACTGGAACTCTTCTGGAAGCAGGAACTCTTTTCTTACCTAGGCGGGGCCGTGGAAGGAGACACCTCATCACTCCAAGGCTATTTAAACCACACCCGATTGATGAAACGTGCTTCGCGTTATTCTGCATCTGCAGCAGAATGCTCACCGAGTCTGCTCCAGCTTTTCTTCTTTGGATCCTGAACCTGCAAGAATTATACTTACCATTCCTGTGATCAACATCAGCACCTGCAAAAGACCAGAAACAACAGGTTAGCAGAACGAACTTTAATACGCAGTGCTTACCTGATCCATCGGGAGCGGCCGTGTCTCACGCTGCACCTTCGCCTGCAAAGATAAACAGCATTATTCTACTTACCGGCACGCTGTGCATTCCGGATTCTTCACGCTGCATCTTCATCTGCAAAGACAACAGCAGTGTTACAGTTACCGGCACGCGGCAAATTCCGGATTTCTTCATTCCACATCGTCACCTGCAAAGACAAAGAAAGAGACAGTAAGAGCGCCTCCCATACTTACGCAGTTCCAGGCGCTTCACTGCCACGCATAAAAAGACTATAAAGACTAAAGGTGTCCAGAAACTTACCGGTCGTGCAGACGACGGTATCCATCCTCTGAAGCCAAGAGGCCAACGTTTCACCAGTGAAGGAACTGGCAACGGCACCCTGATCCTCCCCGCAATGAGAGACAATGAAGGACTCTCCCAAAATGGGAATAAGGCCAAGACAGAGTGCGGGTGAGCGTAAATGGGAGTTTATCAATCAGAATTGGGCATGCAAAGAACTCTGCAAACTCCGAGAGCGCTCTGTCTGACAATAGCAAAGACAGGCTTATATATTTACAAAAAACGTCATCAAAACCTACATACTATAGGGGGCACAAGTTCATTGGGATTGGGTGGCGACGACTAACTATAGGTGCTGCTGCGGTGTGGTTGGTCTTGGCTGGAGGACGTCACTGGTCACCCTCGTGGGTTGGGCTGGGCCTGGCAGGTCGGCTTGAGTTCATCCGGGCGGTGTTGGTGTGCCGAGGCGGCCTGTGGCAGAGATGAATGCCTTTTCTGACTTACTTGCCCTCCGCCATGCACACCGCAGTCATTCAGTCATTTACAGTTCTATTCTCTTTAGTAAATCTTTCAATAGGTTAATGCAACACAGGAGGAATGCACCTTGTGAGGGGTCTGGAGATGATATATCGAGGCCTGGTTACTCGTGATCTGTTGACCGGGACCGTAGGTCGAGGGGCTAAGCTTCGGGGACTGGGGCGGGTGGTACAGGCCTTTCTGTCTTGTTAGAAGTGGTTATGGATGTTTCGCTGTGTGTTGTCAAAGTGTTGGGTGTCCTGATTGCACAGGGCCTTAAGTCTGAGACAGTCCGGTGGGTTGTGGGGTTTACGAGGGGGCGCTTGAGTTTAAACTAAGGTTTACTGCTGTGCTGTAAATAATGCAGGTGGCTGGCCGCGGCCTTGGGTGCTGCAGTGGGGCTACAAGTCTTTGAAGCGGCTCCAGTCGGGTCGGGGGAGGCGTGATAACGCAGAGCGGGGCTCTGTTCTCATGTCTTGGCAGCCTTCTGAGGGAGGGAGGGGGATACATCGAGACCTTGTACGCTTTCACAAAGGTATCTCCCTCGTGTGTTGCCGAATATAGGTAAAGACATCGCAAGCATTTGAATACTTTCTATAATACTTATTTAAAATCACTTCAAAACATGCATTTAACCTTTGCTGGGTGCGTTTCGATTATACCCAGTCCGAGCACCATATTTGTACATTATATTCTAGCAGCTACAGTGTTTTAGTTACATGCATATACATTCGTAGTAAATGAGGTAGTGGTTAGATCAGTGGAGTACATAGAAAACGACCCGCCACTGTACGTGACGGTGGTGGCATATGAGGGGCTCAGACATTCACACATGATAAGTGCACTCTCGCGCATTCTTTACATGAGTTCATAGTATAGTTGCATCCGCTTTCTCGTGTACTCTAGCAGCATTAGCTTTAGTTATGGCGCGAAACCATGTGAGGTAGGCTGCCTAGTGATACACGCAACGAACAGATCCCTGGAGCGTTCCTTTATCATTAGCATCCACCTGCAATGGTGCGAGCTCGCCTTAGCTTATATCATGGGAGCATACTCTCTCATTTTAATACATTCTACAGGCGTTTGTATTTTGTGGATGAAAGAAATAATGCAAGAGGTCTTGACATTAATATATACATATATATAAAGACTGTCTGCCATCAGAGGACCATTTTACTGTTCTTCTCATTGTTCAGGCCTGCTGGCCGGGTCATGCTGATAGTGATGGTACACTGCGGGAGGTGAACTGTTACAATGTTAGCGTATTGCGCTAGCTCATGTCCGTCTTGTTCGTGGGAACGTGCTCGCAGCGGATCTGCCAGGGTGCTGCGGCAACAGGGATGTTCTCCAAGGGTGGGGGCCGCGCTACAGTGCGCTGAGCTCACACCATCTTTACCGGGCAAAGAATGGTTTTTGGGCCTAGCTAAATTTGTGTTGTAATCAATACATGTGGGCATTCGATACGTGTGGGCAATGTCTCCAGTGGGTGAGCCCTCCACCACCTGGGCCCGGGTGGCATGAGGGAACGCCCAATGGGCCATAGCCCTCACCTGGGGAAGAAACGCAGGCGAGAGGGGTCTCCTGGACCAGTCCTCCCCTACAGATCGTTCATAGATTTACATGCTGTTTTGAATATTCCCAATCATCAAGTTGGGAACCCTCAGTAATATTGAAGCATTTTTCATTTGGATTTGAAAAGCTACAGTCCCTTTGGTGTTATCTTAGTCGTTTTGGGTCATCTTAACCATCAATAAGCAGTGTCTTCCTTAGCTCCACCCTAGAGGCCATCTTCAGAATTTTTACTGCACGTTCAAGTTTTGGAATTCCTCTTCAAGTTCTCTACTTTCCTTTGTTTATCTACAAACTTTATAGCTTTAAGATTACTTTTTATAGCGCTGAAAAGTTGAGATAGGTTCTGTTGTCTTCTGTGGTTTGAGGAAGTACTACATTCATCGGGTGCTGCCCCACGGGACAGACCCTTGTATCCTTATGTCTCAGGAGGATAGCTGAGGGGCAACGCGCTCGCCTTGGAAGCAAGACGACGCGGAGCAACACAGTTTCGATCCCTGTGTCCGCACTTAGAAACCTCTGGGTATTTACTGCATTATAAATGACCAATCATAGATATAAATCTCTCTATCTCTTAAGAGTCGAGTCCTATGGACTGTTCCCTTGCCTGTAACGCTTATATCCAGACCACAATATTAATGTATGTTCCATGTGCCACTCCTTCTGGAATAAAATCTTAAGCCTGTCGCAGATGGTTGGGCACTGGGCTAGATGAAGGGACTGTGGCTTCAGATTCAACTTCCGTTAGATTTCATGCTGCACTTTGCCACAGCAGATCCCATGAGAAGGCTTCCTGTGAGAAGACGGTGAAGAAAGAAGATACCACCCATGCTCAGTCTGCCCCATCAAAAAAAGCCCTAGCGCATACATCCTCAGATAAGCAGCCTACTTTGTCGATGAAATCCACAACGACTGCTTCGTCCACGGCTCCTTTAACACCTTCATCGTCCGCAAGACCATCGTCCACAGCATGTCCTTCGTCAACAAAGCATTTGTCAATAAAAACCAAAGTGTCGATGATCCCAATGACACCTTGGTGTCATTGTGCCACAAGTCTTCTCCGTCCATGACTCAGACGATGGTTGGCGTACTGATGACGAAAGTTTCATCGACTACTACCTCGGCGACAGCAAAAATCCCATCAACACCCTCATCTGTGGCTCTCTTCAGCAACTACCACATCTTCATAAGAGTGGCATAAAAACAGGTAAAGTAAACTTGCCTCCCTTCCTCACATTCTGAGTTGACCATCCATAGGGTTTACAGGTTCTCTGGCGATGCTTACTCCTGCTGTTAGTCACGCCAGTGGAGGTCCAGGGGTCACAGTTTCAGTGACAGAATTTGGTGTCTGTATTGTGTTCAAGTAGGCAGCGGTTCTGGATTCTGGTAGGATTGTTTCTCCAACAAGCTTTTAGCTGGACTGCACAGGCACTTAAATACTGCAGCCACCACAGGTCCCACCATGTGACTAGACCTTCTAGACACCGCAGAGTAGCAGTGAAGAAAATCCTGGTCAAGGGGTGGGAGGTGAGATTTGTGGCAAGGAGAAATCGCCCTAGAAAGGCTCCTCTTCTTGCAAGAGAGCAGAAAACGCAGGAAAGATGGATGGATGGTCTTAGGCCAGAAGTAGATAACCTGCAGGGTGCAGAGCTCCAGCTGAGCACGATGACCAGCGGAGAAGCCTTTGCAGAGACTGGTCATCCCACAGGATGTTCCTGTGACATTTCTTGGCTTCTGTCAGCTGGCTTCTGATGCAAAGGCCAGGAAGGGTTGGTCCAACCAGTTAAATATCTAGGCATTGCCAAGGGTCTTCAAGTGCAGGAGGGCTTCACTTGGAGTTAACTTTGGCATTATTGGCTGTCCGTAACAGCAGTCTTCTGATTCTTATGCTCAGGTGCCTCTTAACTCAAAATATGGTCGGGTGGTGCCAACCCACCAATGGCAAGGACCTGCACTATTCAAACATGTAAAGCTATCCAATGATGGACCACCTCAAATCCAACATCTACAGAGCAGCAGAATTACTCTCACATGGATGTTGATTGGAACCATACAGTCCCTACCTCCATTTCATCCAGGTCCCAAACACATCACTGGGAATTCACGCTGGGGCCTGCGAAGGTGCATGCCATATATAGCAGTTTCTGGACCCAAGAGGGCAGGGAGGAGGAATCAGATGGGTGATCCAGTGACAGGATTCGGCCACATAGAGTGTGGAACTGATTTCGTTTTCTCTCCGAGAATGCATACTTCCACTTTTTACATATACTGCCTTTCTCGAGCAGCTGCCTTTTAAAAACTGCACTCACCATGGAGAGAACTTGCTTTAAATTATGTCCCAGCTGCAACAGAAAATATCTGTGGAAAGACTCTCATTGAGTGTGTAATCACTGCCTTCCCCAAGAACCCAGAGGGCCGTTGTGCATCCTGTAAGTTATTTAGGCTAAAAACCCTAAAGGAACGACGCACCAAACGGTGGGCGGCCCATGCAATGATGGGCCGAATCAGAAACCGCAACCGACCTGAGTCGGATCTGGAAGACCAAGGCAGCAGCTGCTCCGTGTTGGAGGCTGAAGACATTTCAAGGGAACCTTCTGGCGTGTCAGTCCCCAAACCCGATAGGCAGCTGCACCATGCTGCTATGGGGAAAAGCCTCTGACAGAGACGCACACATAAGCACACAAACCCAGGCCGCTCTTTGACCGAGCCGTCGAAAGAAGGCTGCATGCCGGTGGAAGGCACTTCGTGGCCTACCAACCATGCGCTGAAAAAGCCGTAACCGTGTTTAGTGCAAGGTGATGAAGAAAAACAGGCGCCAATATGCATACGTAAAAGTCTCTTCTCGATAGATGTTTCATAGGTGTCAAAACATTCCACGCTAGTGGGGATAAATACCATACAAAGTCACATACACACATGTTCACACTCCTTCTGTCACTGACAAAGTGCCACAGTATGAAGAGACTAATTCCCCTTAATCTCATTTTCTCCAGACAGAGAGGCCTATAGAGGACCGTGAGGCTATTGTGTTCCCCCTACCCAAAACACCTAGAACAGGGACATGGACAAAGGAACGTTTTGAAGAAACAATGGACAAAGTTTCCTCTTGTGTGGACTTGGCCCTTAGCAAAATCACCAAGACGCCACATATCGCCCACAGATACTGTCCTAGACCTCTCCCATGACTCTTTCCAAGGGGACGATCAGGCATATCAAGATGTGTAGTATGTCAACTAGGATGAACCTGATGATGACCCTGACTATTTAGTATTTTATTTGTATGGCACACCTAACCCTTGGGCATCTGGGCGCACAAACTTATGAATATGGTTACAGGAAATGCAAGCTTAAGCGAATGGTTACTTGATTAACAGCTTAAGGTTTTGGTTACATGCTCAGCAAGCTTAAGAAATTGGTTACAAGTAATGCAGATCACAGATAATGCATGCTTGAGGACGTGCTTACAGGTATTGCAAGCTTAAAGTGGTTACATGTTTAGCAAGCTTAAGATGTTTGTGACATGTTGTGCAAGCTTAAGAGTTTGGTTACGGGTAATGCGGATCACAAATAATGCAAGCTTAAGAATTTGGTTACAGGAGATGCACGGCCCGGGGGGTGCAGGCTGGGGGCTTATGTTGCACGTTGAGCCAACTTATGGCTTGCAGTGACTTAACTAGGTGGATGTAAGGCCTGCTAGGTTACTTGCAGGTGAGGAGAGTACTTTGAATTTAATCTGGTCCTTTACAGGTAGCAAGTGGATGTTTTTTCTGATGGTGGAGATATGGTCTGCTTTGGGGATATTTAGTGCTGCTCTTATGGCGTTGTTCTGCACAGTTTGGAGTTTCATGATGTTTTTAGTTGAGGAGCCTGCTAAGATGGCATTAGAGTAATCGATCCTGGAGAGGATTAAGGCTCCTGCCAGGGTGATACGGTTCTCTACTGTGAGAAATGGTCTACAGACAGCAATGAGTTTATCTGTGTAGGCGGATGGTGAGGTGATGGCATTGACTTGCCGTGAGCGAGGAGTTGAGATAGACATCTAAGGTCTTGACCTCTTTGGCAGTTGTGATAAGGTTTCCATCAATGTTGAAGGATTGGTACAGTGGAGACAGATTTTTGAGTTTAGTTTGACTGCCCATGATAAGGATCTCAGTCTTATCGTCATTAAGACATAATTCATGCTGAGCCATCCAAGCTTGGATCGTGAGATAGATTGCATTACGGGCATTCATGTCGCTGATGTAATCCCCCGTTATAGGAATTAGTATTTGGGTCTCATCAGCATAGTTTGTATATGTGACAACCAATTTGTCCAGTTCATCGAAGAGAGGTTTAGTAAATGCCTTGTACATGGTAGGTGAAACGCATGAACCCTGTGGCATTTCACAGGTGACTGAGGTGGGGTTAGCTGCTGCTGGTGCGGAGAAGACTCTCATCGTACGGTTTGACAAGAATTATTTGATCCATGCAGTTACATTATTGGAAAAGTGGGCATCGCTAGCAAGGTGACGGCATTGGATGTTATTATTAACAAGGTGAAATGCCGCTGAAAGATCGAGGAGGAGGATGGCTAGGTCACCTCTGTCCCTAATCAGGCCCATTTGTGCCTTAAGGTCTACTAGGGCCGTTTCCGTTCCATGGCTCTGGCGGAAGACGGATTACCGGAGGCCTAGCAGACGGTGTGTTTCTAAGTGTTTTTGAATCTGGACATATGCTACCCTGTCCAGAATTCTTTGCAAAAACAGTACCGTCATGATAGGCCGGTAATTCGTAGGTACATTGGGTTCAAAGTAGTCTTTTTCAGTAGAGGCCACACCCAAGCTTCCTTGAGGTTATCCGGTACTTTGTTTTAGGCAAAATAATTTTTTATAAGTGAAGTGATGAATGGTGCCAGGTTGTCTGCACAATCTATGATTAGGGTCGCATGACATATGTCTCCTTGGCATTGTGACGGTTTGAGGCCTTTTATGGTGGTATCTTCTATCGTAATAGAGGAAAACTCAAACTTAGGGAATGATTTGGGTGGTATGAGTTCAATGGTGAACTGCTGAGCTGTGTTGAGTTTCAGCTTTTTATTATTAATTTTGAGCTGGAGTTCCATGATTTTATCTATAAGAGCCTTTTGAATATTTTCACACCAGGTGTGGTCTTTGATGCATAAGTCAGGACTCTGAGAAGGGGCTTCTAATTCTTTTAGGACTGAAAGAGCCCTTTAGAGCTCGAGTTAGCATTTTCTATGTGCAGGTTATACGCATTGCTTTTGGCCTGATGGGTGGCTTTTCTGTAGTCCGAAGCTAGGGAGGTGAAATGTTATTAGTGATTGATGGGTTTTTCCTGCAATTGCTTTCTGCATTTCTTTTTTTACTACGTAACTCTTTAAATTCAGGGGTAAACCACTGGTTAAGATGAGCTTAACCAGTGGTTTACCCCTGAACTTAATGGAAACAGCCTTAGATGCAGTGGCCCCTTTGGGTAACTGCAAAGCTACACCTATTGCAGTTACCCAAAGGGGCCACTGCATCTAAGGCTGTTTCCATCACTTGATTATAGGTAGATACCAGAGAGGCAAGGTCCGTTGACTCTTCAGCATGCATAGTGAGCCGAGAGATCCGCGAGAGAATGTTTTCTGGCGTGATGTTGCGCATGTTTCGTGCTTGAATGGCAGGTGCCATAGGCGTTGGAAGGTTGGTGGATGTGTTGGTGCTGATTTGGAATAGTAGGGTATTGTGGTCTGACCATGGGCAGGGATCATTGTTGATGTGAGTAGTGCAGTTGTGGTCAGGGAGCCAATCGGCCGTGCAACATTTGGCATGTGTTGGCCCAGAGGAGCGTAAGGTGAAACCTTGTGTTTCAATGGTATTGGCTAGTGTGGTGGCTTGCGTATCCGAGCTGTCGTGAAGGCCTAGATTGAAGTCTCCAAGGACGATCACTTTAGAAGTACGTTTTGTATCAGTGGTTAGCAGGGTGGCGATGTCCCCTTTGAATGAAGATATGGGACCTGGTGGCCTGTAGATGAGGTGTAGGTTTAGTGAGGTTGTGGCAGAGACTGTGATTTTAGTGGACAAGAGTTCTCCTGATGGGAAAGGGATGTTGGGAATTTCTGATTTTGAGGTTTGATTTGGAGATGAAGGCGATGCCTCCTCCCTTTGTGCTGGTTCTGTCCTTTCTAATAATTGCATAGTCGTCCAGTAAGGCAAGGACTAATGCAGGACCTGCTGCGGGATGCAGCCAAGTTTCTGTTATAGCAATAAAGTCAAGGTCATTTGTTGTGATGAGGTCGGATATGTCCAAGGCGTGTGCAGGGATTGATCTGGCATTAATTAAGGCACCTTTAATTTGTGAAGAAAGATTGCCAGCTTTGCCGTTAGTAGGTTTAGATTTAGTTGTACTTGAAGCACATTTGGGCCTATGTCTAAGCGAATTATTCTTTTAATTTGGGTCCCGTACGTATTTGTTTTCAGCAGCTAGGTTTGTGGCAGTGGTGCTAGTTAAGTTTAAGGTGTTCACAGGATGGGGTGCTAACTGATCATTTTGATGTAGTGGATCGTTTTTTGTCCTGTCTCTAAGTGTATTGTTCCTCTGGTCACAGGTGAGGTGCGGACATAGGTGGCTGTGTGGTTATCCAGTGAGAACGATTTACAGCTACTCATATGAAGTAATTGACAAAGGGGCATAGTCATTTGGGTGGTATTGGATGTGGAAGGTGCTAAAGCCATGGCTAGAAGGACGGCTGAGGAGCGCCAATAGTACTAATTTAAGGTTGTGGCTTGGCATGAACCAACTATGCAGTGTAATAATGTTGGTAGGTAGTATAGAAGAGTATGAGTAGTATGGAATCATGTACATTTGACCAAGGAAAGGTGTTTTTATAGGTAGGTTAGCAGTAAGCCTGGCCGTCTGTTGTTTTGGTAGGCTATGGGGGTCAGAGATCCTTTTTAGAGTCTGGCTCAGAGCAGCCTAGTCTTTTATCACAGTGGGGCAGTGCGTGGCATACAAATAAGTTGTCCGGTGGGCTAGGGAAGGACACTGTGATGTTGGACAGGTAAAGGCACGGAGTGACACATGGTCCATTTCCGCAGTAGATTACGACCAGTGTGAGGCCAGTTAGGACTACCGGGTAGGCTATGAGCAGCGTGTAGATAGTTTGGGGTACATGGTGATAATCGGCCTAGTAGCAATTTGGGTATTCGGTTGAAAACCAATGGGCCTCATTACAAGTTTGCCGTTCCAGGAACTATGGTACCTGTAAGCTTGCCGGTACCGTAGATCCCAGACCGGCAAACTACGAGTTGTGCTGGCGGGCAGAGCGGCACCCGCGACCTCAACATGTCGGATGCACCGGCACAGATCATAACGGTGCGGGTGCATCTCGCTTCCCCATTCCCATTGAGCCCTGTGGGGCACAATGGGAAAGGGGAAGAATTTTTTTCCGGCGCCCAGGAATGGCCAAATACCGGGTCCGGCAAGGCTGTAGTGACCCGGTAATTGCCCATTTCTGGGTGCCGGAAAAAATAAAATACCGGCGAAAGCCTCATAATGAGGCCCAATGAGACTAATTCTGGTGTAACAACCGTTTTCGGGTGCTGGTTGAAGAGGCTACTGGTTGCCGTTAGCTGGCGAGCCGCGTAAAGATCATGTGTTAAGCCTCACTGAGGTGGGGCACATTTTCTAGTAGCTTGGATTCGTAGCATGTCAATTAGTGCAAGCATAGATAGTACACGCTAAAGCACAGGTAAAGTGGGTAAGCAATACTTCAGTAGTCGATCAATTATTAGATAGGTTAAGAATGACTTCACAGGTATACAGCGAAGCGCGGTAGGTCACAGCAGGCAAGATCAGATGGATTAACGACGACAACAGAATACTTGGTAGGTAGAGGTTTTGGTTCAAAAGGATGGCAGCAACGAAGCGAGAGACACGTTATGGAATCTCTGTTGGGCGGTTCGATCTTGCCGGTACCCACAGTAGGACCAGGAGGAGAGGGGTGTATCAGTCAGTATCCGCAGAGGTGTGGGATTTGGTCTACGAGGGGCGCCAAGCGGTTAGGCATATGGGTATAAAGCGTATGCTACTGGGAAGTGCGAGGGTCCGATGCGGTGTGCAAGGGATACAAGTCAAAGGGGCAGTGCGGTCTAGAAAGAGTCTCACTGTGCAGCTGCTAAGGTGTTCGATATGCAGTGGGTCGATCAGATGATGGCAGTGCTCCGGGCGGGCTGTGAGTCCTTTAGATCAGGGCTAGTGCAGCAGGTGCAGGTAGTGGGGTGATCCCAGATGAAGGGTGTAAATGAGGACATAGAGCGGAGCAGAAAGAGGGAGGTGCGCTCTGAGCTTGGTCAGCTCGGTCATGAGCCTTGATCGTGAGCCTTTGTCGGGGGCCGGTTTACGCCTGCCGGTCTCCCAAAATAGGCTAAAAGGATGGAGGCTGACCAATCCGGTGCGATGGCAGCTTCATCTACATTTGATCAAGATGGCTAGGATGACCCAGATGTGACCATTATTTACCCTCCAGATGTTGTTGCACCTGACAGTGTCCACAGCTCCCCAATTGACAACCAATACAATGTCTTATAAAGAGGGCTGCTAATCATTTGAATATTCATGCCAAAGAGACAGTAGACAACAATAACATTGTGGAAGATATTTTAAATGAGAAAAAAGTCATTAGGCAGGCCATTCCTTGAGTACAATCACTAAAAAGGAGGATTGCCACATAATTTCCTACACCATCGCTTACTCGGGCAGTTACCCCAGAATGGAAAGATTTTTCAAGCCATCTCCACCTGACCCTCCATATATTAGGGGAAGCGCTAAACCAGACTCCCCTTTGGTCACCATCACTTGTAAAAGGGCAAGTGTTCCACTCTCTAGTTCTTAGGCACCTCCCAGTAAGGAATGCAAATGGCTGTGTACCTTACGGAAGCAAACTACCACCCCAGGATTATACATCAACCGAATTGCAAGTAATACCACACTGCTTGCGAGTTATAACACACAGTGGAACAAGGTTCTCAAACATCACGATTCTGTGCCCAAACCTATAAAGTCACACTGTCTAAAGATCGCCACAGAGGACAAACCGGTAGCCCAAAACATATTTTAGACTCAGCAACACACGTCAGGGAGAGTAATTGCTGAGGGGACCCTGTCTAAATGCCATTCATGGCTCTGGGATTCTGGGTTTAAACCCGAAACTCGAGCATCATTAATCAATACTCTGATTGAAGATTCAGTCCTGTTTGGAAAAGCAGTTGACGATCAGCTTGATACCACAAAAAAGAGCACAAGACTTTACAAACATTAGGCCAGATCACAAGTAAGCCTTATGTCCAATGGGGCACCTTCAACACACGGCACATTTTTCGCAGCCAAGGCTTTACAAGATCCAATATATCTGGATTTGGAACATTTACCTCTTCTTACTACAGTGCCCAGGGACAATCATCCTCTTATCAATGAAACCAACAAAGAGGATTTCGTAGAGGCAAAGGGTGGGGCAGATTTGCAGCCTTCAGAGGCTCGGCTACCCCCGCCAACAAATGACGCTCCGATTCACTTTATCATCCATCTGGTAGGGGGTTGCAGCATATCATCATTCACCCACACATGGGAGGAGATAACATCAGATCGATTGGGTGCTCAAAACCGTGGCAAAGGGTTATTCAATCACTTTCCTCGAAACACTGCACCATCATCCTCCTCGTGCAAGAAGAATGTCAACAGAACATTAATTAATTCTAGAAGAGGAGATTTTAACTTTACTGCAAAAAGGAGCAAAAGAGCTGATACCACCTCTAGAGGAAAATAGAGTTATTTATTCAGTGTACTTCCTTTTTCCAAAGAAAGAACTGACAATGCTACCAGTTCTAGACCTGTGTCCTGCAAACACGGATGTCAAGCCACAAAAATTAATTATGACTACGCTGCAGGAAGTAATTCCTCTGCGAAAACAAGGGGATTACAAGGCAACATTGGACATGAAAGAAGGTCAATATGTTTATTCGGATTCAAGATCCATCAAACACAAAAAATAGAGATCACTATTCATTACAATCAATGAAATCCCATCCCTTGACAATCCATAAAATTCATACCTACAAATGTACAAAAACATACTGTTATTCCGTTCCTCCTCTGCTGGTCATGCGAATGTGCATGCTAATGAGATTGCCCCTCTACTACACTGCGCGCGGTAGATTTGGACGAGGATTCTCGTTGCGCCTCTATTACATAGTAGGCGGTTCGCCTTGATCGCGGAAGCGGCTATCGCTTTGGATGCTGCTTGCAGCTTCAGTCACTTGGAGGATGGGGCCGCTGCACGTGCAGGGGAAGCAACTCACTTACTTCGTGAACTGTGTGACCGTGTCCCGCATTGGCCGCTGCTACGCGGAGGCACGGAGCGGCATGAGCAAGGCGTGCTCAGCAGGTATGTGACGGGCGTCCGGGCCGCTGCAACGCCAATGACAGCGGAGCGGCCTTGGAGCCAGGTGTGGGCCAGACGACACCGGACTCTGCCAGGGTCCTCCTGGTCCTTTGTTCCTTACGGCCTTCGCTAGATCCTCGTCGCCAATGTTATGCTGCATACACAGGGTGACAAAATGCTTGTGTTTAAGGATTTATTTAAAAGCTAATAACAGAAAGGACCCCCAGCTGCCCACACACAGTTTGATCTCTCTCAAGGGTCCATCAACTGAATACATATGGAATCTTTACAAAAGTAAACACATCACTTTGGCTTGAAAGAATCCTCCTGAACCAACACTCCACATAACATCACTAAGGTCCACTGTCAATGCTAGTGCCCCCTTAAGCTACATCATAACACATAGAATATACATAAAACCAATGTTTAAAACATACAATGAATTGCAAATGACTTTCACGCCAGGAACCATAAAGATGACAAGAACCTATATACATATGATAATAAAACAGTGCTGACAACCAGATGATCTTCTTCGCCTATGAGCCTCTTCCTAAGGTGCATAGCTCTTTTCAGAAAACGGTGTCAGCTTTGAGGACGAACAAAAGAGCATGCTTGTAAAAGCGAATATTAGCCTCCCTTAGGACTGGCAGCAATGTTGCTCAGCAAATCCCACTGTAACCTGGGCAAAACAATAACAAGTGGGCCAAATCTTCTCCTGTATAGCCGCGTACTGGGCATCCATTCCAATTAACTGTCTCTCCACAAGAGAAGCCAATCAAATCTTGTACAAGTGATTAGCCAATTGTCTTTTTTGGTAGTGCCCCAGATTAGGTAGGGTTCTATTTCAGTAGTCCGGCTAATCACTGCATGAACTTCATCAGAGTTTATCACATGCTCCTAAAAAGTTCCCTTCATTGTAAACCCTTCCCCCAATATACATTTATATTTTCTAAACTGGGTTTTGGTCTGTGGGGTGGGGTCGGGGGCAGGGGTGGGAGATTTTATATTGCCTCCCACCAAGGCTTTATCGATATAATCAAGCCATGGAATTCTTGTCCAGCCAACCCTGGCCGTTACAGACCGGATTATAAAGTGGCAGAGTGTGGCACGTTCGTTTGCCCAAATCCTGACCCAAAAAATTATCGGAGCCAAGGTCCACTGGTCCTCCCAAAATTCCAAGCCCAGCTCTCTATGAATAATGATACAGGCAGAGGAATTCGGGAGACCCAGTAATCTCCTAAAAAACACATTCTCCTTTACTTGGAGGTCATGAGTCGATTGGAAGCCCCATAACGGGGCGCCATACAAAGTGACAGCCTTCGATTGTGCCAAATAGATTTTCATCACTGCATCCAGTGGTTTGCCCACACAGCACAAGAGGGTGGGAAATTCCCCCCCATCTGTTTGGTCAATTTTGCTGATTGTTTTTGTAGATGCATCTTCCCCATTAGAGATTCGGAGAACCTAATCCCAAGGTAATCCAAATCCTTCACCCGTGGGATGATTTCTCCCTTGCACACCATAGTCCGCATTTTCGCTGACCGCTTGCTACCTACACAGGCCATTACGGCCGACTTCTTGGTGTTTATCTTGAGCCCCAGGTTTCCCATAAAGGTTTCATATGCATCAATAAGTATCTGTAAGGTTCTTTGGGTCCTGGCTAGCAACAGTGTCGTCCGTGTATGCCAGCAAAGGAAAGGCCTGACCCCTCCCCTCCCCCCAGACCAAAAAGTTGGCCTTTGTAGCCATCAGATCCTTTAACAACCCATTGATGTACAAACAAAAACAGATGGGTGCCAAGACGCAACCCAGCCGGACACACCACACCCAACCTTGAAACAAACAGTGCAGTGTGCCCCCGGTCCACTGTGTACACAGCCCTCCTTTTCACAGTGGCTTTCTAGCAAGACCTTCAAGATATCCCTCGAACAGCCCATTGACCCGTGCACAGCCCAAAGTTTGGAACTATCTACCTTGATTAAGGCCGTGCTCAGGTCTATGAACGCAAGGTAAACCCCCTCACCTTTGCAAAAAACAGAATTTGCCACCGACAGATACAGGTTGAGACTCTGCTCCATAGTGCTAACCCTGGGGCGAAAACCTAACTGAACATCAGACAAAACCAACTCCTCAGAGAGCCAGGTTTCTATTGGCCCCAACAGAACTCTCCCAAAGATCTTGAAAGACGTGCCCAAAAGGGAAATTGGTCTGTAATGAAGACTGACATGCCACATCCGCCTTTTTATGTATGGGGTAAATAATTGCTTTTTTCCATGACAGGGGGTAGGTCCCGTCTCCATACAGGCGTTGAACACTACAGTAAAAAGCGGTGCCTACAAGTCAAGGGGATCCTGAAATAAATCGTAGGGAATCACATCAGGGCCCATCAAACGATTATGTGCCTGTTGGCTAATTGCACTGGCTTCATCCTCCAACCTAAACTTCAAGGAGGAATGGCTCCGACCTGATCTATCCCCTTCATTCCCTCCCCTAAACAAGTTCCCAAAATGCTCTATCCACCCTGCCTCCTCCACATGGGTACCACTGGACCTTTGCCGAGATACCCCCTTCACAAATTCCGAGAAGGCCTTCTGATCGTTATGTTTGGATGCATCAAAAAACAAACTCCCATCCTTGACTTTCCACTACCATTTTCCTTCTCTTGAGCTCACCCCAATATTTAGCTCTGGTGTGGGCAATCTTGCTTCTGGTGCCGACCGGAGCCTTGAGAGCCTTCAACAGATCTCTTGACATTTTTGCAGGCCTCGTCAAACCACCCTGGACTTGGGGCCTTCCATTTCTTTTTAGTAAGGACCGTGAAACTCTTGGAGAAAGCCCCCAAAAGTTACACAAATGTATCCACAATCTCCCGGGGAGTCAAGGTCCCATCCAAAATACCATGAAATAACACTGCATTGTCCTCAATCATAGATAAATGGATGTTGGCCTCCTTGATCTTTTCCCATTTTGATTCTTCTCATGCCTGGAGCCAACACCTTTGCCGGGTATGCCACGGTATCACGACGGTACCCCTCCTCCAACACCACCTCCATTATCAAACGGATGGGATAGTGATCACTATTAAAAATCTGGCACCACTTCAAAGTTCACGACCCTATCCCAAAGATCCAGGGAGATACAGAAATAGTCTATTGTAGACAAGCCTAAATGGTTGTTAAAGGTCAAATGGCCAGGTATATCTGGTGCTAAGCGACCATTCACTGAGCGGAGCCCCCATTCTGTTAGTCACAGTCAAATCTGAAGACCCTTCGCACAGCCCCTAGCATCCCTCATCTGCTGCTGTGGAATGCTCAACATTTGGCCCTCAAATGGGTCTAGTAGCTCTTTGGGCAGGCCTACACCAATTTTAAGGTTAAACTCCCCTCCCCAAATGTAGTGCTCATGTTTAATCCTTCTATTGGTTAAGAGATCATCCATAAAAGACTTCACTCTGGAAAGCCTGTCCCCCTCTGCTTTATGTGGGCTATTATACAGATTTAGAATACAGAGCGAAACACCCTTTGCAGGAGAAAGTCGGATCGCCTGTAGAAAATCCATGTTGGTCTCCAACGCCCTAATCCTGCAATCAAGAGAAATCCTGAAATCCTAATTAGCATTGTCAGACCTCCATAGCATCTTCCACTTGCATTTTCCTTGGTCGGGATCCCAGAAGATAGGTAGACATTCAGCAGTGGGGTCTCCAATGCCCAAGTTTCCTGCAAGAGGATAACTTTGTGTGATTTCAAGAGCTCGACAATGTCTGCCCTTTCCATTTTTCCCCTTGACCTGGGTATGTTCCATGATAACAAACAGAACTCTTGAGTGCACCAAATTGAGGATCCTACCTCATACACAGCATACTACCCCTTGCTCCGCCCCACCGCTGGGCTGCCATACCTGGCTGTCAGTCCAAATCTTCACAGGAGGTTAGGACCTCATACCTGTAGCTTACTCCGGTCCGCCAGTAGGTTCCATTACCCTCCTATGGTTCAGCCGCCCTGGATTTGGGGTGGTCTTCCAGCCTCCAGCATTACTGTCTTCAAAACGTGGATACCAGGGCCCCTGCCCCCTCCCCCTCCCTTCTTTCCTTCATGCTATTTCAAACACCTCAATACATAGCCCAACAGGTAACTGCGAAAGGCCATGTGCCTTCTTGGAATTATGACTTCCTGCATTTACCTAGTGCCACCCACCTGATTGTGCATGCGACCTATGCAAGAGTGGCTGGCGAAACAATCGTTGCAAGCAAGCGGTCTATGGGACGATCTAGTGGTGATTTCGTAAACCTCTGGTTCTATCACTGCAGTGGTGGTCCAAAGAGAACCTTTTAAAGGGAAAACCTTTCAACACACCAGCTATCAAAGCCACTCTCACTAAAGACTCATCCCAAACGGGGTGGGGAGCACACTTTCTCCATCACATAGTGCACAGGTGTTGCCACAGGCTTTAACCAGAAAACATATCAACCTTCTGGAACTGCTAGCAGTCTTCAAAGCGCTTCAAGCTTTCAAACCACAGCTAGTACAAAAGACAGTCTTTATTCCAACAGATAGCACTACAACCATGTTCTACATAAAAAACACAGAGGGACACATTCTCCAGGGCTGACCAAACTAGCCTAGAACATTTGGATGTGGGCACTAAAACCCAACATATTTCTCCTAGCACAGCCTGGTCCAGGGGAACTCAAATCTATGCAGACGTACTAAGCAGAAGTGCAGTGCTGCCCTCAGAACACATGTGGCAATTAAACGCAGACAGGCTACACAACTTCTTCTCAAACTGGGGGTTCCCAGAAATCGACCTCTTTGCTACACAAGACGAAGCACAATGCCAAGAGTATGCATCCAGATTTTCCCAGACAAGATCCATGGGAAACGCTCTGTTAATGAACTGGTCAGGGAAATGAGGGTACGCTGCCCCCCAAAACACCTCCTCCCCACCACCTCTTCTGAACGAAATAGTCCACAAGCTACACTAGGAACAAGTAACATTGATCCTAATGGCTCCAAAGTGGGCACGACAAACATGATTTTCACACCTACAAATGATGTCTTTTTCCTCCCATAAAAACTACTGGGCCCATTCAACCTGTCACAGAACCAAGGGTCAACACTTCTCCCATGCCCTCAGACATTGAACTTAGTGGCCTGGCTCCTGAAGTCATAGAATTTGGTCATTTAAACCTAGACCAGTGGTGCATGGATATTCTAAAAGAAGCATGCAAGAAGCATGCAAGCCAAACACAAGACATTATTATTTCAACAAACACAAACGTTTCGTGTTACTGTTCACCTTCACATAAAGTACACCATCTCCTGCATCTGTTAAAGTCGGGCTTAGTCTTCAATTCATTATGAGTATATCTAGCTGCTCGCTCAGCCTACACCACATCACAAAGTAAAGTTGCATGGTGAAAGGTGCCTTTGGTTAAGGCATTGATGGAAGATGTTAAGATTATGCCCTCCAGGTTCTAATCCAACTCCTGGCTGGGACTTGAATATTGTACTTACAACGCTCATTGGGGGTTCTGGGGGGGGGCCTTCAAGCCAATGCACAAAGCCAGTCGTAAACGTCTCAATTATAAGACAACTTTCCTAATTGCAATCCATCTATAAGAAGGGTTAGTGACCTACAAGCTCTGTTAGTGCAAGATCCACTTGTAATTATTCACAAAGACAAAGTTGTGCTACGCACACATCCCTGTTTTCCTCCGAAAATCTCAAAGTTCCATGTAAATCAATCCATAGAACGTCCTGCGTTCTTCCAATTCTTCCAACACTCCACATACGCAGATGTCAGAAGGGCGGACATGTATTGCCTACAAAGACGAAACCAATCAGAAAAACAGACTGTTTTTTTGTATCTCTAGCCGCAGGGAGAGAGGGTGACCCTATCTCAAATCGGCTATTTCAAAATGGATTGTCAACTGCATCCAACTTTGCTATTCTCTTGCTAGGCGAACTTTGCCATGCAAGCCCAGAGGACACTCAACTCGAGGCACAGGGGCAACTATAGCTATCATAGCAAATGTGCCCTTATGTGCCATTTGCAAAGCTTCCACTTGAAGTTCAGTTCATACTTTCACACAACATTACTGTTTAAATACACATTCTAAAGGGGATGCACAGGTGGATGAGCTAGGCAGTATTAAAACGTCTTGTCTGTTTTACCTTTAGATAAACCACCTCCTTCTCCAAGTACTGCTCGATAATTTATGCAAAGAATGTGATTCCAAGCAGATCCACAATCCTCATAAGGCATACATTATTACCATAATCTTATTTCTGATGCTTGTATCTGCTTAGATTCACATGCGCCTGCCCTTCCTCCCTCTTGGAGTTGAAGGTTCTTGGGTAAATCATGGAGGTTTTCACACTTAATCATAACTTACCTAGTCTCCACGCTACACTTTATGCTCCCCCTAGTCAGAAACTGATAATCGGAGGGACCTCGACACGTGAGGGATCATGGGTACAGTAGACGTCACACTAGGGATAATATTACAAACCCGCCCAGTCAACGTCCTTTTTAGATACTTCGAAAACAACATGTGCAATACTCCGCACCTAGCCCTGCCTCTTCCTTCCTTCTCTTAACACTTAGATCAAGGGCGTCTCTCGCCCAGGCGTCCGAAGCTAAGGGCAGGGAACAAAAAGGGCAATTCCTGTTTGGATCAGCAGAACCCAGGGCCCGAACCCCTGCTCACACAGCAGGTAAGCATGTTGTGTGCCGTTCCCATGCCCTCTGGCCCCCTCTTGTTTGTTTATCAGAACTGTCCTCGGGCATAGTATGATAGCTACATTGTTTGTCTTCCACCCCCCCTCTCGTGTCTCTTCCTCCCCCTTCCTCTCCAGCACCATCTGAAATGTTGTGAGGCCTACTATGATAGTCACTTGTTTTGTTCCTCTCCTTCCTTCTCCTCCCCTCCCCCACTCCTCTTGTACTCCTCTGGCTCTATCAGAAATGTCATCAGGCCTAGTACGGTAGATGCCTGTCTGTTACCTTTCCCTTCCCACCCACCTACTCCCTCCCTTATCTGTGTCTTCGCTCTTGCACTATCTGAAATGACGCCAGGCCGAGTACGATAGTAAATTTCACATTCTTATTGTTTGAGGCCTTGTAACAACGTTCATTGTTCACGGTTTGTATTTTTCCTGTGTTCCCTCCCTTGCCTTGAAGCGCTTTGAAAGACATTGTGTATAGGCGCTATACAAATAAACTATCATATGATACCACTAGATGTCGGCCTATGCAAAGCATGTGAATCTAAGCAGATACAAGCCTTAGAACTATGATTACAATAAGTAATATATGCCATATGGTATACAATATGTGGAGAAAAAAGATGATGCAAGAAGTGCACCGTTAAAATGTATAAAACTCTGCCACTGCCACCAGACTGTCCTAGGGAGTTCAAAAAGGTAACAAAAATGTCAATGAAAACAAAAGAAAAAGGGATACAAATTACTCTGGCAGAACTTCACTGTCAGACATATATGTACTACATTAAACACACGGGAATCACCAAAGGAGACAGCCCCCCTGCACTGGTCACCCTTATAGGTCACCCTTATGGGTGACCAGTGCCTCCAAAATAAGAGTTGGGCAAGGGTAAGAGAAGTAAAGAGGCTGCAGGGACTGGAGTTTTTGTGGTATGAACTCCACATTGAAGATGGTAGAAAAGAGTAATCTTGTTAAGATAATGGAGGGGCGACTGTGTTGTCAATGTATTAAACATATTACATGCAAATCTATGAAATGGATTGCAGTGGGATTATGAAGCATAGCCTTCAGGAAACACAAGGGTGGAAAAACCGATGCAAATCTTTAGCTCGATCCCCACCTTGTGGAGAGAAGGTGCAAAACAATTTGTGCAAGAAGAAGGTTGGACCAGAATACACTTAAGGAGTCGCTGTTTATATATTACAGACCTCTAATGACCCAGCAAAAAAAAAAAAAAAAGATAATGACACTTAGTGAAGGAAGAAAAGCACCAGGAAAGGGCCATATCACAAGTAAGCAATTTTGGTACTGGGGGCATTCTTGTTGCAGCACAAGCAAGCACTCTTTTTCACACAGTAAACTCAATACTAATAAGTCAGCCCTACACAGAGCAACACTCTGATAATCTACTTCAACAGGGCGCAGCTTGCATGAGAGATGAGCAATCGATTGTGTGCTCACCCAGCGCATCTTTTTATGCACTAATTCTGCCCTGTAAATTAAATGAAATTCTGAACTTCCACTAGTTAAACCGAAAACCTACGTGTCACATGGAAAAGCGATCAAGAACCAAACGAGCTATGCGTTCTAGGACTGACCGATGGTACGGGAAAGGATAGGATGGACCAGTTCTTTTAACAACCACTGCAACACTATTCAAATACTGCAGAACACTGCTTTGCATTGATGTCCTACTGACACACAGGCAGAGACTACCACCAGTCGGAGCTTCCACGCGTAATAAAGGCACATTTGCTAGTATTTAAATATTAAATATAAAATACTTCCTTGCAATTTTGCAAGGAAGTATGGTGTAATACAATTCAACAAACCTAATACTTTTTATGTATACTCCGATTCAGAAACTTGGAAAGCATTCAGGAGCTCTGCAGTGCAGAAAATATTGCGACATGCTGGTAGCA
The DNA here is from genome assembly GCF_040938575.1 of Ambystoma mexicanum. Taxonomy (NCBI): domain Eukaryota; kingdom Metazoa; phylum Chordata; class Amphibia; order Caudata; family Ambystomatidae; genus Ambystoma; species Ambystoma mexicanum. The sequence continues at coordinate 1,040,100,820 of NC_090936.1, forward strand.
AAATCGGAACTTCATCATAGAAACGATGCAATACTTTGACAATGCAGAGTCAGTGAGCATCACGTGGAGACCTTACAGTGATGAGGATTTTATTTGGGAACAACCCATTAAGATTAATGGTGTAGGTAGGTAATGGAATCATTATTGCTAAATGTTTATCAACATTAATGAAGAAAATGAATAATCTCTTGATCCTTGTGGCGAGTTTGCGAATCGCACCTGCTCCTCACTTCTGTATGCAGAAATTGATACGGGCAAAATAATAAGGTTTAAGTGTTTATTTACAATAGTGCATAACAAAATCGTGTCAGGAGGTTAACCACATACTAAGGGCAGGATGATGAGGGTGAGCAAAAGTAAGCTCTTGGAAAACGGCACTAAATGTCTAAAATAAGAGGTAAGTAAGGTCAATGGATTCCTAACTAAAGGCTCCTACAAGAACAGTGCTTCCCCTCTTCCGCCAATGAGATTCCTCTGTGAAATGTTCAGTGTTCAAGAGTTCGAGTTTAACAAAATCGCAAAAGTGCGATAACCAAATGCCAAAGTTGAACACCGGTTATTCTAGTGTCCAAACAACTCTCTTACACAAGTCTTCTCTTTTCCTCGAACAGGATATGATATGATGAGTCATTTATAACGCTCCTGTACACAAGTGTTTCTAGGCGGACAAGACAATGGAGGGAAGACAGAGGGAGGACAAAACAAACGATCTTACTAGACCTTGTGTCATTCAGATTGTGCTGGAATGCAAAGTGCAGGGAGGGAGAAGGGGGGAAGTGCAATCAGGGTGGCATTGTTCTGAGTATGTGCAGCCAGAGCAGCACAGCTCTGGGTAAGGACAAGGAGGCTGGGGACACCCAAGTGCAATGGTAGGCCCAGAGGCAGTGCTGGGGTGACTTGTGACACTCAGTGCAGCAGACCGGTAGGTCAGCAGGGGAGAGTGAGATAGAAAGCCGAGGAGAAAAGGAAGGTCTTGACTGGCTTCCGGAACTTGTGGTGGTCTGGCTCCCGGAACTTGTGGTGGTCTGGCTCAAGTTTGAAAGGGGCAGGGAGGCCATTCCAGAGAGACGCGCCTGCAGAGGAGAGATCTCTACACCCCACTCTCAGCTTGCAGAAGTGTCTGACCCTCAGAGAGTTTGAGATGGCTGAGCAAAGGGTTCAAGGAGGAAGGTGTTTTGGAAGAGAGAGTGGGATGTAGTGCGGCTCCTGCCCCCAGAAAGCCTTGTGGATGATGCAGAGTGTCTTGAACTTGATCCTTGCAGCCACCAGGAGCCAGCAGAGAGATTTCAGGGGTGGAGAGAGACAGCCCCTGGGTTTGAGGCCAAGGACAAGTCTTGCAGTCCTGTTCTGGATTAGTTGCAGAGGGCGGAGAGTAGAGGAAGGCAGATTGAGAAAGAGGTTGTTGCAGTAGTGAAGCCTAGAGAGAAGCAGGGCTCTGGAGACAGTGAGCTTCTGGGGGAAACTGAGGAAAGGAAGAATACCGCTGAGGAGGTGCAGCTGGTGGTGGGCCTTCTTGGCGAGGTCCATGATGTGAGGAGAGAAGGAGAGAGTGGAGTCAAAGATGACACCAATGTTTTTTGCCTAACATGAAGGCGAAGCAGGAGGGCCCAAGGAGGGCGCCCAGAGAGATAGGGAAAGCAGGAGCAGGGGTCCCAGTGAGAAGGATCTCAGTCTTACTGGCATTAAGGCAGAGATTCCCCTGCCTGGCTGTCTTTTCTGAAACCATCTAAGAAGCACACAGCTGCAACCTTGAAACCGTTGGCTGCCGGATGCAGCAAATTACGAGGCTTGGATGAGCCAAGAGGCGAAGCCGAGTCCCGGACGAAGGCCTGGGTCTAAGGCCCCTGTCTGCTGGGGATGCTGTCCTGCATGAACCCCAAAGCGGTTTGATGAATGTACAGAGTTCCCACTTACAAGCTGCGCCCACTTCTTCAGCTTGAAACCTGCCGATGCAACCAGGTAAGAGGCACAGCACAGTTGGTCCTCTACTAATCTCATCACATCGATGGATGATTCCCCTGTGGCTGCCGAAATGTGGATCACCCCTGAATACACTGCCCAGTCTCATGCTATCTCCGGCCCTGTCACTGTTATCTGCCTGACTCCCTCAAAAAACCAATCACACCTACCTACAGACCCACCACCTCCACCAACCAGATTCCTATCCGCAATGCTGCGATGCATCATGTCGCTGACACCAAACCTCGTCTCCATGCCGGGCAACCATGATGTTGCCGGCAACCTCCCCGCAGGCTGCCTGTGTCCCTTCACACGAGCGCCTCTGCTCCCAACACTGGCTCTACCGGCTCACTTACTCTTGAGTTGACACCTCGACCATCCACAAATGTCACTGACACCCTTGCCAAACGTTACATCCACAGCAGCACTGTACACTGGGCCCTCCTGCCCGATGAAGACTAGTACTGCAACACTAATGACTTTCCAAATGTAAAGGGTCTCTGTGATGGCCACAAGCTTGTATGCCAGTCCCCCATGCCTTTCGATAATGCTCATATTGCCTCTGTTGTCCGCAACGCTGCGACTCCGGCCTCCGTGCTTGCCGCTAATGTGCATAAAACTTGTGCTGACTGCATAACTGTGTTTCCGGCCCCCATGCCTCGTGCATATGCTTACGCCAGACCGGATGTTGGTAAGAACGCATAACCTGCCCACCAGCCCTGCGCCCACCCGTTTTGCCCTGTCTCCGATAGCTGGAATGTCAACTATGGCTACCACACCGCAACTCCCGCCTGGCCTCACACCATACCAGGAGGAGAAAAAATATATGGGCAAAGGAACCCTCTTTTTTCGGGGGCCTGACTCTTGAGGGTAGAAAAGATACACAATTATAAGGGGGTAGAGTCAACAGGCTTCCCTAGCCAGTAGCGTGATGGGTGGTCGGTAGGACCTTGCAAGAAAAATACTGTGTCGGTAGTTAACCATAGACAAAATCACCACAATATGCATGAAACAATGATCAGCATTTATTTGCAAAGAAAAGAAAAGTTTTGTCTGAAGGAATTCTTATGTGCCGTGGCACAACACAAGTACATATAAAAGTGCATGTATACTCTGCACGGTGGTGGGTTAGTAAAAGGTGGTTACAGAACATTCAGTGTATCGCCATTGTACAGTGAACACTATTAAGTTGATAACAGTCTCTTATACATATTGTTCAAGGTCACAATATATCAAACAGTGTCACAAGTTGATGACAATCTCTTATGTATATTGTTCAGGGTCACAATATACCAAACAGTGTCGACACTTAGATGTGTGTTTCTGGTTCGGTAATTGGTTGGCGGAGCGCAGGGCTGGTAGACATGAGACAGCGCTGCAAGATGGATACCGAACTGTCTTCAGGACGTGTGCATCAGTGGTCAAAATATGGCGTCATCCAGGCAAAGGATAAACGCTCTGGCTGTAGTCCGTAAGTGGGGACGGCTGCTTAAGATGCGGCTGGGGCGGAACTGCATAAATCAGGCGCTCGAGTCTTTTTCAGCGGACATTGTCAGCCCTTGCAGTGATTCATTGGAGTCCCCGGTTCCGGCTCGCATCGGGCGGGATTTCAGGGAGCTGGGTCTTCCCGGCCTTCTGCGGGAGGCCCCTCTGCATTTACAGGAGGCACCGGGAGAAACCCTCGATCAAGCAACTCTGAGGAGCCAGAAACAGACTCTACAGGAACGTCTAGTGCCCCCCTCTGGCAACTATGCAAGTCAGTCCAGCCGGGGACGCGCCGAAGCCCTTCTTGTCAAGCAAGGACCGTCGGCATCTGCCCCTGCCTCCGTCCGAATCGATGGGCTGGCCCAGGCTACTATTAGCGAATCCCTGAATGTACAGGCTGCTTTCAGAACACAGAATGGAGCAAACCACCAAAAGCTCACACCATACCATCCAGCTCCACAGCCTATGGCCTCCCAGCACCCCCAGCCACGCCTCCCACATACCATGGCAATAGCACCCCACCACCCTCACCCTTCCTGCCTACCCTGGAATGGATCGGCTCACTGACACGACACAAAGGCCAAATGATTGTTTCTAAGTACCAGATCGCACTACCCAAGCTCACCTCTGCCCCCACCAACCTGCCCATACGTAAACTGGGCTCCCAACAACTTAGACAACATTGCCTGCCACAGGACCACTCTGCCACTTTCCACAGCACCAACCACCCCCCACTCCTGCCAGAAACTTAACTACATTGTAAAACCTCCCGCTACCGCCTCCATCCTCTCCACTTTGCACACAGCACCCTGCCTGGGCGCATCACGCCTTCACAGACTTTGCTCTAGACTGGTTGGCCCTGTTAACCTCTCTAACCAGAAATGCCGCCGCCTCCATACAGATGGGTCCAAACCACCAGCTCATACAGTGGCTCTAGGCCCCCTGCACACTACCAAGCCCATCACCGATCTCCCCCTGAAGCCACCCAAGCCCACGCTCAGCCCACCTATCACCTCCCTCATCATCCCCACCACCTCCCTCATCACCCCCACCAGTCTAGAAAACTTCACCTGCACTCTCATCAACGCACGTTCTATCTGTGCCCACGTCCCTGACATTCACAACCTCATACTCGACAATAATCTCGACTTGCTGGCCATAACGGAAACCTGACTGCACGAGGCAGCTGCTCTCACCTTATCTCTTGCCATACCCACTGGCTACTCCATTCTGAGAGCTGACAGAGAGGGTAACCAAGGTGGAGGCGTTGCCATCATCTCCAAATCCTTCCTACCCATCAGATCCTACCCCCTTCTTCTCTGCTGGGTTACAAGCTCCTACTAGCTAAAAGTGATTCCAACCACCATCAACATCCTACTCTTCTGCTGCCAACCTAATAACATAGGCAACCCGGACGCTGACATCCCCCTGCTCATTGCCCCTCTCCTGAAGCTTAAAACCAAATTCCTACTCCTAGGCGACTTCAGCCTAGCATTCAAAGACCCCTCAGACCAGAAGGATACTGCCTTCACTACAGACCTCGACGAAATGAACTTCTCCCAGTCCGTTCCTCCCCCACCCGTGATAAAGGCTAGACCCTCGATTGGATACTATTTAGCAACACACCTGTTCAAGTCACCTCCATTGACCCTTTACCTTGGACAGACCACTCCCTGATCTGCTTCGCTATGTCCACAACCCCCACCCCTAAAACGGGCGACCTCCCACTGATCACTGCTAGACACTCCCGTAAACGTACCAAAGAACTATTGGAATCCACCATCCGTGCCTCCCTAGAGGCGTGGCCTGACAGCACTGACCCCGAAGTCATTCTCGCTGCCTAAAACGCTGCGCTCCTCAGCGCCTTAGACCAACACTCCCCCCTCAAAACTAGAACTTGCAAAAAAAGTAACCACCACAACTGGTTCACAGAGGAATTAACATCCCTCTGCAAATTAAAAAGCACTCAAGAAGATCTCTGCAGAAAATACCCTAATCCTATTAATAAGGAGGCCTTCAGCTCCATTGCCAACACTTACAAAACGGCTATCCTTACTACAAAGTTCAGCATCTACAATGTCAGAATCCCGAAGAAAGCTCCAACACAAGAGAGCTCTTTAAAATCCTTAAGGAGCTTGAAACTCCAGCCCCTCCTATTGATAGCTTTCTGAAAACAAAGCTGTGTGTTCCCTTGTGCAGTCAGCCATAGCCAACAAAACCCACAACCTCGGGGACAAAACCATGCTAAAAGAAATCACTCCTCCCGTCCTCTCAAGGTGACCCCCTTGCGGTTCCACGACCCTTCCCTTTTTCACTTCACCGCCGTCTCCCCTATGGTGGTGATCACTACCATCCAACATCTCAAAGCATCCAACTGCACAGGCAACATCTGCCCGTCCAACTCGTCAAGATGTGCGCCGACTCTTTTGCTCTCACCATTGCCAGCTTCATCAACACTTCATTCAACTCCCATAGAGTACCCAACTCCATCAAAGAAGCCTGGGTCACATCGCTCCTGATAAAACACTCCCTCGACCCCACTCTGCCTACCAACTACCGCCCTATCACGACAGTACCCTACCTCTTGAAATTTCTAGACCGTACCACATACTCCAAACTTCAAACCTGCATTGAAACCCATAATCTACTGGGTACTGGTCAATCAGGGTTCAGGCCCAAACACAGCACAGAATCAGCCCTCCTCAACCTAAAGATTCAACTCTACTGCATCAGCTATACGGGGGATCTTGCCATCCTCCTCTTACTTGACCACTCGGCGGCCTTTGACTTCGTTGACCATGTCATCCTATGCCACCACCTCACTGTCACCTTCAACCTTTCCCCCGAAGACCACACCTACAGCATCATCCAGACCTGGATGGCTACTCACCATCATTGCCTGAATGATGACGAGACGGAGCGCCTCATTGTCTGCTCCCCACACCGCCTCAAGCAACTTGACCCAGCTTTTGCCTCTTTCTGCATCGATGGGAATGTCACACCTGTATCTACCCACGTTAAAACACTGGGAGTTTCTCGACTCCGAGCTAAACATGCAGAAACATATCAAGGTGGTTGCCTCGTCTGCTGCCCATTCAACCAAACTAAATAACCTCACCAGAAAATTCCTCACCACCAGTAACTGCCTCACCCTTACCCGGGCTGTCATTGGAAGTTAATTTGATTACTGCAATGCCATCCTTGCTGGTACCTCTCTGAAAAACCTCACAAACTACAACTGATCCAAAACAACGCCCTCAGGCAAGTATGGGGTCTGAAACAAGCAGATCACATTTTGCTAGGGAGACGTGAAGCACATTGGCTACCAATCAAGGTGCACATTGAATTAAAAATGGTGTCTATCACTTGCCTTCACAACACTGCACCCCATACCTCGCCCGCTGCATCATGAAAAAATCTTACATTCACAGCCTGTGCTTCTCCACCTCGCCTACACCCCCAGATTCAACAGAAAGCGAGCTGGGGATTCCAGCTTCACTGTCATTGCTCCCACCCTGTGGAATTCCCTACCACCCTGTATCCAAGAAAAACCCTCTCACCTTCTTTCACAAAAAAAGTAAAAACTGCATTATTTAATAAATACTCCTGAACTCAATGACTTCACCTGTAACATTGCCTTCTGTACTGAAACAATCTCTCCAGAAATGCTGCCTCCAACCAATATTTTAACTGTACCTTCACTAACAGCGTGATACCTCCGGGTCTGGGCGCTATCAAGAAATAAAATAAATGTCCTTCCACTTGGTTCCTGGTATACTCTCCTGCCAGCATCCTATAACGCTTCAACACAGTTCTCTTCCTCCTTGATTCCTGGTATACTCTTCTGCTAGGACCTTATAGCACTTCAACACAATTCTCTTTATTCTCAGAGACTTACCCTTCCCATGAATGGTAGATTTAATGTCTCATTTTTGCACAGTTCACAGTTTGATGCAGGTCCCCGACCCACTACTTTCCATGCCAAGCACACTTCCTTGTCAGGCCTTTAAAATCATAATATGCACTTCTGTTCTTGATCATATGCAGATGCTTTGGCTTCAACTCTTGTTCCAGTCCTAGTTCTCAGTCTCTTTTCCACACAGGTCTTGGACCTGTACACACGGTCCCAAAGTTCATGTCACCCTGCTCGAGCTTCTCCAGCTTCTATTTGGTCTTCTTTCCGGTACACGGTAGACCGAACAAATTCCGCTGACTTCCCAACCTTTCTGCGCATGGCTCACTGGCTTTCTTTGGTGGCTTTCTAGTCCTTCACGTCCACTGGTCTTGACTGCTTTCTGCTGTCGGCTCTGATTACTGCTTCGTCCATCCCCGGGCCTTTGCTCCACATCCTCCTCCTTTCAGCAGCCTTCTCTGGTCACGGTGCTGCAGCGGAAAGCCTCCACTCTTGGGGCTGCTCCGGACGACGTACACAGGTTCGCTGTGACTCGGCCAAACTTTCTGCTTCTTTCTCACGTCCCGACCGCTGTCTGGTATGGATTCTCCTTCTTTCTATCTTGGTTTTTCACTGCTGGTTTTTAATCTCCTGCCAGTGGTCACATGTTTCCAATAACGAGTGCGCACAATATCCTTTTCGGTCAGAGTAATCTTCATTACTTGATCACTCCTCCTTGTACCAGTATTCTCCTAAGGATATGTATGGGTGATTCTGTTGCCTTCATTAGGATGTTCTACGTTACAATATTCCATACACAGATTAGATGGAGGAATAGATGTCATTATCCCTTAAAGGAGGGGGGGAGGGTATGCCATGCTTCTTCTGTGGAGTCTCCCCTATTTCCCAGAGGGTGTTCTCCCTCCATGTCGCCCTCCCGCAAATGGCCACCCCCAGGTTGGTGTCAGGTAGCTTCTGCCCTTCCCTGGCAACAGGAGGGGGGGTTCCTGCGAGTGAACCGATGACGACTCCCATCAGATTTGTCACAGCAGGGATACTAAAGGAACAGCCCTTCGTGGGAGGACTGTGGGCTCAGAGTCTATGAAACAAGAAGGCGTCCTGCCACTTAGTGTTTTTGACATACCATGGTTTGTGTATGTTTTAATTCTTTAACAAATCCTTGGGATTGGTCACTTTTGCCTGCAGTTTGACCTACATTAGGTCTCAGACGAAGACACATATTAGGATGTATAATAATTGTTGCACTAATTTCGTTTTTTTCCTTGTTCCATATATGTCTGACCACTGTGACAATGTCTTTTGTAATATGTTCTAGAATGGCAACAATGCACATGCTTACCGTCTTTGGGATTAATTGACGGTCCTTTTACACATTGCGCCGCTTTGTTTTTGTTACATTGTCATTCTGTGTTGAATTGCTTATTTATGTTTAGTTCATGTACATTTGCTAAGGAAGAAATAGTTAGCTTCTCACTGTTTTCTTACTTTCATGCACATAGCAAAAAGATCAATAAATAATAATGTTACAGCCGATTAAAGAGGGCTGCCTTAATTTGTACAAGTTGTAGCCTCATTCATTAGCAAAATGACCTTGCGAACCTAAAAATGGACTTTGAATGTGGTCATAGAGCTGATTTTCTCCAGCCAGTTAATTCTTTAACGAATGAAAACATACACAAACCATGGTATATCAAAAACAAGAAGTGGCAGGACGCCTTCTTGTTTTATAGACAGTGGGGATACTGACATATTTTGGGAGAGCCAGTGTGGACATGGTTTTTTATAGTGTCATTACTGGCATTTTTGGCAAAGCAAACAAGAGTATGCTCTTATGTGGGAATACTGCAAAAATGGGTGCTGTTAGCATGGATATGTATGGGCACAGTCTGCATACAAATATTTCTAAGATCTTCACCCCCACAGACGAAAGGAGGGGGGAATGGCCGAAGACGCTCAATATATCCCCTTTACTTCAGCACGCCATGAACAGTGTGGATGGTTCGGTCCGGGATTGCCGAGAGGTTGGTGGCGGTCCCTGAACAGACCTCCACTGTGGCCCTGAAAAGGCTGCCGACAAACTCACTTCAGACTAAAAAATCAGACTTTTACTCTGCGCTTGTTCAAACCTCACCTTATCCTGCTGCCATCTCTATTGATGCAACTGCTGCCAGCCCTACTGATGCAATTGTGATTGCTGAAACCATCAATGTCAGTAATATCGATGCTGCCTTGCACAGACCTTACTAATGAGCTGATGGCCCAACTACCCTGTTTGGGGTCCAAGATGATTGTAAACGGTACTAAAGGCATTGACCACTCCTCAAACCACTCACACTGGTCTGGGGGCTAACATCCCCCCAGCAATAGCAAGTTCACCAGTGAAAGGCGCCCTGCCATTTAGTCTACTAGCATTAAGTCCAGTTATAAACACCAACTAGCCGGGAATGGGAATGGGCAGCTAGTTCTCACAGCTGCAGACCTAGTGTTGAGTGGTGGTGGAGCAACGACGCCTAAGCCGGAACTGGCCTTATCCTCTCTAGTCCGATCTGTTGAGCGAACATTGTCCCCCTGCCAGGAGCCTGCCGCTGGCTCCGATCCTCAAGCTACAGGGGAACCAATTGATGCAGGTGAACTTAGGGAGCAGACAGATACTGGAGTGGAGAGCAACATGAGCAATGCAAGTGGTTCATCTTCCGCCATGTTCAACATATTAGAGACTTTGTTAGTCCACTTGATATCAAAATGTGACACTTTGGTCACAGACTCTCTCGGTTAACAGTCAATCTGCACAAACAACGGTCTGTGTTCAAAATCTAACTAATGCAGTTTGTGTCCTAGTCATATTGCAGGATAAGACTAATGCAAACATCACTGAACATAATCTGGCGATAATGAAACAACTAAACACGGCAAGGTAAAGTCAAAACACAGGCTCGAGTAGGCTTGATCCAAACTCTTCTGCTTGCTATCAACGTAAGAAGAAGAAAACCCCTAAGCAAGCAATCCTGTATGAAGATCTTTCGACCAAGAAGAAAAGGGCAGTTAAAGTCGTCTTCAATCTATTAGGCACATCAAATGATCATACTCCGGCACTGTTGGATAATCCTTCTCAAGATCTACAGGGTGTACTGAAAAAATCATTACTGTGTCCAATTGTGCTACAAAGATTGTGTCTTTCATCGAACCCTTGCCTGAGACGAATGCAGGTGGTGTCAGTCCGCAACACAAACGCCTGCGGAGAGGTATTCCGATGAATAGCCACAATTTCAAACTGCAACCTGTTTGCACCGGTAAAATACCCATAACGCAATCTTGTGGAACAATATGTACATTGAAAGACACAAATCAGGACATTTAATACCGTGGTGGAAACCTCCTACAATCTGGAGGTGCTGTTTATGCCTCAGCCCACTGATATGGTGACCCGGTCAACATTGTCTGCCGCTGTACAAACGGAGCTGCACAACGGCAGCAGCCCGCAAGATGTGAAAGTGACGGCTCTGCCATCTATGAAATCCATGGCAGTTCAAATTGAGAGCATTTTTTGCAATGCAAAATGTTTTTATATTAACCGATCGTGGTTATTGGTGTTGTTTCACTCTGTGATCCACCTTCGATTTATCTCTAATGATTATATTTATATTGTGGACATTTGTGAGACTACTTCCAGTGGTGCAAATGCAGCATACATTTCTTATTTTTTGCTGAAGCACATTAACATACGTCCTGGCCCATCACCAGGGTCTGTATAAACTGGGCTACTAGTGCACGTCCATCGAGGTGGATGGGTACCTGGGGCAAAGGTACGCTGGCGATAAGGGTGGGCAGGGAATGTTTGGAAAGGGTGTTTTTCCATGTCAGGGTAACATTCCCGCCCCGCCGAGTAGATCTTTGAATCAAGCGCTGATGAGAGCGAGGAATTTTTCTGGGCATGGCTAGCTAATCTGGTAAATCAACCGGGCATGCCACGCCCCTAGCTTCGATCAGAATCTTCACTCACTATTGTTACATTGTAACACGCGTGGAAACTCACATCTTTGAAGAGGGTGGTCTGCTCACGACTCCATTGGTTATTGATGGTTGGAATATTATCTCCTGTATAGCCACACAAGGTTAGAGAGGCTGTGTCACAACTTAGCGGGAGGGATAAACACTCTTGAGGCTGTTTGGTTAATTCAACAGATTTCTTTTATTCAGACAACTCCTAACATGAAGTGAAATAAAAAAAAGAAGTCTCTTCAGAAGTAAGGACTCTGCGTAGGATTCTGTGGTAGGTGGCGAGTTATCCTGGTGAAGAGTTTTCTTAGATACTCTAGCTTAAGGATTTTCTTTTAGGAAGACGATCTATCCTCTTCTCCCGAACTTTCTCCACTTTGTGCTAACATACGATCCCAACAGTCTCTGCCCTCAGATAGGTTCTTTGTTCATTCCCCACTTATCTCTGTTAGTTTTCCCTTACAGGATTTCAGGGAATGCCGGACTTCTCTCACGGGATCCTAGTTCCCCAGCTGTTCCCCAGTTTATACTTTAGTATGGCTGCAGTTCCCCCTTTTGGCCACTGGGTTCGTGCACAGATAGCCTCAGGAATTTCGTTACAGGGCCTCTCCCCATACGCTGAGCGGCTCACCGTCTGTCATTCCGCTGCACATTCCTCCGTACGAGTTCCTCGGCAGCTGTGGTAATTTCCTTCCAGATTACACCTCTCCCCTCGATCAGCCACTGCAACGCCGTGGGACGACTCTCCTCGGTCCTTCACTCTCTCGATCAGCCGCACATCAGCTGTTTGCTTACGCGTAGCGTCGCGTCTTCTCGGGGTTTCCACGGCCAACCGCTCGTCATTGGGATTTCTCCTCCGAACTCCTCCCACACAGCGGAGGGGGCCGAGGCGAGCTGCTCACTCGCTCACTCTTCTTATAACAGGACCCAACCCGTGTCTTCTCAACTTGCGGATTTTGGCCAACGGGCTTTCTCCACATCAATATCGGCACAACAGGTGCCAGATCAACTCCTTTTCAACGGGATTTACTTAGGGCCTTTTAGTACGCCCATTCATATGACGGTTCCTCTTCCTCTGGATTCGGTCCCTGTTAAAAAAAAAAAAAAAAAAAAAAAAAAAACCACATCAACGCCAGAATTAGAGAAAGACACCTTACTTCCTTCCCCTCAACCTATTGGCTCCGAATCACTGTCAATCAACTCATTCACTCCCTGGTGACATCATCCTATTGTCCTCTGCTTGCTGTGATGCTGGGCCACTCCAGAGCTCCCAATGGTCAGATCCTTCACTTCATTACAGGCTGTCTGAAGAGGGGTTTGGTATTGGGCGTGAAGAAGGCCCTGAGGTTGGATGCTTTCTTGCTCGAATTTAAGGAGGTCCTGGTTGGTAGACAATCCTTTCCTCGAGCCGCTGTCCTCTTTCTGTATGGGAGGATGGGTCTTTAGGACCCCCCTCCCCCACATTGCCCACCTACGTGAGGCTCATGACTCGTCAGCAGCCCCCCATGCACCTGGGCCCGGGAGGCAGGGTGGCTTCGGATCGACACGTGAGGCTGCATGGCCCGCAGTGTAGCATAACATGGACATCATTTTGTAACACACCAAGACTCAATTTTTGAGTATACTGAACACAGGCCTCAGTGGAACAACATGCGTACAAACGCTGCAGCTCAGCCCCTACTCGACCGCGCACGAAGAGTCCTGCACTTCCCTCATAGCCTCCACCCCATGGCAGATCCGCTGAAGGCCCATTCTCACGATCAACTAGACGCAAACAAGTAACAGAACAAACACTGTGGGCCTCATTACACGGTAGGTGGTAAGGGTTTACCGGTACCGGTATTTTACCGGTACCGGTAAATCCTTACCACCTTACTACGAGGTCCCTTTTGCAGGCGTTAAAAGCCAACCCGCAAAGGGACCCAGGGAGCTAATTACGGTACCGCAATTTGCGCTGCCGTAGTTAGCGCCTTCCCCATTCCCATTATGCCCTATTGGGCAAAAATGGGAATGGGGAAGGGCAATGGTGGAAGGGGGAATTACTGCCCCGCCAACCTTGGAATGGGGCGGTAATTCCCCTTTCCACCAAGGCGGTGCCGGTATTTTACCGGCATGAACCATGGCGCTAATAACACCATAGTTCTCCGCCTACCGTGTAATGAGGCCATGTATCATTTACCTTCCGCAGTACATCATTTCCCTAGAAGTGACCGGACTTGCAGTTGAGGTCTGGGAAAGAACAAAAGTCGTCCCTATCAAGTATACCCCGACCCTGCACCTAACCCCCCCGCGTTCGTGATATATGGTGCTCATGACCCCCAGCCCTGTTCTCCCAGATGAAGTGTTAACCATATATGCTAAACTCTCGAGTCTCTCAGTCTTATCCATGCTGCTAAAGGATGTGTGTTAAAAGTATTAAAATGTATAATGCAAGTCACTCATATTAAAGCGAGGTGACCCCCGCCAACCCCCGAGACACCTTCATGTTCTAAGGCCCAGTTTACAACCACTCGGAAATCCAATTTGTATCAACTAATGTTTTGCTGCTATTGTAACAAAGGGTAATGGAAAAGCAATATATAAAATACTTGTGTATGATGTGATGAAATATGTTGTATTGCATGTAAGCCACCTAGGGCATTGAGCCAGTCCTTACTATAACCGAAATGTTAGATCAACACATTGCGTTCTTGCTCCCGAGTATGTAACCATCCTGATACTACCTCACGTTTGTTATAAGTTCACCTTTCCCATGCATTGCAAGCATAAGATCGATTAACGTTATGTAATGTATGTGCCAATGAAAAACCTCCATTGTTATGAATCTAGTAATGTAAGCACAGGGAAACGGCAGAAATGTGTAATTTACCTAATGCCCCCAGCCCAACATCTGTATTTGTGCAGTCCAGTGAATAAGAAACTCGCACAAAGTTACAAGGCCATATCCCCCTCCACCCGCCAAGGCCCGCCTGGGCTTGCTGGTGTTCGAACAGCACAGCTTCACCTCCCCACATTCCTGCTGGACCCGCTTCAAGTATTTACCTCCCCCATGTCAGAGGCTGCCATACAACCACTGTGTACTGCCATGGCCAGGCCAATTGAATTACGAGCTACCCGGTCCTAAATCCCGCCGTCTTTGAGGTGCCAGCTATATGCCCCCTCTGACCTAATGGTATTCCCGTTCACCACAAATTCAACAGACAACGAAGACAGTTATCCGTCCTTGTGCACACATCATCCAGAGCCATCATTTACTGCATCTAACAGGATAAAATGATAAAGGTAGCTTGACCCGTGCCCCCTGATAAGACACCTGGACCCATGAGACTGGACCCTTTGTTAATGACAACTTTACGATGATGTATGGAAGAAGCCTCCTATTGCATACTGCTTTCTTGTGTCCCCACATAAGTATTAGGTTGATGTGTTAGAAGTTTTACATAACAACCTGGCATAGATGAGTGTGATGAATGTGTATGAAAGGCTATAAGGGCAAGTTTCTAGAACCAGAGTGGTGAATCTCCGTTGACAGCCAGTGCCCTGGAGCTCCACCCAGACGAGCCCAGCTGACCCAAGCACTTTGTGATGCCACCACGTGGATCCCCACCAATCGTGGAGCACCGAGCATATAGACAACATAGTAGCTAGACGCGCCAACCAATCCCCAAGACTATGTGGCCCCTATAACTTAGCTCATGCATGATGTGTATTTGTAATGTAACTGACTGTCTTTGCTATTGTCAGACAGAGCACTCTCGGAGTTTGCAGAGTCCTTTACATGCCCTATATCGATTAAGATAAAGAACCTTTTACTTTCAACCGCACTTGGTCGTGGTCTCATTCCCTCCTGGGATGTGTCCTTTATTGCCTCTCATTGCAGGGGGTTAACTGCCTTATTGGGGGGATGCTTACTTTCATTCCCTAGGAAAGAACTCTTCATCGTTAACGTATACAGTCCCCCCTCTACAAAAGGTCCATGCATCCATAATAAGGGCTGTAGAGGAAATTATCGGTACATTGGGTGATGTCTCGCCCGTAGTCATCTGTGGGGATTTCAATGCGAGAATACCGAAAGGCGCTCTAACTGGCCCTTTAGACTCAGCTGGTTCCTCCTCTGCGATTTAACCCAGACTGGGCTCTAGCTGGGCCAATTTACTTTATTCTCGCAATTACCTTATGGTAAACTGGCATTACTCCTCTGACACCCCTCAAAATTATACACGTGTAGGGAAGGTAAAAAGTAGTATCATAGACTAAATTTTTGTGTCAAATGCTTTCAATCTGATCATTGACATGTGTCTCTCTCACAGGTAGGAAAGCGATCACTACCCATTAGTGACCTCGTTGAATTTTGAAATTATGATCCAAGACCCGACCCATGTGGGGTTAGTAACTGTTAATACTGCACTGATTTCTTGGCATAAAGGTAATCTAAAGAAGGCCACAATTCTTGCTCGAGCCAAGTGGAATAGCTATTTAATGACGTGGGGCCCTCTTCAAAATTCTCTTTGGGATGTAATGGGAAGCACAGCTTTAAGCCATTTTTCAACATGTATAGAGAGCATTAAGGGTTGCTGCATGGTAACGTGGAAATCTCATACCAGGGCCGGCCTTGTGATGAATAAGAAACATCTGCCCACACCGGATAAGGAGATTAGAGAGGAAAAAAAGGTCAATGCTGCAAGATCTGAGGGTTGACTTAAGTCAACTCTATATGCCCTAGAAGCAAAAGCTATACAAAAGAACCTACGCAAAGTAAACACAAACGCACTAAGGAATGGGCCACCTGGCACCTTTTAGTTTAAGCTTCTCAAACTCATGACAGCTCTATTCTGGAGGATCATCAATGGCAACACTTCCAGAGTTAGAGACATTAATGGAGTCTCTGGGGAAAACATGGGAAAACCATTTGGCTAATCACTTTGGTGGGGGTGGAGTAACATTGTCTCCCAGATTACCAACTATCAATGGTTGTTTATGAAAAGCACTGGAGAAATACTTGATATTATCATGGCCTGAAAATCCTCCTGTGCCCCTGGACCGGATGGGATTTGCAGCTCCCTTCTTAAAACTGATCTGGTCCTTTGGGCAGAGGCTCTTCACTGTCTCTTTGGCTGGATCTGCGAGGTAAAAACGATTCTGCCTTCTTCTCAGGAAGGCATAATTGTCCCAGTGCACAAGAAAGACACCCATACTGACCCTAAAAGGTATTGTCTGCTAGCCATGCTGGATATTCCTGCAAAAACGAGTCCTACTATCTGAGCACAAGGATTGGTTGGTGGCAAGGAATATCATCCTATTAAATCAGACCGGGTTCCGTAAAGGTTCCAATACCACCATCAATTACCTTGCTTTGAAGACCATTATTCTGCAGGCCTGGGCCATACGGAAAACAGTTCACGCAGCATTTATCAACTTTAGCGTGTAGCGTTTGATATGGTAGATAGAGAGAGGCTGTGGAATAAACTTTGCGCAGCTGGTCTACCTCTGGGTCTGTTAAAGATGAGAATGTTCTCCACGAAAACGGGTAAAACAGGGGTGTGTATTTGTATCCATGTTATTTAACCTTTATTTATCTGATCTGGGTAAGGACATTTCAAACTGCTCTGCTAATCCTCCAAAATTGTTTGATATGTCTGTGTACTGGTTGGGTTACGCAGACTACCTGTTCTTCTTGATTCTACCTCCTGGGGTCTGCAGGCATCATTGAATAAATTGGGAGACTGTGCGTCCCGCAATTCTCTTGTCATAAACACTGACAAAACAAAAATCTGTCTGAGTGGCATGAAGGTGAGATAGCTTAAATGAAAGCTGGAGGGTGAACCAATTGAAGGGGTCCCGGTTTTTAAATACTTGGGTATCTATTTAGATGCAGAATTGCAAGGAACAAGGCACTTAGAATATATTAAACTAAAATCAGCAACAACAGTTGGTGCCATTGATTCCTTTGCTTCGAAGGGTGCAGGCTACTCTTTGAACGTATTCCTACAATTATAACAGGCGGAGATTATATCGGTCATGTTATACGGGGCAGAGACCAGACATTGTGCCACGTTATGTAACTTAACAAATTTGAGGCCTCGTTACTTAAGAGGCTACTAACTGCCCCCTCGAACTTCCATTGAAATCCTGTACCTAGAATTCAAATCCTGTACCTAGAATTCAATGTTGCCCCCATTTATGTTAAACTTTAATTAAACTTTTTGTCCCTTCTCGGGAAGGTACCTAATGCTCCAGAAGATGCTCTGCTGGGCGCACTGTATACAGTGATATCAAGCAGAGTGTATTTAATGCCTAACAGCAGTCTATTGAAAATCTGGTCTGTGGCTATGAGATGGCTTGCAAGGGCACCTGACAATGTTCTAAGTTGTCAATTCAGGAAATACAGAAAGATTATGGCAAATCTGGTGAGTTCACAATGCACTGGGCAACTAATGGTTGACTTGGCAACAAAGAGCAACGCGCCAAATTTCAGGGAATATATAATGGCCAGAGAGAACATGCAGAGGTACCTTTTTATAGCTTCCTCAGAAACTTTCTGGTGTGGGATTACCCAAAAGTCAAGTTTAAAACAGCAAAGACAAATTAAATGATATGGGCCTGGGATAACGCACCTTCTGATTGCCGGCAATGTCGACTGTGTGGGGACGCATGTGTGAAGTCAACTTAACATCTTTTAACAGCCTGTAAGTCTCTCAAACAACTTAGGGCGGTAGCACTTAGGGACGTGGGTGTCCAGGTGGCGCTGACAGGTGATGAGCTGTGGCGCTTGTTTATGTGTGGTGACCACGAGATATATTTATACCATCTTACGATTCTATGGAGGAAAATTGTTCGGATTCTTGAAGCTCTGACATAGGGAACTGGTATGTGTATGTGCACTAAGCTGGTCATGCTGCGCCACCGGGGGCCGGGGGGGTTATGTACCATCATACCTTCTATGGAGGTATGCTTGATTTCTGATTCTTTTTAACAGGAATTGAATGTACAATTGTAATGTATGGTCTGTGATGTTGATACATACTTTTTTCTTTTAAAGCTTTATTTATTTCAACACAAACACCAGACAAACTTAGTCGACTTACCACCATCAGCATTAATATCATGACCATGACAATGGAACTGTCAAAAATTTGCTTTCGTTATGTGTCCGAGTTCACAAAATGTTTAACCAATACCAGAAACCCTCACCCTCACCCTCCGCCTCCTCCCACCCCTTCCCAACCAGCTGTGACAAATATGCGAAATAAACCTACAGTGGTGTAAGAGTCCCTCCAATGTTCTCCACTCCATCTTGCAAGAGCACTCCACCAAGCCTGTCCAATCGCAATCCCTTCACAGCACCGAGTAAATTTCTGAACAGGGTGGGCCTAAAGTAATGCTGTTTTCTGTCTGATTCATATTCATGGAATGGCAGCCATACAGCGAGGTATCTCGATCTGCCATTCACCAAGGCACACACTTTCGCCATTACCATAATTCCCCATAATCTAACCCATAACCCAGCCACAATTGGCCCCTGTTCCATCTTCCACCCATGGGCTAATGTGATTCTTGCCGCTGTTAGCATATGGGTTATGAGTGTGGCCCGAGCCCCGATAGCATCATTGAGACCCTCAGCAACCGCCCCCAACACCACAACCATCGGGCAATGAGGTAATTGTATTCCTAGGATGTCCTCAATGCGGCTCAGAACCTCCTTCCAGAAAATATGTGCCCTTGGGCAGGACAACCACATATAACGCAGATCTCCTACCTGATCACAGTTTCACCAACAGCGAGGGGTAGGAGGAATTTCAGAGTTGATCGAATGCAATCAGTGAGGGGTCATACACCACCGAAAGCAAATTGTATACACTAAATCTCTAATGGCCGAACATCTGGAGCTTTTGCTCGCCCGTTTCACAATCTCGCCCACTCCTCCTCTGCTATGCTAACCCCCACATCTTTTGCCTATTTGGTCACATAGGGTAGAATGTCCCCAGCTGTGGCCCCATCGAAAAGTCTTGCTACTCCATTTTTAATTGACCCTTTCCTCACAGTAAGCTCCAGCCCTACTCACAATAAGCTCCAGCCCTATGGGCGCTCTGTTGGCCGCTTCTTTAACTGCCCTATTCGAGATCAAATGCCTAATCTGCACATAGCGAAACAGTTCCCGCTCTGTGTTAGGCAAAGTTTGTATTCAGTACCCTTTGGGACCACTACACACAACTATGACTACAGGTGTAAGCAAAACCAACCTTTGGTATGAATCTGTACAACACAGATTTTGGTAGCGCAGCTGAGCAGCCAGGCTTATCTCAAGAGGGAATGTGAGCTGTAAGGAGGCTTCTCCAGCATGGGGTCTGGCATGGATTCACATGCTCATGAATATTCCCCGTCGTCAAACTGGGAATCCTCGGTAAAGAAAAAATCAGTATCAGTTTCGTTTCTGATCTGTCTTTCGTAGTAGTAACCAATCACTGATCTCTGCGTCATACTGACCACTGCCAATGACTGCCCTCTACCTAAGCCCCGCCTCTGGCAGCCATCTTCCGATTTTTACCGCACGTTTAAGTGTTGGGATCCTCGTGCTATTGCTCTCGAGCGTTAGTGCTATTTTTCACGTTTTTTCTCAAAAAATTTCTCTTCTTTTCGGTCAAAAGAGCCTCAAGTTCCACCGTTTCTTCATCCGATCAACGGGGACCCGTGTCGGATTCGTCTACGCCCCTCAAGGGTGAGGTTTTCGTCGAGCCACGCTTTTGGAGGACTCCAGAAGTTTCTCAGGCCCATCTCGAACATGGCCCAGGAGAAGGGAAGCTCGACGCCCGGAAAGCTGTTCAGGGTCTGCCCTGGATGCCAGGTTCAGAATGTCTTCAAGGAGGACGAACACTCCCTTTGCCTTTACTGCCTACATGAGGACAAGACGCACGTGGAGAAGGACTGTGCGTTTTGCGGCAATATGTCGGAGCGGACCATGAAGGACCGCCATCAACGTCTCGCCAACTGGCTGGAAGTAAAGAGCCCATCAGGCGAGAAGAAGAAGTCCGAGCGGAATTCTAAGACCTTTGAGGGCGCCCCGGCGACGGGGGTCCAACAGAAGGCCAAGCACCGCGAGTCCGCTGGCACCGGGAGCGCCGAACGGTCGGCCTCTACGGGCGCCAGGCAGGGCGCATCCTCCCCGGCGCCATCAACCACGAGCCAAATACTCTGGCTCGGGTAAGAGGAAGGCCGAGCACCCAGCGAAACTCCTGGAGAGACCCCGGTCGTGCCCTAAGGCCCCATCGGAGGGGGAGCGAGGTGGTGACCCTCCCCCCAAGGCGGTGAGCGCAACTAAGGTGGTGAAAGTCTTGATCCATCCGGCCAAGGCCTCTATCGAGACAGTCGCAGCGGCCCTGGCTCAGCCTGTGGAGGCTACACCAGTGGTGGCGACCCCGGGGCCCAGAATCTCCCTGCCACCGCAGAGGGAGTCCTCTTCGCGCCCATCGACAGGACCCCCGTGAAACCTCCGACGGAGAAGAAAAAGGGGGGGCAGGAGGTTGTCGTGGACTCGGCCTCAGCCTCTGAGGAGGAGCTGATCGAAGTCTTAGGCCACGGCTCTGGCGTGGAAGAAGGCCATCCTGTCAGGGGGGACCCCGACGTGGAAGACGACGAGGGCGTCGAGGATGCCGATGGGGCTCCTGATCGCCCGTTGGATCTCCCTCAACCAGTGCCGCAAGACAACTCGGCGGCCATTTTGTTGGCTATACAGTCCTTATGCTCGGAGATAAGGATGAGACTGCCGTTACCACCAACGGAGGAACCGCTCCCGACGGGGGACCCGGAGCCAGGCCCTTCTGGGAGCCCTCCCCCTAAGAGAAGAAGGATTCACCCTCCACCTCCTTTTCAGCCATCGCGCCCTGTTCAGCCCTCCTCCCCGTCCACGACACGTGGGGATGATACGGGGACTGACACGGCTGCGACGGGTACAGACGACGAGGTTTACGATGAGGATCTCCCGTCGTCACCTCCCACCCGGGCTTCCCCGCCTGACGAGATTGGATCGTTTCACTCCATGATCGCCAGGGCATCCGAGCTTTTCCAGCTCTGCCCGGAAGAGAAGAAGAAGGAAGGTTTCCTTTATCAACGGCGCGAGACCAAGAGGAAGACGGTCCTCGCTGTACCTCTACTAGACGATATTTGGGATGAGGGCCTCGCCCTCCTCAAGAACCCATCCACGACGCCGGCTAGAAGGGATCGGTACGAGAAGAAGTACCGGGTCCCGGACGCGGCCCCCTTGTGCCTTCGGGCACAACTGACCCCGGACTCGGTCGTCTCCGCGCCGGCCAGGAAGAAAGCAGGGGGGGCGCGGCCTCTACATCAACCTCCCCGCTGGACGGCGAGGGAAAGAAATTAGACACGATGGGACGCAGAGTCATCTCGTCGGCAGCGAAGACGATTAAGGCAGCCAACGCCTTTGCTATCGTAGCCCGCTACGACAGGGAGTTGTGGTACAAACTGGCCCCCCTGCTGGACTTCCTACCAGACGACAAGAGGGCGGAAGCCCTAGAGATCTTGCAGGAAGGAGAGGTGGCTTCGGACCACGCCATTACGATTGCGACGGACATCGCTGACACTGGATTTCGCCAGTTGGGCAACGGCGTGTGCCTTAGGTGGCGTGGATGGCTCAAGGCTACTGACTTCCGTCAGGACGTGCAGACCAGAGTCTTGGACATGCCGTTCGACGGAAACAACCTGTTTGGGAAAACAGTGGACGATTCCCTTCAAGCCATCAAGGCGGACACGGAGACGGCCCGGTCTCTTGGGGTTCTCCAGCAACGGCGGCCGCCCTTTCGGAGCGGCGGAGGCAAACAGGGTGCCTCCAAAGGTTCCAGCGGCGGATTTTCCACCTACCGTCAAGCGGCCCGTTCGTCGTCACAGGACGGATCTTCTCTCCAGGGAAGGAGGCGCCATCCTCCATCACGACCCAAAGTCGCTGAACTTGCAGGCCTGGCTCCTGCAGCGTTTGGAGGATACGACATACCGGCCGACTGCAGAGAGGTTCTTGCAAAGGCCAGGGCGTCCTCAACTCTTAAATGCTATGGACACAAATGGAAGTGGTTCTCTGTCTGGTGCCACGCACAGAAGATTAACCCTTTACGGATTACGGCTCCCCAGGTACTGCCGTACCTTCTGACGCTGGCCAAGGCTGGACTGGCGCACGCGTCCATCAAGATTCATCTTGCTGCGATCTCCCGATACACCAGAACCACGGGGCGGACGTCTTTGTGGTCTCATCGTCTGGTGAAAGAATTCATGAAGGGACTGTTCAGATCGTTCCCGTCGGTGAAGGCTCCGGCCCCGGCGTGGGAGCTCAACGTGGTGCTGACCAAGCTCATGGGACCTTCGTTCGAGCCTCTGCACTCGGCTCCGTTGAAGTTCTTGTCGTGGAAAACAGCGTTTCTTGTGGCCATCACCTCCGCACGAAGAGTGGGAGAGATCCAGGCCCTTTCCTGCAAGCCCCCGTACTTGACTTTTCATGACACGAGGGTAGTGCTCAGGACGCACCCCTCCTTCATGCCCAAGGTGCCCTCGGACTTCCACCTCAACGAACCCTTGGTGTTGCCTGTTTTCTTCCCGTCGCCTTCGTCGCCGGCCGAAAGTACTTTGCACTCGCTGGATGTGGCTAGAGCGCTGAAGTTTTACGTGGACCGCACGAAGTGTTTCGGAAGACGTCACAACTTTTTGTGAACTTTGGACCTGTCAATCAGGGGAAGGCTCTCTCAAAGGCCTCCATTTCCAGATGGCTCTCCGGCTGTATCATGTACTGTCATCGGTTGGCAAACCGACCGCTGCCTGGCCGTCCGAGAGCCCATTCCACCAGAGCGATCGCAGCTACCACGGCGTTCCTATCTGTTGTGCCCTTGCTGGACATCTGCAGGGCTGCTACGTGGAGGTCGACGCACACCTTCACGAAATTCTACTGCGTCGATCGGGATTCCAGGGAGGAGTCCAGGGTCGGCCAAGCAGTGCTGCGCAATCTGTTCGCCTAAGGTGAGCCTGGTGAGGAGGTAAGAATTGCTTAATGTTGAGTTTGATGTAATGCTTAATGTTGAGCCTTTTCCACCTCCCGTGGTTGTGCATGTGTGTACTGCTATGTATACTTTATTCATGAGCATGTGAATCCATGCCATACCCCATGCTGGAGAAGGAACAAGTTACTTACCTGTAACTGTTGTTCTCCAGCATGGGTCTGGCATGGATTCACATGCGAACCCTCCCGCCTACCCCTCTGCGGCTCTTCACTTGGTCATACTGCCACTTCACGTGCTACCAAATCTGAAGATGGCTGCCAGAGGCGGGGCTTAGGTAGAGGGCAGTCATTGGCTGTGGTCAGTATGACGCAGAGATCAGTGATTGGTTACTACTACGAAAGACAGATCAGAAACGAAACTGATACTGATTTTTTCTTTACCGAGGATTCCCAGCCTGACGACGGGGATATTCATGAGCATGTGAATCCATGCTAGACCCATGCTGGAGAACAACAGTTACAGGTAAGTAACTTGTTCCTTCACAGAGGTCTACAATCACAGGTGTTCAAATAAACTCTTACACTCAAGGTTTCTTTGTTAAATACTTATTAATTTATTTAACTGTCAGTTATAAAACATTCATAAGAAGGAGGCAATATAATCGCACACAAATATACTTCAGTACTGTGCACTCTAAGTTGCTGAGGCATTTAGAATACTTTTAAAGAGGAGCAAACTAGCATAGGTTATCAGAACATAGAAAGAATACAATTATTTCCTAGGCAGTGCAGATACTTCAATTTAATAGGCTAGGCTAAAGTCTTGGATATGTTGGGTCACAAGCTGATTAGGCCTGTGAGTTGGGAAAGTTCCAAGCACTTTCACCGCAAGAGGTAAGTACTGTGTCTGGTTTTACACTACCTTTACAAATTAAGAAAAAGATGCAGCTGGTGACCTCTGTTCCTGGCAGTTCCTGCAGATCTCGCTGTTCCTGGGCCTCAGTCGTGGGGACAAGAGGGCGGACGTCGGGGGACTTTTGCAATGCACTGGGACTGGTCAAAAAAGCTGGCAACTGGCAAATCTTCAATTGCAGTAGCTGTAGTCGGCACACAAGCTGGTGTCCCTCTCCCTAGTTATTCGGTTTCCTGCAGCACTCTGAGGAAAGTACAACCAGCTCCGAGAATGGTACCCAGGTGGCTTAGTGTCGAGTTGATTGGTCTCAACAACTCAAAGGGAGAAGTCATCCTTGCAAGGCTTCTCTGTTGAGATGAACTTAGCGATTTGCACCTGCAGTAGGGCTTCACCGGGCCAACCAACGGTCCAGGAGTTGAAGCAGCCGTCCTCTTCAAGCTCGTCTTTGGTTCTTTCGTTACAGTGGTCGACTCTGCCTTCCAAGCTAAGAGACTCGCCTTTTATTCAGTTCTCTCCCATTTATTCCAGCTTAGCTGTCACTCACCCAGCAGGGTGGCTGTCCTTGCCAGACAGTCAGCCAGCCAATCACCACAGAGTGCATTTGGGTCTCCTAGGAGACTAAGCGCAGGGAGTTTCGGGCACCTCCCTCACTTCCTGCCCACCCCAGACACTCGGGCACCAGAGGCGGTCTTCACTCCTGAAGCCCGCCAAAGGCGAATGAACAAAGGAACCAAACCTGGTTTGGCACGCACAGCAAAACTCTAGAAGGACCTTTCTGGAAAGAAATGGCAAAAAAAGAATACCGGGACCTGTTTTTGCAGAGGGGGCTCAGACACCATCTTGAAAAACATGGCTCCCGTGATTTAATGCCTCCGGTGTTCGCGGTCGGGAAAGATCATGGTAGTTCATTGTAAAACCACTGCCACAAGCCATTTTGAGAGGAAAGGGTAGCATTTGACTGCTACATGAGTATCTAGACATGGGGCCTCATTACGACCCAGGCGCTAAGTGAAAAACGATGGCGGTAAATGGTTACCGCCATCGTTTTCCGCCAGGCACGATTATGACCCATGACCGTTAACTACGATGCAATTAGCGCCATCGTAGTTAACGCTGCCGCTAACTGCACCAAGGGAGCGCACACGCGACCTCCCACACCGTACTTAGCGCCATGGCGGTAAGGTACGCGAATGCCGACCCGAGCGGACATGCACCTAACGCCATCACCCAGGCCGTTAAGTACCTTACCGCCATGGTGCTAATTACGCCATCGCGAACCAACCGTAAAGGGACATGTAAAGTGAATGCAGCTGCCACAGGTGCACAGAAACAGCACAGGTGAAGGCAATACAGACTCAGGAAGTACAAAAAGTGCACACCCCACCCCTTCCCACACCCAGTCACACTCCACAACGATACCAATACGACTAGCAATGTTGGGGCTGGAGGACCTGATAGCAATGCGAGTGCTACAACTGCAGCAACAACAACAACAACAACAACAGGCTGCACGGAGGAGGAGAAGGAGGGCAAGGCAGGGCCAGCTAGCCCCACCAGCACAGCCAGTGGCACCACGCAGGCAGCCCCCAATCCCACGCATCAGAGCCAGTCTATTCAACCTCACTGCAGAGTAGATCCATACCCTGTACCGTTTGGACCGGGACACCATTACCGCCAACGTAGACATGACACACAACGACATCGTCAGCATGATAGAAAGTCCAACCGCCATCCCACCCCTACTGAAGGTAGTGTCTGTACTCCACTTCCTGGCCACAGGCACCTATCAGCACACAGTGGGGCACTTGCATGGAATCTCACAACCATTATTCTCACGTACGCTCATCCAAGTGCTCGATGCCCTCCTCAAGCACACAGATGACCACATCTCATTACCACAGACTGCCCAGGAGATAGAAAACACCAAAGTGGGATTCCATGCACTAGCAGGCATACCTGGTTGCATTGGTGCCATCGACTGCACCCATGTGGAATTGGTTTTTCCACGTGCCATGGAGGTACCGTACCGCAACCGGAAACAGTACCACACAATTAACGTGCAAATGGTCTGTGACTCCAACAAGATCATCACACATTGTTGTGCCCGATTCCCCGGATCAACCCATGACGCAATGGTCCTGAGGAACTCCACAATACCACGCTACATGGAGCGACATGCAGGCCCAAGATCCTGGCTACTCGGTGAGTCCAATGTCATGACCATGGAAATGTGAAGTGGGTAGGTGAATGACGTACCGATGCATACTCCACCTGGCTGAAAGGGGGGGGGGGGGATGATGCATACTCCACCTGGCTGTGAGTAGCAGAGAGAACGGAGATAGATGATACCCTAGAGCAACCCAGACTCCACCCAACGCCAGTAAAGCCAATACCCAATGTATGCAGCCCTCCCCTGTGAATGAGGTTGTGCCCCAACCATGACACAACCATCTGCATGTGCATTTTACCAAATCAGACCCCATTGCCAACAATGCAGAACACCTAAATGCACCAAACACCATCAACCGACAGGCCTGTCCCCCACAACTGACCACGAAGGAGGCACATGACGGACAGAAACATCAACACACCATTACACAGACAGCAGGGCCCCCAAAATGGCCCTGTCCACATCACCATCGCTCACTGGGGCCATGATGAGGCGCACAGAAATGTTGCAATGATGTGCGCATTGCCATTACAGGACATGTGCCAGGCCAACTAACCAAACGGCATGAACGGACACAGTGGATGGGCACTCACAATGCACTCCACCCCACTGCATACATTGGGTGATGGCATGCAAGACAGGCCATGGGAGACATGAGCATATACTTGTTGCATTGTGTGAATTGATCAGTGCATGTAGGAGTGATCCAAAGTAACAGTTGGATACAAGCCATGGTGGCATATCATGTTTTTTGGCATACGTCATGACTGACACATACAATCTCGCCCAAATACAGGTGATGCAGGCTATCCCCTGAAGAGGTGGCTCCTTACACCAGTCCGGAACCCGCAGAACCAGCACGAGGAGGACTTCAACCGTGCACATACACGTACCCGTGTGGTCATAGAGCAAACATTTGGCCTATTGAAGGCACGGTTCCGATGCCTCAGCAGGTCTGGTGGTGCACTCCTGTACCGCCATGAGAAGGTGGCAAAGATCGTCATGTCATGTGTCATGCTACACAATATGTGCGTCAGACGGAATGTGCTCCTGCCCCCTGACGCAGAACTGCAACCACCTGACGATGAGGATGAGGAGGGTGCAGATGGGGCGGCACCCTATGGAGGAGGCGATGCCCAGGAGGGGCGTGCAATGCGCCAAACTATCATCGACCACTGCTTCTAACACACACGGCTGGTGTGTACCACATGGAGACTGCACTTGGGCCACTGTGTGTTCCTGGGACATGCACACTGTGGACTGTACACCAATAAAGCACACATATGCAATGAAAATGTCGACACAATTCATTTTGGAGAAGCAAAAAGTGTATTTCGGAGATAACATGTCGTGGCACACCCCCTCCCCCCTCCCCCCTGAATACCCCAACACACCCACTCCCCCCTCCCCCCTGAATACCCCAACACACCCCCTCCCCCCTGAATACCCCAACACCCCCTGTGATCAAGTGGCTGATGTATTATTGCACCGGGCAGGCACTAATGGCAGCCCCCTCTCCCAGACCCCGGGGCACCCCTGCCTGTGCTCCGCAGGGTCCTGCCTGATCGACGGACGGGGCTGCTCGGGGTGGAACTGGCAGCGGAGGATGTGCTTGGCTGCTCAGTTGGATGCATGTCCCGAATTGAGCGTGCAAGCTCAGACAGCACGCGCCGCATGTCAGCAAGTTCGGCACAAATGTCCTTTGTGCAGGACTGCATGTCAGCCCTCAGGGTCTCGGAGGTTTGCACCATCGCTGCCCTCAGGGTCTCGGTGCTTTGCACCATCGCTGCCCTCAGGGTCTCGGTGCAGTGTTCCATTGAGTCCCTTGCACCCCCACATTCCGTGACATGCTCATTAAGGAGCGAGGAGAGTTGCTGCTGGCGAGTTATGAGCTCCTCCAGGCTCAGTTGTTCCCTCTGTGCCATGCCTATTGCCTGTGGTGTGTCCATGGGGCTGCTCCCCTCCTGCAGACTTACAACAGGGCTTGGGGGGGATGGCCAATCGTCATCATCGATTTGCACCGGTGTGGCATCCTCATGTGGGCTGCTTTGGGACAGGGTGGGGGATTGGAGGTGGGCAGTGGGGGGTCCCACATCAGTATCCTCTGCATCCCCTGCATCACTGTCTGAGCAAGCTGGTATGGCAGCAGTTTCCCCCATAGTGCTGCTTCCTGCTGAACCTGTCCCCTCTGTGGGAACCATTTGGGGGATGTTTACTGCTTCTGCTGCAGCTACCTTTCTACCTGCTGGGGTGCCGGTCAGTGGCCTGTCCTGTTGTCTGGCACCGGCTTTTGGCTGCTGTGGTGTTTTATCTGCTGCAGCAGAGGTGGAGGGTTGTAGTGTTGGCCCTGTGGTCCTGGCCCTCTTGACAGGTGTGGTGTCAGGTGTGTCCTCATCATCGGGTTCTGAGTTTGAGCCTGTGGTGGAGCAAAGGAGGAAGAGTGTTATTGATGGGTCTGCGTACATTGCGCGTGCATCGTGATGGATGACATCATTTGGGTTACTAGATGCGGCACATTTGAGGCAGGGGCATACAGGTTGTCTCACTTTTGCGTGGAAGTAGCATGGAGGTATGTGGGTGCCTGCAGTTAGGGTGTGCATACTGCATGCGTACTGGGTGGAGGTCAGATGTGGCTCTAGGCAGTGCCCTGCTGATGTGTTGCATTTACACTATAGGGTAACATTGGGCTTCACATGAATGGACTTCAGTGACTCTAGCATGGCTTCATTTGAGGCACCTACCTGCATCGCCTGATGCCGGTGCTCCTCGCTCCATCCCTCCTACCCCTTCAATGGACTCCATCCCGATTGTTGAGGCGCATATTTCTTCCCAGGGCTGTAGTTTGATTGGGGACTCAGATCCTCCCCCGGTCGCCATGCCCATGTTGCGGTTCGCCGAGAGGATGCTCCTGACGCGGAGCCGGAGATCGTCCCAGCGCTTCCGGCACTGCCTTGCGTTGCGGGGGACGGTCCCTACCGCACTAACCCGCTGGGCAACTAAGGCCCATATGGCCTTCTTCTTCACAATAGCCGGCCGGGTCATCTGTGTGGAAAAGACCACAGCGGAATTCTCCGTCTCAGCAAGTATATTGAGCTCCTCCCTTGTGAACCGGTCTTGCCGCTGCCGGTCACAGGCTTTTCGGACAGATTTGGGCATTTTCGAGCAGGGAAATGGGTAGGTATTGGTTTTTGCAGGGTCTCAGGGTCAGATGTCCAGTGGTTGCGGAGGATGCCGATGGATTGTGTTTTTCAAGATGGCCGCCGTGCTCTTTCCCGTTCCGGCGCGATGGCGCTACTTCCGGTTCCGCTTATTTACAGTGACCGTAAAGTACGCTGACCGCTAATTACGGTCACCGCTAAGTACGGTGACCGCTAAGATGGATGGCGGAAGTGTACCTAGCGCGGCGGACGACGCCGGTGAGTGCCGTTTTGGGGTCATTTCCGCCATCGCGTACTTTACATTACCGCCATGGCGTAAAGCTCGTGCCCGATGGGTCGGAATGAGCCGCACTTTACGCCATCGGGCCAAGCCGTAAACGCTATTTACGCCATGGCGGTAATGTCCGATACTTACCGCCTGGGTCGTAATGAGGCCCATGGGATACTAAGTAACCCCTCCAGCACTCTATTGTAAGATAGGGTGTGCTGCGTCTAGGAATTTAAAAGACTAGTAAAGTCAATTTCACTTTACTTACTCTGGGAAACAGTACTTTATCCCAGAGAAGGTATTTAAACCTTGGGAAAGCCTGGGTTTCCCTGTGCCACTGCACTAAGGGTGCTGTGTGACACAAATGAAAAGATGATGCCTATGGAGTTGTTAGACTCCAAAATTCAAAAAGAAACAAACACAGAAAACACATTGATTTAAAAGTACAAAGCCCCAAGGTCCGGCAAAAGAGCTAGTGGGCCCTAAGGTGGGAGGGATTAGCACATTTTTGAGAATTCTCCCTAACACTCTGTCACAGCAAATTTCACTTTATGATCCTTAAATTGTAGTGGGGTGCCCTCCCGGTAGAAATCCATTAAAGTTAAGGTGGCCTGCCCTGCCCTGTGTGCCCAGAAACTAGGGGATGTGCCTGGTGCAAAACCGGTGTTATATCTTCAACAGTGTTCATGGGCCCAACCCCCGTTTCAATTTCTTATCCCGTATTGCCTTGCCCCAGTATTTGAGAGTGCATTTTCGAGGTTTCGAGTAGTGGGCCTCTCGTGCCGACTGGCCAAGGAATCCAAGATACTGCAGTGGAATGTTGGTGGCACTCTGTTCTAGTTTACGCCAGCTTGCTTGGTTCTCCTCTGATGCCCAATGTAACATTGGAGCCAGTTGTGCCGCCAAATGATAACTGGATATCTCAGAGAACCCCAACCCTGGGGGCCGGAAAAGGATTCTTCTGGGAACTCGGGGTTTCTGGCCACCCCATTTGAAACATAGGATCTCCCTCTGCATAGTTTTAACCATAGGGACAGGGACTTGAATCAAGAGGGAGCTCACCACATATACAAATCTCAGTAATAGGGTCATTTTGATGGCGGTTATGCGAGCAAACCACAAATGTTCTTGCATGTCCCAACTCCTAAGGTTAGCTAATAAGGTTTTCCAAAGACCCGTGATATTTGCTGCAAGTAGCTTGTCGTATGCCGTTGTGAGTTTTAACCCCAGACATTCTATACAATCCCGTTCCCAGATTCGGGGGAAATCCCTGCTCCAGGCCGTTACAGATTTAAGATCTTCTGAAACATTAAGGGCCTTCGATTTGGAGTAATTCATGCGGAAGCTGGACGCCCCCGCAAATTCACTCCAGGACCTCGTTAACCCTTGGGAGCGAACAAGCTGTGTCCCGGAGGAACAGTAATATGTTGTCTGCATATTATGCAACCTTATGCGTGTCCCTCCACACTGGGATCGAACTTGAGAGTTGCCCGTTGATCAGCAATTTCATGGAGGGCATCTGGAAGTTGGCTAGGATCATGCGACTAAAGACTGGCCCACACACACATTTTTCCATGTCCGCCTAAAATAAAACCAATCCAAGTTGTCAAACGGTCTGGTGGCATCAAGCGCAAGCATGGACATTTTCTGGGCAGTCCTGCGTCCCCATATCGCCACATTGACAGCCATTCTTAGGTTATCTTGGGTGTGCCTCCCCATAATTAACCCAGCATGATCCAGATGTATGATCCCCGGCAGCACCCCCATTAGCCAAGAACTGACACTTTTGCATAAAGCTTTGCATCCCTGTTTAGTATAGTAGGACGATAGTTGCTGCATTCAGTCTGATCCTTACTATGCATCAATATCGGAGTATATCCTGGTAGAGTCTCAGCGGGACATCCCAGAACCTTACTGGTTCCTGTTTTCGCATTGCCCTCATGATTTCCTCCTTCTCCTGAAACATGTGGACTCTAGTTATCATATCTGGGGCCAGATTCTTACTCAGTTGGTATGAGGAGTACAGCTGGCGAGTCCGGTCCAAGACTATCTCCATCACCACCATGAGTCTGGAAGATGCCGGAAGAGGCCCACCACATATTCCTGCAACTCTGCATTCAGTATAGATTTGGGGATCCCCCTGATGTGAATGTTATTTCGGCGGGATATATTTTGGGCATTCTCCAGCTTGTTCAGAACCGACTCAGTTTTCTGCTCAAGGGTTCCGACCCGCCGAGCCAGTTCATCATGTTATGCCCCTGCTCACATAGTACTGTTTCGACCTCATCCACCTTCCTCTCCACCAACAGGACGTGCTTGTTGAGATCAGCTATGGCTTTGGTGAGGTCAGCTGCGCTATCTTTGATATCCTTCTCAAGTTCCATTAGCGTTGGCATCAGATCAGATCTCCTTGTTGATGGGTCATCGGTCTCTGGTTGAATAGGGGAGGCGGAGAGTGCACTTGGGCAGTCGTCAACTGCTGCGGGCGCTTCGGCCCCTCAGACTCCTGCATGAGTGCCTTTATGTTTCCGGATATGAGGCCCTTCTGTCTCGCTGCTTGTTTTGCCATATTGGGACCCCTGGGACAACTCCATAGTGGATCACCAGTCCGGCTCCCACCCTGCACCACTTGTCCAGGACCGGTGACAGGCCAGCAGCCTCTCTGTGATGAGCCGATGCAGTCTCCAGCCACCCAGCCTCCCGAGACTTTTACTTCTTCCAGAGACCAGTAAACACACTATGCTAGTCCCAAGACAGTGTCTCGCCTGCACTCTACCAACAGCCACTCCACTCCACCACTGATGAGCGGGGCCAGGGATCAGATCAATAGTTGGGTACCACCTGCACCAATACCAGTTTCTGCGGCCTCATTCATATGCCTCATTAAAGTCATTTCACCTTAGTGCATCTGCCTCCCAGCTGCCTCGTTGCCCCTGCTGTTCTCTACTCCATACCGTAACACTTGGTGCAATCTGACTGCCTGGGGGCAATGGGCCGGTGCTCCACCTCCTCTCCATTGCTTATGTTGGGAGGCCAGTGCCTCAACAGTGCGCCGAGAGGTGTTTTCCCATATGCATCTGCTGCTCCCTGCTGTTCGGAGGCACCAGCACACAGCAGCCTTCCGCTGCAGGGACTCCTCGTTCACCGGCGCAGTAGGGAAGTCAGGTGGCGGTCCCTCACCAAACTCGCTGGCTAGACTTCGCCAACTGTGGTGCCAAGCTCCTCCTCGCTCCTGGGGCCTCCCCACAGCCTGTGCAGGAGCACCTTTTGCCTACTGCGGGATTCAACTCACACCTCTGGGACTCCGGAGTACTATGCACCCCACTCACTCTAGCGACACCTCTCCCTCAGGCCCAGTGCGCTGTGTCACCACACAGTTCCATCTGGACCAGCTTGCAACCAGCGTGTCCCGGCAAGGGGAAAGCGCCCAACATGATTATTCCTCGTGGGCTCAAATTTCGGAAAGTGGTTTCGGCCATATCTGGATGGAGGAGACCTAGGAGAACCCAAGACAGAGCTGAGGCGGAGTACAATCGATCCAACACTCATCGAGGCCAGGTTTACTTACTCACCTGGATGCTTTCGCTTATTGAGCATTTCGCACGAAGGCATCGCAGCAAAGGCCAGGCCCCAAAAATAAAACTGAACCAGTAAGGATGACGTAAGACATTACTTTGGAAGAGCCCAGCATGGGTTTCAGCAGCCTTTGAAACCAGTAGCAAGGACAAAACAGCCAGTGTAAAGCCAATATGCCCAAACCAGGTCATCAGCAGTAGCAGCCCATCTTCTCAACAGTTGGACAGAAATGTAGGTAAGAATCTGAGGGATGCACAGGGTCTCATTGATAACATGTTGACTTGGACAGGCCTCGGCTAACCCTCCAATCGCACACCAGGCACACAATTGTTTTGGCTGCCAATCAGGCTGGCCATAAAACCTCCAAAGAAACTGGTCGACCCACAGAGAATGTTTATGGGATATGTCTGGGGCAGATAACCAGGCTAACCACTGTTCTTTGCGGAGACATTATTACATTGAACATGTGGGAGCAGGGGACATCCCCGCAACCTGTCCCCATACATAATGTCACCACGTATGTCGCCAAAGGCTTTTCCAAGCGACATTATGTAGGGGACATTATTACCTGATATCCCTTAAACCACTCAAATGGGTCCAGGGTCAGGCTTTTTCAGGATGCCAAGCCATTACAGGGGAAAATCCATATGCGAATCAGGCGTGGTCCAACCCCAAAGGGGGGCAGTCCAGCGCGAGACATGGATCCCGTGCCTGCTGGGCCTAGAGGCCCAAGCTACTCCTCACTGACAAGGCGCCACAATACATGTCTGGGGATGCTTGTGGTCTCGTGCAGAACGAATGTGATCAAGCAGTTTGTGCTGGACTGCCTCTCTTTGGCTGGGACCGAGCCTGATTTACATATGAGCTTTCTCCTTTTGTAATGTCCTGCCAGCCAAAGAACGATCTTCTGGAGCGTTTCCCAGAGCAATGCTAGAGGTTGAGATTAATTCTAAACCTTCCAGCCATCAGCTCTTTTGTTTTGCTAAATATGTAATTGATAACTGGAGCTTAGCACTGCACTTCTTGCTTCACCAAGGTCATATTTGAGGCTGTTAACAAGTTCAAAAACATTTCTTTTCCAAATTAGAGTGAAAAGGGATGATTCATATTGAATAGTTTAACTTAGTTTTTGTGTGCAATGTACTCGACGTTGTTCTTGAATGCATTCTCATCTGAAAAGCTTATAGGCATCCAGTTTTCAATGACTACCCAGTGTGTGCAATCCTAGACTAAATACTGATCAGCTGTGTATACTGATGACACAAAAATACGAGTACTAGAGCGGTTCCTGGTGTTGGATCAATCCCACTTTAAGGTTTGAATATACACATCGTTGAGTAACAAACTATTCGGATTGCTTCAGACTGCTTCAGAGTCTCTGTGCTGAACAATTTGTTCTCAAAAGAAAACAATTTGGTTATCTGTGATTTTATATTATTCATCACTTGATCAAGAAAAAACAGTATCAGGTAATCTTATCCCCACCAAAAATATTGCCATATATATGGCCGTCTGGAACGGCATAGGCGGTATGTTTGGGGGGGATAATTTGTGGGAGCGGGGGTGGCCCTGCAAATTTAAAAAATAATGCGGGGGTTGCGTGGGTGTCCCCTGCAGGGTCCATGCCTCAATATCGCTGCAAAAATATGGCGATATTTTTGTATCGCGTTATTTTTGCAGGGATATTAACACATGGAAACGAAAAAACCCAGACCTACAATTCAACTGAACAGTGAAATATCATATGGAATTATTAATTCTCCCATCATAATTTAACAAAACATAGCAAATAGCCTGTCATCTGGCAATCAACCTCCTCTTGGCTCAAACATCCAAAATCTAGAGTTTTACAATCGGTATATTGTCTGACAGCCGACACGTGTTTTGACCATAGGTCGTTTACAAGGCTACAGTGTATCACTAATCTGGTAACAATCACATTGAACTATTACTTGTGCACTTCATTGCTTGCTTGCCATTATTGAAGGTCCATCATATACTTAAAGCTCTCAGTCCTAGTGTATAGATTCATAGACTTCATGTTTTTCCACCGAAAATCAATTATTATTAAATAGTGTTACTCGTATATCTCCATATGCCTTGGGCCAAGTAAAACCCGTGCAATGCCAGACTACTGGATCCATCCAGTACATGAATTCTACAATGTAATAAGCAATAATACTAAGATTCTGCACTGGCTACCCCTCCAAGCAGACATCCTTTACAAGGCTGGAACAAGGAAGGGACACTCCTACCTATCATCTCCAGGTGGCAAATGAGCACAAAGCCATGACCTCACCAAACAGGAAATCAAGAAATGCAACAAGCAGGGAAATTGGAATGCAAGCATTTGCATGTGATGCACTAGTGATGGGGAATGATGTACTGATGCACATCAGGCTTGTTAATGTTGCTAAGCCTTGCAAAAAAAGCCTAGTTGGGGTGTACATTTTATTTTATTGTTCATTTAACGCGCTTAATACCACAGAGTGGTTTATAAACGCAGGATCGGGATTCGAACCTGTGTTGCCCCACAATGTCTTGCTTCCAAGACAAACGCGTTGCCCCTGAGCTATCCTTCATCCTTGAGACTGTTCAGAAGGTTGAACCTGGCCCCAAAGGCAGTGGAGATAATTAATTACTACAGATTCAGTTTGTTCTGTGAACCTTGGAAGGTGGGATGGGGAAATCAAGGTAGGGGATAGTGAATATTGCAAGCTGGTGGGTAGTTGAGAGCGAAGAGGTAAATCGTATCACTCTTGGAAGAGTTAATCATAAATCATAATTGGTTTAAAAGAAGCCAAAGGAAGAATTAAGTTTACCAAGAGTGCAGAGAAGCAAAGTGGGCCAAGAACGATTCTCTTGGAAAAGGGTTGGAGTGTAGATGTCACTATTCCATGAGTTGGAAAAGGACCAATCAGATGGGAAGCAATCCAGTCTGGGGCAGAATCTTGGATGCTAATGTTACTGAGTGTCCGGGTTTAAAATTCCATCTTTTTGGCAAAGTGGAGCCAGTTTTTCAACATAGAACTGGCATGTTAAAGCCAAGCACACCAAAGCATTCACTGAAGCAAGCCAATGGGCCTTGCTACAAGTTTGTTGGTCCGGTAATAAGGGTGCCGGTAAGCTCTCCAGCACTCTTGTTTCCGGACTGGCAAACTACATGTCTGCCTGCCGTGACCGCTGTACCCAACAGGTCTGACATTGCCAGGCGCAGCTGCCACCATAGGCAGAGCGTTCACAGATGTCCCCACTCCCATAGAGTCCTGTAGGACTCTATGGGAATGGGGACTTAAATTTCACTGACTTCCCGGGCTGCCGGACATGTAATTTCCCAGTGGCACTAGGAAGTCAGGCGCCGGTAAAATTGTAAAATTGTACGAGGCCATTTGAGTGGAAGGGGTTCTAGACGGAAGATAACGGTCCAGGTATTGCCGGCATCTGGCAAGCATATTTAAGGTCTGCTTATTTGACCAAAAAAAATGTTTGCTTTTTAGCACAATTGAAAGATTTGTATGCACATTAATGAATGACAATTTCACAAGCCTGTATTTTATTTTTTTTAAAGCTTTAAAATACAAAAGAGAAACCAAGATGGAATATTTTAAGATGGCAGCAATCAGTATGGTGCTACTTTATATACTTCCCTTGATGATGGAGACAACGAAGCTAGAATTATTTCAATTTAGCATAGCAAGCTTTTATAACATTTTATTTTTTTTAATTGTCATGTTGGGTTATGTGATGTGTGTACTTTCCAAGTCAGTTCTATAAAATTGGATTATTTTAGTTTATAAGAACAGGAAGTGAAGTGGAAAAATTGCACAGTGGGCACATATTCCACCTTCACCTCTTTACCAATGTGTGATCCTGGGCATCACAGTGATTTCGTTCTTAAAGTATGATCGTCAGAAAAGCCTCCCTCATGGCTTCGCTGGCTATAGTGTTGCTTCCTCTATAATAATAGTGAGCATTTATATATTGTGCACCACAACCACGTGTTCCTTTGCTCTCTTAGGGAAACACTACTTGAAAACCATGTCCCTCTTCTAATCTCAGTCCTTCTGGATACAGACACCTTCTTGGCAGCTTCTAATTTTCATCCACTATCTATGCTATGGTATGTTTAGCTTTCTCCTTGCTTCCTATTGGGTCTCCTGTATCCATGCTTCAGCACATATGTATTCCGTGAGGCTGGCAATCTGAATTCTTTGTCTATTGTGGATTATGCAAACCTTTTTGAACAATCTGTGTCTCGCATTTATAATTTGGCCAATATACCTTTTTCTTTGCTGTTATTGTTGAACATTGTCCTGCAGCTATGCTAGAACATAAGAACCTGTGTCGTGGACTATGAATGTTGACCTTGAAATGTAACTTGTTTATCATTCCAATTAAAATGAGAATGGTAAGGGGACTGAAAAGGAGTACCCATGCTTATTTTGATCACTGTGAGGCAGCATATCAAGCTATGGGCTGTGATCACGATGAGGGGGCACACCTAGATATTTTGGATTGCTTAATTCTTTTGGTTCGGTGGAGGGGGCCCCAAAGGTGTCTGTGCCCCGGGCCCCAAAAGTGCTTAAGATGGCCCTGCCGGCAGGGTTACCGCCGGACTTGTAATGAGGCCCATAGTTTGGTGTGCATGAAGTTGAGTCTGCCGATGGCAAGTAGGCCAGTTACACTGTGGACCTTTAGTTAAGTTTATACAACATTGAGCACCTTTTTGTTGAGACGGTTGCAACATATGGTGTGTAATTCTGCAGCCACATACAGTTCTCTATATTTGCCTTTTGACTTCCTAGCAACTAAATACATTCATAAGGATCCTGATAACTACCAGCACTTTCATCAGACATTACCTGACTGTAGACTTAATACAATACAATGCCATGCAGTGTCTGCATATTGTTCACTGATTGGTTGGGTGTTATTTGTAATCCCTTGAGCATCAGCAATTTATTGATCTCTGAAGAGAGGCACGAGATCCACAGAACGATGTACCAGTTGTATACATTCTCACTTGGCTTCCCAGTAGCCCTTCAGTGGAATGTGAGTGTGTCAAGAGGGTGCTTGCTGCAGAAGAAACTGATGAGATGTAACTTCAGGACTTTTTACGAACCCCATCTTTAAAACAATGGCTAGAACTATGCTGGCTATAACCCAACATGACACATGGCTCCAGATATTGAATTTCTCCCCTCCATGCCCCCACAGCTTTTGACTGGACAGACCTTCAGCTATGCTGCTCCTACTCGATCACACACCTCGTACCCCACTGGGAAAAGCCAAACCAGCCAAGACACCTCACTGATCCTTTAAAAACGTCCCCATATAGGCACTGGAACAAAAGTGCATCATCTAATACTCTGCGTCTTACCCCCCTCAACGAATATCCACTCTCAGGTCAGTTCATTCAACCATACCACAACTGATAAAACAACCACACATGCATTACTCAACAAACATTAGCCCTCTACACCTTAGTAGACACAGGAGCTCATCAGTAAGCGTGTTATCCACAGACAATAGCAATTCTAGAGGAAATCCACCATCAAGAAGACTTTCTCACCTTGCAAACCCAGTACCCTCCTTGTTAGGACAGTTTTTCTGAAGTCCAACTAAGGGCTTAGCAAAACCATTCAACTGAGACAGTACAAGACTCCACTCTTAGTATAAGGCTGTACCACCTGAGTATATGGTAGCATAGGCAGAGCAGCCAGGCTTATCTTAGGAGAGAGAGAGGCCTGTAGGAAAGTACACGGAACCTGTAGTACACCAAGGATACAATAGAACAGAAGTATTATAAAAAAAATAAAGGTTTATTATAAATACAAGTATGCCAAGTTAAGTCTTTGGGTAAGTACTGGTTATAGAGCCCTACACACATTTATAAAAACACACCACAACGCTTGAAGGTACACAGACAAAAGCATAAAGTCTTCTTCAGAATACCCAACAGTAATTTTAGGGAAGTCAGACCTTATCATACACATTTAGTATAGGCTACAACTATTCATGGGGAGTAAAAACCACTAGTTACTTTTAGATTACTTTCTGTTATGCCGTGACACTCAGCAAAGAAATCGCATAATCAACCAACCCTGTTGCCAGGATACTTTTCTGAATAGTGGAACACAGGTTCAAGGAACAGTATATACCTATGACTACATTTATGATAACACACAGTTATAGTAGGTGAGTACGGCCTTTTATGGTGTAATAGACCATTACAGTTGCTTTTCAGCACAGTGCAACACAGTCTAAGATAAGCAAGAACTATTTACACTAATTTAGAGTTCACCAGCAGACCAAGGTTAGCTACACCTATACAACACTTTTCAAGAATGGCACACATCTATAATAGGCGGTAAAACTTAATGTTGTAATATACTATATCAGTTGCTTTTCAGACCAGTGGCACAGACTGCGGTAAGCTATGACTAGCATGGCACACCGGTAACCCAAGGTAAATAAAACCTATATACTTTTTAAAGGAACTATCGGCAACTTAAAGGTTTGTAAAGACCTATGACTGTTTTAGCAACTGTATAAATAGACTAGGGAAAGCAAAACCCAATTTTATTCTAGGTAGGTTAAAACCTAAGGCAGACTTACTCTAAACAGGCTGTACAGCAAGTTACAGGAAGCAAGACCCAGTTGGGGAACGTCTACACCTATTCTCTGAAGGAAATAGTGAAGCCAACAGCATTACTTTTGGGAAAGCGACACACCCAATTCACAGGTGAGTAAATTAACCCTATATACTTTTCAGAGAGGCACAACACACAAATTCAAGGTAAGTAAGAACTTTTGTAACCGCTCAGTTACAGTTACCAACTAACTCTTTCACAAGTAAGTACTTTTAAACACTTGTTATACTTTTCAAGACATGATCCTTTACGTATCCAGCCCGTCCCTATTCTATTGCATGAGTTCACTTCGGGGTAGAAGCGAGACCCCAGTGGTCTAGGAGCCAGCTGTAGGCGGAGGTAGACAGGCTTCTGTTGCAGGTATAAGTCAGAGTTCCTGTGGAAAACTGTTTAACAAGTACGTAGTTCACTTTAAAGTTAGTTAGTGTTCAGGGACTTCAAAGAAGACACCCTAGGAGGATTCCGGCAGTGGGCCTGGCTGAACTGGATGAGAAGACTCCCAGTCACAAAAACGCCCCAAAGCATTACAGAAATCACAAAGGCTTAAGGTTAGTATATACCCAGCCAGCACAGTACCTTAGCACGAAAGAAAAGTTGCAGCAAGAAGACTTCAGGATCTGCAGCCAAAAACCCAGTCGTTAAATTCCTTTATCATGAAGACAGGACCATGGAAGGACTTTTGCAACAGGGATCATGGGGAAGGCTCTAGGCAAGACGATCTTAACATGGTTTTCTCAGCACAGAAGAAGAGGTTGCAATGGGGGAGACTTCAGGATCTGCAGCCAAAAACCCAGGTGCTGAATTCCTTGTCATGAAGACATGACACTGGAAGGCCTTCTGCAGCAGAAATCAACTGAGAAGGCTCCTGGCAAGATTCTCTATGTGGTTTTGGTGTCCTTTTCAGGAGCCAGAAGAAGCCTGAATATCACTGGTCAGATTATCCCAGTTTGCA
The DNA here is from genome assembly GCF_040938575.1 of Ambystoma mexicanum. Taxonomy (NCBI): domain Eukaryota; kingdom Metazoa; phylum Chordata; class Amphibia; order Caudata; family Ambystomatidae; genus Ambystoma; species Ambystoma mexicanum. The sequence goes on from NC_090936.1 coordinate 1,040,141,855, forward strand.
AGGTCAAGCACTCTGATGAGGGGACTTATAGGACTCAAATCGTGTGTTTGGAGTTCCAGCAGGATGCCACAAAATTTCAGCTCAATTTGGATAGCCGTGCACCACACAATGGCTCGAGGTCTCAGTTTATTGGGGTATTTCAGCCCTGCAAGGCCACAGCACAACGTGGGATGGCTCACAATGCAGGTAGTCTTGAGCCTAGTGGATCTCACCAGGCTCAGGGTCTTCCGTTTCGGGATCCCCAGGTCGATTGGAAGGAAGGGTTACAGCAGGCTCCGCTTACACAGCATGTTCTCCAATCGCTGGAAATCGATAAGGCCTTTGTTTCTTCATCTTCCGCTTCGGTTTCTGCTCCAGTTGTCGACAACCTCTTCAGCTTCCAGGATCTGACTTTTATGCATGAACCCAGCCAATCAAACAGACATACAACATTCAAACTCGGGGATTGGCAATTCTTTCAGAACAGGCAGCTTCCCAGTTTGACCTGGATGCTCACAGTAAGGCTGGAAGACAAAGGGCTGCAGATGTTTGGACTCCTCCCTCGCTTCCTGCCTTCACAGACACACTGGAGCCGGGGCAGGCTGGAACTAGGTCTCCCATCGAAGGTAGAAATCACACAAAGGACTTTCCCACCATAAAGGGCAGGGGAATGTCCAAGAAAGGACAAGGAACGCAACAATGGAAGAAAAGAAAAAGACGACCGGGCCATTTTGGTAAAATGTGCACCCATGGGTGCCTTTACCGGGGCTGTGGAAAAAGCCCATGGTAAAGGTGCACCAAATTAGTAAAAAAGGTTCACTGCCACCAGCCATTAAAGGTAAGCGTGTCCCTTTATCAGAAATGATACAATGTATCCCCTTTCTCATTTTTACTGTGTCTCCCCAGCACTCCACATAAGGTGGGGTAGAGTGGTCTCACTTAAATAAAGTTTAGAGAGGATAACGTATCCTTTCTTTCCTTGGGAACTGTAGTTCTCACACGGTTAGTCAGAGAAAGTTAAAAGGGAGAGTCCAAAGGGCACCCCAGCAACAATAGGCAGTTTATGCCAAATGTTGTCAGAGGATAACATTAAGAAGACACTATGAAGAGTTTTAAAAATGACACCCATAGAAAGAGTAAAAGGATCTGCAAGTGTGGAAAAAGGTTGCCACTCACTGAGGTATATGGAAAAATAATCCACCAGTAAAGCAAAAGGATCTGGAGTTGATACAGGTCAGGATGATTTATCATTGCTATGAAAATCTTGCCTAACACTCCTCGCCATAGCAAACTGCTACACAACAACCATCACAGAAGCATCTAACAAGGGCGCAGTGACTTCTAAAGCGGTGAAGCACTTCCAAATGCTCCAATACAGCAATGCACTGAAAAATACAGCGCCATGAACAACTTCTTCTGAGGCGAGATACAAAAGATAAGGCAACAGATTGACACCTCCAGACACCCTAGAGATGTCCTACGCATACCAACCCACAGCATATCAAGATGGACTCAATTCTGGATAATGACTCCAGAGGCCCTCACCAATACTCGAAGCCCTTAATCCAACAGCTAAAAAGACTACATCCTCCCTTCCATTAAAAGTAGCACATTTGAATCAGTTCTCAATATCCTCAATTTATCCCTCAAACTGGGCAGATCCTCCCCCTGCTGAAGAAACCTACACTCAGTCCGAATGACTGGGACAACTATTGCCACATTACCAGTCTGTCTTTGCTGTGCAAAGTGATTGAGAAGACTGTCGCCATCTAGTTGTATTAACTCAGCATAATCTTATACAGCACTGCCACTTTGGACTTCAGTCACAATACTGCACAGAGACCACCATCACAAAAGTTATCAATGATGTTCTGCACATCCTGGATAAAGGTGACCCCTGTTAACTCGATCTCACTGCCACCTTAAATTTCATTGCCCATGAAACCCTCCTTATTGATAGAATAGACTTGCAGTGGTTCCCCTACCACTCCATTCAAACCATCTCCCTCAGATGGGCCCCAACTGATCCCAGAGCTGCCGAGTAATTGTCAGATTTCTACACGGCTCCACCCTGTCTCTTTTAACCTCTAGGGGAACTTTCTCCCTCTGCGCCTGCACCGACATTCAGGTAAACCAATATGCAGATGGCATGCAACTTTATCTAAAGATCAAGTTCATTGACTCAAGTGCTGTCTCACTTATCCAGGATGGATGTCCAGCACATGCTGATGCTCAATCCAACAAAAACCAAATTGTTTCCTAGGAAACCCCACTAAGCATGCCTGAGTACAGAATTGACTGACTGACATAGAGCTTGACAGATTCTTGCCAGAACTCACCCAGTTCAAAATGTCTCTGCTTTACAATCTACTGAGAACTCTTATTCAAAATGCACATCGCCAAGAAGACACACATGGTATTGTTCCAGCTTTTGCTCCTCCGCAAAGTCAAGCCTTTCATCCCTGCCCATGGTTTCAGAACAGTTGTCCATGCCCTTGTCATCTCCCACCTTGATGAAGGCAACAATCTACTTGCAGAAGTCCCACATCCCACCATTGCCCTACAGAAAGATGTCCAGCATGCTGCATGTCACCTCATAGGAATTTGAAAATCAGACTTCCAACATCAAGGAGCTTCATTAGCTAACCCTTCAAGCACACATTATATTAAAGAAAGCCTGCACCACCTAAATAGCAGTTGCAAACAAAATATCACTGTATCTGGAAGAAGCACTCACCATCTTTGGCTGGCAGTTCATCACCAGAACCTATACCCTCACTCCAGAAACATAACAATGTAGAGGGGAACAAAGGAGGAAACGGGCCTTTTCATGCAACACACACAACACACCTTCTCTGCAGACAGTTACCAATGCAGATAACTGCCCACCTCTATCCTACAATTGAGGAAGGACCTGAATGCCTTGCGCTTAAAAAGAAATTATTATAATCTTGCCAGTGGCTTATTACTCCTGTCAAACCTACTTCTCCCCCTCCAGACCTCTTCACCTGACACTTTCCAGCTACTGTTTGCTACCGCCACACCATCCCTATAACCCCATGGGTTCTTCTTATATGGATAGCCGAGCTAGGTTTGTCCTTTTTTCAATCCACCCTTACATACATGCACACTTGGCTGTTTAAAAACTATCTTTGAGCGAACAGCAATAACTAGGCTTAGGGAACACTCCAGTGCCCATGCGTTCACAAATGTGATTTAAAACCTCACTGTTTAAATTGATTAAGGGCTGCATGTTCTTTCATACAATATGTCTGTCTGTGAATAGTGCATGGCTTTTTTGATAGAGATGCATCCTAATTTCTTGGTGTCTGGAGTGGTCTATTGACAATGACGATCAAAAATGTACTTCTCAAAAATGTAGAAAAAGATTATACCTTCAGATTATTTCTCATATTCTGTGTGATTCTCTTTGCTTTTTGCAGGTGGTGTGGAATGGTTCCAGATCAAGGAAAATGAATTCTCACAGCGACCCAACATGATCTGCAGCTTCATGCACCAGAAAAGGGATGTTGGCGAATCGGCTTCACACAACTCAGACGAGCAAGCCGAGGAGTCGGAGGACGAGATTGGGGAAGAGGGAAACTCTGACCTTAGTTTTGAAGTAGAGAAACCAGACTGTGAAGTAGAAGGTACTGCTCCTAGCCCTGACGGTCTGCCGTTCAAGGCAAAGGACTGCGTTGCCGCTGGTGATGTGGGAGAGACACCAGGAATGCTTTCAGAAGATTAAGCTCTTCTCACGCTGGAGCGGCACAGAAGCCTCCTTTAATGTGGCATCGCCAGGTTGGAATTAAAGAGCTCTGAACTGACTTCCGTATGGGCTATAGCATCCACAGGCAGGGTACCTCCAAACGTGGGTGGGTGGATGGGAAGGATGGAAGTCACAGTTCTTCTCTTTGGTTGCAAGTTCTTGGGAAGCCTGGAGAGAATCGGACAGACAGAACCGGTCTCGCTACAGTTCCCTTAACTATGAGGACCTAATGATATTTATGTTGATTTGTTACTTTCAATTTTTGTATTTAATTTTTTTCTACTGAGTGTCAACTGTAGATTATTAAAAATGTATTTAGATGGTTTGTGACTAAATGTGCACGTCATTACTATAGATTACCAAATTTCAGTTTTGGACAATACATATGATGCGGTCTAACGTTTAATTCCGGCTCATTGATGCCTTGTACCTGTAGATGGTCACAGTCAAAAGTGATGCCACCCTAGCTGCTCCTATGCAGTTTGTGCATGGTATCAAATAGTGGCTTGTCACTTATCCTCACTCCCTCTGAAATGTGACATTGCAAAGCTCCAGATGCAAGAAATTCTTTGTTTGCAATTTGACATCCAAAAACACTTGCACTTGTCTTTGTAGTGTTGTGAAATGGTAAGTAGAAGGAAGCGCTTTGTCAGAGTGGTTAGTGAATTCCTTGCTTTGCACTTCCTGCTGTCAATTCTCTTCTGCCACTCGTGCTGAAAAGAGTCTACTGTTGCATCCACTTTTTTGTCATTATTATTAGGATTGCCAAAGAAAAACAGCAGAACGATAACAAGTCTTCTATCTTGTTTTATGGTCTGAAAAATGGACTAGTATTTGAATTTAGAATCTGTTTTGCTATCGTTGTGTTTTATGGAGAACTGTCACTTGCTTCCCTGGGAAACAAGGACTGGCGAGCAGTAAAACGTCGTGAAATAGTTTTTACTGCTCACTGGTCCTAATTCGCACATTTGCGATATATTTGCTGAAGAATGAATAGACTAATTCAGACGGACACTGCTGATCTAATGCCCCCTGATTTCCATCCCACAATTTTGGGTAACGAACAGGAAGTGTTTTCAAAGCTCAGATTTTATTTAAAGAAAGATTAAAGTCAAATCCAGATACTAGTGATCTCCTGCTTTAGGCTGTGGAAGCCACCATAATAGTGCATTATAACAGACAAGCTGGTCTTCAAAAATGAAACTAACCCGTTTTCCTTAAACTGAAATTGAATGGAACTGAATGCGTGATTGCACATTTTGAAATTGCTGCTACTTAATTTTAAATTTGAATTGCTGCTAGGCCTTAATTTTTACGATATTCAGTTTTTTAATAGTATTTAAACATTTTGTCTACCTGAAGTGTGGAATTCATTGTATAATTCATCAATTGCAGACAGTTGAAAATACCATTGTGTGACGAGCTAGTATTGCTTTATCTTGTTGAAGCACCAATACGGGAGTAAAACTACAACGCCCAGTTGCCTTGTAGTTCTTGGGTACTATTAATTTGCACACCAGGCACGAGAGTGCCGGCGTGAGAGTGGCCAGACGGTCCGTGGCGTACGTGTGTACGGCCATCGGGCTTAATATTCTGACCGATTGTGATTTAGGGAGCATACATCTGATTTGCACTATTGCAGCCCACTGTATACGAGTGTAAAGTGCTCTCGTGTTTGTGAACATGATGATTGCATATTCAAAGGAAACGCTACTCACTCTCCAAAACACCTTACAGGGCAACCTGTCCCTGCGTTCACCAAATAAAATGTGACACTCTTTTATATTGGTTGTAACGCTGCAGGCCCAAGTGTTGAAGTCATCACAGCCCCGTGGCCCCCACTATCTTTGGCACTTATTAACGCTAGGTTGACTATCAAAAATGCAGTTGCTATGAATGATTTTATATGTGCAAATGATGTAGATATTCCTTTTTATAACTGAATCTTGGTTCACTTCTACATGCACAACTTAGTTTCATCTATTCGTTCTGCCCTTTTTTCAGATTAAATTGATTAATTGAGAATCCCAGATAGGAGGTGGTGTAGCCATATTGACTGAAATCACCATGGAGCTGCTTGACTTCCATTCTCTTGAATGGGACACTGTTTCCCAAATACTGGCTTGTATTTGCCATTTCTCATCCAATGACTCCTGTCACTTAGAACTTTGTTATGGACTTCCAGGTTCTGCCACATATTTTTTGGACAGCTTGGACACCTACCTGGGCTCTGAGGTATTATATTTTAAAAAGGTGATTATAATTAGGTGACCTGAATATCTGGTGTGGTGAACCCGAAGGGACAAATTGTAAACCTCTAAATGATATTCTATAGTCACACAATCTTCAGCTACTATCCAACTTGCCAACACACATAGGAGGCCACTGTTTGGATCCTATATTATATAGAGGTTTAAATATAACGCACAGTAAAAATATACCTGTCAGTTGGTCAGATCATTTCATGGTGAGTTTCACGATGGCTATTAGTCAAATCCAACTTGAAAGGAATAAAAAAGCCAATCCAGAGTTTTGCCGCGGAAAGAAAGATCTATACTGCATATCTAGTGATGAATTACTGGCTGGTATAACGGCCTCTTAAACTGATATGACTTGCTCACCCCTCCTATACAAATTTGACGGCAAAGTTTCAAGCAAACTGTGATACTATTGCTCCTCGTAGGACTGTAAAAAAACTCTTAAGAGGAAACATCAGTGGGATAGTGACAAATTAAAGATCCTCAAGGGAATTTATCAGAAAAATGAAAAAGGTGGTTCAAGACCACAAATATAACTGACCACATTAAGGTGGAATCTGCCTTGAAGACATATAAAGCCGGGATTCTTAAAGCCAAATCTATAAGTATTCAAAAGCAAATAAACTCTGCTGTCAACACACCTAAAGCTTTGTTTAATGTAATTTAACTTTTTATTAACCCATTGTGCATCAATACTAGTCGTCAAGCATCTCAAAAAGTGGTTAATGATTTTAATATTTTATTTCTGGAAAGATGGAGTCGATTAGGATGAACATAGATGCTCAATGTGTAGGTTTGCACCCCAATACAACTATAAAGGCTGCATCCTCCGGAAACCTGGAGTTATTACCCAAATGTACTTTCTCACGGGTTAGTCTGGATAATGTGACTAACTTGATAAGCAGTCTGAAACCCACCAACTATGCATATGATCCAGATCCTGCTTATCTTGCAAAGCAACATGCACTGGCACTCAGACTGCCCAGGCTTTGATTAGCGCTGCTTTGACCCAAGGCTGTGTACCACCAGAATTAAAGACCTCTTATCTTAACCCTTTGTTTAAAAAAAACAACTCTGGATTACACAATATTGTCCAATTATCCCATTGCTAGTCCTCTAGGGCCTGGCAACATTTTTGAAAAAGTTGCGACGGTACAACTTCAGAGGTTTCTTGAGGAGAATTCTTGACTCATATCAGTCCGGATTTAGGCCGGTTCATGGCACTGAAAGAGCTTTAACTGCTGTCTGGGATGATCTACTCGAGACTGCCGATGCTGGTGACATCAGCATGCTGGTCATGCTGGACCCATCGGAAGCAATCGATACAGTAGATTTGAATATCCTGAAATCCAGATTGTCATCAGTAGCCCGAGTATCCGATGGAGCACTACATTGGTTTGCCTCTTTATTAACTGTGTTCAACAGGTGAAAATTGGTTCTTATCTGTCTAACACTTTGTCACCTTTGGAGTTCCCCAGGGCTCTTCCGTTGCTACTCAACGTGTACATTCGCCCACGGCTTAATATCTTCTCCCAATTTGATATGTTATCATGCTTATGATAATGACACTCGGGTTTATGTCAGGCTAAAACGTCCTCCAGAGGCTTTGGAGCGAATTGTGGTCTTTAAGTGTATTCATGGTTTGCCTCCAGCTTATGCCATCCAAGATTACTACTTATCGCCCTTAATCATATGCTATGATCTTCAGTACAAGGTTCCAGAACCTCTACATGGGGTAACAGACGTTTTTCTTTTACAGGTCCTCGCACCTGGAATTCACTTCCAGATAATTTAAGACAAATTGAGTCCCTGAGCCTATTCGGCAAACAATTGAAGATGTATCTGTATGTGTAGGTTCCTTTTTCTCAGTACTGTACAATTTATGTATTGCTAAGTACCATCTGCGCCCAGATGCAGGTTTCTTCCGGGTCCCTGTGGGGTATGCACTATATAAATCTTCGAAAATCAAATCAAACCTTCCACCATTAAGCTCACTGTTTTGCACACACAAGCACTCATTTCTATAATCAATTCTGTATAGACATAAAGCGTTGAATTAAAATAGACATTCTAACTAAACCTTTGCTGCTTGTCTATACATTCTCTCAAAATCCTTGAGCTCACAGGAGCATCTCAATACTATAAGTCACATTTTGCAAATGTTTAAAATATTTACCTTCACTTTCTCCAATGACACCCTCTGTTTACAGAATCAGAAAACTGCTGCATACCTTACATTTCCTCTCGTAATGTGGTGCTCTGTGTGTCTAAGTGTCTGCATCTTAAACTATTCTTACATTTGAATTTTACAGGATTTGGATTTGGGAAAAGTGTGTTTAGACTGCTTTGAATGGCATAGGGCCCTTTCACTTGCACGATTACCCCAGTGCTGTTCAGATCAAGCGGTTGAATGAATTTTATATTTCACACTATTTTCAGTCAATCGAATTGAATCCTCTAATCTACCCCTCATCCACAAACATTTTCATAACTACAGTGCCCACTGTTGTCGTATCCCGAACCATTCACTGTGCTGGTAGGCACACACAGATTCTATTTTAATCGGACTTAAGTTTACAAAAACAAAACTACACTTAATTTGTATAAAAGTGCAGTCAGTTTTACACTACACACTCAATTCCAAAATGTACTGGGCTTCATGAAAATGAACTCTCTTTGCACTTAATTGCAATGAAGACCACTGTGCATGTTACCTTACACTGCTCCTAGATTCCTTTTAAAACTATTATTTTTATTGCCATGGACAGGAATATAAGACACTCAACAGATTTGGAATTTCAGATTTGGAATCCCTCAATCGGCAAGTTCTCAAAATTGCACTGGATAGGTACCCATATGGACTGCTCATCTCCTTGGAGTAGGGAGTATCCTTTCTGCAGCCTCTATGGAATCCCAGTGCTCCAGTTGATATTTCTCCTCCATCCATCTGTCTCCTTGCAACAATACTAATAATGATCCTGTAGATCTGTGTGCACTATTTTATAATCAAAATCACCCCCCTTTGGCATCATGATGTTGCTTATTTCCATTTGGTTTATTCTTTTATCAGACACTCCTACAGAATATTCCCACATTCTTCATTGTCTTAACATGATTTCTGTGTTTTAGCATGAGCGAGAAAGGGAGATCTCCCTCCTATACTGATGAATGCCATTTTATTTTTATCTTCTAGTTTCTAACAGGAAGGTGCAAATTGAATTATTTTTTTTAAACATGCAAAGCATGCATGTCTATGCTTCGGAACACCTAATTTGACAACTGGTACAATTCGTAGCATACTTCTTTATGAAGTTATTAATTTTTCATAATTGTATGGTATTTCATAATTGTGGGAAATTCGAACTTGGTGTTATAGATGGGTTTTTAATCTGTCAAATAAAATTAGTATCAGGGCCCATCATGTACCATTAAAATGTTATGAAATTTATTTGATTATACCTTTTTGTTTCAATGGTACAATTTGGGATTTTTACTTAATTTGATAAGAAATGCACTCAACGGAAATGCCATTTATTTCCAACAAGGTCTTCCCCATTTTAGCACAAATTAGCTAGTCTTTATATTAGCCATTTCTGCAAGCCTAAACATGTACTTTTCACTGTCAATAGCATCTTGTGACCAAAGTCCCATAACACGAGCAAACAGATCTTTCTTAGGGGTTCAGAATGATTGATGGGACAGGTGTTTTTTTGTTCTTCGCATTAGTGGTGCAATTGGCAAGAGTTTATTACAACTTCTAATTCACAATGTATTTTATTTATGGATGGACCTTCTCTTTAACTTTGCAATTAAGGTAGACTTAGATTTTTTATGAGCAACAAAATCATAATTTAATCATTTGTTTTTATATAGCGCTTTCATCTGAAGTGCTTTACATAGGACATAGTAACATACATTACTATTATTACCGAATCGAAATTGGTACTCCTTTATCGACCTCAGAAGCATGAGAGGCGGAGTTGGCCTTGCCGGGATTCGAACCTGCAACTTGCAGATCAAACACAGTTCACAGAAACAAGCATTTAACCCGCAGAGCCATCTTACAAGTTAATACGTACCATAGAAGTCTGAACTCCCGAATGTCTGTTCTTATTGTCTTAAAATATCCTTTTAGCCACTTCCTTCGGTGGAAGCTGGTTTGCTCCGAGTTAAGAACCAGGCCAACTTTCAATCGATAAAGTAAAATGGAGAAATGCATAGACGGGTTTTGCGAGCAACACAAAATGTCTTTTCAAATTGTGTGCATCATGTAATATATGAATTGGAATCCCTTCAATGTGTCATTATGGTGATACCTAGCACTGCTTTTTGTTCATTGACGGAACACAGGATGTAAACATTGGTGTTTGTACAGCTAACCCATTTCTCCCCTCGCACACTGCCCCTTTGTAATTTAGCGGAAGCCACAGGTGCATTCCACACACCGTGCACACACTTACAATGCAAAGACTATTGCACAGCGCCTCTGCCATGAGAATGAAGCTACTTTTAAAGACAGACATTTGAACTGTTGCTTCCCACATAACTCTAGCTCCTTAAATCAAATCCACCCTGTTAAGATCAAAGTTTACCTCTGCTACACCCATGCACACACCATTCAGACATTGGTGACAGATAGGGTCTTGGCCACCCTCACATAACTTTAATTGCTGAAATGCACACATGCATAATAGCACCTCCCAGTCCTCCCAAATGTGTACTCTGGTCCCTCGGAGGGCATTCAACCAACAAACGAGTTGGGACCATAATTATGGTAAATGGCGCTATACAAATGAGAAAACGAATTATGGCTTTGTACAGTGATCAGACAGTAGTAGAATAAATACACAATTTAAATTTGTTTCTGGAGCATTGGCACTTCACTCAACATGCCAGAATGGTGTGCTTTTTTCAGGTCTTGCTTTCCTCCTTACCATTGGTTAAAAATAAAAGTCTCTGGATGTGTAATGCCCTTCATTTCCTTGTCCAGACAATTTGCAAATTTAGTTCTTTGACACTACTGATACAAAGGGGCATTCTGAATCTTCTGTTGTTGCAACTAAAGCTGTGAACAAATACTTTGTTTTTGGACTTGATGCTTAAATGTTCCTGGTGATTATGAAATCTCAAACAGTTTGTTGGGTATCACTACTTCTCTCATTGGGAGTTATCTATCACATAAGGCAACACCTATTCTCTTTTGTATTGAAGCAACATGTTGCCATATAGTTGAATCATATGCACTAAAGTAGAAAGTTACCTTTTAACATGGGTTTGCTTCAGAGAATCCTTTTTGGCTTCATTTATCTATCCCTACAAGTCTTCCTTCCCCGAACTGAGATCTCCAGGAGAATGACAAATGTTCAGGGATAATGGCTTCATGTTTAAAATCTTCCTTTTCTTGAGAGAGGTTCACCCATCAGCCCTGCAGAGGGGTTGAACCCTGCCAGGTCTTCTTTTTCCAAAGCCTCTACTGGCCTGAGCTAGTTGATGCTATAGTCTCGAGGGAACTCATTTTCTCTCATCTTGGTTTGCACCATTTCCTCTGGTGCCATTCCCTTCGCCCAACTTTTGTCCGGGAGGCTGGATGTAATTTTCACTTAATTACTAAGAGGGGAGTTGTCAGGTTTTAATTCACTGCCAGTCTTCATTTATTTGGGTTCCATTTATTTTGTAATCTGCTTTTAATGTTTATTGATGTTTATGCCTATTATTCCCCTCATATTCCTTAATTATCTTTTTTATCAGAGGGAGAGTGTCCCAATCCAGCATGGTGAGAAGGAAGGAGGGAATCAATCGGGGATCCGATTGCTAGTCAAGATGATACATTGTGATTGGAAGCTAAGGAGACATTGAAGCAGTTTCAAGGTTCCAAGCTGCCTTTCATTGTCCAATCTTCCTCAGGAAGGTCCTGTATATTTCTATGCTGAGTTTTAATTTTAATTGGTAATATTTTTAGAATCTGAAACTACTTATGAAGCAAGTTTGAGGTCTGATCTGCGTGGGACAAGACATGCAGAGTTTTGGTGGGAGCGCAGCGTTCAAGTCAATTTAAAAGAACAGTCAATCTGTTATTTGCTCCCCTAGACAATTTAGCAAAAGATGACACCTCTTGCTGCCAATTAATACAAGATGGTCTCTTCAATAAGTTACACAATATTCGCTTAATGCCAGAGAAAAAAAAAACCTTTACTCCAAGCAAGTAAGGATACCAACTGGAGTTTTAGTCATGACTCCTCGATACCCCAATTTGATTTTCACCCCATTACTCAGAGTGAACTTCAAATAATCATCGAACATATGAAACCCTCTCAATGCAGAGGAGATGCCTGCTCTTCAATGATCATTAAGAAATGTCCCCCACGGCTCCTCGAAGCATTATGTATTTTCATAAATACTTCCTTAAAGGAAAATAGCGTCCCAGATGAGATTAAAACCACCATGGTTACTCCCATTCTCAAAAAACCGGGTCTGCCAATGGACAACCCGCTCAACTTTCGACCTATATCAAACACCCCGTTCCTATTGAAAATTCTGGATAGGGTGGCATATGGCCAACTGGCAGAACACTTGGTAAAATACCCTATTCACCATCCGAAGCAGTCTGGTTTCAGGAAAAAATTTGGGACGGAAACCGCGCTCTTAGAGCATAAAACGAAACTATTGGGAGATATGGATAAAAAGGGACTGTCATTAATAATCTCCCTAGATCAATCAGCCGCTTTTGATCTGATTTAACACTCTATTCTTATTCCCAGATTACAAGATGTAGCCAATCTCTCAGTCTCAGCAGCACAGGGGGTCCAATCTTTCTTGGAGCATAGAAGCAGTAGAGTCTGCACGGCTTCGGCAGAAGCCACTCCAATATCTGTGCTATACGGAGTCCCCCAAGGGGCGAGCAGATCACCTTGTCGATACAACCTCTTCATGGCACCTTTCTTCTTCATGTTAGAAGAGGTGGGGGTCATTTTCTCAAATTATGCTGATGGCACTCAATGCGTCATTTCACTAACAGGATTCCATGAGAGGGATGAGCTTGAAGTAAATAGAATCTTTACTCTAATTGAACAGTGGATGTTGGAAAATTTCCTTGCCCTGAACCGTAGCAAGACAGAGCTACTGATCGTTGGTAGTCCAAGGGCTCTAAAAACTCTTGATACAGCCTGTAGTTCCTTCAAACTAGGAGATGACATCATCTCTCCACTGCCTAAAACTAAAATCCTAGGAGTTACCCTGGATTCTACCTTAAGCATGAAGGCTCATGTTTCCACAGTCGTGGCGGGAGCTGCTTACTATATTAAGCTTCTCTCACACTTAAAGCCTATGATTTCACAAGAATGCGCAGACACTATTGCCAGGGCAATAATTGGGGCAAAGTTGGATTACTGCTGCAGTCTTCTTCTAGGCATTAGTCTACTTGAATTACGCAGATTGCAGGTTGTCCAGAACTGGGCAGTCAGAGTAGTTCTTAGACTCCCTAAGTACACTCATAACTGAGGCCAGAAGATCTCTTCACTGGCTTCCAATAGAATCTCGGATAGTCTTTAGAGTTCTGGTTATCACTTTTAAGTGTAGGCAACAAGCTGTGCCCACTTATCTACAGTATCACATTATTGAGAAACCCAACCAACGTTCTCTTAGGTCAGGAATTCAAACCTGATTGTACAGCCCAGAAGTAGGACTTCTAAGGTAGAAAACGAGGCTTTTAATGTCAGGGCTCCTTCCCTCTGGAATAAACTTCCGGATCGATTAAGGCATCAGAACTCCTTGTATGTCTTTAAGAAAGAACTCAAAACACATCTCTTCACCTAATCTATACTTGGAGAACCTATCCGCTATGACTCCTTGACCCACCATTATCTAGAATCCTGTAATTTTGATCTCAAGGGTTCACCCAGTTATAAACACTTGGTCTTCCCCTCACCCGGTCTTCCCCTCTCTTCTCATACCTTTCTTCTCTCAAGAGAAGGAAACGTCTTTGTGTTTTACTGTTGTACACTACCTGTTTGTCTGATCTGCGCCTTTATGCATGAGGGTCAATAGCGCGCACTACAAATGTAATGTAATGTAATGTAATGCCAGAAACACCTCAAGTACTTCTCCAACTCTTGATTCACACGTTCCACCTGACCATTGGATTCGGGATGTTATCCAGATGTTAAATGAATCTTCATCTCTAAATCTTTACAAAAGGCATTCCAAAACTTGGAAACAAATTGTGAACCCCCGATCAAAAATAATACTACTGGGTAAACCGTGCAAGCGAACAATTTGCTGAAGAAATTTCTGAGCAAGAACTGGTGCTATAGCTTGACCCTTAACAAGAATAAAATGAGCTTCTTTCGTCAAACAATCTACAACTACCAAGATGACAGAACAACCATGATCTACTGGTAGATCAACAATTAAAACAACTGAAATGGTGTGACAAGGATGTGGAGGAACTGGTAAAGGTTCTAACAAACCAGCCGGTTTGTTGCAAGATACTTTAGCTTTAGCACAGACTTCACAAGTTTTGACATAATTTAAAGTATCAACTCTCATAGTTTTCCACCAAAATTGTCTCTGAACAAGATCTAAAGTTTTTCGAAAACCCGGCTGTCCAACCAAACTTAAATCATGACATTCATGTAAAATCTTTTCTCTTAACTTTTCACTGGGTAAGTATAACCTATCACCCACAATTGGTAAATCTTCATGAATTGATCTTGCTGAAGAAATTTCTGAGCAAGAACTGGTGCTGTACGATTCTTGACGAACCCAACTTTCCCTTTATTGTTCACCCATAGCATTTTGAATTTCCTGTTTTAACTCATTACTAATAGAAATCCATGCAGAGATAAAATGATCTTTAGGCTTAACTATATTTTCCGTCTCTTGCTCACTACCTGGAAATTGCCTAGACAAGGCATCCACCTTACCGTTCAACTTTCCAGGTCTGAATGTCACATAAAATCAAAATCTGCAAAAAACATAGACCAACGTAACTGCCTAGGTGTCAAGTTTTAGCAGACTTCAAGAAAAGAAGGTTTCTATGGTCTGTAAGAACTGTAATCGCATGTCTTGCACCCTTTAAGTAGTGTCTCCACTCAACAAACGCAGCCTTAATAGATAATAGCTCACGGTCCATTATAGTATAGTTCCTTTCAGCTTCAGAGAATATTTTAGAAAAGAAAGCCACTGGACGTAACTGTCCAGTGTCTTCATGTCTCTGAGATAAAATTGCTCCCATAGCTAAATTAGAAGCTTCGGCTTCCACAAAGAATGATTTGGACGGATCTGGATGCACTAATATAGGACCTGAGATTAATCTTTTTTTTTTTTACTCCTGAAAATCTTTTTCAGCTTCTTCACTCCAACACAATGTAACTCCTTTTCTGAGCAGTTTAGTGATTGGCGGAATTATTTGAAAGAAACCCTCAATGAATCTTCTATAAAAGTTGGCAAAACCCAAAAAGCTTTGAACCTCTTTTACTCGAGTTGGGGTTGGCCAATTTTTTATTGCCTGAATCTTCTTGTCGTCCATTTCCAGGCTTGAAGGAGAGACTACAAACCCAAGAAACTCAATCACCTCAGTATGAAATTGACTTTTCTCAAGTTTAGCGAAAAGATGATCCTCTCTCAATTTATCTAAAACCAATCTTACATGTCTGTGGTGTGTTTCCAAATCTGAGGAAAATATCAAGATATCATCTATATAAACAATCACAAAGATATCTAAAAATTCTCTGAGAATATCATTAATAAAAAATTGGAATGCTGCAGGAGCGTTACACAACCCAAAAGGCATGACTAGGTATTCATATAACCCAAATCGTGTCTTGAAGACTGTTTTCTATTCATCACCCTGTCCAACTCTAACAAGATGGTATGCTCCTCTAAGATCCAATTTAGATTTTATTTTTAGCTCCTTGAATACGATCTAACATTTCTGAAATCAGAGGCCAGGGGTATTTATTCTTTACAGTGACTTTATTTAAGGAGTGATAATCTATACACGTTCTCAACTCCCCATTTTTCTTAGGAACAAAAAATAGAGGAGATGCAGCAGGTGACTGAGAATTTCTGATGAAACCTTTAGCAAGATTTTCCTGTAAAAACTCTTTCAAAAACTCGTTTTCTTTCTCAGTTAAAGCATATACTCTGCTGCTAGGCGTCAGGCTGAGAGTTCCTGTGTCTGCGGAAGCTGCAGAACCCCAAACAATCCCCCTGAAGTGTAATTCTCAGAACCAGAAATACTACTCAGCCCTGTTAACTACACCCCTAAGGGAAAGGGGGAAGTGGATAACATAAAAACACCAGGCTGACTGCGTCAAGACTAACCGAAACTGAACCTGCAGAGAATACAAGAAAACAGATGCAAATCCTCTCATTACTTACTTAACTTCTCTGATTAGAATTGACCTTAAAATCCATAACTAATAAGTTAAGAATCATACCTGGTTCTTCTCCTAAAACTTAGAGAAGTTTGCAGAAGTAGCTGAAAATCTTTCTGTTTGATAAATCTTTTAGGTATTTAGTTAGGTAATTAGATTCTAGGAAAAAGACTTTGCATCTTGAAGTAACTGAAACCTGAATAAGTTTTGACAGTCGGAGACAGTTTCTTTCCACATGAAAGGAGATCTTAAAAAATCTGTCAAGCAAAGCGCATAGCGGCATTTTAAACTGTTTCTTGTAATAGCGCTAATCTCTCGCGCATGCTCAGTGAAGGAAAGCGTATTCAAGTAATACGTGATTTATTGATTCCTCATAAGCTTACATGAATATGTACATATTGTGATAAGTTAATGTGTTCCTTTCTGTTAATACGCATGTTGCCTTTATTTTGGTTAGTAACTGTTTACGAACGCATGCTCTGATGAGTAGAGTAGTCTGAGCATGTGCAGAGAAGTAGTGTAAAGCACAATTGTTACTGCGCAATCTCTAAAGTACAAAAGTAAACTGTAACGAGGAATCGTATTCATCCATTGTGTTAAAGTGAGTAGTTCATCACGCATGCGTAGATAACGAACACTATTGAATGCTGCGCAATCTAGCCGAGTGACTTTCAGTTATCCTTCACGCATGCGCAGAAAGAAACTTTCACACACAGGCGAATACGAGCGCATGAGAAGAGTGATAGTTTCACGCATGCGCAGTTAATATAAATGCTAATCGACTGTTACTTTGAAATCTATGAGAGGAAACTTACAAAAGGATCTTTATAAGAAGAAGACATTTTATCTTTAATTCATCTTTAGAAAGTAACCGTTTGGCTTCAAAAACATTAATGTATGAAACAGAGAAGAAGAGAATTCAAAGCTATTTGTTTTAAAGACAGCATCCATCCTTCCTTGATTAATGAAGCAAAGCTAATGTGAAATTCAAGGTTTTAAGGAACTTGCACTTTGAATTAAATTCAGAATTATTTAATGAACTTTAAGTAAAAGAGTCATGGAGAGAGAAAATCCTGAATAATAGCTTTCAGATGTTTTCTTCAGTTATCACCATACAATATTGAAGCAATTATAATTCAAGCCTTTCAGCTCTTCAGGGAGGCTTTACAGGTATATCTACGTTCTAAAAGAGGATTATAGAATAAACGCTAGTAGTTAATGTGGATTTAATGTGAGTTGTTTTATCCTTTGCAGGTTCTCAACATTAAGAGGAGTTACCTGTGTCTTTCGTTGTTTTCTCCGCTTCCCCCTTTCGTTTGGAGTTGTTGAGACTTCTGCTGTTACTAGTCAGTAGTTGACTGCACAGCTTCAGGGGAATGCGGGGGCTCAGCAGCTTCTGCGGGCACAGGTACAGGACCTCTCGATGGAACTCAGTTTCTCTCATCTTGGTTTGCACCCTTTCCTCTGGTGCCATTCCCTTGGCCCAACTTTTGTCCGGGAGGCTGGAAGTAATTTTCACTTAATTACTGAGAGGGGAGTTGAAATGCTAGTTTAGTAAAACATGAATGATGGGGTTTTACATGCAACCCTCTCTTGAATTCCTCATCCACCCCTAATCTTTACATGACATTCTGCGAACACCACTAAACAATCATTTTAATTCAAACATTACAGAAACATTCATCCTTTCGTTTAAACCTTTGTACTTGCCACTTTTCTTAGTCAGGATTTGTCTCAGTGGGAGAAGGAATAGATTTATCAATCGGATGAAAGGCATTCCAGGCATGACAGGTTTTCAGCTGGTTCATATGGCCCCATCGTTCTTCTCTGTTGCCCTTTTGGAATCTTGATCCTGTAATTACACGAGAGAAATAATCTAGGATCTCATACACCCCTTTCTAGATGGGAGGGAACTTGCTTTCCATCGCCTGATTCCTTTTGAAATTATAGAGTTAAACTCGATCACCTACCTCGTATTCCTTTTTGGATGTGTGATGGTTATAACAGGTCTTACCGCAGACTTCTCCAGATTTTTCTGGGGACACATAAAAGCATTTTGGAGATGCTTTTGCACGTTCTCTACATGCTTGTGAGTTGTGGAGGCATTTATCAATGGCTGTTCCTCTGTTTGGTACAACAGATGTTAAGGCAAGACTGGTCATGAGTTCAAAGGGGGCATCATGGTGGCAGAAGTAGGAGTAGACCGCAGAGCCATCTGGGCTAGTGATAAATTGAAGCACCAACTGCGTTCAGAATCCAACACAAACTTCTTTAACACTCATTTCCATCATCTGGTGAATTGACTACCCTGGACGGACTCATCTTTTGGGGAAGGCTGAAACAAGATAAGATGTGGTTTATCAACAAACATAGCTGCTGTTTCCCCCTTGCAATTTGGAGCACTGAGACATTCAACCAACTTGCTGAAGAGACACGTAATGGTCAACATATGTGTTGCTGCATTCAGAACGCATCACTGCACCAATCAAATGTATCTAAATATATCATTCATTTTGTCATTTGTTATAGCGCCTTTCACCATAATTATGGTCCCAATGTACTTCTTATTTGTATGCCCTTGGACGGACAGGGGTCCAGAAGTTTGGGAAAGGTTTGGGGGTTGCTATTATGCATGTTTGTGATTGTGTTATTGCTGTTACCTTTATTTCCCCAAGGAGATGTTCCATATAAATGTATTCGCCTTGGTTTTCTCTGGTTTTGGCTAATTGATCAGCTAGATAGTTTCCTGTCTTACTGGGGCCTTCAACTTTCGATTCACTGTTAATTTTCTTCCAGAGTAGTAATGTTGTTTCTCACTAAATTATCTATTGTTTGGTTTTACTTCACGTGTTTCATGGGTGTGTTTGCACAAAGCATACTTCTGGCGTTCCAGTTTACTAAGTGCTCAACAAATCCATTTGAATCGGTTATGATTACTATTTGTATCTGGTGATACACAGCAGTAAGTGCAGCTTCATATATAGCCATCTGTTCCACCACCTGACCACTTCGGAGACTGATTTCTATACACGTCTGCGGGTTCAGGCATGTCATTCACCCAAGCATTCCTAGCACCAGCTACTAATTCCTTCTCATCCTTTTATTTTATATGGTAGGAACTGTAACGAAACCAAAGAGTTCATCTCCTGCCCCAAGGGGGAGCCACCCCCTTTTGGACTAGGGAGGTGAGCCTGCGATGATGAACACCCCTAATGGACAAAGTAAGCGAAATCCCTTTGTGGGTGACTTCCCCCTTAGGTGACAGGAAATCCCCAGAGAAAGACTTGCGTCCTCATCCTTTTCAACCAGACACTATCACTTTAATGGGGTATACAAAAAAGAAAGTGAATGGTAACCCTAGGACTCCTTTAATGGCTTGCACAGCTTCTGACCCACAGTTAACTCTGTCCTTATGGGAAACCGCAGAAAGGCGTAAAGAACAGCCTCCTGGTGGCATGTCAGTGAAGGCACCAATCCGAGGATCCGTGAAGCCCACAGAGTTCAAGTATGTCGCAGCCCACACAGGTGGTAACGCAGGCAGCAGAAAGCAAACGCCAGACGAGGCACCCCAGGCCATGGTGTGCACCTGGAGTGTGCCATAAGGCCTCAAATGACTGGTAACTGGATAGCACCGCAGCACATGTAAGAGCCGCGGAAAGGCCCCACAAAGAAGCCTCCCTCCGGTCTCAACACCGAAAGACTGGCCAAGAAGTCGACACAGGCCGACGTGCACTCCAGCAGATGAGTCACGTAAGCGACCCCCACAGAGAGACGAGCGCTGGACAGACTATACAAGCCTCCCGGTTGGCACTGCCTGTTACAAACAGGTATGTGTTGGCCCCAGCTGAGCAGGAGACAGGCGGCACAGCAAGTGTGATGGAGGCAAGCCCTGGATTGGGAGAGACCTGAGAAGCCCCAGAGTGAGGATAGAGAGAAAGAGTGAAACAGGCTCCGAAGAGGGGAGAGACCCCAGAAGCTCCAGTTTGGGGTGGTTGGGGGAAGGGTGAAACAAACTCCAGAGCAGGGAGAGACTCGAGAAGCCCCAGAGTGGGGGAGAGAGTGAGTCGAGCCCCAGAGTGGGCAGAGAGAAAGAGGGGAAAGCCCCAGATTGGGGAGAGAAAAAGATACCAACCCTGGTGCGGGAAACTAAGACAAGCCCCAGTGGGGGGGGGGAGCCAAGAAACCCCAGAGTGGGGAGAGAGTAAGAGCAGAGCCCAGAGTGGGGGGGAAAGGAAGTCACTTGAGGGTGGATTGTGAAAAGGAGAGGAAGAGACTAAAAGGACCCGGGATTGGCGAGGGAAGCAACATAGTTACAACTTCCTGGTGGCCTAGAGAGCAGGTTAGCAGTACACAAATGATATGCTTGGGACTGTGAACATAGGCAAGGGTCTATGGTAAAGAGACACAGGAGGGGTGGTCAGAAACCAGCAGCCATCCCTTTTTATTAATTCAAGTGCCAAAAATGTGTCTTGGTGATTTGTAGGTTTTCTTTTGAGTAATGAGGAAGATACTATGTTGGAATAGGATTCAGGACAGAGGACTCTTTCTTTTTAGCCATCTTGACACCTTGACAAGCACCTCTTGACTTTTGTATAGAGCATGATTAGTATACCACATTTAAGGAAACACTAGGTCTTCTTTCTTTGAAGAGAGAATTAAACTTGTGAAAATCATGCCTCCTTGTCTTTCTCCTAATTCTGAATTAACACAGAACATCTATCCACATAAACTATGGGCATTTGCTGACATGTTTTACTCATACACTTTGAGGAGAAGCTAGATGTGTCTCCATATTATTGTTTTTTCTGAGTTCTTCCTAATCTAGACAGTTGTCTTGGACACACTCATGTAAAGTGGCCAATCCTTGTGCCATAGGACTCTTTTTATTTTGACCAGGAGTGATTTCTACATGGTAACTCTGCATTGAAAGAAACCTGGAAGTAATCCTTGAGTTGGAGACCTTCCTATTTTGTATTCGGTCACTCTGCACGTATTGTAGAGGCTGGTGGGGGAAGTCTTGGCTAATATATGCTCCCCATGGATCAAAGGAGAGTAGTTGTTCAACACACATACCATTGCAAGGAGTGATTTTTCACATTCATTAAATTTGATCTCAAACGGTGATCAAGTTGTTCTTGTGTAAGAGATTGCTTTATTAATCTGGTCATGCTTCTGATATATGACCACAGTTAAAGTATTGGAGCTCCTGTCTCGTGGAAGAATTCCTTGTTTATGATGGGATAAGCCATGCACGGAGCTTGGGATAAACTTATTTTCAGTTGTTTTACAGCCTCTGTTTCAGATTCCACCCCACCCACTCGACTCCTGTTTTCAAAAGCTGGACCAAGGGTTAAGTGATCTATGTGTAACTTTCTTTGAAATCATGGCAGTAGTTAGTCTATACTAAGAGACTTCGTAATTCATGTAGATTTGTGGGATTCTTCAATTTCAGTATCGCCTCAACCTTCTCCTCAGGAATAAGACCCGTGGTTCTTTCATTGCCTAGAAAGTTTGCTTTAGTTCTGCACCACTGTGCTTTCTGAAAGGAAATTGAGTCAACACGTGGTGGATCGCCTCCAAGTGTTCAACATTTTTACTTTTAATAAGACATACAAATGCCTCTTTCTACAAGGTCAGGCTTGGCTTTATGAAAGAATATATTGAAATAATTTCTGCTAGTAATATACCCAAATGGAGTTTTGGTCCATGCATATTGTTGCCCCCCAAACATAAAGACAACTGTATATTGTTCACGAGTACAGAGACAGCACAATATCCCTTAGTCAAATTGAGGGCTGTATATGCATTCGAAGCCTCGATCTATGAGAGCCCCGGATCAATGGCAGGAAGAAGCCACTGTGACATATGTACCCTCTTAAATTTAGGTTTGCACAATGTTTCCACTGGTTTTTAATATTTCTTGTACTGGATTTCTAAAGGCACTGTGGATTGGTCGAATAATTCCCCAGGAAACCGCAAAGTCAATGGTGAGGGGTCATTGGAGTTGTAGTCCAAAACATCTAGAGAGCTGCATGTTGCAGACCCATGATATAGGGGCTTAGGGAGTACACCATAAAATGCCCCCTTGTCAAGTATTAATAGCTTCTGGTCTTTTACCGTCCGTATTGTGTGACACTCTTCAGGCATGGGACCAATGATGTGATTGGCTAAATCCATGGAGAAATATCTGGAATCAGCAGCCATCTCCATGGAGGTATCTGCAGATAAAATTACACCTTCAGAATATTGGTTGATCATGGTCCCGATGGTTTCGACTTTCAGATCTACTAAGGGGCTTGGATATAGACGGTCCCTGTTGCTGAAGAATATTGTTTAAATTAATAAAAGCTTCTTTATTAAACAACGTCTGTTCTTTTCTCCGATTTACTGGGGACATGTGTTGTGTTTTTCTTGGAATAGTGACTTCTTCTTTAATGTGAACTTTAGCAACATAATGCAGCAATTGAGCTCACCTAGATGCCTTTTCGAGATTTCTGAAGCATATCGGGTTTCCCCCAATTCTGGACCAGACTTTGTAATTGATAAAATCCAGATTAATTGCAAATCAATGTAGTAGGTCATTGCCGTTATAAAAATCAAAGATGACATCTCATGACCCAGCAATTATAAATGATCTTTTTATTTTGAACTTCAGCATGCACCTTTTGTTAATCACATATGTTTTGAATCCATTACATCAAGTCCAGATTCACATTTATCTATGAGATTACATGTGGGAGATCCTGGTGTAATTTCCTGAGCCATATGAAACTTCTTTGTTGAGTTAAGTAAACTAATCGCGCCAGCCACGTGCTTGTACGTAATCTTGTGTAGCAAGAGGACAATTTGCATATCTTTCTCTGTATACAAGTTGCATTGGGAAATGGCAGAACCTGTTGAGTTTCTTTTTCTAGCTCATGCTCCAAATTTAGTGATCATACCGCCATTGTGTATGTAGAGCAACCTCACATATTCAATTCCCCTGTAAAATCAGTATATTATTGCTGCTATCTTGGAGACCAGTTACTTAACAGGCTTGTCATTCCTCAGTGTGTATTGGTTCCTGTGCTACCCTTATGTGCCATTTGTAAAGTGCTCATGCCACTGAGAACTGACTCCTTATCTTCATTGGGTTGAATAGGCAAGTATAGGAGTACTGCTTTTCTTTGCAGTGGAGTTAATCTGCTGATTCTGTCTCGCAAGTTATCCTCTGACCTTGATCCTCACCTGAGGTATGCCACAGATAACATTTCTCTGCATTTCCCTCCAAGTTGACAAACCACGTGTTTGGGGAAAGATGTATTCTCAAAAGTTCTGTGGGAGTCCCTTCACATTCATCTTGCTTTTTTCAGATGATTGTGATGCCTGCGACTTGAGCTCGCTGAAAGTGAATCTCCGCTCAGTCAGGATGTTTTTCAATCAAGTGATAGGTGCCATTCAGT
The DNA here is from genome assembly GCF_040938575.1 of Ambystoma mexicanum. Lineage (NCBI taxonomy): Eukaryota > Metazoa > Chordata > Amphibia > Caudata > Ambystomatidae > Ambystoma > Ambystoma mexicanum. The sequence continues at coordinate 1,040,165,679 of NC_090936.1, forward strand.
CTAATATAACTGGCATTTTATAAAGACACACAACTGTGCCATAGCTTCCCTGTGGCATAATTCATGGTATGTAGTTGCGCCTGTGTGGTTTCAAGCGTACAACCACGTGTATATAGTCCTGTGAATGAGGCGTCTATACCTTGTATTCCCAGTGCAGTTATCATAACACACATGCATCTATAGTGACACCTATGGAACATGCACAGCTCCCAGTTCTAGAATGTATACATCCCTGTATGTATTTTCTCTCTAACTGATATCTGTTCATGCTCTGCTGATATGCAAGGTAATACCAATGCTATGTGGCGCTGCGTTCAATCTCATGGCCTTAAGTAACTATGTTCCAAGGTATGTTGGGCAATTTGAACATACTATGGTAGTCTGTTTTGGTATGCTATGTTGTTCTGCTATGCGGTTATGTTATGTGATGTTTGTTGTGGTGATGGTAAACTAATTTGCACTGTATGCGTGCTCTGCCATTTGTTATGCTTTGTCTGACTGTCCACCTGAAACCTTGAACTGTACAACACTGCGTATTTCATCATCCCTCAGTGCTGCAAGCCCATGCGTATGGCATGAATGGCACATAACGGTAGCAGAGGAGCCAATCCACGCTGAGAAATGACAAGTGTTCAGTTACTGGTCTCTAAGATGGCAACGAGTATTCCTCCTATTAAAACGCAGCAATATAATACTGATTTTACAGGGCAATTGAATATGCAAGTTTGCTCGACACAATGGCGGTATGGTCGCTACATTTAGAGCATTAGCTAGACAAAGAAACCCCTCAACAGGTTCTACCATTTCCCAAAGCAACTTGTATATGGCGAAAGATATGCAAATTGTCCCCTTGCTAAACAAGACTATGTAAAACCAGGTGGATGGTGTCATTAGATGGTACAACAAGAGCCAGTAGTGATGTGAGCAGCAAGGGAGAATCTTGGGAGAAATGGGTAGTGACAAAAAGGGTTGGAAAGGAGGGTTCAAGGCCGGCGGATGAAGGGAGAGGCAGGCACAGAGAATAAAACGACCATGGAGAATAAAGTGTCCACTCACACCCGCCCCAAAAAGTAAATGCCAGTCAGCCATGTTTTATTTGGAATAAAAAACCTTCCATAAAACATAAAAGCATACTACATAAAGACATTAAAAAAGTAAATGCAATCGATCAAAAGACATGTTTGGCAAAGTCAATGTTCGAAAAAAAATTCTGGACCCTATTCAGGACAATAAATTCACATCAAGTTTGGAGGTTTCTTTGGATCTATGAACGTTAATTATTTTTTTTTTCACTGAATATTGTTGGCCGATTTTTCTGCTTTTCTTTACCACGAACAGTGGGGGGGACCTCTCCCCAGACCCATGCTTTCCACACCCAACCTTTCTATATACCTTACCCCAACTCACCATCTGCATGTTTGTGGTAATATTTTTTGTGAAATTTCCATTTGGCAAAAGTGGGTAATACCGCTTCTTTGTATGTGCCTGACCCCCAGAGGTAGACTTAGTGGAGTAGTTAATCCTATTTTCTCAAGAGGGGGAGCAGGGTGTTAAAAAGCTACAGTGAGACATGCAACAGCTGGTTTACCCAGACACTATATTAGTAAAAATGTTTTTTATATAGATTGATGCAAAAGAGACAATACAGTGTACTGCAGATGGGTAACGTTTTATTACGGTTGCTTTACAGCAGTGACTTCATCAGAAGTCACTGAATGTTCAGGGAGGCAGTTTAGTCTCTGATCTAGGTCCAAAGTCTGTGTACATAAGACCCACTTTGCAGAGGGATGCTTGATTAAGCCCACCTGCCACAATGACACTATTTTCTCCCCCTCTCATTTTCTGGTGGTCCCCCTAAACGCTCCTTCCTGCTGTGCAGCCCCTTCACCTGCCCATTCCCCCTGCATTCACCCGTCCCCACCACTTACCTTTCCTGGCACTTATCCTATTCCTCTTGTGATCAGTCGGGCTGAAGCACTATGCACTGTACATCGGCCTACGTGTGGTGCTCTTGTGTGCATGCTTTTTAGTCCTACTGCCTGCAGACCAAAATTGTGTAATAAAAATGTTTGTTAAAGTTGGTCTATCACATCTTCCAAAAATCTGCTTGTTTTTTCCATTTTCTCATTTATACTTTGCTTGCAAAAAGTATGGACAGACCTGACAACACTCATCAATTGTTAAAAAGCAATGATCCTGTAGGTCGCTGTTCCGATTCACTTATCGCTTGATGTGCCTTGCACTCTGAAGTAAACTGAACCGAGAATGGGCATGTGTGGCTGGTTGACATACCCCCGAGTAGACGTTTAGCAGGAGGGGGGTGATTGGTGTGCTGCTGCATAATGGCAACTACTGTGCTCTCCCCACCTGTTGCCTCACCCTGGCGTGGTGCAGTTTGTTGCAGTGAATTGTGGTGAAAATGTCCCAGAAACCATGCATTCTAGGGCCGTGGGCTGGTCCTTCTACGACCACATTGATGTTTCGCCGATTTCAGGCAATCGTCTCGTGTGAAGGTGCTGAAATCTGGGGCAAGTGGTGGGGTGTCCAAATGCTATGTAGCCAGTCATGTCCGTAGGGTCATAACCATGCAAAATTTGGTGCAGATTGGTGAAAAGTTATGGAATAATATAACGAACAATGCTTTGCCATAAACCCACACATTTCCACTTTTATAACTATAGATTGGGACATTTTGATGTTGGATTCTTCAGTGAAGACGTTGATATTTCAGAGAATTCATGGTGACTGGTATGGGACTGGTCCTGTCCCACTTTTCCAATGTTTCTCCTTTGACTCTTGTTTTAGGTTATTGTGTCCACAAAGGGAGTTATGTTATGAAAGCATGTATAGCCATTCCACCAACAGCTATGCTGTTTTAGGTGTTTTGCATCAACATACATTAGGCCATTTCAGAGCTCTTGCCAATCTGGTTGACCTCATTGTGGTGGAAGTACGAACCTACTGTTGCTGACCTGCTGATTTGCCAATGTGTCATATCCTCTGACATGACCTGTGGTATGCCCTTTAATGGGGAAGACCTGGTCCCTAGATCCAGGGTGGAGTGGTCTCAGTCCGGTCTGCTGTGGGTTGAAATGCTTCTGTTCCCCGTTATGCAAAAGCATGGAAGTAGTAGACCACGGATGGTTGAATGACAAAGGAGGAGAAGGCAATCTGGAATCTCTCATAACCTCACACCGTGTTGCCATGAACGTTCTGGCAACTCGGCCTGGAGAAAAGGAGCTTTTCTGGCCTCTATCCATGCCTATGAGAGAGTAAATACCTGCCTACTCACTCCGTCAGCAATGAACTAACAGATTCCCTAGAAAGGAAAGCTGCATGTAACTCTGGGCACTCTCAAACGAGGGGTAGGCTTCTAATATGTAAATTATGCCCTGGGTGGCTGCCTGGAAGTTCTAGAGGCCGCTAGGAGTTTTATGGGGTTGTCTCTGGTGGGGTGGGAAGCAGGATCTCTCTGGGCCCGAAGTTGTACTCTTCTGGGTGTCATCTGCATAATCTTCTGTTTTCATTCTTCTCTACCACGGCCATCCCCTCTTTATACCTTGGAAGGAGGGTGTCTTTATGTGTACATGGAACATCTGCAATAGTACTTGCTGGTATTTGTGATGCAATAGTAAAATGGTTATGTTAAGCACATGTGAACGTTACATTGGCCACTTCCATTATGTGCTAGTGAGCATAGCGTCTACTTAGGTGGCACTTTCAGTGATGCACATTGCAATGGACTTTGGTAATTGTGACTTTGTAGCTATTAAGATAAGAAGTAGGCACACAGGGAGGTAGATGTTGGGAGACAGCTGGAGAAAGAGTGAGAGGGACAAAGGTGTGCATCGTTTTTTTTAGTTTTTTTTTTTTACCACTGGTTGTTTAAGAGGATCCCAAATCGTGTCCCTTGTAACAGAAAAGTATCGGGTATCCGGAAAGAGGAATTATTGACACGTCTGATATGAAACTGACTGTCTCCCTGGCCCACTAGCAGCTTGGGAAAACTGCTCAATTTACCTTTAGGTAATTCTGTCCTTATGCTGGAATTTCAAAGAGGAAAACTACAAAAATGTTTTTCTGCTGGATATGAAAATAATGATTTTACTGAGATGTCTTGTTGAAAAAAAACATGGTATAACAAAACCCTTGCAATTCAGCACATTGCAAAACTCAAGAGCGGCTTAATTCGGCACATTCCCATTTATCTCCCCATAATGCCATATCTTCCATAATGCCATTTTGCATGGCATTGTAAATTCCTTCTCTTATCATATATATGTGATCATGGGCTTTGCAACAGGAATGCGCAGAGTTAAGCCGGTTCCGAGTTGCGCAGAATTTCAAGGGGTTTGTTGTGTTTAGTTGATGCAGTTAAGGTGAGTAAAATTAAGTCTTTTCCCTTGAATTTCAAGGGTTTTGTTATACTATATATATTTTTTTCATGCCCTCTGCATATTTTTCGGCACCGCCTGCCATGGCCACTGGCCACTGTATATTATTCGGTGCCTTCGGCCATGGCCAGTGGGAATGGCCTTCAGCAGTGCCCACTGTATTCTTTAAATCACTCCCTGTTGCTAGCCATGGCCTTCAGCCTTACCCTTGATTATTTGTAGTCATTATACATGTGGTTTTCAGGGAATAACTGCAAACAATATTTGTCCGCCACAAATTCCCCCATCATCTGTGCCTGCTCCCCCCACTCCTCTCATGCCCTCACCTCCCCTGCCCTCCCATTTGCCCCCATTACTTATTGTTTCTGTGATGCAGTTTCATCTGTGAAGTCGGAATTGTCTACAAAATGTCAGCCCAATCCGTTGCACAAGTCAAATGTTATTAGCAAATCATGTTTTCAATTTCCTATGGCGCTCACTACTCATCTCAACTATAAAATATATATATGATGAAGCAGGGCATATCTGTTGTGCACTGTCCATGGGCAGACACTGCGTATTCAGTGTTTGCCAGTTGATGAGGCTGAAGATGGTGGCACCACTTGTGATTAGTAAACCAGTATTTCATTTAAGAAGAGGGCACACATTGACAACTAAATTACCAATGACTGGAATGCCCTATAGATTGCCATTGAACCGAACTGGATTTGAGCAGAGGATCTTAGAGTAACATGATCTTGTGGTCTTGTGCCCTCGGACAATAACCCCTCTCTCCCCCCAGATCTACTGGTCTACCACTGCCTTTTGTAAGTAACTTATTCCCATTTACATTAATTTTAACTAGATCAATCCCACGTAGATATCCTGAATATGTAGTATGATTGCGGCTCTGGAAAACCATAGTTGTACATTCCCGTGATCAATGCAGAAGCAGTGTCTGCCAAAGGTTGAATTTGTACTTCTAACTACGGTCCCTCGCTGAAATCCAGGGCTCCGATCACTTTGCATGACGTCAATACATCTTGTTTGTAATGCCCATGGCGAAGGACACCTGAAGCCATTTTACAGCGGCCACAAAGTCCTCCCAGGAGAACACAACGTAGCATCATGGCAAGGATGTACCTTGTCTTTAGCGGCCTATGTAAGGAAAAAGTAAGTTGTTTGTTACCTGGCCCCTGGGAAAGCAGGCTGCGGAAACAAGCAAGAAGCGCAATAATTACTGCAAGAGACAAACAAATGAAAGAAGGTGTCCTGGGGATTCAAGGTGCTCTCTGGCAGGAGAAGAATGTGAGATGCCGCTCTTTCAGGTGAAACCAACACACTCTGCCTGGCAACAAGAGCTGGCAATTTCCCAAGCAACGTGGTTTAGATTCTCCCAGTGTTGCTGTAAAGTGTGCACTGAAATTTATTCTCATTCTTCAAGGCTGTCTCCACGGCTACCTACTGCACAATGTATGCCTATACAAACGCCATTCGATTATACATATTCATCAATTCTGTTTCTTTTATTGTGCTAGTCTCCAATAATTCGAATTCCTCTTAAATATTGTTTTTTCAACCTTTATCCTTTCTCGAAAAGCATTTCCATCAGAGCTTTAAAAAATCATCAGAATGGGACTTTGAAAACCCTGAATGCAGTTGTCAAATGTAGGCAAGTGTGCCTTTTTAAGGTGAAAGAGCTTTATTGTGATGAATATTTTTCATATGGTCACAAGTGAAAATGGAGCTAAGAAGAAACAGCTGAGGGATTTGCAAGGTCTACAATGAAAGCTTAATTTGTTTTTGCTTTTTTGTAACATGCCACATTGCATGACGGTTGATTCAAAGCCAAATGATGGGTGAGAGTTAAGGGAAGTCAGTGCGCATTTGCAGCAGAGCCCAGAAACTGCTTTTCAGATTCTTAATTGGGATGGGGAAATTGGGACAGGGAGGGAAGCTCAGCATTGGGAAACATTTCTCTTTTGGCAACTTTCCCTCCATAGTTCTGTGAACCCCCAAACATTTTGCTTTTGTTTCTGAACCTGCCGTGTATCTTTACAGGGCAGTGAAGCCTTCAGCGTCAGCTTCACTCCCCTGGCATTTTGCTCAGTTTGTTGTAGGGAAAGTGATCAGTCTTTCAGACTGTCTGTACTGGGAAACTGTTTCCCCTTTGACTTTTACACTTGTGTCGTTTTTTAACGTTTCAGGCATCTTACAATGCTGCAATGGAGATTTGTTTGTATCACCCTGGTCTTTTACACGCTAGTAGCAGCAATTATAGTTTTACCATTTTTGTGTTATTTCTAGTGTGTACATTCACGTTTGTATGGCTACTAAACATGGCTAGTGCCTTTAAAATGGCCATAGCACATGATTTCTTTGCCATATTGTTGTTTGGATAAAGTTATGCACTTGCCCGAGAAAACTCCAGCTTTCACAGGCTAGTGATGCCTTTGGGTGTGTGTAGCGCTCATAAAGGGGGTGGGACTGTCTGGTCCCACTCCACATCTGTGGTGACAACGTCTTGGTGTGGAACATGAGTGAAACCAACAGTGGTACCTGATTGGACCACTGCTGGCTGTTTCAATGGTGCAGAGCCTTACCCATTGGTGGGCTTGGACTTTGCTCCCAGCCAGGATTTTGGATAAAAGGAGGACTACTGCAGCCATTTCTTTAGATCAGCGCTAGAGCCAAGAATCCTGTGTAGAAGGACAGCCGACTGAAGATCCGAAGACGACTCCTGAAGAGGCCCAGCATCCCTTCCTGCATCTGTCATGTTGAAGCGCCACTGGACTAGCTGATCGGCAAGGGCCCTGTGCAGTTCTTCAACCCCTGGACTGGTAGGACCAACCAGTCATGACATGTTATTGAGTATTCAGCCATCCTGAGCCTTTGGAATTGTCCCTGGATCACTCTGTGGACTGACCAGCTCTCCAGTGGGCTACCTTGCTAGAACCGTCACCATTCTGCGTTTGCAGCCGGAGCTTCGGTGGTCACCAGCTTGTGGTGTAAGGTGTCTCCCTGCCAAATTTCAGCCTCCAGCTTCAAGGGATACTGCTCTGGAAGGTCTTCAACCGTGATTAGAAGAACGCCTGCCGTCACTGAAACTCTCCTTCCACTTTCTTGTGAAGTGTCCTGAAGAGGTCTGCATCAGTGCCTACTATGTTTCTCCAGCGACAAGGGTTGCACTCTGCTCCTGAACCCAACAGAAAGATTCTTTACACCCGCAGCTCCTGGGCACCTCTCACTGGAACCAACGGTAGGAAAACCAACCTCCAGCGAACACCCACTTACCCACCCTCAGTCGACCCATTCAGTCTTCTGAGAAAATAGAGGTCATGGGGTAAGTAAACGCGTAATTGACGTTTGTCTCTCCCTGTCCTCCATAGGATAACGTTGAGAACAAGTCTCTTTGCATCATTCCATGCCACTGCTTTGGGATCGTCGCAACTAGGCAGTGAACCCTGAAAGATAACACATTTTTACTTACAAGTAACTTTGTTGCATCTCCTCCCTTGAAAATTTCACCCGCACAAGTTTTTTACTTGAAACAGATACATTCTGGGAGAAGCATTGTGACTTTTGGGCACAAGGTCCCACTCTTCATAGGAATTGCACTTCTGATGAATCTAGGGCATATTTCTTGTGACTTGGTTCCATCTTACTGCATCGCCCTTATTTTATTAATTTAAGTAATTTAATGCATTTTTAGAACCTATGGTGATGGTAGATATGCTTATTATTTAGTGTTGTACGATAGTATCACATGCTAGTTTCATTTTTCTTCACTGATTCCAAGGGCAAACAACCATCCTGGGTAAGCATCTCTCTTATGGTTTTCGGCATGGCTTCACATTTAAGAATGTGGTTTTGTCTGTGCACTAGGCACCCGCCGGCTCAGGCCTAACCCTCCCTCCTCCCACTGCCCCCCCCCCCTTATGATGCCTGATAGATCTATGCTTTGAGCACGCAACCAGAACTTCCCATCTTTAGGGGATCGCCCAGGGCAACCTTGCCCGAGCAGCTGACCAAGGGCCAGAAGCAAAGGGCATCTCCCTAGGGCAGCTCCCACTACCTGTTTGCCTGGGTGCTGTACAAAGCGTTCTACGGCTACAAACAGGTATGGTGGTAAGAACTGGGAACACGGCCAGTGCTGTGCTTCCAAAATACTGCCACTACTTTATTACTTTATCACAAACATGCGATTCTTGTAACTGTTTTGACTCTTACTGCGCTTCAAATCTAGACCACCTATTGCACTCAGAAGAATTTGAGGATAGCCAATGTACTGTACTTAGTTGAGGTACTGTGAGAAACCAGAGGGTATTTTCACTCATACTCCCCATGGATCCGCCTCTCATGTGACCAAGGAAAGGCCATCGCTTTTGGATCCTGACCTTGGGGGTGGCGAAGCGAGGGAGGGTCACCTGGGTGAAGGGTCCCTGAGGATTGAGCGTGGGGTACCCACAGGTGAGACATGGTATCCCCTTTCCCTATTGAAGACTAACCTAACCCTCCTCCACCCTTTATGGGCTATTATCCGGCATCTCCACTCATTTTCTCACACTTTACCTATGACTGTACTGGGACGAGGAAGAGGCGACTAAGAGGGATAAAGACTGGTGGACTATTTCACCACTTTGGTACTGAGACGAGTAAGAGGTATGGTAAAGTATTGTGGACATCAGGCATATCTCCTTAACTATGGTCAGGCAAATGACGTATGCAGGTGGTCATTTAGTAATTATTATGAGTATAAGAAAGCGGGCAGTGCGGAGATGAACAGGAGTTTGAGGAAACCTGCTGGCAGAAAGCAAGAGACCGGGGAAACCCTGCAGGAGGGAAGCAGGAGGCAGGAGAAATCTGCTGGCGAGAAGCAGGAAACGTGGTGTGCTGTAGAAAGGGGAGTGGATGGCAATCTGGAGCACTTGGAGAGGCAGAGCAGAGAGAGGGAGCAGGCGGCAAGAGGGCAGGCAAGAGCAGACAGGGTTGCGAGATGACCAGAAGTGAAGCAACCAGGACGCTCACCTGCCCAGAGCTCGCTGTTCTGCCCGCAGAGAGGTAGCCAGCAAGTGCACACGAAGCCGTGTACCAGGTGGGAGAGGCAGCCAGATTGCCCCAAAGAATGCACAGCTGACGCCACATTAAGCAGAGCCTGTGGAACATTGCAAAGAGCGGTGAGCCTGCCAGACCCCAGTGGGAAAAAGGTGGTCTAGAAGGGGCAGAGCGCAATCATAAGGGGTCTGATACATGCAAGATTGTGAATATTGAATGAATGAAAACAATACTATTGAATACTGAACTAAATGAAAATGTTAAAACAAGCAAAATTAAGCATATTGAGCCCTGAACTGTATAAAACTTTATGGGCAAAGCTAATAGCTGATGAAAACCAAAAGGGAAAGCGCCCATTTGAAAGTAACTTACAGAGAGCGTAAGTGTGACAGAGTGCAATAGAAAGGTGGGACAGGAGCGAGACCACCACAAAGTGAGCTTTATGCATGAACACAGTGTGGAAAGGCCAAAGAACGGGAAGAGGTGTGTGGCGCGTTGTGGCAAAGCCAAGAGGCTGGCCAGGAGCAGTCAGGAGAGTTTAAAGCTACAAACAAAGCCGAGCGGCCGATCAGGCAGAACTAAGTGAATGTGAATCCATACAGCGGGACAAGTACAGAAGAGCCTAGGCTTCCTGGTTGCGTGACCTGTGATGGGTGGACTGTGTGGTCTGACAACTGTCCCTAGTCCAGTGAGCCTTAAATGGTGAAAGTCAAAGGCATTGTGAAATAAACTCAAGAAGGAGCACTGAGTGAGCTGCTGAGGCAAGCCAGAAGGAGTGTCAACTGGACCTACATTTATGTTGAACTTTGAAAGGTTGAAATCTATACAAGTTACTATGTTGAAGTCTTGGGGAAGGGAACCCCGAGACTTGATGAATTGCAAATATTGTCTAGAGGACGGGAGCCTCAAGACTCTTTTCGTTGGAACTATGGTGCCTTGAAATTGGGAAAGGTAATCTTGAGACTTTTGTGGAACTTCCTTGTACTTGGCAAAGGGAGTTGAAAAGGAAGCCGAGTTGAAAAAGAGGCTAAGAGTTGGAAGAAGCTCAGAACTTTACGTTGATCACCATTTCTTTTATTTACATCCCTACACATTGTTTAGCTTTACTTGTGAGGGCAAGTATAGGTTTTTGACACTGACAGACTTTTAAGTTGAACTCTTTGAGTCACTGTCCTTAGTTTCGTTCAAGTATGGAAATCCCACCTTAGCATAGGTCAAGTTAGGCCTTCTACCATCCTGACATTTTGATTTAATATATACATAAATAAAAATAACTTTAAAAAAAAACATTTTATTTTGATCTTTGAATTTGTTGTCTGCGTCTTGCTTCATGATGCCTTCACTGTAGCCAAGGTATTTTAGCAGAATTTGAGGGTAGCCAATTGTTAGGTTAGATTTTCATTTATATGCCAAATCGCCATCACATGCAAGAGCCCCAGCACTTTTTGCTAAACTTGTAGATTCTTTTTCTATGTTCCTGAGTGAGTGGGAACCTCTGCCCGCAACTCACCCTTTCTTTTACTCTTTTTACGGGTTTAAATGTTCTGACTCTCCATACTTTATTTTTGAATCTATACTTCCATATAACTTTTTGGGCAGCTACCTTATACAATTGCAGCACACAGCACTTTGGGAGCAATGTTGCTGTGGTGCCCCTCTTCCCTTTTTATTTTCTCTTGGGTTCCTTGTGTGAACAACTGTTCCCAAGAGTAGAAGGATACTTTTTTTTATCCTTTCTACAATCCCCATTGTGAGATCAGCACCCCCCCACCTTATGTTGAGTGCAGAGGGGTTACCTAAGATCCCCTTTCTCACTGCTCCTGTAGCATTTCTGTCACAGTGACAGGCTTACAATTATGGCAGGTGGCAGTGGATGTGTTCTACTGACTTTTGTGCAATTGTTACTCGTAGGTAGTCATTACAGCCACGGTAATGCACAGAAGGGACACCATTCAACTAGAATGGTGGTTTCTTTCTTTTTCGCCATTTCTTGTGTGCTTGTCCTTTTATTAGTCCTTCTGCCATCCTGGGTGGTGGAGGTCCTGGTTGTACTCTTGTCTTCAGCAGGAACACATTGTGTAGCCCGACAAGGCTCCAGATTGTCTGTGAAGACAGGAAGCGAGGGAGGAGTCTGAAACTGTGCAATCCTTTGTCTTCTGGCATGCCTGCCTGGAACCAGTTCCAACTAGGAGGCTGGTTGTCCTGAAAGAACCCCACCTCCCCTCCCCAAAGTTGGAAGCTGGAGACAAGTTGGCCACTGGAGCTGAATCCGATGAGGAAGAAGAAGAGAAGACCGCTGTTGCTGATTCCAAAGGCCGAAGATGCCTGCAGTGTAACCACTGCTTGTGCAACCACTGCTTGTGCAACCACTGCTTGTGCTGACCCCTACTTCCATGTGACAGAGGAGTCCCGAAGATGACAGCTCTGATCAATAGGCTGGTGGGACCAATCAGTTTTAAGAAGACCTGTATTTTGACCACACTCACCCTCCAACTCCCCCACCCCCTTACAGACAAGCTGGAACCTTCCTGGGCTGCAAGCCACCAATACCCTGGGACCTCAAGCCTGAGTACTGTGCAACGTCTTCCGCAGAAACTTTGGTGGGCTCCTGCTGGACCTCCAGAAGCAAGAGTCCAATCCTCGAAGTCCCCCTCACCAGGGTTGTGGACTGAGCAAGCGAGGAGAATCTGTTCGGCAACAACCATCCTTTATCTGGTGTCTTGAACAGGATGCCAAAATCGTGAAGCACCGAAGAATCCTTTGTTGGGAGTCTGTCCTACAACTGCTGCTGCAAGTTCCCATCCAGTGTCCATTCTTTCATCACCACGGCCAAGAATCCAGAGACCGGATCCTGTGCTGCCACGTCGTGAAGGTGTCTGTCTGCAAGCTCTTCACTGCTGAGGTATTGTGTGGCTTAGGGTAATACATACCTAAAGTCTTGAGTCGCTCCTCTGTCGCTAGGACGGTGATTTGCGTGTTTGGGAGTTCGCGCAGGCCCAATGCTGGAACACCTATAGAGATCCTTTTACGAAGTCCCTGAACACTTCCACTAAAGTATGAACTTGTTTGACGAGAAATCCTCTGGAATTCTGACTTTCATACAGTTCTGCCATATCCGGACCTGCCTACAGCTGGCTCCTGGACCATCAGGGTCCCCCTTCTGCCTCTGACAACACATATGCCCTAGAATAGGGAAGGACTTCTAAAGGATAGACCTCTGTAAGAAATAATAACAAGTGTTGCAAAGTACTTACTTGCTATGTGTTCATGTTGTAACTTAACACTTTGTAACTTATTCTGTTTCAGGAATCAAATGTATTACTTACCTTTGAATTGCTTACTGCCATTTTGAAAAGTATATCAAGTTATTTACTTGCCTTTGAATTGTGTTCCACTCTTCTAAAGTAATGTTGATGTACCTACATATTCCTGTAATAGAGTAAGTACAAAGGTGTACTACCAATGGGGTTTTATGCACCTTAAATAGCAGATTGCATTCTAAATGTGCGTGTAACATTAGGTTTTGCTTACTTTAAACTGCTTAGTGCTTTTCTGAAAAGTCTTATAGAGTGCTTGCTTACCTTAGGATTGTGTTCCACCATTCTGGAAAGTAACAATGGTATAACTACATATTCCTAAGTGTAAAGGTTTACAACCAGTGGGGATTTACTCACCTTGAATTGCATGTTGCCATTCTAAATGTGTAATACTGAGTTCTTACTTATTCTTGAAGTGCAAACTGGCTGCCTGAAAAGTTATTAATAAGTAATTGCTTACCTTCGAATTGTGTGCCACTATTCTTCAAAGTAATGTTAGTGCAACTATATTATTCCTGAAACTGAATAAGTAACATAGTTTACTACCAATAGAGTCGACTTACCTTGAATTGCCTATTGCCATTCTAAAATTCTACTAATGTGATTTTACTCCCCTTCAATAGCATACTGACATTCTAAATGTGTAACACTAGGTTTTATGCACATTGAACTGCATACTGCTATTCTAAATGTGGTGTATGCTTTGATTTACTTACCACAAGCATTGTGTTGGTTTTTAAGTTTTTGACTTCTAATAGTACTTACCTTTCTAAAGAATTCTCTTTGCCTGTGTATATATAAGCACACGTTTATTTTTATAATAAATCTATATGTGTTTCTTTGGATCATATGTGTGCTACAAGTTCTTAGTACCTTTCTACAGCGCTCTCTCCCTCTTAAGATAAGCCTGGCTTCTCTGTCATTGCTACCATAATATATGGTGGTACGGGTCTATACTAAGAGTTGGAGCTCTGTGTTTCACTAGATTTTGTTTTATAGAGTCCCTTGGGTGGACTTTGGAAAAACTGTCCTAACACCAATGTATTGCACTTCGAAGAAACTTTGAGGGTAGCCAATGTATTGCACTAAGAAAAATAATTTAGCCAATGTATTGCACTTATACGAAATTGTTAGTGTAACCAAGGTATTGCACTTAGATTAATTCTGAGGGTAGCCATTGTGTATTACACTTAGTCCAATTCTGAGGGTAGCCAATACATTGCACTTGGTTGAATTTTGAGAGTATCCAACGTATTGCACTTAGTTAAATTTTGAGGGTAGCCAAGGTATTGCGCTTAGATGAATTTTGAGCGCGGACACTGCTGCCCTCTGAATCCTGCCTCTGTGTTGGAAGTGTGCTACACTCTGAAGATTGTCACTGTACTAATCACCCCTGCTCTTAATCTCTCCTGCATGCATCCCAAGTACCTCACAAGCCCCTATGGGCCAGCCACAATACACACAATACGCATGAAGCATACAAACCACACATTCATCACAATCCACATCTGCAAACAATCTAAGGCACTGGGCCTTATGCCTCTGGACAGAACAAGCCAGTGCACACAAAGCACACTAGAAAACCGATGAGCACAGGCGCCAGTTTCTCCTAGTTCTTAAAGCATCAACAGAAAAGTACAACCTCTAGCATATCCCTCTTCCCTCACTAACCCACCCTGCCCTCTTTCTTACAGATCCACGTGAGTGCCTGGAGACATTCCAAATTGTAACAGTGCACCGTATAAGTCAACTAGACATAAATATTTTTTGTGTGTGTTTAAGACCTAGAATAAATATAGCATTTTTGTTCATTCCTCTGTGTGCTTCACTGTGTGGATTCATTGTGGACCCCTGACCCCACTCACACTCTCCGTAGACTAGCCTTGACTGCTCACCATTGCTACCTTGATTGGGTTTTGGCTAACCTCGCGGAGTTCCCCAGTTTCCTGTAAGTAGGGTGGCCTACTGAAATCTGTCCACCAGGCCAGCTTCTAGATATAAATCTCAGCGGTCTCTGTGTAGAGCTTACCCAGGTGGCTACTCTCCAGCTCATGACTATGGGAGAGGGAGTAAATAGAAGGAAGGTCAGTCAATGTTCACAGTGGAGCCTGGAGCCACATCCGGATTTTTTGGAGGGGATAAAGAGACTGGAAGGATTGATCAAAGAGGGAAATGAAAGGGCAGGGCACATACTCAATTATCTCTGAGGGCAGATAACAGATCCTGATGAGGTGATGGAGGGGAGCCAAAGGGGCTGAGGTAATGCAGGCTGGCCCTACAGGTTCGGGGCAGGTGAGCGAATAAGGTAACATCAAAGAAGTACATGGCAACCATCACTTAACTGGGTAGAAAAGGATTTGACACAAACATTATGTTCAGGGTAAGTGCAAAGTTGAAAAACGTGATTGACCAAGCATTAGTTGCTTTCCTTGAGCTCTAGTGGTCTGGCAGATGGCTGGGGTTCCTCTCATGAGGGACCCCGATTTGTTGCGTATGGTTTCTTCTAGACCAAAGAGAAGTCAAGGGCAGGTGGGACAAGTAAAAGCAGGTGTACGCCAGTGGAATCCCTGTTGTACTAAACCGAGTTCAATGCCACACCAATGTGTTTAATCTTGGAACTGCCCAAGGGTAATAGCTTCTTAATTGTACTTTTTCTCCATTTAAGCTGAGGTTGCTCCTTTCAACAAGTAGAAATCTGATTAACCATGCACAACGAACAGGCCAGCAACACAGACTATGAATCCCTCTTGGTAAAATTCCTGCTTTCCCCATACCCCCCACCCTCCTGTTCTCCCTCATATACTCACAGCTTCTTGCTCATCTATCTAGCCCCAGGATAAATCGGAAGCTTTGCGGAATCCCTAAGTGACTCCATGGCAGTCATCATGGTCTCCCACCCCACGGTATTGGGGGATTTCAACGTCTGGTTTGACATTCCACGTAAACCAATGACCTTATTGTAAGGGACATGTATTTGTTTTATGCATAATTCCCTCTTCTAGTGAGACCCCAGCACTTTTTGCTGGACCTTATTCTTGTTCCCCTGAATGAGAGGATGATTCCGTCCACCCCCCACCCCCTGCCCCTCACCCCCTCATTCTTTCTTGCTCTGATCATGGGAATCCTGTTATGTATGTTTTACTTTATTTTATGAAGTCTTGCTTTCCTCCATAGCTTTGTAAAGGCATCTGTGTTACACGTTTGCAGCACACTTCACCCTATTTGCAGTGTTGTTGGGAGCCCCTTGGGCTCTCCATTTTGTATTCTTTTATTTTCCTTGAGAACTACTGTCCTCATGGTTAGAGGGATACCTTTTATCCTTCTTAGCTTTTCCGTTTGAGAGATCAGCACACACCACCCTATGTCGAGTGCTCAGAGGTTACCTAGTATCCCCTTTCTCTCAGCTTCTGTAACAATTATGTTACATTAACAACCCTATAGTTATGGCTGGTGGCAGTGGATGTGTTCTACTGACTTTTGTGCTATTTTCCACCGCAGGCTGTATTCACAATTGCGGTTATGCACAGGAGGGTCACCTTTGTTCCAACATGGTGACTCCTTTCTTTTTTCACTATTTCTTGAGTGGTTGTTCTTTCGTGGTCCTACCATTGTGGGAGGGGGAGGTCCTGACTCGAGTTTTATCTTCAGCGGGAACACTTTGTGTAGCCCACCGAAACTCATGTGTGCCTGCGAGGACAGGAAGCATGGGAGGATCCCGAAACTCTATCCTTTGTCTTCTGGTGTGCCTGATAGGAACTAGTTCCCATTGAGGGGCTGGGGATGGGAGGGGGCGCTGGCTGTCCAGACACCCTCTCCAACTGACTTTGAAGAACTCTTAACTAGTTAGGGACGGACTGCTTAAGTAATGAGATCATTGAAAAGTATTACAAGTAATTGAAAGTAGCGACTTGTTATTGATGGTGCTAAATAATCCCTTTTTCCTACAACAGAACATTTTCTGAGTGCCTATAACAAGTGATCCTTACTTACCATTGAACTGTGTTCATGGTCTGTATTTCTTCCTATTATTGGTTTACTCACCTACAGTATTGCTAATGTTTTCTAGTATGTTGCTTGGACTAACCTGAATATAACTTTGACTTGCATACATAAATAAAATGTCTATTTTAGTATAAATACAAGTGTATGAGAGTTTATTTGGGCTTATGTTTTTACTGAGTTCACTGTACTTACCTACAGCTCACATCTTCCTTTTCCTCTTAAGATAAGCCTGGCTGCTCTTCCATTATACCAAGGGATAGTTGTATAGAGTCTTACCTGCGGGTGCACTTTAACAAAACTCCCCTATGTGAGAAACCTGAGGGTATTCTCACTCCTACTGCCCTTGGATCCTGTCTGCAGGTGGCCAAGGAAAGGCCATCGCTTTTGGATCCCTGACCCTGGGGGTGGAGAAGCGAGGAAGGATCCCCTGGGTGGAGGGTCCTTTAGGATTGTTAGTGGGGTACCCTTGGGTGAGATATGGTATCCCCCTTTCCCTACCGGCACCCACCCTAAGCCCCCCTACCCCAACCTTTATGGGCTATTATAAGCCAGTTTCCTTCAAATCTTCACATACAACACTTGACAATACTAGGAAGTAGAAGATGCCTGCAAGGAACTGTGAGGGTCAAGCATATCCCTGTAATTGTGGTCAGGCAGGAATAATCAGAGTTCCTCACCTGCAGCCTGTCAAGGGGATGCAGGTGTGTAAAGGGAGACCAGCACAGCAGGCCATTAGGCACCAGGTGAAGGAACAGGGAGACCTGTGAATGGAGCAGCAGAACGAGAAGACCAGCAGGAGCTGTGGCGAACTGTGGGGAGCAGAACGCGCCGACTCAGTGTCTTGAGACTGGCTTTAAAACTTCTAACCCTGTATGCAGAGTTTGCGCAGCAGGGGATCAGTGTCAAGCTTGGCTGATCCCGTACTCCTGAAGACCGGTGCTCATTGACTCAGGGCATGAGAGCCTTGTAGGAGCTTTTTAGGGGCAGACTGAAAACCCCTAATCAGGTAGCAGTGGAAGCAGAGGAATCCTTAAAGCAATGCCACCTGTGCATCCAGTAGCCAGTGAGTTTCACAGACCTGGAACCACCACGCAGCTATACACGCGAGCGCGATACCTCAAAGCAACAGTATCAGCGGATGCATTGTCCGTGCCGGTAAACTGCCTACGCAAGTTGATACAAACTGTCTAGCCATTGTTATAGCGAACGATTACAAACGGACGAGCCATTGTTAAAGCGAATAGAAGGCTTAAGAAGAGAAATAATATCCATGAGCAAACGTTCCCATTGTGATTCAATTAAGGCTTTACACAGAAAGTGTTATAAACCTGAAAAGGGAATAGAAACGTTCTGCAAGCCACAAAAATGGTTTGAGTGCTTTCTAAATGAACTAAAGGAATGTTTGGAAACCTTTTGAGAGAAGTATAAATGGATTTTCCCAATGAACGGCACAGTGTGAAGATTTGTTGAGCCAATTACTTTTGATATGAAGGAAGTGGGAAAAGCCAGCATTGCTCAAGCGAAAAGGATGTTGAATGTGATGATTTAATGCAGCAGAAGACAGAGTGATTACACACCAAGCTAAGAGGCCAATAAAAGGACCTAAGCAAGAGTTAATTGGTGTACAGGAGCAAGTGCCAAGGAACCTATGTGGTCTGAGAAGGCAGGGGATCTTGGTTGCGTGACCTGTGATGGGTGGACTGTGTGGTCTGTCAACTGTGCCTAGACCAGAGAGCCCCTAGTGGTTGAAGGTGAAACAGCCCAATAAAACCACTGCAAAGGAACTGGTAAGTTCAGCCAGAAGGAGGGTCAGGTCGATCTGGTGTGTTTTTAAAGACTTGTGAAAAGACTAAGACAAGTATAATAAAAGGCATTGAAGTCTTGGGGAAGGGTCTCAGCCCTGAGACATAAAGGACTACACTTGTTCTCTCTGGACAGGAGTCTCAAGACCCCTTTGTCTTGGATTGTGTTACTTGAAACTTGGGGAATGGAACCCCAAGTATTCCTGCTGAACTCTATTTCTTTGAACAGAAGAAAGGTAAAACTTTAAGACTTTTTTCATGGAACTTTCTTATACTTGGGGAAGGGAAGCGGAAAGTAAGCCGTGAGCTGGAAGAAGCTCAGAACTTTGAGTTTAACATTATTCCTTTTGCCATCCCTACAGGTTTGTTAATCGTAGTTGAGGGCAAGGATAGGTTTTGGATACAGACAGACTTTTAAGTTGAACTCATTGACTCAGACTTTGCTTAGTTTTATTCAGGTATGGAAATCCCACCTTGGCATAGTGCAGGTTTTGCCTTCAACCATCCTGACATTTAAGTTAATAAATATCTTTTATTTTAACTTTTAATCTGTTGTCTATGTATTACTTCATGGTGCCTTCACACCTAACACTGATCACTACTGGTCAACCTAGAAACCTTGCAGCTAGCACAGCTGGTCTCATGGCCAACCCACTTGGCTGGTCACACCCTAGACCAGTGGTATTCAAACCTTAATGCTGAGCCCCCTTTGAGTAAAATATATTGCTGCCGAGCCTCCCCCTACAGTAAACGTTTTGTTGCTGCCTCCCCCCCCTGCCCTGAGGCTTATATTATAAGCATGTACTGTAATCTTTTTTTAAGAGCCTTGTGCCCCCCCCCCGGGCATCCTTCAGCCCTACAGTTTGAAGGCCACTGCACCTGCTTGTCTGGTCCTACTATTCTGTCATCCTCTTCACCCATTCTTTAGTTGACCCACCCGCCCCTCTGGCAGCTTAAGGGCCACTAATACAATCCTGCCTCTGGAGGGAAATAAATGCAACTTCTGACCTGTCGGAGACCCTACTTGCCTCCCAGAACTCAATATCCCTCAACCCGGGCCAGATCACCATCTTTAACTTTGATCACTGGCTCTCACAAGCACTCGACTCCCTTTCCCCCATCGGATATTTCTCAAATAGACAAGGCCATTTACCCAGACGGTTCACCCGAACCCTCAAAAAACTGAAAACCTTGAACCATATCCTGGAGCGTAGATGGCTTGCAGTCCCATCAACATCCAGCAAAATGGCCTACGCCTCCCAGCTCCAACTATATCGTGCAGAAGTACGCAAAGCCAATAAATCCTAGTATTGAAACAGAATCCCCCAAAACCCTGCACCCATCGATGGAACTCTTCAAGCCCATCTCTGAATTCAACACCCTGCATGCACCACCAACTTGCCCAGCCACACCCAATCCCTCTTTGACTCTCTCTCAGACCACTTACACAACATAGCCCAAGAGAGACACAAATCCATCTTTGCTAAAATCTCCCTCTACCCCTCCCCCTCACCCACAATGCCAGAATCGCCTTCCACCCTCCTGCTTTTCTCCACCTTCTCACTACTCTACACCCCAGAATTCCTCAAGCTACTATCAGGATCCACTGGAGGCCCTTTCCCCTCCTCACTGCTAAAATAAACCTTGACAGCCACCTCTGCCACAACCTCTCAAGATCCACCATCAACTTATCAGTCATTTCCGGTACCTTCCCAGCAGAATTTAAGACCTCTTAGAACAAGCCCCTGCTAAAAGAGACCTCCCTCAACCCCCTTGACCCATCCAACTACAGACCCATCTCGAACAACCCTATATGCCTAAATTAGCTGACCGAGCGGAATACTCACAACTATGCCTCTTATCAGAATCAAACCATATCCTCGACTCTGTCCCATCTAGCTTCAGACCTTTACGAGGAACTGAATCCTGCTTAGTGTCCATCTGGGATGATCTTAAATGACACACAGATGGCTATGCTGCCCTAATCCTACTTGACCTCTCAACAGTGTTTGACACCATTGACCACTCCATCCTCACAGACTACATACCTGCTTGGCATCAGGGGTACAGCTCTGAATTGGATATCCTCCTTCCTCTCCAACAGATCTCAAATAGTACACATGCTCCTTCGGCTCCCCTCAGTCACCCATGATGTACCTCAAGGTGCCTCTCTCTCCCAGTTCTTCTTTAACCTCGACTTGAGTCAGCTACCCGCACTGATTCGATCCCATGGCCTATCGTGCTACAATTACGCAAATTACACCCAAATCATCTTCAAAATCCCAAATAGGTCTATGTGTACCACCCCTGATCTTGCATCCTGCCTCTCAGAGATTAAACACTGGATGACGGCTGGCTAATCGCCTCGTACTCAATCCAGGCAAAACCGAGATCATTCTATGTGGGAAGACCATCCTCTTCCCTCAACCCACCTCCTGTCCGCTCTCCCTAGGTCCTCTGCCCACCACCTCCAACACAGTAAAAAAATCTCTAATGCATTATGGATACAGACTTGACCCTGTCACATCACATCAACTCCATGGTAAAAGGTTACCTCCACATTTGCATCATTCACTGCCTTTTTCCTTTCCTGACCTTCCCACACAGAGTCACTGCAATCGTTTCTATCATCCTTTCCCAGCTAGACTATGCTAACGCCCTATACCTAGGGACCCACTGCATCGCAGCTAAGAAAACTGAGTACAAAACAGTGCAGAAAGGCTCCTCCTAGCCTTAGGCCCCAGAGAAAGCATCTCCCCCGCTCTGTGTCCTTCACTGGCTTCCGTTTGCGCAGAGGTCCTTCTTCAAGGTGATGTACAACAAAGGACTGGAATACCTGCAACATAAATGTACTGCTACAGTCCTAACAGAAACCTCAGATCAAGCTCAGCACTTCTATGCATCATTCCAGTGATCAAATCGACCTGTATGGCGGATACCTCCTTCTCAGTACAAGCACCCACCATCTGGAACTCCTTCCCATTAACCATCTGCTGTATAGAGAACCATCTCGCCCACAGGTAGGTGCACGAAACCTGGCTCTTCCCCTCTGCACACTTGATCTGGATCTCAAGCCCAACTCGACTTTGATTCCCTGTGCATGAGGCTGGGCGGGGATTATGACGCACAAAGTGAGTCCTTTCAGTGGAACAAGCCTCTATGATATGTGCCGCATGACTAAAACAAATATGCTTCTGACCTACTTCACCCTACCCTTGTGCGCTGCGCCCCATAGAATACAGCTTAGTCCCATGAAAAATTCAAGCAAGCTGTTCACATAGCTGCAAACCCCTGGCCTTTGAGGTATGTGTTATTTGACTAATCCCTTACTCTAGCCCTACATCACTCTTGACCCCTGTGCGCTATGACCCATAGAATACAGCTAAAGGTGTAGCTAGTACTGCGTCTTAAGTATGGGTGCGTTGCAGTTGAATTTTCTTTGTCGTGCGATGAGGTATCCTGGATGGCTTTCATAGGTACAAATTAGGGTGCCGCCACCATCCAGGTGATCGTTGAGCTGGGCTTTTATATTTGTTCTGAACCTTGGGGCTGGTACGAAGGGCTTGACTATGTGGAGGAGTGCAAGCTGGTACTGTGCTTTTTGAGTCTTCTTGGTAACTTGTTTTTTGAATGAGAGGTCTGTCAATGAGGAGGCAAAGCAATTTTGCACTGGAGAGTTGAGGCGTGAAACTGTTGAGCTTCAATTCCGCCAGCCAATTGTGGACTTTTGTGTACCTGATGTGTGTTCTATTTATTTAACATAATTAATTTGATCTTTGCCTGGGTGAGCTTCTGGTAGGCACTTGATATCCAAGTTTCGATGAGAGACACAGTGCTTTAGTCGCTGGATATCATTGGTGCAATTTGATATTTAGGCAAAGCTTCATGTCTTCTGTTATGATGTATCTTGATGCTGCTGTTGGCAAGGAGTTCCCCGGGGGTTCGATGTTGAGATTGAATAAGACCAGGGAGAGAATAGAACATTGTGGAACTTCACAGGTTACTTGGTGGTGGTGGAATTTGTTGAGGCTCGTCTGGCTCTAGTGTCTGTTGGAGAGGTAGGAGGTGAACCATTGTTGGACAGTTCAGTCCACGTTCATGCATGTGGTGAGGCTATGGAGAAGGGTGTTCATGTTCAATGGTATCGAAGGTGGCAAAGAAATCCAAAAGGATGAGTGTGAAGGGGTCCCCTCTATCCAGGATGTGGAGAGCGTCATTGATTAACTGGATGGTATTGCTCTCTGTGCGATCTTATGCTTTTGGCTACTCCCCTGACCCGACTCCAGCTGTCTGTAGGATGAACACTAGTTCTTTAAATGAGACATTGCCTGCCGTGTTTCCTAGATAGGTGTATGCCTACACAACAGTTTCATGCAAAGTCTATATCATGCTTGGAAATTAAGTTACATATCTCCTTGGGACCTGTTACTTGTAAAGCAGTCGATCTAGCTTCGAGCACGTTGAATTAGCTCTACCTTGCTTTTAGATTTTATATAGGGTTACTCGACCACTCTTGACTTACAGGCCCATTTCCTTATATTTAAAATCAATATATTTTTGACCCAACATAAACAAATGTCTTGCTTTTTTTTATTTAAATGTTCCTTGGAATGTCCAACTTATTTATAGTTTACTTTGCTAGAGGGACCTCACTAATATCTCACATGTGTCGCCCATTGTCTTCCCGGTTTCCTTGGTTCAGTCTGCAGTATGTTTTCAGGCTTTGTTCAAGCACTGCAGCTCTCAACACGCCAACCAGTCCAAGCACATGTGAATGACCAGATTTCTCTTTAATTGCAGTAGTTACACGTGTCCCCCCCCCAACCCTCCCAATGCTGCTCCCTTCTGACACCGACTCATCGTTATGCGTAGCGAAATATAATGCCAGTGGGCACACCTGGAATGCAGATGTCCGACATGTGCGCAGCATAAACGACTATTAACATAGCATTTAAATGCCCTCTTTAGCAATGCAGAAAACGACACCCCTAAAGATCACGTTCTGTGATTGTAACTGCCTTCAATATAGGGAGTGGCAGGTCTTGTTAGGTAGCATGGCTTTCCTTACAGAAAAGTGCAAGGATTTCCAGTGCAACGCCACCTCCCAAGTAATGCGGTGAATCTGCGTGGGCAGAGGGACCACGCCTACTATGGCTAGGGTGACCCGACGTCTTTGTTTTGCGGGGACAGCCCGGAAATTGGAGCTCTGTCCCCCCTTTTCAATCATATTATGCTTCCATTGGAAACTGCAGTGTTCCCGCTTTTTGGTAGTAGGTTTTCATAGCCGCCAGGCACAGCTTGCACAGAAGAAATGCTCTATTTTACAACTTAAGATAATGTAAGCTTGTGCTACTTTAGTGATACGTTAATTATAATATGTGTTTATTTGAACGTTAACACTTAAACCCCCCTCTCCTCCATCCACTACTGAAGTGTAATGCCTTGACAAAACTTTCAAGAGTTAGTCCTACTTTTATGTTAGTTTACCTGTCCCAGTTTTTTATTTTTTTAATCTGGTCACCCTCCCTATGGCGTCCCCCTTCTTGTGCGCTGGGAAGCTTGCCACGTCAGCCATGACATCTGGAGCTCCTCTAGTGCACCTTTCTTTTATCGTATCTGTTTTCCCCCTAGTTTCTACATCCCTGGTTTTCTGCATCACTGCTTGCTTAGTTCCTGTCACGTGCTAAGGGGACCAATCGTCATTCGTCTGTGCTCTGCAGTGTAGCGCCGCTCTCGTACCTATCGTTGTTTCGTCCTGTACCTTCTGGTGGATAAACGTCAAGCTTTTCCTTTCAGGAGAAGATGCAAGGATGTGCGTGTACCGTTCCCCTCCCTGGCTTCTGCGCTGTGCAAAGATTTGCATTCATGCAATGCAAATTGTATATTTGTTTTAACAGGCCTCTAAATGATCAACTGTAATAGGATCTGAATAGCTCCCTCTCTGGCATGGGAGGGTGAGTTCATGTCCAGCACTTCTTGGCCAAGATCAATTGTAGTATTAAGCTAAAACGAGCATTGGCAATGCCAACAGTTTGAGCTTTTGTGTAGGCATGTGAAAAGCACCGCCTTAGTGGTATTAACTGGCCAGAGATGGTTCCAGCTGCAAAAAGGTGGGAGTACCTGGGCGTATAATAGCAGTGCTTGGCGATTGCCTAATACTTCTACACAAGCCATACTGTTGGCTTTCCCAATTCTTGTTTTAACAGGTCTTCAGTAAAGGACATGCTGAAGGCAGACCTGGTTAAGATATTTGTATTATACCAGCAGCCAGTTAACCACTCCAATTAAATCATTCACTCTCAGAATACTGGCATGCGCATCCAGCACAAAATGTGATGGTAAGGCTTGATTAAAGTTAGCTCAAAGAGATGCCAGGTGGATGTCTTTTTGGCAGGGAGGGACATGAAGTGGGTGGTAATTACCATAGGGTCCATGGACAGTCAATGAGTGGGTAAATAACCAAATATCTACAAGCTTTGAGTCCCTCATATGCCATTTTTCCCTAGCTGTACAGCAATGTATCAGCTTATAGGTGGCATATTAGCACACGCTAATAGCCAAAACTAAAAAGGGGGGACGTTTACTGACTAGCCACACAAGTCGTTTGGTCTGAAAAAGCAACTAGACTTGCGATGCACGTGAGGAATGACCCAAACGGATCTGAAAATCTGGTGCAACTAGACTTGCGATGCACGTGAGGAATGACCCAAATGGATCTGAAAATCTGGTGCAACTAGACTTGCTACACAAGTGAGGAATGACCCAAACACATCTGAAAAGCTGGTGCAACTAGAATGGCTATGCACGTGAGGAATGACCCAAACATCTGAAAAGCTGGTGCAACTAGACTTGCGATGCACGTGAGGAATGACCCAAACGGATCTGAAAAGCTGGTACAGCTAGACTTGCTATGCATGTTTTTTTATATTTACACCTGGCCATTAACCCAAGCCGCGTGCTAAAGAAGATTATGCAGACTCAGAGGCCAGATGGTTATAGATTTTAGAGGCAGCGTTTCCAGGGCTTTCAGGCTGAGAATGGTGCCTAGCCGAATGCTCACCATCTTCCACACGAACAGTGGCAAGATCTTCAGCGAAATGGGGAGGGTGGAATAGGGTGGAAAAAAAACACATCAGACCGGGCAGCTGTTCAGTTTTCCTGTAGGAGGTATTAAGTAGTAATGTCAGCACTTGGAAACATAAAATGAGGTGACGTATTATGGATAACCTCTTGTATACTAAGATGGGCGTAGGACATGGGGGTGGGGGACAGGGGAGACAAATCCCCCCCACAATTTTAAGCAGGGGGTATATAATGTCCTTTATCCCCCCAGAATCTCTTGCTCAAATCGGACTTGAATTCACTTCCATGCATCCTGATCACTTGTATGCATCGTGATCCAGAGACCTATAATATACTGCATGATAACAGAGCGCGAGGTACTGCATGTTTTAGGGGAAACAAGGGGCGAGCGAGATTAGTAATCAATGAAATATTGTCGCAGCAGAATTGGGGAGCATGAAGGGACAGGCTGGCAGCTCACAGAGTGTGATCAGTGTGTCTACCAGAGTAATCGGGAAGTGACAGGGTGTAAACGTGCGATTAAGAAGGGTATTAATTAGGCCAACAGGCCAGTTAAGGTGCTGTGTAGAACGTGCCCCCGTTATGTATTTCCAAGGGCACCGAAAATTGAGCCTGGCTTTTATGGGTCATCCATCCATGCACTTTCATTCATGATGCAAGAAAGCGTGTATTTATTATATATTTAATTTAAATTGTTGCTCATTCTGCCTGCCTGGCCTGCTCATCCCCAAAACATGGCTCGGCTGCGGTAATATATTGCGAAATGGCGCAGCACACACAAAAGCATGGTTGTGTAATCTTCAATCGGGTCATTGGTTGACGCTTCATGGGAAGTGGTTGCTGACCGCACACTGGCGCTTGTGCAGCTTTTGGCACGTTTTTCAGAAAGAGGCCAGCAGCCAGTCCCTATGTATAAGTCTGCATAAAGGTTTGCCCACAGTAGTACTGGCGTGTCCTAGTTTTTCCGAATTCCTGCATAGAGCCGTGGACTGTGGCTTTGCTGTTGTTGCATTTTATATGATGATGAAGTGATAATATTTACTTTGATATGCGGTAATTGTAAGGAGCTGGAGACAGTGTTTCGGCTTTCTGCCTACCAGTCAATTATTATGCATTGCTACAAGGAGCAAAAACTTGATGAAAGTATGCGTCGTTACAGATTATCAGTGCAGGGCACTTGACTTAACACGGAACAGTGGTCGAAGTGGGCGGAGCGGTACTCCTCTACTTTTTATCATTACGTTTAATGTTCCTATACTCTATTTGAAAAAGAAACCATTCCGGAATGGTTTTAAAATAAAAGTGTAGGAAGAAGTTGAAACTTGCACTTGAGTGCACTACACTGAACATTCCCTCAGACAGCAGGCGCATGTGTTTGGCGGTTTGTATTATGTGTGGGAGGGGGTGGGCGATAGGATTTGTGGGAAGCGTGGCAGGCCAGCAAGGAACATAGTGCTCATTTTCATGCACTTTGACTTTGACCACTGCCATGGAACAATCCTTTGCGCTGCCTGTATTTCAGGTAATGGACGGCTTTTATTTGTGTTGGGGTGTGTACACCGTTTTATTGCATCGTCACAGGTTCCTTTCTTTTTGGGAACGGAGACTTGGAGGTGCTTTTCCGAGTTGCCCATCTGTTAATGTCCCCAGCGGTTGCTATCATTCCAAGCATTGTGCACACTTACCAGGTTGCAGTCAATATGATGTTAAATGTGCCAGTGGCAGGGGTCCTGCTGCCTACGGTCAGGGAGTGTCAAGTAGGCTAGCATGTGTTACCTAGACCAGAACCATCCTGTATTGTTCAGCACTCTTTGGTCCTGATTTACAAAGGTTTTTTTTAATGGGATTGATCCATTGGAAAAAAATATTAGTTTTTTAGAACAAATGTGTATGATCATCACTGACCACAAAAATATGGCAGATTTTACTCTGTGATTTGTGCCTGTAGCAAAGTCCCCAAGGTGTCCCCTGTCCCCCCCGAACTAGTTATTGGTTGTCGAATGGTGTTGACTTTTTTTTTATTTGACCAATAGATTACCCTTTGTTTTTGGAACTAAATGGTCCATTGTCTAAAAATGAATGATATGGTACCTGGATGCAGCAGAATGCGTTCCCATTCAACGACGACGGTATGCACCCAGCCCAAGAGTTTAAACACTCCCATGAGTATCTTCCTTCGAAGGCAAAAGGATTCCTCCTAGGGCCGATCACCGGGCACCTGTCCGCTCCAGGCACCGGCGCGTCGCCGCCTTTCATTCTCAGATTACATTTTCCATGCAACCTCCACGGTAGTTTCCCGTGTGACGCAGCGGGGTGGATTTCATATCTGCACAGGAAAAAAACCGCCGAAGCGGTTCATTTCCCAGTGTTTGTCACACGTTGAAAAATAATTAGGACAGACTGGAGCTGCCATCAATTTTAAGTGCAAAAACATGCTTACAGCTAGAGAATGTGTCTTGTGCAAAAACAACCGTCTGCTTGTACCCATTGAAATGTGGAAGCAAGTCCTTGTAACTAATATATTTCTAGGTGGTGTGTGCTAGTACCCTCCGAAAAAATATATATTTGCTTTCTGCTGGTTCTTTAAACAGCGATCCAATGTCGTCATGCTTCTTCAGAACATATGGAACACACATGGCCAAAAAGCTCCAGTCCAGGCTCAGGATGTACACCTCTCGGTAGATCGTCTTCATTGTGCACCCTTCTCGGGTGGCGGGGACAAGCACACCCTTAATTTAAAACCCTCTGCGGGCTCAGCAACGTAAGCCGGAGTGTGCTGTGTTTGTCTTCGCACGGAATATGCATGTATGTTTATTAAAATGCATTGACGCAACCCTGACACGCTGTGCTGTGTCATTGCATCTTCGTCACTGACTCCTGTACAGGTCAGGCGACCTGGGCTTCGAACCCTGTGCTTATGGCGGGGAAGGGGGGCGCCTTCACCTAGCCCTGTCCTTGTCTACAGTTCGAGGGTGAAGTAAACGGGCCATGCAAGATTCTGGTGTACTGGCCACAGGGAACTCTGGAGAGTTCCTGGTAGGCCTCTGAACCGTGGGCCTCTTTTATTGTGGTAACCTATTTTATTTCTACATTTTCTCATTGGATAAACTGTTGTGCTTTCTGAAAATGTGTAATATGGGGTCACTTTAAATATTATTTCCAGGGCCTCTTTCGGTTCCAAGGCCGCTGTAGTTTAGAGGTGAGGAAGTCTTCATCGCTAGGATAATCCCCCTGCTTGGCAGGCTTGGTATTTACATTTAGTATTTATAGAAGATTAAGGATGTCATTTTGAACGGCCGTGTTGAACATAGGAGGGGGGAGTGCAAGAGGCAGAAGCAGTGCCGACGTGGGGGTGCCTTTACAATGTACTAAGGGTGTCTGGGGATGAGTATCCTGTTCATGAGGCAGCCATAATGGATGCAGAAACCTGGGACATGGCAGAGTAACGGACATAGTTAATACAATTAATGTAGGCCTAGTGCTGCGATTTGTTATATATTAAATAATATATGTCCAGCCAAACATGGGAATGGAGGCAGGTGGCAGCGATGGATCCAGCTGAGGAGGGTGGGAGGGAGTCCCTTTGCAGGACAGACTGTGAGGCTTGAGTCTGGCCTTGAAGCATATGAGGGAAGGGATCTTTTAATGGCTGGGAGTGAGGCCATTCCAGTGGAGTGGGGCAAGTAAGGAGGAGCAGGAGTGGGAGGAGGAGCATGAGGATGGGGATAAGAGATTTTAAGGAAGGGAAAGAAGTGTTAAGTGTGGAGCGTGCAAGGGAGCTATAGGGAAGCATAGTCTGCAAGATGTGGGGTGAAGGCTGTGGGTGGATTTGATTGAAAACGACTTCCGGGCCTGCCCGGGAGGGTGGTCAGCCAGCCCTGTGTGACTCTTCCCTCACGCTGGCCTGTTTGTGCCACAATTGACATTTGCAAGAGGGACATACAAAGAATGCTGCAGTGCTGGTAAGTGTTTTGTGTGAGACTGGGTCTGCATGTTATCGGGGTTACTTGTGCATGTGGCAGCATTCTGTGGCAATGTCAAAGTGGCACTGGCATTTCATAACATGCTGGGGAAATGTGAAAGGGAAATATATACATATTGTGGGGACAATGTGAAAGGGGCATAGGGCAATATTGTGGGGACAATGTGAAAGGGGCATAGGGCAATATTGTGGGGACAATGTGAAAGGGGCATAGGGCTATGTGAAGGGGTACTGTCACAGTGGCACTGGACAGTAGTCTGGAGAAAATGTGAAAGTGGTAGAGAGAAGTAGTTACTAGGTGTGGGATGAAGCTGGAGATGTCCTAACTTCTTTCCCTAAGGTAGCCTTCTCCTATGTGACCAGGGGACGACAGTCGCTACCTGGTCCTGATCCTGGGGGTGGCTTTGAGGGAGGACCACCTTGGGGAGGTGAACCCCCGGGAGATGACAGGGAATCATTGTAGGAAATCCTCCGCCCCCTTTTCAGGGATGTTGCCTCTATTCCTCATGCCTTAATGGCATATTGTTAAGCTCTTCCCCAACCTCTTGGTAAATCTACTTTGACTACTCTCCAAACTCCTATCAGGGATAATATATTGACAAAAGGGATGAGGAAGAGGCAGGGAGCAGCGAGGTTCACTCCCAATGAAGTTCAGTATCCACATCTGCAATGCCATTCAGGAAATGGTCCCATAACCACTGACACGCAAAAGAACAACAGAGTAATGATCACTAGGACCAGACAACCAACGCAGCGGTCTAGTTGTTGGAAAAGGTATAATCGAGCTGGGAAGTTTAAATACAACCTGGCTACAGCGGACGAGAAGAGGCGGAGTCGCATGCTGCGGACACTGGTCTGCCTCGAGACCCGTAACAAAGCCAAACACCACGCTCGAGGGAAACACGCCATGGCAGGCGACGTGCTGGCAGACCCAAACCCAGGAAGAAGAAGCGGAGGTGCAGACGGTTCACCGCTCGAGGGTAGAGAGCAGTGGGAACCGGGCACTGAGATAGAAGGCACATTGAAGGTGCATCGTTTAATGGGGTACATGTTGGGCCAATGCACTGAAGCGGCCAAGAGTGAAGGCATGCTGGAGGCATCCGGTACCCCCAGGGAGAACATGTGGGTTACCGTGTTGCCAGTGAGCGTATGCAGCTCTGTAGAAATAACATAAAGTGAAAGTAACCAAAGCGAGGGGGCGCCAGACACTACTGATAAACCCAAAGAACTCCAGTGGGTCACTGAGTTGTCTAAACTAGTGTGCCGCTTCATAAAAACAGAGCAAGAGCCCAAAATTAAAGTCATTAAAGAAGTGAAAGTATTTGTAGAACAAGTTATGAATGGCAGAAAGGTATCCAAAGTGAAGTTAAGTGTTTGCGTAATGAAGTCCTGGCAAGGAAGTATACCAGGTGAAGTTTAATGTTTGCACTACAAAGTCCTGGCAGACGCCAGGTGAAGACAAATATGGGTGCATATTGTACTGTTTCTCAAGGAAGGAGCATGCCCTTGAGAGTATGAATTATTGTGTGAACTGTTGAAAGGAAGATCTCGAGGAAGGCCATGCAATCGAACTTGTGAACTGTTAAAAATGTGTGCAAAGGAAGAGTCCTGAGAAAGAAAGATACCCTCAGGATTTTGAAGAGAAGAGAAAGCTTGAGGTAAGGGAGTGATTTCCCTGAAACAAGTGAATACACCAAGGAGAGAGAATAATCCTCTGGGAAACTTGATTTTTCTTTTTTAACTTTGCTTTCCTACAAGGAGTCTGGGGAAGGAAGCTATTCCCTGGAACTGTGACCATTGTCCTTTTGGTAACCTTTTTTTTTGGATATGAACCTTTGTTTTCAACTTGAGCATCTGAGCACTTTGAGAAATCAAGAGACAATACCCTTTTCACCTTGGAGTTATATTAGAGTCTGACGGCCAGAATAGGATTACGGACACAGGACGTCCCTTTGTTTGGACATCTTGACACAGGACAGACCCATTAGTTTTGGTATTTTCCAACCCCCATTTGTTTTAGTAACAGTTTGTAGCCTCAAGCATGTTCCCTCTGTGTCTACGTCTCATTCCCGGCTCTTCACAGTGGATAGCGTCCTCTCATCTGGGAGTTAAATGAGTAGGCAATGTCAGTTGTGTGACATACGAAGTGGACCATGTAGGAAGGTATTCCAGTAAGCAATTTTCAACATCCTTTGGCAGTAGATTGGGGCTTCATACGATCAGAAATAGGCTCTAGAAGCACGTCAATGAGATGCACTTAAAAGGAAAACAAAACCTAATTGTGTGGAAATTCCTTTAAGGATCTGCTAGAAGGTTTTATGAAAGAATAAGATGTGACACGTAAGATCCTTTCTCAACATTTAAGTAAATATTTTCAAGGGCACCAGCAGAAATAAGGGTACAACGTCCTTTCATCGACACCCATTTTTCCAACTGGTGTTTTTATGAAGAGTTTTTGCCAAAAAAAATGAATCTAATTTTTTTTGGGGGCATGGGAAAGGGCATTTAAAGGGTTGGATGTGTCTGGAATAACAAAAAATAGGTAGAGGAGGGGGGTGGGACTTGGGCGTGGACCCCCCCCAAAATAATTTAAGAAATATTTCGATGAGTATTTTCTGCAAACATTTTTCGTAAAAACACCAGTCGAAAAAATTGGTGTCGATGGATGAAATGACATAGAACCGAAATAAGGACTCCCCCCCCCAACCCCCAGCTGACATTGGTAAAGCTATAAGAACATGAATCTAGAAAAGAGCCATCTCTCACGATATCAAATAATAAGATACATGTATATAATGCACTTTAAAAATGGAGTTGTCTCCAGGCCCTTGAATTACAGGTGTTGTTTCCCAATTCGATGGTAGTCATTTCATGAAACTCAAAAACATGAAAGTCTAAATCAGCCCATGTGTGATGGGAACATGTGACTTACAGGTTCTGCTGAAGGACTAAGTGCAGAAGAGATGGGGTGGAGATATTCGAGATCTGGAAGATGCAAAATGAAGTCAGAAGAAGTTGAATAGGACCAGATAATTGTCCTTCTTTAGAAATCCCATGGAAGGGACAATTTACTAATTCACTTCCCACCCCCATTTTATACAGGTCGAAAGCCCCAAAGGGTCATGCAAATGGCAGAAGCTGCGCTATGTAGGCACAGCCACGTAACACAACAGAGAGAAGCAATACAAAAGAAAAAGAACTTCCAAGATAAATCAAGATAGTGGTAATCACAGTTTGTTTATCCTGGACATGCCTCACCTCCCCTT
This sequence comes from Ambystoma mexicanum, assembly GCF_040938575.1. Lineage (NCBI taxonomy): Eukaryota > Metazoa > Chordata > Amphibia > Caudata > Ambystomatidae > Ambystoma > Ambystoma mexicanum. Next base: position 1,040,198,559 of record NC_090936.1, read on the forward strand.
ACTCCCATTCCTATCCTCCGATTCACCTTTTTATTCTATCAAAACCAAGGCCGTACATGTGTTATCGTTAATCTCCAAAACACGTTATAGAGTTTTCATACATTCCAGCAGTAGGGTGATATGTAGCCTTTGACCTGCAGCAGTGGGGTGGGGGCGGATGAGACACACACTAGAAGGCCGGCGCTACACCCCATGACATCAGTAGTAGTCCATGAGCCATGACTCGGGGAAAAGCCATTTGCTCTGTGCTCCTCGGCCTTACATGTTGTGTACATTGTTTGCCACTCTCTCGTTTTCTATTTCATGCTTTCTCTTTTCTTTGTTGCTTTCTCTGTACATTTGTCTTCTTTTCTTCTATGTATGTGTATTGGGAAGAGGAACATGTTGTATGCAAAAGCCATTGTGCAATTTGAATCTTGTGAAAGTCAGTCACTGTGTGTGGCCGGTGTGTGAAGGGTTATCTCGGCTGCAGGCATTGTGTAGCATTTCACATGATTTCTACGACAGATGGCTGGTTAAAATGCCGGGACTGAACTAATTTATTAATAACAGTAGAGAGCTTTTAATCCGGCATTCCCGCTAATAATGCTGCTGTCGCATCTGTCATGCATTTGATCTGCTCTTCTGGGAATTGTGCTCTTTTCCCTGCTGGCGGGAGCCCGTGCGCGCCTACGGTGTCCTCACGCTCCTCTGCTCTGCTCATTTCCACAGGCCTCAAGCATAGTGCATTCCGGCTTCAGGGATGATAATCGACCAACATGCCTGGGGTAAGGAAAGTCATATCACTCACCTGACGACATTACAGTAACATCACATGACATTTGAACATGATGGCATTACAGGCAGTGACATGGCACGTATGAAAAATACTCAAACAAGGTGTATGTTGTCCATGCTGCAAATCGAATGAAAAATCATTGGATTAAAGGTTATTTTCATAAAAAGCGTGTATCAATCATGATATCACGTAATAGCATCCCAGATCTAAATCGAACACATTCACATGGATTCTCAAACCGGAGTGTTTTATTCAGACAGGTTAAAAAGAACAGATATTGTGAAGTTATCCAAAGGCTTCAAAATAGTTAATGACTACATCAGAACATTTAAGAGAAAAGTGTAGTTGGTCAGTGCAAGAGGTCATGAGGATGAAATAAGACAAAGAAAAATCCGCTCTTTCAGAAACATAAAAACATTTTGAATAATTAATGAAAGAGAGAGAGAAAAGAAACACATACATAATCCCACCAAGAACAAGAAAACAAATTCTGAGTTTTACAGTCATCAATACTTTGATAGAGGTACAATTACTACCTTCCATAACTGTTTATAGTTCTTCTACCATACATGGTAAATTAATGTCCATGTGCTAGTCTGCCTACGTGTTTGTACACATCCTGACTTCACAGTGGGTCCCCTACTTGTCCGTAGGCCACCTTTACAGGTTTCGGCATTGTGCCTATGGTTTGGCAAATAATTAAAGCCTTCCTCAGGGCAATATGATCAGAACCCTAGTGGGAAGCAGACAGAAATCCAACAAACATAACATTAATAAAGTAACACATAATTACTAATGTGAACAAGAGGCGATTTGTGTTGGCCACCATATTTTAACTCGGATGGGAACATCATATGCCATGGATGCATTCATGATATGCCAGGGAACACCAAACAGAGCCCACATTGGCTAGTGGCACCGCCTTCATATTTTAGTACAGCCTCGGCCGGTCAGTTAATGTCATCTTGTGCCAGTTGTAGCCTCGCATTGCAGGCATATTCATTGTGTAGAAACCACCATTTTACATGCCCTGGTGCTGCCAACAGATGCCAGCTGCCACCTCGAACTCCAAAACACACATCTTGTATTAATTTACATATTTATTGGCATTTGTAGTGTGCCTATGCACAGGGCCATCTTAAGCACTTTTGGGGCCCTGGGCAAATACATCTTTGGGGCCCCCTCCACCAAACCAAAGGAATTAAGTGATCAAGAATATCTGGGCGCAGCCTACCCCTCGTCGTGATCACAACCCATAGGTTGATATGCTTCATTGCAACATTCAAAATAAGCATATTTACTCCCTTTAAGTCCCATTACCCTCTTCGTTCTTGCTCTCTAATCAGAATGATAAACAAGTAGCATATGAAGGCCAAAATTAGTAGTATGTGAAGCGGTTACTTCTGTTCTAGTATAGTATAGATAGAGGAGACTTTTTATCAATAGCATCCAGGAAGGTATGCAGTCTGAAATAATAATGCAGGACTGCATGTAAATAGTACATGTAACACAGAATAGACAGCAAACTCACATTAGCTGCATCACATAAGGCAAAAGTGCTCAAGCATGGATAGAGCAGACCAATCGGAAAGGAAGGAGAAATCTAGATATACCATATCATAGCATGGATAGTGGATGCAGATAAGAAGCTACCCGGAAGGGGTCTGTATCCAGATAGACTGAGATTAGAAGTGGGACATGGTTTTCAAATAGTGTTGCCATTAAAGATACAAAGGAACAAGTTCCTGTTGTGTGCAATATATCAATGCTCACTTTTATAGTGGAAGCAAAACTATAGCCAGTGAAACCACAAGTGCGTTCTTTTGAAGATCAGACAATGAGAAGAAACTCACTGTGAAGGTCTGACAATTTTGAAAGGTTTAGGGACTGGCAATTTTGAGAGGTTAGGCAAACGTTTGCATACACAACCCTACCCACACCAAAGGCCACACCCTCGACTGGTTAATGGACCTTAACTGCAATACCAGCATTACTTTGAACTACCACTGCCCATGGTGGGACCATCATATAATCACCTTCAACATAGACAAGAACGCAGGAGTGGACCCCTGCACACCTCTGGCACCCGCTGCACTATCTAGAAACTCATGTAGTATCACAGCTGACAACATCTCACCCTTGCTCCACACCATCACAGCACTCCAGGACCTGCAAAACAAAGTCCCTACAAACTTAGTGGATCTTTATAATAAAACTCTCCAAACAGCTTTTGACAAAGTAGCGACTCTTGCCCTACGTAAAGCTAAATCATTATTCCACCTCAACAACACCTGGTACACACCCAATCTGAAAGCCCTTCGTAATATAAAAAGAGTAGCAGAATCAAACTGGAAAAAATTCCCAACGTCACGGAACAAAGGATCCTTTACCATAGCTTCAAAAAACTACAAACAGGCAATCCTTCACACTAAAAGTACCATTGGACACATTATTTGAATTTTCACCTGTCTCGAACAGAGATACTGAAAAAATCATCTCCTAGCTCCCCTCCTCCTTTTAGACCTCTGTGCAGCGTTCGACTTAGTCAATCACAATATATTATGCAATCACCTAGACTCAGCAGCCCAATTCTCACCCAAAGCAATTCAATGGATAAAATACTTCCTTACGGATAGAACCATGAGAGTTTTCTCACCGCTCGCAGAGTCTGCACCTGCACCAATCACTTGCGGAGTACCCCAAGGCTCCTGAGTCTCCCCGACTCTATACAACATATTCACAAAGCCTCTATTCGATTGACTCAACAAATTGGGTGTCACCTATACTAATTATGCAGATGATACCCAAATTCTCACACCCATCACCGGTTTGCATGACATTGAGTCTCTATCATTGAACAAAATGGATGGCCCTACATGGGTTATGCCTCAATGTTGATAAAACGGAACTCCTACTCATAGGATCCAAACACTGTCTCAACAAGCTATCTAACTCCTTCGAATCATTCAACATAGATGGCAACATTATCAAGGTGTCAAAGGAAGTTAAAACCCTCGGTTTTTACCTAGATTAATCCTTAACCTTAACTTGACAAGTCAAAGCCACTGCATCTGCTGCAGCCTACACATCCAAGCTCATTACTGCCTGCAGACTATTCTTATCACCAATACCTGCATATGCCTAGCTAGAGCCTTCATATTGACTAGACTGGACTATTGCAATGCTCTGTATGCTGGCCCTAAGGCTCAGAATATGAACAAACTCCATTTGATCCAAAACAACGCACTTAGAGCAGCTATGAATATACCTAAAATAAAACACATTTCAGGGAACAAAAGGAACACCCACTGGCTACCCATCCTTGAGAGCATCCAATTTAAAACACTTGCCCTGACACACAAATGCATACATAAGCTAGCACCTAAATATCTTACAGATAAATTCACACCCAATCACTCCACCAGACCCACGCATTCAGCAAAAGCGCACAGGCTCGTCACACCACGATTCAAGCGTCAGAACGCAGGTGGCAGTAGCTTCCCTGTGGTGGCTGCCAACCAGTGGAGCAACCTACCAGCAACATTGAGATCCGAAAATTCCTACTGGGCTTTCCGAAAGCACCTCAAAACATGGCTCTTCACTCAGGAACTTCTAAAATAACCACCATATTCACCACACTCATTATCACTGCATCCTGTACTACTACAGATACTGCTATTATTGTTTTGTTTTGTATTGTGTCTATGACTAGAATCTTCCTGCCTCACCGTTATAACCTGCAACTTGCAACTGTACACAGCATTATCTCTAAGTACTGCATTGTATCACATCAGCGTTCAAAACAACCTGACTTATTATGATCACCTAGAACTATATTGTACTGCATTAATGACCATAAACACTCAGGTAACTTTGTAAACATGGCAACCTGCACTGCTCATTGTCTGTCCAAAAAAAGCAACTATATGCCTTCGGGCTTGGAGCGCTATACAAATTGCTAAACAAATAAATAAACACAAGATTAAATGAGATGCCAAGGATTACACCTTGGTTAAGGGGTAAAGCTGGGATTTTTGCCAACTCTGTAATTTCTGCATTTGTACACTTTCTTTTCCAGTTCTTACCATGAACTAAAATAATCTCATTTTATAAAACTGACTTTGAAAATACACAAATCACATTACCAAACATGAACATTTTTTCAAACAAAATATTATAGAAGGGTTTTATGCAAAATGGAATGATTATAATTTAATTCTCTCATTCATCAAGGAAAGCATTTAAGTACCAGTATACCAATCAATGTGATTTAACAGATTTATTCTTGGTTTGTTTTTTGTATTTTAAAGCTTTAAATACTTAAAAACACTGGCTTGTGAAATTGTCATTTATAAACATGCAGAAAAACCTTTGACTTTTCCACAAAAAAACGGTTGTTTTTGTGTCACATGAGCAGACCCTGAAATATGCCTGAGGCCTGCAACATCTGGTCTGCTATCTTTTGTCTACCACCCCTTCCACTCAAATGGCCTACATAAGAAGAAAGATCAAGTAATGGGCAAAACGATGCCACCAGAATGTAAGAAGGCAAACCTCACAGAAGACCGTAAGTGATATTAGATGATTTGACCAAGATCATTGTATCGTCTGCTGACAAAGAAAGGATACAAACATGAAACCTTTGGTTCCACAGTCTTGAATTTGGATTCTTTTTCACCTCTTGAACTAACAGTTTATGCTCACTGATGGAGATGATTGCCTAGGTTTTAGAACACCCCATCTGAACAACCCAAATTCTAGACCTTCACCATAAGGATGACATGTTCATTTTTATAGCAACCCCTATCTGGTGCAGGTACGTTGCTGATAATAACACCTGTTGTGCTGCAAAACCAAGTACATATGCAGTCAGGTTTATAAACTTCAGACATAGGTAAGGCTCAGCCAGCCTTGCTGCAATGTGCTATTCTAATGTTGCATATGGACACATATCTCTGCAATGAGTGCTTGACACACTGAGATAGTTTCTAAACTATTGTGGCACTCCATTGATCAATATGTATTTCAACTTTGGCACATGATCAACATAATTCTCACATGAAGGAAGGAATGCTACAGCAGTTGTGCCGTAAGGAACACACAAACTGTATAAGCACAGTGAACACAGAACGCATTACATGATGAATTGATCAAGGCAGAAGCACTTGTCAAAACAGACAAGCAATAGGTTTAGAGCATCAGCAGAATGACTTTAAATATCCTGATGTGGTCTATTTAAGTCTGGTGAACAATGGAAACTTGCTTCTTTATATCAGACAGCCTGGTGGGGCCCCCTTCCAAGGTTGGGGCCGGGGCAAGTGCCCCTTTTGCCCTCCCATAAAAACATCTCTGCCTATGCAAACAATTATTGCATCAGAGCATAATGGTTGAATGCATCTGATCGAGAAATGTGTCAGGGGGAGCGAGGAGTGACTTACGAGTTCATTAAGTGAACAGGTGAGTCTTTAGGTGCCTATGGAAATTAAACAGGTTTTTTTGGCTTGAAGAGGGATAGAGAAAGCATTACAAAACTTTAGGGCAAGGGTAATCCACGTGCAATCTCTCAATCTGAGGAAATTGGCCGAAGTCCGTCGAATCTGTGATTTACGGAAAACGATTTGTTTTTCCACAAATCTCTCCATTCTGTTAAATACTCGACGTAGTTTAGTCAAGATGTGGCACCTTATAAACGCTGTTAGGAATTTAGGACTAGAAACACAAACCTGCGACCATCACAACCAACAACACCAAATAACAACAAGAAAGGAAAAAAAGAGGCGGGGGGGAGAGAGAATGGACATAAATAACAGAAATGACAAATGCCTTTGAATTCAGTGTAATAATAGCAGAGTGTTGAATCTCATAGAAATAACAGGAGAGGTTCTTAAACTAAAACATACACAAGTTAAAACACATATTACTTGTGTTAAGAAAGTCGAGTACATCTCTATAAGCCCTTTCACCAAAGTGGGACTGAACTTCAAACATCTACAACTCGTGTTGACATATGTCTGTTCTCAGCAGTCCAGTTAGGACCATTGGGTTTTTTTGGAGAAAGCCATTCTTTGCCACCACCAGCCCACCTACACTCAGCATACCTTCATATACTTTTGTACCATAGCTGGAAATAAGGCTGACTTCAATTGGATGGACAATGGCACTCTAGGAGGCTTTACATGACATTTACTTTGATCAGTTGCATGGGAGCAGAAGCAGGGATCTTGGGAATTCCTGGAGATGCAGGATTGGATCAAGAAAACTGATTTTGTTCCTTTTCACTGGAAGATAATTCTGCATTGTGCTCTACGTTTTTCAGATATTATTGCTTGAGATCTACAGAATTAAGGTGAATAGTTGTCAACTCTAGGGATACAATGCTCAGAGAGGTTCCATCTGACATCTGATAGAAAACGAGAGCCAGGCGGTGCCCTACATTGGAATACACACCATAGTGGAAAGCTAAACAACTCGAATTTGATTTTGTGCATACCCCACCTTTGGCCCATTTCCACCCCCTACACTATTTCCATGAACCACCAATACAGAGGGTGGATGAGGAAAACAAGATGCATGAATAGACAACCTGGGCCAAAAGGAAAAATCCCTGCGGTCCCGCCACTCTCCCACCTGCCACCCTCCTCCCAACACCACCAGAGATCCGCGGGAGCGGAGAAAATGCTGTATTTCCTTGTCGTCGGGTCATGCCGGTTGAATGTAACTTCCATATCAGAGGGGGAGAATGCATCCTTTAGAAATATCTTTATGTGCTAATGACTTCCTCTGTGCGCGTTGACAACATGCATCTCACACAGATTATGCGTATTGTAAGATATGACCTTCAGACAAATTTAAACAAAAGTGTATTATAGATTGTTAACAACTTGACACTTTTTGGTATTCTCCTTACTCTACATTGGTATTGTGATAAAAACAAGTCATATTGTGGTGTTCTTCAGCTCAAAACCAACACCTTCCTGGCCACCATTATGGAGATGTTATTATGTTATTATTAATTTTAATAATAAGAATAATATCTTTTATTTAGTGCTTACTGGCAGACGGCTCTTTCTTTGAAGAGGGTCAACTTGATGCCAGTGGAGGGGGTGTGGACTATACATTACAATCCCTACATTACTCGTGGATTAGACACACAGAGGGGGGGGGGGGGTGAAAGCTAAAGTCCTCCCCTGTCTCCCGTAGCCATTCTATTCACCAAAAACCCCATGCATCTCTGCCTGCATTTATTTTCATGTGGGCGGAGAGGATGTAATCTCTATAAAGCCAGAGTGTTATTTGCATCTCCATAAACCAGATGTCATCTACAGGCATTCATTAGAATGCCGTCCACCCTATGCACGTACGTCGCGGGCAGCATTATTGACCTTGGATGGGTGAAAGCCTGAGAAGAGCCCTGCTGGGAAATCCATTCTGTGACTGCAGGTTACACACTAATCCCTTATGAGAGCACTTAACTCGCGGAGCAATCTGCATGGCTTACGTAACTTAACTGGTATTTCATGTGATGTTAAGTTACATAAGATAACTGATCCTGCACTGCTTTGTGGATATTTCTCTGCCTCTTGCTGTTTTACTACCATGATCTGGAACCATACTGCATAGGGCATTGACATTTCATCTACTGGATGTATGTTTTGTCAGTGACAGGCTGAACCTCGACCACCCGGCAATTGTGTTGCCAAATATTCTGAGTTTTAAAACTCACAAGAAACTAGGACCATAGGAATTGAGCAAGAGTCCCTAGAGCTGTGGTCTGCAAACTTTGGTTATCTGGACATTTTGGACTCCCATTGGCCCTAGTCAGCAGATTCAATGGTTAGGGATCTTGGGTGTGATAGTCCAGCACATCTGGAGAGTTGCAGGGTTCAGTCCTCTGCCATACACACTAAAACATCACTGCTTGCAGGCTTGCTAAACTGGCTTTGAAAGGAAGTTTTCAGCTACTCAAGCTTCAAACAATTGTGGCATGCAATGCAACCACATTTATGCTCACTCACCTCCCACATGTAGTTGCTTTGCAAGTGGCAATGCATGTTCATTGCAATTACATCCGAATCTTGGCTGTGTGCTGGATTTCGCCATATTGTTCTGCTCCCGATAAAATCTGGTATTTTCTGTCACAGTGCTTTATGGACAGGGAAGGAGAGAGACACCATTGTAAATATCCCCAGTGTGCACTCTCAGGGCATTGCATCCAGCAGGAGAAGTGATAAAGAGAGTGCATGTGTCCAGCACACATATGGGGGGTTGCTACACACGCATGCAGCATCTCTTCAGTTGCTTTCTGCAAGTGTGCTGATGGACTGGAAGGTCAGCAGTTGCAGTAGCAATTGGGCTGCTTCCAGGGGGCTTCCCCCCACATTTCATATTGAGCCTACATGTTGACGCATAGTAGGCAAGGACGACGTTGGTGCAAAGACATTCTTTTAGCACAGGTTCTCCTAAGAATGTATAGATTTTGTCATTATTTTAAGCATAACAATACACCTTCCACTGATCTCAAGATCGTGTTGATTCCCCCAGCCTCTAATTTCAAAACTACTCCTGCTGATTTTAAGAACCATTATTAACACAGGTTTTTGCTGCTGATTTTGATGAAATGCTATTACCTATTTCAAGAACATTTGTCACCGATTCTAAGAACCACCGATTGCAAGACCTGCTGTAACCATTCCAAGAAATGCCAATGCTGGGATCTACAAGCACTAACTTCATAAATCAGCACAGTTGCCTTCAGAAACGACTACATCTGATTTCTGTACTTGCTACAACAGATTATGTGAATTTCTGTTGCTAATGAAAGAAGTACTGCTGCTGTAAAGTGCTGCTTCTAGAGAAGGAATGTCTCTGGTTGATTCTGAAATCACCAATGTTGATTTCATGATTTACCGCCAATAATTTAAGGAAGGCATGCTGCTGATTTCAAGATCAACTGTTACTGATATCAGAAACAACTGCTGCTGATTTCCCAGTCTGCCACCTTTGGGGTTAGAAACCACTGCTGCCGTGTTTATCATCTAATACCACTGTTTTCAGGAACCACTGTTGCTGAGTTCAAAATGGTCCACAATTAACTCAAGAAGCACTGCTGCTGATTTCTGGATCTGCTGTCAATGTTTTGAGGAGCCACTGTTGCTAATTGTAGCAGCTGCCGCAATGCTTTAAGGAACGACTCCTGCTGAATGCAAGGTATTTACCACTTTTCCACCAATGATGTGAGCAATCATCAAGCTGATTTCAAGGTCTGCCTACTGATGTGACGATCCACTCGCTGATCTCAGGATATGCTACCACAGACTTAATGAATATCTGCACCTGATTTCCAGATTTGCCACAACTAACTTGAGGACTCACTTCTGCTGATTTCAAGTTCTACCAGGAATGGCGTGAGGAATCAGCACATTAATTTGTGAATTCTCTTCCACTCAATTGAGGAACCACCACTGTTAACTTCCTGATCTACCAATGGCAATTTTAACAAGTGCGGCTACTGATTTTAGGATCTGGCAACAATGGTTTGAGGGACATCTGATTTTGATTCCTTGAATTGACCCACAACTGATTCCAGGAACACTAGTGCTGATTTCAAATAACTGCTGCTAGGGATTTCAGAAAGAAGTGTGGATCATTTCAGTATCGCCTGTCACTCCTTTGAGGAATCGTTGCTTCCAATTTTAGGAAAGTATACCACAGACTGCGACCTACTGCTGTTGAATTCAGGGTCTGCCATGCCTGGATTCTGGAACCAGCAGGGAGATTTCAGGTTCTACTAGCAGTGATTTGAGCATTCACCTCTGCTGATCTCGGGATCTGCCAACCAATCTGAATAACTATTGCTACTGATTTCAGGATCCTTCAAGACTGATTTGAGCAACTAAGAGGCTGATTTAAAAATCTGCCTTCACTGACTTCCGGAACCGCTGCTCGTTTCAGGATTTGTCACCAGTGATTTGATGAGCAGCTGCTACTGATTTGCAAACGTTTTGTGTCATATTTCGTCAACCACCACAAATAGATTTGTGGAGGCTTGTGCTGCTCCACGTCCATACAATGAATGACAGTTAAAAAAAAAGGTGGCACATTTTTCATACTATTATTGCCATTTATGATTCTCTGGGTTATATGAAATATATAACTGAACACAAATTATTAGGCTGGAAATTGTGAGGTGACCAAGTTTTAACATCTAATCTCCACCGGGCCTCCCACCCGAGCAAAATACATCTAAGTTGGTCAACTAACATTTGTATTTTCTCTTGACCTGATGAATTTAACGTAATTGTTGTGCTAAACGCCTTTGAAAATACTTTTTGTCTGCAGATGCTTAGTTACTGTGCATAGAACTCTTGATGTCCCCAGGCCCACTCTTGCCGTGTCTGCCCCTAAACTGAAAGAAAGAGAGAGCATGGAAGCAATGCAGTCAGCTACTGATGGATGGAAAAAACCAAGCCACTCGGCAGAGGAGAACTGACAACCTCTGGTGGGTGCATCTGAACCAGCCACTAGTGAATGAATACAACTCGCCCACTAGTGGGCCGAACATCGCTTTTCTCTGCGAACGAAACATAGCCTTTCCTTGGTGGGGGTGGGGAGAGGAGCAGTGCCAGCCACTGGGGGTAAAATAATTTCCAGGCCCTGGTTTGTGGTAAATAGAAAGCCATACATGGCTGGAATTCTGCAGGCCACCAGTGGGTGCAACACAACCCACCACGAGTGGGTTGAGCACAGCCAGTCATTGGTGGCAATAAAATACAATTTTAGACTTTCAAAATCCCACACATTTTCTTGCCTTTCTTTAGCCTTTCTCATGCCTTTGAACTTTTCAAGATAGAGAGCGCTAACTGCTTGCTAAAGTTTTGGTGAAACCACAGACTGTTCATAGCAATCAATATAGGTGAAACAAATAGCATTGTAAAATCCAATCAAATAAACCTCTGCTCTTAATGAAAGAAATACAAATCACGCATATGCATGTCTGTCCACTTTTCTTGTATTCTTTTATTTTTCATCAACACAGCTTATGTAATTAGATTAACATGCCAGAAAATAGCAAGTTATTATCAAGCATATCTTTTATTTATGTGTACAACATTCGTTTTTTTAATGTATTTCTTGTCAGCATTAGCATTGGTCAAATCTTCCCATTAAATATTTGGCGTCCATCAGGTATTTGTATTTTTTGGTATCTATATTTATTTGAAAAACAGGGATGTCAATTTCGTTCAGAAATGACTTTCAATAACACATTTACAGGTGCCAGAGGCATTCCCAGGAAGGGTGCCTATACAACAGAAGAAAGATGAGAACAAGTAGTGAGCCAGTTTGAGGGTGTAAAAAAAATAAGGACTTATACAAGGGACAAAAGAAACATAGACAAAATGTATATAGTAAAACAGGTGATGTACAAAGGTAACATTAACCTAAGGGGGCAAGTGCTTCAACTAAAATGGAGTACTAATTAAACATACAAAATAACATTATTTAGCATCCCTGGAGGCAGTGCTGGGGTCAGGTAGGGATAATGGAGAAGAGAGTGCCCTCTTTAGCAAGTGACATTTATATTGATCTTTGAAGAGACCCACAGTTGGGCTGGCTTTGATTGTTAATGGGTAGTGGGTTCCAGCGGAGTGGGGCAAGTAGGTAATAAGAGCGGAAGCGAAAGGAGGCACAAGAAGGGTATGGGATGTTGAGGTTGAGTACAGAGGAAGATCAGAGGAGTTGAGATGGTGAGTAAACTGAGATACAATCCAACCGGTACTGAACAGCAAGACCATTGATAGCTTTGAAGCCTAGGAGAAGGAATTCTAAAAGGGAGCAGCTGTGTATGGAGAACCAACCAGCATCTTGTTGGTAGGAAGTAGTGGGGGAGGATATGGGTAGGTTGTAGAGAGTGATTGATTGAAATATTTATTGAGTGCACGTTCACCCGTAGGCACCTTGGCACTATAGAACCAGCAGAACACAGACCATCAGCCAGCCTCACCTAAAAGAGGAGGTTTCTACAGCTTGACAAAAATCTAGATGATTCTCTATTACCCGCAGCCCATGAGGTATCGGGTTCCAGAGTTTGGCAGCCACCACAGAAAAGGCACAGCCGCCAACGCAAGAGAGCCGAATCCTGGAAACCGAGATACCTGCATTATCCTGAGAGTGGAGCACACAGCCAAGATTTCTGTTGCAAATACTCTGCCCCCCCAGCCCATAGAACGCTGTGTGTACTATGCACAGAGATTTAAACTGTACTCTTTCTCAATGGGAAGCCAGTGTAACTGGCAAAGAACAGGCGAGATGTGAAAGGAAAACAGGACATGGGACACCACACGCGCCGCAGTGTTTTGTAGAACCTGAAGCCGTCGTAAGAGATGCAGCGGCTGAGCTAAGTAGAGAGAATTGCAGTAGTCTGCTCTGCTCAAAACGAGTGAGGCAACCACCGGAGCATGGAAATAAGGAGGAATGAAAGGGAGGACTTTCCATAAAATCTTTAGTTTGAAGTGCCCGGACTGGCAAACAGCTGCCACCTGTGCATCCAAAGAAAGTGACACACACAGTTTAACACCAAGGTCCTTCACCACTAGGACAGGGATTGGAAGTGAGCCAAGAGAAGCAGGCCAGAAGTAGGAAGTCCAGAGAGAGGAAAGGGGGAAGTGGAGGGGGAGGGGTGTGGTGGCCCACCACCAAGTCCTCTGTCTTGTCCCCATTCAGCCCAAGCCAATTATCACTCATCCACCCTCCCACCACCTCCAGACATCCCTGCAACTGGGACACAGCCTCCTGTTGGTGAAGATGAATATGAACAATAATCTGAGTACCATCAGCATACGAGTAGCACCGGAGGCCATGGGTATGGATGAGCTTGACCAAAAGCTGGCCCCTGAGCCCTGAGGAACACCACAGGAAAAAGAAAGAGGGGCAGAACAAAAAGAGGAAAGAAAGAGAGACGCCCAGTTAGGAAAGACTCCAACCAGGTTAGCACCTGGCCGGACACCGCTGTCTCCATCACCCACCCAACCAGGATGGAGTGATCCACTGTATCAAACGCAGCGGACCGATCTAAAAGTATCAGTGCACCCACCTCACCCTGATTGGAGAGCCGAGCAAGGTAATCTACAACGGAGACCAAAACACTCTCCGTGCCCCGGCCAGGGAAAAAGCCTGATTGGAAGGGATAAAAAAAATCAGATCTCTCAAGAAAAGAGCTTAGCAGAGGTGAGATCAGTGACTTGAGCAGTTTCATAAAGAAGGGGAGCAAAGAGATAGGCCAAAAGTTAGAAAAAACAGCAGGATCCACTAAGGGTTTTTTGAGGAGGGGAATCACTAAAGAGTGCTTTAGATGGGCATGAACAGTTCCAGAGTTGCAAGAGTGGTTCACCACCTGCCCATCCCATGAGGCAATCCATGGCATAATGTTCTTCATGATAATGACAGGTACGGGATCAAGGGGGGACTTCATCTTTAGAGTAGCTCCCACTATCTCGTCTGGACCAAAGAGGGGGAAAAGCTGACCACGACTGCATAGGTCCATCGGACATAGTAAGAGGAGGCATACGCACCGATATTAGGTCAGACGAGGCAATTGTACACCTAATGTCATCTATCTTCTGCAAAAAGCACTGGGTCAAACAGTCACACAGCAACTGGAAGGGAATGACCCCAGACGGGACATTATGGGCTGAGGAGAGTGTGCGAACCAGGCAAAAAGGTTCCTTCAACTGATTGACTGCCGTCTGAATCTTGGACCCAGCATTTAGCATCCCAAATGGCTTTATGAGGCGCAGTTTCCTGTCAAAGTGAGTTTATCTGTGTCACAATATGTCCTCCTCCATTTTCACTCTGCCTGCCTGACCTCAATTCCCCAGTAAACCACGGCTCAGAAGAGCCCGACGTAGAGTGGAGCGCTGAAGGGGGGCCACATTGTCAACTGCAGTTATAGGAGTCTGTGTACATAATGAGAAGTATGGGTAGAAAAGTTAAAAACTTTGTCTAGAAGGAGGTAGCAGTAGAGAGAAAGGCCAAGGAGTGGCCTTGTACATTAGTACAGCTTGTTGAGCACAAGAATGAAGATTAGAGTTTTTGTAGAGTAGTTGGTAAGAAAAGGACATATTTTCTTATTCTTGAGGAGCTTAATCGAAGCAGCAGTGGTAGTGATGGAATGGTGTAGGACAGTTCATAAAAGATGTATGTGTCGGAAGCCAAATGTCTGAATTTTGACTGCAATTCCTCCAAAACAAAATATCACTCTATCAACCAACCAGAGACCTTAGATCAAAAAACACCATGCTATTAGAAACCAGAATATCTTGCAGGGAAAGACCAGGAGGCTGTGCCTTTTCCACTATGGTGGCCGAACAGCTAACATGGAAAATCTGCACCCTACTCGATGACCAGAGATTCAGTAAAAGTCTAAAAACCTGGCTTGACAAAGCTTAACAGATAATGTTTAACCTGCACCAATCAAGCAGCTGGACAGGCCCGGCTCCAGGAATTTTCATCTGGGTGGGCCAGGGTTGTGATCAGGGGGGCCCACATTCCATTGGGTGTGGGTCTAGGAGTTCCCTAAACAAAGTGCTGGCATTGATCCAGATTTCCTAGATCCGTGATCCAGCAAAAAATGTCTTCCCAGATCTGCAAAAATATGGTTGCACCCCTCTATAAAAAACAGTACATAGCAAAAGAGAAGCAAGGAAAATAGTGTTGCAACAATAATCTACCTATGTTCCCTTCCCATCTGCTCTCCCCTTTCTGTTATATCTGATCCTCCTTCACCTTTCACCGTCCAGTCACCTTCCTTCAGCTGCCCTAACCACATTCTAATGTACCTCCCCTCCCACCCGTTCACACCAGCACCCAGCATGCCATTCGTGGACTGGCTTGGGAGAATTGAGGGTGATGCCTCCTCTTCCTCCTCTGAGAGGGCTGAGCAGTGAGGCCCCCAGTCTTTGTACCATCTCACATGGTGTCTGCCCAACAATACCTTCCTGAGCACTGTGGCTACTCCCAGCATGCCCCGGAGGAGATGCTTGTGCTCCCTTCATCTTGTTGTGAAAGATAGAGCCCCCCCACAGAATACTGAAGCAAGGAATAGGAGATTTTGTTTCCTACAAAATTGCATTTCTTTTCAAACTTCTTTTAATTTCAAGATCAGAACATAACATGTCCAATCAACACAGGTAGTCTTTTGATTTTAAGAATATTTCGAGCACAACTACATATCCTCCAATAACATACACATTTATATGCAATCCTCCCTTTACCCACCCATTCCACAACCTCCCCCGCCCGTCCTTTCCAACTGAAACACTACAGTAGTCCCATTCTGAATGTTGCCTATCAATGGTTCATGTCCAAAATTACATTTTAAACACAAAATGTATTTAATTGAGTTGAGAGTGCAAGGGGGTCCTGGGGCTGTAAGGGCTGCATCAGGCGGCAGACAGTGCTGTTTGAGGGGTTTGTGGCCTCCTGGTATCGCTCCTGGTGGGGCGTGCCCCTGTACATCATGGTCTGGTACATACTGTTTACACACTGGTTATAAATGCAATTGTCCATGATGACTCTTTGTTTGGTGTGTTTACTTTGATTTGCTATTGAATGACACAATGTTGTTCAATAAATGTGGCCCGGACATTTTCAAAGTTAGATGTGCATGTGTGTGTCCTAATGCCTTTGCTGTCCATCTATTAAACCATGAGTGAGGCTGTTTGGAATAGCTTATAATGCGAACTGAATCACTTCTAGGGGCACCTAATTTTAACAGGTAAGGCATAGTGAAATTAAAAATATGCCAAGGATCACACACTTTGATCAAGTGGTAAGCCATAATTTGAGTCTAGCCTGAAATTTAGAAACTTGATCACACATCTTCCGAGCTCAGGTTGGTACAAATATGTGTTGAAGTTTGGCTTTGTATACCTAAAATAATACTAAATGTTATACAGATTACTTTAGAAATGCACAAGTCACATGATAAACCAACCTCACAATGTATTCATCATTGTAGAAGCATGTTGATGAAAAGATTAAGGGGGCGTTTTGTTTTGAATCCTATATTGCACAGAGCGTTATTCTCCTGTTTGCACATTCAGTCAATTTTAATTGTTTCCACCAAGTACTGGAAAAATAAAGAGTAAAACACAGGTGAAAATTGCCTTTGCTCCTTACTTTACCACTACGTATCTGGAAAGTGTAAATCACTTCCACAATTAGCGATTGTGGGAGCCATCCACATCGTATTCCTTTGGACTCTGCCCGCTTATACCAGGTGTAAACGTCAGGCAGATCCCATAGGAATCCATTGGTTTTCCGCCAACATAAAAATAAATGCTGGTGGAACACCAATCGGTTTTGGCAGGGGGACCTTGTTAAGTCAGATATGCTCTCCAACTTCGCCTGTTAAATCATACAAAATCCTGCAGCTCATAAAAAGTGGAGCTAAATGCATTTAGCACCACTTCGACATCGGTTGACCTGGAAAATTATCCCCTATGACTGTAGCTTTATTTTCCCCATCCTGAATGGAAACCTACAAGCTCCAGCATAGCAATTAATGTGAACCTACACAAAATCTCATACAGACACAAAGTGAAAGGAAATGCATGAAAAAGTTAGTGTTTCACACAGCTTGTTCTGTATCTCCTTAACTACTAATCACCCAACAATCACACTTAAATACCTTCTTAAAACCACCCAATTTTTCCACTAACTTTTTTTTAAGGGCCACAGCTATGGTCACTATCTTTTTACCTTTTCTCATCTCTAATCACTTCTTGTTGTAAATAATCTGCCTCTGAGACATGTTAAAAAGATATGATCTCACTGGTAGGGCCTGTTTAGCCCTGCTGTTCTTATTCGAGGGGAGGGAGTAGAGCAGAGGTGCGGGGGGTTGGCATTGGCATTTGTCCCTTCTCCAAATGTTAAATCCACCTCTGATTGCACTCTTTAGAAAATATTTAAAAACTGCTTTTTAGGTATAAAAGATGTACACTTTTAATTCTTTGTCCGTAACATTATAGAAAACTCTCTTCTTTTTTGTTATTTTAGGGGTGTACATGTTTCATTTCTGGCACTGCCTAAACACCCAGCACCCAAGATTTACATCATACTTTCCAAACAAATCCCACAAAACACATGACCTGTTCTGTTTGCATGCAAACTCTTTAAAGTTACTCAAACAGAATGAGGTTATCAAGTCAGTACTTATCAGTTTGAATCATGAAACGTTCTGGCAGAGTAGACTAGGCTTCCAAACAAAGATGTATTCTATTTAGGTCAGAGGCCCACTGGTAAGTATGCATGAGAAGATCTGAAATTGGTCAATACTTGCCAACCTAGCCTTATCATTTTCAGGTAGGGCCTTGTTGGACCAGCTCAGTGAGGTGCAGCTTGATTCCCTAGGCATAGCAAGCAAGACACCCACATCTGGGCATATACACGTTCACTTAGGGAGACTAACTCAAGGCAACATGCATTGGCCTAGCCAACAGTTTGGGATTTTGATTAGGCATGGATAGGCATTTGCCAGGTACTGCCATAAGGGTACCACCTGTCCATAAGATGGGAAAAGCTGGAAAATGCTGCCAGTAACTGGGCATATGATGGCACTGCCTCGCAAATGTCTGCTATACCTATAAGCAAGGCAAAACTGCTGGCTTTGTGATTGCTTGTTTAAGACAGGACTTCAGTGCAAGTCAAAGGCATTGACAAATATATTGCTTATAAAATCAACTGGCTGAAGACACACATTAAGAGAATTTCACTACAACAGGAGCTCATTTACAGAGGCAATTAAGTTATTAAACACTCAAAAGAATGCTTAGATATAACACTGGCAGGCCCTGTACAGTAACACGTTTGTTGTTACTTTGTGATAAAGCTTGCTCAAAGAGCTCTGCAAAGGTTATGTTTTGGTGGTGAGGCATTAACATTGCCATGGCTAGTCATTATGTGGGTAAATGACCAGACACGCCCATAGAATGTGTGTTTCTCCTGACAGTTTATTGCCATTGAATCTGTGTTCCACAGCCTGAGTTCTGTTTGTACCTAATAGGTAAAAAGTCTCTGAATCAATTAGAACCACCGTCATTGCTCTGGCCAGCCTTCCATTGCATTGTTTACATATCAGCTTTGGCCCTGTCACTAATGTCAGAAGCCTTTCCAAAACTGCTAAAATGCATGTGGTTGCTTGTGTTCCAGTGCAGATGCAACACTACCTAGCAATTGAGATTGAACTGCACCTTTCGGTGGCAGCACCGAAGGTCATTTGTTAATGGCTTGTCCACTTCTCTAATCGCACAGCCATACTACAGAATGATGGCATGGAATGTTGCGCAGAGCAACGGTAGTGATAATGTTTAATTCAAACATTGATTTGCATCTATCACTTTTTGATTTTACTACACTCCCCTCCAGAATTACATTTTTGTTACTACCAACCTTATCTTTTCACGTATACTCAAGTAGTTAATGCAGCAGAATATATACTTTCAATGTAATTTGTAAGCCCCAGCCCGTCAGTTTACGCACCTTCTGCAGAGATCTGTGTTAAAGCAACTTTACCTGTCATTTATTGTTTTATATAGTTAACCATTTTATTAAGCATGATGTGAAAAACCAATATATTCCCACAAAAAAACATACTTTAAATTACAGAACCAAAATTGTGATTTTAGGTTTCAGAAAATGGTTGTAGGCAGCCTGCATGAATAAGTGTGCTACCTAATTTAGAGGTGTGAATGGCCCTCCATCTCCCTGGTCGTTTGTACTTTCATGGCTGTGGGGCATAAATCATTGTCTAGGGCAGAGGTCTTCAATCTGTGGGGCGCGCCCCCCTTGGGGGGCGCGCCACCATGCCTGGGGGGGCGCGTGATGCCTTCCAAAAGAAAAGAAAACGAGTAACGCTTTTTTTATTTTTATTTTTTTGGCCGCACTGAACTGAGCATGTGCAATGGGGAGCCACTGGCTCCCATGCACATGCTCAGCCAGTGCGATGTGGTGGGGGCGTGGCCATGGAAACAGGAAATAAACGCAGCCTGGACGCGCGCTTTCCTGCATTTGGATCGCGCGTCCAGGCTGCGTTGTGGTGTCCTGTGTTCCCTGTTGTTGTTGCTGCTGCTGCCGCCGCCGCCGACGAGTCCGAGGTAAGTGACTCGTTCCGCTTTATGTTTAACACGGCTCCCCCGTGGCAATCTGCCACGGGGGAGCCGCGTTATTAATGCAGCACCGGTCCCCCTGCGCCCCTCTCTCCCTGCATCCCCCACATTGGGGGGCATGCATGGGGGAGAGGAGGCGAGCGGGGGACCGGAACTGCTCTGTTGGTGTTTTTTTTTTACAACGCGGCTCCCCCATGGCAGATTGCTGGAGCCCAGCAATCTGCCATGGGGGAGCCGCGTTGTTAATGCAGCACCGGTCCCCCTGCGCCCCTCTCTCCCTGCATCCCCCACATTGGGGGGCATGCATGGAGGAGAGGAGGCGAGCGGGGGACCGGAACTGCTCTGCTGGTGTTTTTTTTTACAACGCGGCTCCCCCATGGCAGATTGCTGGAGCCCAGCAATCTGCCATGGGGGAGCCGCGTTGTTAATGCAGCACCGGTCCTGCTTCATTTGCCATGGCTGTGTTTCCAGTCATCCATTGGATCCCTAGCTTGCGCAATGCTCCTCGTTCTGGAAAAAATGTGTTGGTTAAACCAGGGCTCTCAACCTTCACCCGCCAATAGCGAGTGATCATGGGGAGTATATATATGGTGTGCATTTGGCGAATTGAAGTGGTGAGTGACTTCTCATGCCTGGTAGTAACTTGCAGCTTGAAATTTATTTCTCTGGATATGAAGTCAGGTTCGTTTTCAGTGTTGGTCCTGTTTGACAGATGATTTACTGACTTTTGGAGAATGTTTTTCAACTTTTGGTGGTACCTTTTTTCTTTCCCAATTCTGAGGTTGATACTCCTTTCGGCAAAGCCTCTCCTACAAACTGATGGCACTTGGCCATAACTAAGGTTCTTGGCTCTAGGGAAAATCCCCAAATGGTATGTAATACCACATCTGTCACTACTGCAAATTCAACTACTACACTAAGCTCATTTCCTTTCTCCTCCCCTAAACACAAGCTATCTATGGACCCCTAGTCAATGCTTGCCCTCCTCGTTCCTGCTCAGATTGCGCTACCGTTCCATTTTTCCCAAAACTGAGAGCTCCGCCATCCACCACCACCACCCCTTGCCGGTATGGATTTCACAAGGCCCCATTTTCTTCATGCCGTATGCCACCTCTCACTGCAAACCCATCTCCTTTGGATTCTCATATCCTGTATTTGTGGGTAAAGCTCCAATCTGCTTTTAGTTGCCTGACCTCCCCACAAAGCTGTCCTCTTGCACTACTAACTGCCCATCTGATTTCTATCACTGTATGGCGCTGCATTGCTTGATGCCACATCACGGGTGACCGGGGGGACGGGACATACGCATCATCAAGGGCAACCCAGGGGGGGGCACATTATCACCTGCAACCTAGTCCGGGGCCACACTGCAAAAAGAAATTAGAACTGGGCCTGCATGATCTGAATAGTAATTCTTCTGAGACTTGTACCAATGTATTTTATCCAACCAGTGTTTCGGACCCATTTTTGTGTGGGGTTTCCCTCCCCCACTCCCAAGCTTTTCAGAACGTTTTTTGTTGAATTTTTGCTTTTTTAAAATCTCCCCTCCCTTTTTCCCCACCCCATATTTCTGACCCTTTTTTGCATGGGGTGTTTCCCACCAACCCCAACATTTTCACATGGCTCAGTTCAACTCTTTGCAAGTGGTGTTTGCCATGTTTATGCTTTTTTTGGGGTGCATTTCTACTTTTTTAAAACCGTTTGAAATGTTTCGACAGGTTCAGGCTCCTTTTCTCGATGGATCGTTTTCTAGTGCCCAAAGATGGTAGGGATCTGAAACGTAAAGCGGAAGGAGAGGTGGGAACATACACAAGAAATGCAAAAACACGGAAATATGATCACAAAATATCGGTCAAAGCTGGAGGTGGAAGAAAGCCTGCGGTTGGCTATTGGAAAAATTGAACCCAATATTGACAGGCTGGCTGGTGAAAGGCAGGCCCACCCTTCACACTAGTTCTCCAGTATGCCACTGTCCAACTTGCAAGTGACAGCATTGACAGTACGTTGTTGTACTTCAGAAACAAATTGTTACAGCACTTGCATAGCAAATGTTACTACAGGACAGCAATATTGGGTGTTTTCGTTTGTGTGAAATAAATACCCAACACTATTTTTAGTCGAGTCCTCTGTATTATAGCAAAATAATCGGAATGCTTTGTTCACAAATATTTGTCCTCATCTGATTTGAATCATTGCAAGCAATGATTTTGAAACAACGTGGTGTGTGGCATGCACTCCTTCGTTGGGGGCACCATTATACTCCAGCGCGCGATAACCGTTCGCAACCGAGTAACATTTTGGAGTACATGTGTATAGGGGGGGCCTGGGCCGGAGAAATTTTTCTTAGGGGGGGCTCGGGGTCAAAAAGTTTGAAGACCACTGGTCTAGGGTAAGAAAACAAATCCTGGCCAGGCCTCCTGCAATTCAGCCTCTCACAATGATGTCTCTGAGGTTGCTGCTGAATGTTTAGAGCAGGGGTGCACAACTGATTTTGCCAGAGGGCCGAATGTACCCTACATGCTGCCTATAGTGGGCCGAAAACTAAATGCGGGAGGAGCGGCAGGCGAAGGAGTGACAGGAGTGTTCTTCAACCCTCACTTATTATTAAACACATGGAAAAAATCAATTTTTAGGTGTGCCGGTCTTTGTGTATTTCAAACGTACATTTTGTACTACAGATTTCCCACTTTTATAATTCTTTTCTTTCATAAGGATATATTGGCAATAGTGGACAAAGTAGACAAATTATTCAGGAGAAAAAACACTGTGCTCAAACATTTCACGCATTATGCCGCTTTAGATTTGCAAGGCACAAGCTCATTATTTTGGACTGCTATTTGGACTGCTATACTTTGCTGTTTGAGTTGGTCATACTCTTGGGAGTATGGCCTTCATTGTGTCAGGTTTCCACAAAAGGCAAAGGAGGTACATCTCTTAACTGTGCCTAATTTAGCTTATGATTGGGTTCACTCTTGCATGTGACACTATGCCCCATAGCCCCCACCTTCCAACCAAACTCTGCCCCATGGCCATAATCCCACAACTAAAAACTATGCCTCATGGCCCGCACCCCCACACTATGCCCCATGGCCACCACCCCCTGAACCAAACTCTGCCACATGGCCCCCAACCAGACACTATATCCCATGGCCCCCACCCCCAACTGAACACTATGCCTCATGGCCACAATCCCACAACTAAAAACTGTGCCCAATGGCCCGCACCCCCACACTATGCCCCATGGCCACCACCCCTCCAACCAAACTCTGCTACATGGCCCCCACCCCCAACCAAACACTATGCCCCATGGCTACCACCCCCAACCAGACACTGTGCCCCATGGCCCTCACACCCAAACAAACACTATGCCCATGGCCACAATCCCACAATTAAAAACTGTGTCCCATGACCTGCACCCCCACACTATGCCCCATTGCCACCAACCCTCCAACCAAACTCTGCTACATATCCCCCACCCCCAACCAGACACTATGCCCCATGGCTCCCACCCTCCAACCAGACACTATGCCCCATGGCAACCACCCCACAAACACACACTTTGCCCCATGGCCCCCCAACCAAACACTATGACCCATGGCTACAATCCCACAATTAAAAACTCTGACCCTGGCCCGCACCCCCACACTATGCCCCATGGCCACCACCCCTCCAACCAAACCTTGCCCCATGGCTACCACCCCCAACCAGACACTGTGCCCCATGGCCCTCACACCCAAACAAACACTATGCCCATGGCCACAATCCCACAATTAAAAACTGTGTCCCATGACCTGCACCCCCACACTATGCCCCATTGCCACCAAACTCTGCTACATGTCCCCCACCCCCAACCAAATACTATGCCCCATGGCTCCCACCCTCCAACCATACACTATGCCCCATGGCAACCACCCCACAAACACACACTATGCCCCATGGCCCCCCAACCAAACACTATGCCCCATGGCTACAATCCCACAATTAAAAACTCTGACCCATGGCCCGCACCCCCACACTATGCCCCATGGCCACCACCCCTCCAACCAAACCTTGCCACATTGGTCCCACCCCCAACCAAACACTATGCCCCATGGCCCCCACCCCAACCAAACACTATGCCCAATGGCCCCCCACCCCCCAACCAAACTCTATGACCAATGGCTCCCACCCCTCAACCAAACTCTATGACCAATGGCCCCCACCCCTCAACGAAACTCTATGACCAATGGCCCCAACCCTTCAACCAAACACTATGCCCCATGGCCTGCACCCCCACACTATGCCCCATGGCCACCACCCCCAACCAAACACTGTGCTCACACCCCCCCCCAAACAACAGAGTGACCAGTGGATTGCATCAGTGCAAGAGCCTTTTCACAAAGACAGTGAGCTAAATAGAATTGGCATCAACAAATGACTCTGCATCCCGGTTTCACTACGAACCAAAGTGTGTGATCCTGGGCAAATCATGTAATCGCACTGTGCCTTATCTGCAGTGATTAACTTCATAGTTTATATTAGCATATCATGCTGTTATAAAGTCATTAAGAAAAACAAATCCTAATGACTACAGAGTTGTTATATAATAACAGTGCAATTTAGGTATTTTGCACCACAAAGTTATTTGCCACTTGGCTTACTTATGGCAACCTTTTCTAAAGTCACTTCCATTGTACCTGCAAGTACTAAAAACTGATGATGCTCCTTGCAAAGTCCTTTTCTGTGAAGTCACTTCTGTTGGTGCAATCCATATGCAAGTGTAGGTGTTAAAATGCCATATGCCACTAATGTTACCAAAAAAAAAGTTGATGGGAGGGGAAGCTGCGTGAATGAGGCTGTATGTATGGAATTGCGCACACTGCATTTGGAGGGGAAAGTAGCAGGACTTTTTTTGCTTTCCCATTGGCAAGTCAAAAAAAGACTTTCCTAATAGAGGACGGCCGTAACTGCTTGCAGGAAAATCAACATGCTGGGCCGCACTTGGGCCCCATGTTGTGCACCCGTGGTTAAGAGTGACATCCACCCCCCTCCCCACTCCCTCGGTTACCTGGTGGTCATAAACATCACTGACATGGCCTCCTTTCTAGGGGGGGCCAGAGGCTGGCTATGGGGGGCCTGGCCCCCCTCACCCCCCTGCTGGAGCCGGGCCTGCAGCTGGAACAATACTTTTCAATAGTTTGACTTGCACGCACAGACACAACCTAAGGGAGCCTTATATTTGCTCCCGGTGGTCCACCTAGAAACAAAATGCATAGCAGGCAGGAAACTAAAAGGACTAGCAGACATCACATCATGGCACTGGCAAAATCCTAAGAGAACGTTTTCCTGCATCCTTGAATAACTAAAACACAGGACATCTTCACGCATCAACTACTAAAGTGAAACAACTGTCGACTTAACATAATTGGCAGCAAGACCAATAATTGAAAGCACTAGGAAAACCCCAAGAACATTGCCCACCTTTTTACTAATCCTCTATTACTCTCTACCTTACTCACCACACACAAACGCAAGCAAGCCACTCATGCGCAGCTTTTAAAAAGGACCCTCTTCCTCCCCAGTCTTTGAACATCACAAACATATACTTCTAACTACAAGTGACATACTCAGCCCCTGGCCAACATGTGCTTATGCTAAAAGCACAGGGTCACCCCTCTGTACACAAAGCCCTCAATGTGTCCTACATTTCACACCTAGAAAGCTTACACGCACGCAGAGCTCAAGGTGCTTCTGATCTGCAACCTCAACACAATGCACTGCAATCTTTCCTTTCCCTCTGCTCCCAACTTTACATCCACTCTCTTCCGGATCCACCAGAGCACCTGGAGACCATGCACATGGCAGCAGAGATCGGTCAAGTTCATTAAGCACAAGCATACACCTCCTAGAAGACAAAGTGGGGTCGAACGGTTGAAAGATTGCATGGGAAACAGAAGAGTCTTATTGGTTCTCCTGAAGGCTACATAACAATCGTTCCCCCAGATGTGCTGAGGGAGAGCTTTCCATAGTCGAGGAGCAAGGATGGAGAATGCTAGGCCCCCAGTTTGGGACGTGTGGTTTTGTGTGGCCTGAATAAAATAGGACGACGATGAACAGAAGAGTGTGGCAGAAGTGTATTGGGGTGCTGAAATCTCCGAACGGAAAAGAGAGGTCCAAATAATGGAAGACTCGGTCGACCAAGCAAAATGGTATGAATTTAATTAAATTGTTTTGTCTACAGCAGGGCTACTTACATGAATGTTCTATTAGGCCCAAAAGGTGTGCTTTGGTCTTTGTCCGTTGATCGCTGGCCATTGCCAAACATTCAAAGCCACCCAAAAAATGAATTTTTCAGTTTTAATGACAGTGGGGTTTCCAAGTCCAAAAACATTTTTATATTTTTAAAAGAAAATTCAACAAGTAATATTGATAGAGCATCAAATAATTTAAATAAAACTTCTTGGGCTTCATTGTAGGCACAGGAGGTTTCTCGATGATTACCACCAGTGGTAATCTGAGGGTGTCCCCCTTATTGTAGGTTTACCATCAGGGTGGTAATGTCAGAGTATTTACTAAAATCTCAGTGGCCTTATTTCAGTAAATCCACACATTGTTGAAACGAAAATGTGTCTAACCATTACCATCCTTATGCTGAAGATGGAATCTATGTGATCACTGCGCCGCCAAAAATGTCGACTAAGAAAATGGCAACTTTCATTACGGCGAGGCACAGTGATCACATAGATCATGTGTTCCCTGCATCCGCCTACCCACTTCCCTCTACCTACTTACCTTTTCGGCGTCACACTTCAGTGTGTACCGCCGACTCCCCTCTATCCCTGCGATGTCCGTTCCCTAGTGGGACGGAACGGACACCGTAGGGTCCTTTTTTCTTTTCTTTTTTTACTTTTGTTTTCTTTATTGTCCCCTGCTATCCATGTAGTTGAAGCAGGGGACACCCCTGCAACCCTCGAGCCCATTACACCGAATAAGAGGCGTGGGGGGCACCTCTGCAACCCCTGCTGTACTTATTCGGTGTAAAAGGAAGTCGAAATTTTTGTATGGTGCAAATGCGCAGTATAAGGTATGTCAGAATTATTTGGGGGACATTTTCGTATGATTCCGATCATACAACTACTGTTCATTATTTGTAATGCACAAAAGGGTCACATTTAATCTGCCTGTCTATTATATTAATCCCTTACAATGCCCTTAATAGAAATAGTGTTTCCTTGTATTGAAAGGAAGTGGTAAACACATTTAAAATACAGAGGGGAGATTGTACAGGTTTTACCCCCACCTTTTGGGTTGAGGGAAACATTGGATGTATTCCAAGGTGCTATTCCAGCTTCTAATACAGCAATATTTACTAGCAGCAACATTGCAAGGGAATACAACTGGAGTGTATATACTCTCCCAGGCCTGTAATATGGCAGGCACTAAAATAGGTGGTATTTGTGTCTCGGGAGGATAGCTCAGGGGCAACGTGCTCGTCTTAAATGCAAGACGAGGCAGAGCGCAACACAGGTTCAATCCTCAGGTCCGCGCTTAGAAACTCTGGGTATTAAGCACGTTATAAATAACCCCTTACAATTACAATTACCACCACACCTGTAATGGGACCACATAATCAGGGGTTTGGTGGTTCTCCACCATGGAAAATAGGTTGATACTACTGCCAATTGGTGCATTATGAAGCACTTTTGGCAAATAACATTAATAAGTGATGAGGCAGTTTTTGTACAACCCTCTCTTGAAGGATCTACAACCACTATCCTTAATGGGGGGCTAACCCACCTGACAAGAAAGGGAAGCCAAACCCCCCTTAAAGATAAGAAACGTGGACAACGCGACAAGGCTAGACTCTCATGTAGGGTCCTGCAGCTGATACAAAGCTGCATGCAATTAGTCCACACACTTATCTCCACTGAAAGCACACCACACTGATGTAGTGAAAAATATATGCTTTAATGTTGTTACACATATAGAGATCTGTATCAGTTCAAATAAATACTTAGGCACATAATACACAGTACTAATAAATACATATTAAATAGTGTGCCCCGCTACAAATAACCACGATTGAGACTGGAAGAAGTTCCAAGGGTGTTTATTTGAAATGACATCTTCTTGACCTCCATTCTGCCCTTGGTGTGGGTTTGGCGACCATGTTTAAGGCTGATTAATCTGATGCCACCTCACAGTGCACTGCTTCTGACAAAGCGGTTATCTGCACTCACCCCAGGCTATGAGTGATTCATGGGGTGCTGCTCATGTGGCGAGCTGGCATTCATGCCATGCTGGATTGACTTGCTACTTAGAATGTTGTATCCATGTTCCTGCTGCACCTCATAACAGTTGCATTGATGGGTCTCCCCAATGTCCTATGTACCTCGTGTATGTATCTTCTGCGATGACCTCTTGTAACCAGTGCCTTGATGCCTTCGGGTTTAGTGCACTTAATGAATGCAAAAATAAATAAATAAATAAACATACAACTGGTTGGTCTAAGGGATTCACGGGCAGGTCTCAGGGCTAAGCAGGTCCTTGGGGAATTTAGCGCTAGGGCTGTCCCTCTCATCCCATTTTCTGCGGGTTTACCCTCCTAGCCCAGGCGTCCTTAACGGGGGTGTTAGTAGCTTTCCAACGGGGACACCTATCGGTCTGTTGTTCTGACTAATCCTATTGATGTTTTCCCTAAAGCGTTGGCTAATTAACTCCCTGTGGTTTTTCTACACTTTCCCTACCCTATCCCGCTTAGTACTCCAAGGGAGTCATTAGGGATAGTGCCTTCTTTTATCCAGTACTATTCGCCCTTCTTCTACACGCGTTCTTTACCCGACCCTTCAGTACACTGAGTTCTTAAAATATTCTCCTCCCACCACGTTGCTATCCCTCCAATTTCTCACTTTGCCTTTCCACTTCCACCCTTTGATCTTAATTATCACTTCTGCTCTTACCTCCAACTTCCACTCCCCTGATAAATCCGCTATTCTACTTTCTTCTTTTTTATGATGCCTACCATGCCTCACCTTCATTTCTCTCTCTCTACTACGTGTCCACTACTACCAACTATCACCTCCTACTCCCACCACCTCTTTACTACTCCCACCTCCACCACCACTACTGTCCTGCTTCACCTACTCTACTCCTCACCCTCTCCACTCACACACAAATACACCACAAACACCTCTCTCCAAATGTTTCCGTACTCTGGTCGCTCTTGCCTCCTCTGGTCTCTCAGACGTCCTCCAACAACTCCTGTCCTGACCCAACTAATCCACACTAGAGCACTCACACACACTCACTTAAATACCCCAACCCCACCCAGGATTGGCCACTTACCTTATCCAATCACTTACCTGACAAAGGGGCTGTGACATGGGAAGTGCTGTAGAGGTTTTAAAAGGGCTTGTAAGCCCCACCCCTTCTCCATGCAGTCTAACTGCATTTCTGGCTTTGAGTCTGAGCTGGCTGGCAGGGACCAGTATATCCCCCAGGACTGCCTGGAGGCCTTTGTCCCTTAAAGGTTTCCCTGGTGGGCTAGTGGAATTACAAGGGCCGTCATAGAGGCCTTGATTAAAACAAATATTTTCCCTGTTGTCCTGGTCGGTTCATTCCCTGCAGCACCGTTCCCTCATGGGACTCTGGCGCTCTGGTAAGGAGGTGCTGAGAGAGGGCCTGCACACATTCTCCGGCTCAGTCTGGGTGTTGTGGGCTCCCTCCTTACCCTGGCGGGGCCTGTAAGCAGGCCTCGTCACAATGTCTAAAGGGACTCTCCACACCCCACTGCTATATATGGGTACACTATCTCAGCTATGCACCCAACATACATTCACAGAGGAGGTGGGGGAGAACCGGGGGACCACGCAAACTAGCAAAGCAGGTCAAATCACTTTTGGACTTGCACAACGAAACACAGTGCCCTATAGACACAAACCACCCCTGTTATATATAGTAGGGCCTCCTAGACCATGGGTCAGCGCCTAACACATAAAGGTGAGGGGTAAGCAAAAAAGGGAACCAGGAATGTTTAATATACACACAAAATAGTTCTACAGTCAACACCAACCATCCGCATTAGTTCAGGTTCCCTAGGATATAGGATTACAATAATACAAATGCTTGCATGGTAATCAATATCACGCCAGGGAGTGGAAAACCATTACTACACAGAGCACAAGGTTTCCCAAAAATCAGGATACATTTTTAGCAGCACTTACCAACACAATTCACTGCCAGAAAACATAGTTGCACAGTCACCAAAATTAGTTGCAGTGTAGGAAGCAGGCATTTTTACAGGAGAGAAGAGTAGAACATTTAAATATACATCGCAAATCCCTGATCATTTTTAAAAATCCAGTCTTTGGCCTTAACCTTCCTGAATCCTTTGTTGGTACAGGTCCATGAGCAGGTAAGTACCCCAAAATTCACTATAGGAGAGTCCCCGGGCAGGTAGAAATTTCAATATAAGACAATGGGACAAGGTCAGTGGGCACACCGCTTGTAATGAGCCAAGTTTGGTTTACTGCACAGGTAAGGATTCCTAAGCAAACAACCCCAGGGAGTACCAGAGGAGATCCTGATCATGTGATCCAGAGGTTGGAGGATGAACCAGCGACCAAGAGCAGTTGGACCCCCAAGAAAAGTCAATAGGAAGCTTTGTTGAGAGTCTCCTCCAAAGAATCTCATCCCCGGACCAGAGGGTCCCATAAGTGACAGTATCAGAATAATTGCCCACTCCAGGACCTAGAGGTAAGGAATGCAGAGGTACCCATGAAGACAGAAACCCAGCAGCCCAATGGAAAAGGAAGGGGGACAGCAGAGCAGAAAACAATCCCAGTATGGGGATAATGGCTGGGGACCCTCTACGGCATCCCAAAGAGCAGATCATGTGGTGTGTTGGTCTCCCAAACCCCTTCCATGTGGCAGCAGGTTCCAGCTTCCACCCCTTCAAGGTGGCAGATCCTACCGGTAAATGGCAGGAAAATGACAGTAAACGCCCAGTTCCAGCATGGACAGCTCAACCCAGTGAATGAGGGGCGACAGTAAAAGAATTCAAGAGGCATGAACTGGGTCTCAAAGAGCAGAAAGCCCAAACCACTATAGCAGGGTAAATGTAGCCGCATAAGGGTTAACAAAGGCAAACACGGAGGGAATCTTAGGAACATTCCATCAACAGGTCGGCAGACCTACTTCTTCCAAGTTAAATAACAAAGCAGCAAAAGGGGGGAGCAGAAACCAGGCAGGGCCTTAAGTGCCACTGCAAAAAGGGGCTGATCAAAGGCCAGCCAATCAACCACTAGAGGGGACTGGAATCAAAGGGCCAGATGATAAACCTTATAGGTTGGTCAGCAGTACTGCCCCTCAGCCCAGGCACCCGCACAGAAGATAAGAGGGAGCAGACCTGTGCTGGCCAACACCAGTTTAAATCAATGTGGAAGCTGCCATGTGGGCTCACAAAGAGCAATGTGGTCAGAAAGACCATTTTGAGCCCATCTCTTTGTTGGCATGAACAAGGGAAGTCCTGAAAGGATCTATGTGATCAATGCACGCCCCGTAATTTCGACGACGAAAATGTTGAATCTGGAAATGGCACTGTGCAGTGATGACATAGATCCCATTTTCCTGTATCACCCATACCTGCTACCCCTTTACCCCTACTTACTTTCCGATGGCACGCTTCTTTCCTGTGTCTCGACTCCCCCCTTCCCCTGCAACGTCAGCTCCCTATTCCCAATGTTGGACGGAACTGCCGCCACAGGGTCCTTTTTTTGTCAGAACTTTATCTAATGGAAGCGGGGGACAGCACCACAACCTCCGAATCCGATTTGACCAAACATGGGGAGCGGGTCACTCAGTAAAATCAGATTTGGTATTTTCATAACCGCTAAATGTGCAGTAAATGTGCATTCAGCATTTTCTTTCTGATATTTTATTGGAATATGTCCTAAAATACAAAATTACCCATAGCAGGATTAAAAAAAAGACATTGGTGACCCAAACACTACATCAAAGGTTCAATTGGCTACCAAAGCAGTAACATGACTTGCACTCCTGGTGAAGCCAAATTTACAGCTCCACTACCACTAACCTACTCCCTAAAACCTATGTAGGGTGATAATTATCACCATATGGAAATAATGGGGTGTTAGAATTCATCCTCCAACCTGGTGAAGGTTCCCTCTTACCACCTGTTATCAACACTCTCCTCCTTGAAGACTATGGAGGTCATATCAGGATTACAGATATTAGGATAGAGGGAGCAGCGTGGAAAATGGGACGTGGGCTTGTGCACTGCACTGACATTGCACTGCACTTCGACTAAGATGCACAACATGCAACACAGAGACGAGATTGCATCGAATAAGGAGATGGGCGTCCCAGATGGCAGCATATTTGCAAGTTTCAGGCAAGAGTAGACTGGCCTCTAGGGAACTCTGAAGATGTCCCGATAGGACTCTGCACCCTGGGCCTCTTTTGTGTGGTAACTTATTTTATGTCCACATGTTCTCATAGGAAAAGGGTTGGGCTTGCTGAAAATGTGTAATATGGAGCCACTTTGAAAATTATTTCCAGGGCCTCTTTTGGATCCCAGTCCACCCTTAAAGGGGCGGATGGGTTACGTTGTGCACCAGTGCTCAGAAGTATAGATTATGGATTTAGGGAGGTAAATATATGCGTATATGATGACATCTAGAAAAGTAATCTATTGCTTTATTGCGTCCCTGTGCTATGCTGTTACTCCTCACTGAGAGATTGGGTCCATATTCTAGGGTCCTTAGCACATGTGGTACATAATCCCATAGAATTAAGAGCCTGTCCCAGGAGGGTAGCAAGACGACAGGAAGCAACACAGGTTCGATCCCCGAGTCCGTGCTTAGAAAACCTCTGGGTATCTAAGTGCGTTATAAATACACAACTAAGAAAAAACAATTATGCAACTGAAAAGTAAACAAACAATTCCTGTAACAGCGCCTCGAGGCCCGCGGGCTGTGTGACCGCTTTAAAAATGCAAATAAATACATAAACAAGTGCAAGAAACTATGGAAGACATCACAGTCTGAAGTGGTAAACATTCTGCACCCCTTTACGGAAGAGGAAGGAGGGGGCAAAAGTAGTGATAAGGAAAACTAACAGTCCTCAGACTTGTTTTTCTATACATAAACATTTCTCCTATTGTTCGGGAGTATCAATTGTCTTTATGCTAATTTGTTTGGGGCAGAAGGGGGGAAAAGAAAATACATGAATAACTTTAAAAAAAAAAAAAATATGTGGCTACGGGTATCGAAAAGGTGTTCTTTGTTGCAGCGGTAGGTAAAACGTTCACATGCCAATGATCCCTCAACCTGTGTATAGTTTTACAATCACATGCCCAATCTTTGATAGAATTGCCAAGAGATGGTAACATCAAGTCTATTTACAGGCCTTGTCATCGGACGGTGAGGTACTCTCATCACAGCCAGGCACTCACACCTGCTAGCTTTCACCATCAGACTAGCACAATGTACTAGGAATGTCAATGTGTTTTGATCCAATGTGCATCATATAAATGTAACATGATTATTTTATAGAGCTTCAGTTAGTTAGACCACGTCTGAGCTCTCTAACATTCAGTGTTGTTATTGCCCACTTATGATACTTGATTCATCCCTGCAGAATATGGGGCTTAGTCGGTACAAACCGGCTTCAAACCTGTCATGTGGCACCATCACTCTTGCTTTCAGTGCATCTTTAGTACTGCTTTACCTGGAGAAACGACCCACACATTTCAAAGACTATAATCCATTCATTTCAGTTCTTAGACCACCTGTTTAGAAATCTGCGTAGATATGAGAGTACATTTGTACTGTATTTTCCTCCATCTTGGATGGAAGACTACAGACACCAGAAGGCAGTTCAACGGAAAGCATTTTCAGGACTTAGAGTTAGAAGTAATGTGTGAAAACGTGAATATGGTTGGTTTGCAGACATGGGCATAATTTTAGGGAGTCTGGGGTATTTGTCCCCCCAACTTTCATGGCACACCATTTTGTCCCCATTGATTTGGCTGGGGCATCTTTTCTTCAGATGTCATGTCCCCCCCAACATTTTCAGCAAAGTTACTCCACCGTTTGCAGAGTCAGGAAAAGTGTGCGGGCGACAGTAGGGTTAGTTGCTGGGAGAGCACAAGGGTGCTGAACGGCCACAAGCTTAGACAGCGTCACGCAAGGGTACAAGACGCCTGAGAGGCCACCGAACGTATAGATGTTGAGAATAGAGAGGGACACATATGGAGTGTTAGAAGGGGAAACCCTTGGGGAGGAATTGTTAACAATTCCCTCTTCGGGTACAGTTAGAACACCAGCTTAGCATAAAATAGTTGAAGTTGTGTGGTCTGTGTATGGTTACCTGTAAGTTAACTCCTGCCTAATAAAGCAGCTGCGGCCCTCGTTTCCCCCTTGAATTGTGTGTGTAGCGCCTATTTGCTCATGACTGGGCAACCGGTCTGGTGAATTGTAGCAATTACTTCACAACAGACAGGAAGATGGGTGAGCGGTGGATGGGTTATTCTTAGCAGGGATATTTTTGTGCAAATATTCTGGGCTGACGGTCATGGTGTGGGTTGTTGCTGCTATGGTTCCCTACGCAGGAGAGTCCCCATACTCACTTGGCTGCCTTTCTGAAATACTGTCAGCGAGACAAAGAAACATGAATTTAAGGAATATTCCAAAGTCTCAAAAGGAACAGATTAGAGGACTCTGATGACCAAAGAAACGTTCCCCCCAACAAAAAGGGAACAGCACAGATACTTGGGCTTTAAATGGCACAAAACGTGTTAGTCTTCTGAAGGCAGCCTGGTCGTTGACACACAGGTGGTGCAATAGCTCGGTTGACGGCTGCCCTATCTGCAGGCCCTAGAGGTAGCGCAGAGCACTACAGATCAGATAACCCAAGTTTTAATGAGACTGCATACTAAACTGCCAAAGCCTCACATACCATGTTATAGTGGTCCAAAATGGTATATATGTCCTGCAATTTACATACATCTCTTTGTTAGAGTGAATATTGTGACCAATCAAAACAGCATAGTCCAATTTCCATTATTTGTTTTGAAGGGTTTCTTACTTAATCACTATAAGACATGCTTCAAATTTAAAATTGTGTGCACTCTTATGTTCCCATAATGCTCTTTGCTTTTATGTAAATCGCCAGAATTGGGTTCTATGAAGCGATAGTGTGTTGCAGTCAACTCCGTCCGCTCCTCCCACAGCACCAACCCTCCAAGCAAGAGAGGGTTACCCAGTAAATGTTTTCAATTTCCAGGACTGAAAGGGAAAATACCGCCTAGGACTGGAAAGCTCTGACATCTTGAGCAAGCTAGTAGGAAAGGATTCCACCGGAGAGATGCTAACTCGGGGTTCTCTAAACACACTAATGCAAGGGTCTCCAATCTTAAGGTTAACAAGAGCTACTTGTAGTTAATGGCCAAGAGGTTGGAGCTATGGGCGAGATCTACTGGGGCGATTTCATTCATGAGTAAGAGAATTTGCCCCAATATTATTTGGGCGATTTATTTGATCCTGACATAAAAAAGGAATAACATATGCATTTACCATGATATTAGCAACTTCAAAACAACTTAATGTCATCATTTTCTATTAGTAGCTGTCTCCTAGAAATTGTCAAGAATGTAGGAAACCAATTGAGACATTTAATTTGAAGGCTGACACTGCATGCTATTCACCAGGGCTAAGTATTCTGGTGGGTAGCTTTAAAGAGCAACAGCACTCAGATGCTGTCAGACCAGATCCCAGTTTTGATTTCAGGAAGTTCATGTCAGAGAAAGGCAGATTCGCAGAGATAAGCAATCACATTGGCTGATGTGCATATATCCCCCTTGCGATAATGTTTGCACCTAACTGCACACCTGACATGGCAGACATTAATTCAGCATATACCACGTTCTGCTTTGTCAAAAAATAAAATCAACCGCCAGTTTAACATATCTCCAATTCATGCAGATTGCTCACATGCCAAGTCATGGAATACAGACAAGGAAAGTAAGCCAAAGCCTTCTTTGTTGACTAGCCTTCAAAGTTTGTCAAAATATAAAAAAGTTACATGTGGAAACCATGTGATCAAGTAATATGCAAAAGGTGTAACTGCAATGTAGTGTAAAGTGGTCTCATATAGCAAGGTTCTGCCTATAATGTTGGCCTTGGTGTGCATGGCTATGTAAGAAAGGAGGGCAGGGTGTGTTAGATAGCGGGAAGGCAGATGCAGAAACCTTTAGTGTTGATGGCTGCCGGTCGGAAGTACCGGTAACCTGTGTGTCGATATGAAAATCTCTATGTTGTTTGTGGTTGGTACCGACCGGGCAGGTTAGCCATATGGGCAGACGCTGGGTTGTGGAGTGCAAACATTGGCAGCATTGTTGTTAACAGAAGATGGGTAGGGTCTGAATCTTAAGAACACTAGACCTAGGAGGTAGTCTGTCGGAGTATGGGAGGTCAAATTTTAGTAGTGAGGAGTTAGTTGAGGGATGAGGAGGATTGAAATGGGGCTGAGGGTGATGTCACTTCCTGGCTTTAGTGGTAGATTTCACTGAGATTAAAGGTGCGGACCAGTGTCATGGGGAGAGTTTCCACAAGTCAGATGAGTTTCCCACAGATGGTAGTACCAAGCGTTTCAGAGGATTAGTTTCTTATTTAAGTTGGGGATTAGTACTAGTGCCGCATTTGTGGACCTAAGTATTCTGGAAACTTACTTTGGTAGGAATAGCCCACCTGCCCCCCATGGTATGAATGATGGTCGATGCTCAAGGTTTTCAAATTAAACTTTTTCTGGATGGGAAGCCAGTGGAAAGTATGTAATGCTTGTGTGATAAGTTCAAATGCTTCATTCAGAGAAATAGTCTTGGCGCTGAATTTTGAACTCTTTGAAGTTTCCTTATTAGGTATTCTGGGAGTCCAAGATAGAGGCTGTTTGCATAGTCTGTTGCTGATACTATTTGAGAAATGATGGCCATGGCCCTGTGGGTGAATTCTAAGGTAAGATGCAGTGTAGCATGTGCAGCTGGGAGAAACAGCTTCCGGCGAGGGCTTTGACCTGTGGATCAAGAATGAGGGTGTTGTTGATTTTCATTCCAGGATTTCTTACTATGGTTGACGGGTTTGGGCAGGGACCCATCTCGTCAGGCCAAGGGATTATGGTGGGATAAAATCATATCCCACCATTATAGAGATTACTTGAAACGTGGCAGAATCTTAGAACAACTCAGCCGCACAATAAATGAATCATTATATTAACATTTTGAGCAAACATTGTAACGTGGGGCAACTTATTCATAATGGGTGGCAACCTGCCACCCATCAGCCATTTATGAAGGCGGCAGCATCACAGAGAACAGCTCACAGGAACGCTCCCTCTCCCTGCAAGAATCATGCAGCCATTCTTGTGCATGACCAGTGGGCAATGTGTGGCTTGCACGTGCAGCTGTCCGAACTATTGAGGGCTCCAGCATCACAAAGAATGTTTTAAAATGAAAATTATGGCATATGTGCAAAGGCATCAACTTCTTTTAAACTTGAGATGCCGACATATCCCGCATATTGTTGGTGGCCAGGCACCTATTGGAATTTTGCATTACAGCAAATTGCATGGTATTGTGCCAATTTTAGAAAATACTGTGCACATTGCACCATTTCAACCCAGTATTGAAAGGCTGAAACCAACCTGCCAGAATTTGAGTATATGCATAGAGGTTCCCGTCGATCTCTGTGAATGCAAACTATGCTCTCAGAGAGGATATGGAAACCACAGGGAGGATCCTTTCTGGAGGAAATCCCAGATCCTAAGTGCATGACAGAAGAGAGGGAATATGCCATATCTGGGGCACCATAATGAAAAGGAGACCTAACGCTGAGCATACAGGGTAAGATGACCGCTTGATCCCTGAAGAGCCAGCGATATATCCTTTGAAATGTCCCTTCCCTGAAGACCTCTGGATGGATCCAGAAGAGTGTATGATGAAGGCGAGATGGCCATTGAAGGAGGAGGGGACAGGGGAACATCCAGCTCCATTTGGCATAACACATGGAAGAGGAGTGGAAACCGTGTCTTCAGGTTCGATAGAAGGAATATCAAAATTACACTGGACTCTTATATGCTGATATTGCAAAGCATCTTTGGAAGAAGGAGAAAGGGGGAAAAGGCATACACTTTTATACTCCGTAGCTTATCGACATGATACATCCGCACACATTTGTCTTTCATCATAAGCACTGACCAAGCCCAATAAATTGGGGGGGGGCGTAAAGGACTGATTTGCCCTGTTGGTTGGTGAAGGCTCCCTCCAGTTTGAAAGCTCTTCCATCTCCCTGGGGAAACACATCGCTGATCTGATGAATCCCCCAGTGCCATTCTCAGCCCTTTGTGTTGGCATCTTATTCCGTACCAAAAGGGCTGCGGGGGTCGGGGCCCATCCCTTTCAGAAGGATGGAACACTTTAGCCACCAGCAGAGAGACCTGCAAACCTACTATGAGACCCGGATTCATAATCCAGAGAACGAGGAGCCCAGTTTCCCAGGGTTACATGTGTTTTTACCACACCATTTGTTTTACCACAGATTTGTTACCACAATTGTTTTATTGATGTGTTGCCAGAAAATCTGGGGGATACCCTGCAGCCTGCACTACACCCCCATCCAACCTCTCCACAACCCATTTTGCCTCACCCAAATCTACCCCTTGCGTTTTGTGGCATAAAATCAGTCAAAAATGTTATCCAGTCCCAGTCATTTTATTGCAAGACAAACAGAGTGGTACATAACAGAGCAGACAAACACCCAAAAGATTAAATAAATATATAAAGGGTAAGGGGCTAAAATGGGTCAGGGTGGCTTGAAAAGGGTGGAAAAAAGTGGGGCTTGTGGGGGGGAGGAAATTAAAAAAACAAATAACAATCAGTGTTTTTCAGTGTTTTGTCTGCGATGAAATTTACTTCTCTGTAGTCGTGGTTGGTAAAATCATGTACAACCTCAAAAAAGTGTGTTTAAAAAAATGTGTGGTGGGTTTTGCTCTGGAAAAAACTGGATACTGTTTCATGTCTCTCCCTAAGGGATTTAGATTTGCACTTTCCCACAGGACCATGAGGATAAAAGAGACCTTCTCTTCCTCTATCAAGAAATGTCTTCAAATAACTGGAGCTGCGTCTTCATTATCTTCAGCATGGGGCAGAGGCCGACCTCCTCCTCCATTGCTGTTAACAAGGAATTGAAAATATCTCATGAGGGACTGGTGTGTTTTTCAGGGTCTTTGATCCTTGCAGGATGATATTCCTGATGGTGGGTAGGGGTGGCAACCTCCCTTTGTTGGCTGGAATGTAAGGATCCTCCACATTTGGATCGGGAGGATAGTTCAGGGGCAACATGCTTGCCTTGGAAGCAAGACGATGAGTTCAGTCCCCAGGTCCGCGCTTAGAAATCTCTGGGTATTAAGCGCGTTTTAAATAACTGTTATGATGTTGATCACTGCTGCATGGAAAGCTATGTAGTGGAATGTTTACTAGTTCAGGTTCTGATGATGTCACAGACTCTATGTGAGTGTTTATGTTTTGTTCAAGATTCTGAGTTTGTCAGTTGAAGCCTCTTGTGGGAGGAGAGGAGTCCTCTGTGTTGTGGGGGCCTTAATATCCTGTATCTTAATAAATACTTACCACGAAGACTTACCTGTGCCCAGAGCGCCTTCGTAACAATGGCGACGAGGATGGGATGACAATAGGCCCCCAGCAACAAGCCGCCCTGCACGTTGCTCCGCTGCCCGAAAGCGTAGAAGCGACCACCGAAGCTAGGCCACCCCGCCGCAAGCTGTTTTGTCCCTGCTCGGGGCCGCTCCGCCTTCCCCAGCGTTGTAGCGGCCCTCGGATCAACAAGGCGGATATCCTCGTATCTAGTGAGTGCTGCTTCCAAGTAAGTGCTGCGCTGCCCGTATGCACTGACGAGCGACGAGTTGGTTGCCCCACTGTGCTCTTCAGTGGCGCCGTTAGTTGCGCGATTGTGCCCCTCGAAGCAACCATCCTTCCACAGGCGGGATCGCCGCAACCGGACTAAGTTTCCGAAAGAAAAAAAAAAAAGGGGGGGAAGGAGGGGCTGGTGTCCCAGAGACGGTACTTGGTATATCGCCGAGGATCGGGGAGAGCGGAGCACATCAAGAAGAAAAGGTGGGCAGCTTTGACCTGCCTCCATCCAGAGGAGACCATCCTCTCCACTCCACTGGAAGCACGAAGTTTGAAAAACCAGTGAGAGGCCGGGGCGGCGGCGCAGAGTACTACCGTAAGTTCAGTAGGAGGCGCGCAGGCGGAACACATTACCGTGAAGACAGTAGTAAGCGCGCAAGAGTGGAAGTTAGCGTGCTGTGCTGATAGGGATTCGTGAGTGGATGAGCAGCATAGACCGCACCACCGCAGTGTGGTAGAAGGTGTGCCAACTAGAGGAAGCGAGGATCTTGTCATTGCATTTTGTATGGAATAAGCTGCAGCAGAAGAGAAATTTCAACCTTGCAAGACTCCATCTGAAGACAGCTAGCACAGCATCGGAAGGCACGTGAAATTCAACCACTGTTTAGGAGGTTATAGACCAGCAGCTCACACTCTTGACATTATGGCAGGTTTACCAGGTATCGCAGGACCGCCAACTTTTATGCCAGTGCCGGGACCGGCAAAAATCTTGTGGGCTCAATGGCGCAAGGGTTTCTTACACTACATGAAGGCAGCTGGTGGGACTTCTTACTCCAGCGAAAGGAAACTGGCGTTGTTGCTGCATTTCTTGGGATATGAGGGCCAGAGAATATACGAAACGCTTCCACAACCGCTTGGGGATGGTGGTGGTGATGACATGACCGAATTTGATTTGGCTCTGATGAAGTTGGATAAGCACTTTAATCCCAAGACCAGCACGATATTGGAGCGGTACAATTTCCGCATGCGTGTGCAGGCTTCTGGAGAATCTGTGGAGGAATACGTGACGGCGTTGAGACACCTTGCCTTGTCCTGCAAATTCCAAGATGGATTTGACGAACACATACGTGATCAATTTATGACACATTGCAGGGCTAACAAAATCCGAGAGGAGCTATGGCTAAGAGATGAGCCAAATCTGGATGACGTGCTAGACATTGCAAGGAGGGTGGAACATTCATTAGCGTGTGTTGCCAAATTATCCAGAAACGAAGTAGCAGAGCCAAAGGAGAGCAGAACTGAAGTTTTAAGTGTAACAGACGGGAAGGGGAAGAGAAAATTCAGGAACCGGCAAGCAAGTCGGGGAACTGTGGAAGAGAAGAGAAGCCAAGAACCTCCGCAGAAGGGGGAGAAGAAGGATGAGAGGCTATGTTTCCGATGTGCGAGCAATACACACTTTGCATCCTCGGTTGTGTGCCCGGGACGCAGGGCTACATGTGCTAAGTGTAGAAGAAAAGGGCATTACGCAAATTGTTGCAAAAACTTTCAATTTGGACAAAATGCTCAAAAGAAGGTCCTATATGTGAATGAAGAAGAAGATGGAAGGTCGTCTGAGGAGGAGATGACACTTCAAATGCAGAATATTGTTGTTAACACCGTTAATGTTGTCATGGAGGATGAAAATGTGGATGATTGTGAGCGTCCGTATGCTGTGGTGAAAGTCAATGGCCATGAGGTATCAATGATGGCAGACTCTGGGTCCAAGATCACTTTGGTGTCAAGAAGTGTGTTTGAGAAGGAGATGCAAGGGGAAGTGTCCGGCCTATCTAAACCTGATATAAATCCAGGTGGTTACAATCAGGACAAAATTGACCTGTTGGGGTATGTGTGGAGTGAGTTTGAGTTCAAGGGCCGGAAATGCGACGGCAAGGTATACATAACAAAAAAGGGACAATCCTTGTTGGGATGGAGGGAGCAGAAAAATCTAGCCATCAAGCTGGACCCAAACAAAGAGGAGCAGGTTTATCAGGTATCAAGATCAGGTGTAGGGTCGTGTAAGTATGTGGTAGAGCACAGTGGAGTGTTTAATGGAGGCATGGGAAAAGTGAAAGGTTTTATTCACCAAATCATTTTGAAAAGAAATAGCACACCTGTAGTTGCGAAGCTTAG
The DNA here is from genome assembly GCF_040938575.1 of Ambystoma mexicanum. NCBI lineage: Eukaryota > Metazoa > Chordata > Amphibia > Caudata > Ambystomatidae > Ambystoma > Ambystoma mexicanum. The sequence continues at coordinate 1,040,240,587 of NC_090936.1, forward strand.
GCCAGTACCTTTGTCCTTGAGGGAAGGGGTCAAGAAGGAGTTGATGAAATTATTACAGTCGGGTGTGATTGAAAAGGCAGGTGGAGTTGAATGGGTGTCCCCGGTAGTGGTTGTTAAAAAGAGTTCAGGAGATCTAAGGCTGTGCATAGACATGCGTGAGCTCAATAAATGTATCATGGTTGATAGGCACCCATTGCCCAACATGTGTGAGACGTTGACCAGGGTCGGGCGAGGGAAGTTTTTTTCAAAATTGGATATGGCGTCAGCCTATCACCAGATTGAGTTGGAGGAGGGGTGTAGGAAGCTTACTGCTTTCATTACTCACGAGGGCGTTTTCAATTTAGAAGGATGCCTTTTGGTTTGGCATCGGCCTCGTCGGTATTTCAAAAGGTAATGGACCGTTTACTCAGATGTGTGAAGGGGGTGTTTTGTTTCCAGGATGATGTGTTGGTCTGTGGAGAAACACTTGAAGAACACGACAACAGATTATTCGAAGTTTTGAGAATTTTTGAAGAAAGGGGAATCACATTAAGGCAGGAAAAGTGTAAATTTGCCCTTTCAAAGGTAGATTACTTAGGCCACGAAGTTTCTCATGAAGGGGTAAAACCCAAAGAGGGCATTGTAAATTCGATAAAGGTAATTGAGAAGCCAACTAACAAAAGTGAACTACGTTCATTTTTAGGCATGACAGAATTTTATCAAAAATTTGTGATGAATTATGCATCCAAAGTTTTGGAAATGAGGAAGATTCTAAAAAAGGGGGTTGAGTTCATATGGAACAAAAAGTGTGACAAGGAATTTACAAAGATCAAACAAGAAATTGATATGGCCCGCCCATTGGGTTGTTTTGACACAAGGAAATGTTCTATAATTACTGTGGATGCCAGCGAAGGAGGGCTGGGTGCAGTACTTTCGCAGAGACAAGACGATGGTTCAGAGGAGGTGATAGCACATGCGTCACTTGCTTTGAAGGGTGCAGAGTTGAGATATTCCGTTCTTGAGAAGGAAGCCTTAGCTTGTTATTGGGCTGTTGAGCGGTTTAGAAATTTTGTGTGGGGTATGGAATTTGTTTTGCGTACTGATCACAAACCATTAAAGGTTATCTTTGAGAGTAAGGGTTTGGATAAGGTTTCGCGCAGAGTGGCCGGATGGGTTACCAGGATGCAGGCGCACAAATTTTCCATGGAAGTTATACCTGGGAAGGAGAACAAGCTAGCCGACAATCTTTCAAGAGTAAGGGTTGCAACCCAGGAAGGGTTAGGTGAGGAGATGGAAATGGAAATGGTGTTTGTTAACACAGAGGGAATTGTATCCAGAGAAGAGTGGCTGGTGGAGATTGCGAGAGACCCGATAATTAATAAGGTGATCACATATGTATCGACGTCTTTTTGGCCCAACAAATCTGAATTGGTCAAGGGTGAGAGACCTTATTGGGAAGTTAAGGATGAGCTATCTGTCATTGATGGCGTGTTGTTCAGGTGGGAGAGAGCAGTCACTCCGCCAGGTATTCGAAAAAGAATTATCGATTTGGCTCATAGTGGCCACATTGGTATTACCAAGACCAAAGGAGTATTAAGATCAGATTATTGGTGGCCGGGATTCGACAAGGAAGTTGAAAATCATCTTGCACGATGCCATTTTTGCATCAGGAGTGGGAAGGGAGAGGAGGCTAGGAAGCAGCCCCTTATTGATGTAGGAGTTCCATCAAAAATCTGGTGTGATATAGCAATGGATATTTTGGGTCCAGTTGACCTAGGGTATGGCAGAGGAAGGTATGTGGTACTGGTGGTTGATTTATTCTCCAGGTGGGTAGATTTCAAGGTGGTGCGTGAAATATCGGGAGAGAATATGGTGAAGGTGTTGCAGGAGATCGTTGCGAGTGAAGGATTACCTGAGAGTGTCCTTACTGACAATGGAACGCAATTTACTGGAGGGATATTTCCTGCATACTTAAAAAAATGTGGGGTAAGTCATAGGAGGACATCTTTTTATCATCCTGAGACCAATGGAGTGGTGGAAAGACTAAATAGATGTGTGATGGAAAGTGTGCGCATGGGAGAGCAGTGTGGTTTCGATAAATTAGTGACGATTCAAAACAGAATGTGGGCATTGCGCATGGCACCCCATGTAACTACTGGATTGTGTCCATTCGAACTTATGAGGGGCCGAAAGGCTTCCTCGATGGCGTGTCCTCCATGGTTAGGGAGGAGCAGGGAGTCGGATGTAGTCATTGATGAGGTCAGAAATGCGCTCAAGAGAAAGAAGAGTGAGTGGGTTATGCGAGACAATAAGAGAAGAGGAAGGAAGGAATTGCATGTGGAGCGAGGAGATTGGGTGAGAATAAAGAAGGGTGTGGTGAAGAGAAAAGGTGATGCATTATACTCAGATCCAGTTAGAGTGGTTGCTGTTATGAAGGGAGCGGTACGTGTGGAAGGAGGTCAGGTCTGGAACAAGAGTAGGGTGGCTACAGTGAAGAGAGGTCAAGTGTAAGGTTCGAGGGTCGTATGTATAAAACTTTGGAAAAAAGGGAGATGTGTTATGATGTTGATCACTGCTGCATGGAAAGCTATGCAGTGGAATGTTTACTAGTTCAGGTTCTGATGATGTCACAGACTCTCTGTGAGTGTTTATGTTTTGTTCAAGATTCTGAGTTTGTCAGTTGAAGCCTCTTGTGGGAGGAGAGGAGTCCTCTGTGTTGTGGGGGCCTTAATATCCTGTATCTTAATAAATACTTACCACGAAGACTTACCTGTGCCCAGAGCGTCTTCGTAACAATAACCTATCATATCATATCACCTGAAGGAATGGGGTCAGGCTTGGAGCCTCACGAAGTCCTCGACTGATGCTAAGGTGTGCAGCCACCTCACCAACAACAGTCCCTTTATCCACCTGCTGGACCGCTTCATCAGGACAGTTCTGTGGCAGCAGGGGAGAGTCTGTCACCAACTGAGCTCTTGTGAGCCCTTCATCAGTGCAAGGTTTATCAAGCATTGCATTTAGAGGGGCCCCTATCATGTTTTGTGAAGTGAAGACACAGTGTGAACGTGGTTCAGAGAGAGGTAGACCTCGAAATCAGACCAGCATCAAAGAAAGGGATCTCCTGGGGAGGATTGCCTCCCTGCATATCCCCAACCCCTTTCTCTTGAGGCAAGGATTGGGATCGGCCTGAGGAGCGACCATCCATTCTGCACTGCTCTCTTCTGTGTTCCATTTTAAGAACCAAGCAAACAGCAAGCCTAAACAAAATGTAAAACAAGTGGGCCTACCCATTTTCTCTGCTCGGTGCATCAAATGCAAGTGTGACATCTGAGGACATCGAGTGATCCTACATCAACAAGCACATCCCTTGGTTATGAAATGGTTCCATGCGCAACCCTTCTTCACAGAATTGAAGAGGCAGTTTAGGATTTTGGCCCACTGCCGTGCTGACAAGTCTTACTGGACGCTTTCACTTTATTCGTTGGACCCATCCCTCTGCTGCCTTTTCTTTCCATAGGCAAAGGGGCTGGAAGGCCAAATGTGGTGGGAGCTGAGTTTCAAATGCTGCTGCCTCAGACATGCGACTTATGCACCATACCCGTACAGTGTTCACTGTGGAGTGGAGCTCTCCTTGATAAGAACATTTTGCTGATTTGAAAAATAAAGGATTCATTTTAGATGATAGCAAACTAAGTCAGAGTGCTTGTATGGCACTCTTGGCACCCGCCTCTTTCAATAGAGGTGTGGTGAAGTATACCCGTAAGAAACTGTCTCAACAAGTGGATACCAAGAAGATAGCCTATCTGATATGATAGGTTATTTATAACACGCGTAATACCCAGGGGTTTCTAAGCGCGGACCGGGAATCGAACCTGTGGTGCTCTGTCTCGTCTTGTTTCTAAGGCGAGCACATTGCCCCTTAGCTATCCTCCCGAGAGCTATCTTCCGAAAGACTTTCGACCATTTCCATGCCTAGGAGGAAGGCTACAGGGACAACAGGTGTTGAGTAGCGAGGGTGGGGGGATCTGGAGCAGTTGTCCTGCATACGCTGGAGAGCCAGAGAACAGTGGGAAGTCATGGAAGGAAACAGAAGCCAACCTTAGAATAAGAGAAATGGGAGATGTCAGATGCAGAGCCAATGTACAGCAGTGGAGACGAGAGCTAGATGTCCTGAGAAGGGGACGCTGCTGAGAGATCCTTAGAGGAAGAGGCGGAACTTCAAATGCTGTGAAGACATGAAGCCACCAGGAAGTTGCTGGACTGAGAGAGGTGGAAGCAACCAGCAGGAGAGTCAGAGAGAGATCGGACCGCAGGGCCAAGAGTAGGGATAGGTTCAGCGATGCAAGCTGTCAGAGAAAAGGAGAGCATGGAAGACGAAACAACAACTGAATGGAGAGGAAGAGTCCCCTGCCAACAAGGAAGGGCAATGCCATGAGCGAGGGTCTGGGGAGAGGGAGGTCCCATGAAGAACCCACAATAAGCTTATGTGAGAAACATTGTTGAAACATTGAGAAAGACATTCTTGTTTTGAAGACACTTCTGTGTAAGTAGTGTGGGCTGGGATGGGTTCTTCTGCAGTCTATTCTTTAGCACCCAGTTGCCTTTGGGCCTTAGTTCTCATTTTATAAATTAGGTTACATTACAATACAATAGTATCCGGGAACTTGGAGGCAGAGTCTCTTGAGATACATGAGGAAAGAAAATGGGGAAGTGTTGAATCGTGCAACTAAGACTGCGCATTCCGGACACCTTTTGAAAAAGAGTTTGATTAGACTGCAACTTTGAGGCAAAGGTTGTTATGGCACATGAGAGAGCACTGAATCTTGGAATATATCGGGAGGGTGCCTAGCAATACATGAACAAGAGTTTGCTTTGACAAGCTCTGAATGCCGGAGCTTGGAGCCAAGGGTCCTACTGCCCCATGAGAAATAGTTTCATTTGAGAAATGTTGAAATCTTGAACTTGGAGTGAAATTTCCTATCTAAACATGAGAAAGAGACTGATCTAAAAACTGATGAATTCTGGGAATTGGAGTCAAAGTTCCCAATGACACGTGAGAAAGAGACAGAATAAAAACCACTGAATCTCCAAGGCAAAATTCCTAGCGACATATGGGAAGGGAACTGATCTGAGAATCGCTGAATGCTGAAACGGGGAATCAAAATTCCTATTGATCCATGAGAAGGAGACTAGGTTGAGAAATATTGATCATGTTTGAAGGAATTGATGCACCGTGAGTTTTGTGGACCAAGTTATGGCTAATGGTTAAAGAAGAGAATACAATTCCTGTGGCACTGAAGCAAAAAGGTCATATAGTTCCTGACCACCTGACAAACTTTCAAATATGCAACTTCTCAAATCTGTATCTTATCTGGTGCATTTAATTTTTCCTAGTTGACCGACCGGTGTGACCTATTATCTTTTCTACCAATGGGAGGGGCCTTTCCTCTCCACGGGACAAAATTAAACAAGTAGTTATTTCTTAAACTGATACTCGCAAGCTTGTCTTGGGGTGGGGCTCCTCTCATGATTTAGGCCTGAGGCAAAGTGGCACTGTACAACAGCTGCAGCACGGGCAGACAACTGCCTCAGACTTAATTGTGCTCCATGTGAAGATCAAGGTTTTTCCAATGGTTTTATATTTTAAAGGAGTCCATATCCGTCCATACCCCTGTGAGGTGAATGTCTCCTTCTCACTCTCTGTGTCCTCTGCCTTCATTTTCCTTCCTTTCTGCCTCCCCCCCTCTCTTTTCACTCTGGCGTTTCTCCTCTTCTCACCTATCAAGGTCTCTGCCTTCATTTTCCCTCCTTTCTGCTATTCTCCTTCCCTTTTCACTCCTTTCTTTCTCCTTTTCTCAGCTCTCCACCCTCTACCTCAATTTGTGCTCCTTTCTGCCGTTTTACTGTCTTTTTCTCGTTTCTTCCATCTTCTTTTTTGCACTTTCCAGGCCTCTCCCATCCCTGGCTTTCTTTGGCGACCTCTGCCCTGCCATATGTCCCGCCCCGCCCTCCTCCCCTTCCCCTGATTGTGCCCTCCTCAGAGGGAGTCTGTGTCTCCAGTACAGGTGTGTTTGCCCGTGAACCACCATCAATCAGCAGCAACTAATAAGGTAAGTGTGGTCTGGGTTGGGAGTACAGCAATCACTGTATTCCATCACAACCCTAGCACCCTTATTGCCATACATAACATTGCACACCGATGTTAGCCAACTAGTAAGTCATTCTCCAGTCAGTGATGTTTCCCAATTGTAGGAGGTTTTCCATTTACTGCATTATCCCAAATTTGGGCTTTTCTTTCCCACTGCTTTATCTCAAAAATAGGCGTTTTTTCCCACTTCCCAGGTATCTCAAATCAAAGTGTTTTCTACCTACTGCTGTATCTCACATTTTGGCTTTTCTTTCCCACTGCTGTATCTCAAATGTAGGCGTTTTTTCCACTTGTCAGGTATCTCAAATCAAAGAGTTTTCTACCTGCTGTTGTATCTCACATTTTGGCTTATCTTTCCCACTGCTGTATCTCAAATGTAGGCGTTTTTTCCTACTTGCCAGTGGGGGAGAAGGCCGGACCGGAGTGGAGTGCAGGGAAGAAGAGAGGCACCTGAATGTGAGGGATAGTTTTTGAGACCTAGGGTGTACCCTTCCCTGGAGGGCCAAAGGGGAAAGAAAGGGAGAAAGATGGGTCCGACTTAATAGGACCACTGATAGAGGGCCTAAAAAAGGGAGATACGGTCACATTGGCAGGCACTGGAAGGTAATTAGATACAGGGGACTCCCTCCAAGCCGCGCAAATACGCACACATACCAATATGCTAATTCTCTCCTCTGCACCAACAAACAATGGAATGCCGCTATACCCCTCGATTAATTTGTCCTAGCTGCGCACATACTTATTCACCTCCATGAATACCTCAGTCTTTAGAACGCAGCTATCCCTCCTGAAAAACCGGCCTAGCTGTACACATAATCTCATTCACAAGCCCCACCTCTGCTAGAATGTAGCTACTTTTGACAATTCTGCCTGGCTGCACACATTCTACTGATCTCAGACAACCACTGCGCCACGCCTAGCATTAGAATGCAGCTACACACCACGTAAACCGCCTGACTGCATACATACAGAGTGCACCCAAGTACGTTTTACAACCCTACTCTCTGCACTGGCCTGGACTACGGTCCCCAAGGGCGTGCATCCCACAGTGCTTTGAGATCATACCAATGGTAAAAAGGCACTATACAAATGCTCAAAAACATAACATAACAATAACATACCCCATGAGAGGCTTTAAAGAACTACAAATTGTCAGCCATCATTTTCTGCACCCTATAGCACACTCATTGAGTTCAAAGTTTGAACTTCAGCTTCCTCTTTACCAAATAGAGTGAGTTTGAGAATAGCCCATCACCCCCTTCATCGCAGATCCATTATGTGACCACATTGAGTGTGATTAGCAATGTGCCAAAGCCTGTTCTTAGTGCTATATGAGTGCCACATTACAATGTATATCCATTTAAATTGTTTCGCCAAATGGCATTACAGGAAGTGACATTATATGAACTTTGACTTCATTAAATTACACACAGTAAAGGAAAAAGCCTACAATACAATTGAAACCAAATAATGTCAAAATAACACACGAGTCAATAAAAAGTTGCTCCTAAACTGATAGCTCAGTGGGCTTGCTGTTGAAACCCATATTTAACTGGGAACCAGACATGGGCGTAATTTTAAGGGGTGCGGGGGTCAGAGGTGTTTGTCCCACCATTTTGTACTACTCATTTCGCATAGGCTCCTTTCATTTAGATGTCATGCCCCCCCTTCATTTAGATGTCATGCCCCCCAACATTTTCAGCAAAGTTACTCCACTAGAACCAGGTCTCGAACCTTTTATCATGCCAACCTTGATGAAATGCCCAGCTGTTCTGCACGATGCATAACTGTTGGCCTCTTCAGCCTCTGTGTGGGCTGTCAGAGCACACATCACCACGCACGGTCATGTAAATAAGGAACTGAACGCTGCGCTCAAGCAGAAGACCTGCGTCCAGGGCTTTAAGTGGGCTGGGGCTAGTCAGGGGCCATGCCATGGCAGTCTCCAGAAAGGGCTCCCGAGCTGGGGTCCTGCGGTGGCCACACACGACTAGCCCCAGCCACGCCGACATCTCGGGCAGCACGTGTAGCGGCTGCACCGTTACACGAGCTGCCTGCATCGCCTTTTCTTTTTTCTAAACAAAAGTACTGACACCTGCAAGCAGCAGGTGTAACTGTGCAGTGTGGGTTGCCTGATGTCTAGGTACTCAAATATGAGGAGGGCTGGAATTTTGTTCAGCTCTCTTTTTGTTTCCGAGTAAATAATCATGCCCCTTTGCTTCATGCTGCGTGATGACTATTTACTTGGAAACAAAAGGGGAGCTGGCAAGTCTAGCCCTCCTGTTTCAGAGTACGAAGACATCAACAGCAGGCAGACCTTTCATTCAAGGAGCCTGTGGTTAACGCGTTGCCTACCACGCAGATCCTTCATTGAAAGGGCTGCCTGCTATGTGCGCGCTGGGTCACACCGGTGTTACACCTTTGGTGTGCCCAGAGCCCATTCTTTGGTTTAAAAGGTGGGGCTGGGTGCATCAAAGGTGATAATGCCAGTACGCCCCAGCTCCACATCTCCTTTATGTGAGGGGGCGCTCTCATTAGGGGGCATGACATAAGCACCCCCGTACTTAGGCCAGAAACCCAAACGAGAGCCCCCCTCAATTTCTAATCCCACTTAAAGCACTGCTCACGTCCATGTACCAAGTACAACACCTGTGTGTGCCGCTCATTTATTTAGTGCATCACACAACATACTGCTGCTACAGTGGGACTCTCTACAACATAACCGGTGATGAGGTAGCTCATGCCACGCCGCCCCTCATCTACCATGCCTCAGATTCCTGGCAGCAATTTGCAGTATACACACTGCTCACCATAGTGCACCACAGGCCGCTGCTGTTTCGAGGGTTCTCCTGGCTGCTGCATTCTGGCACCCTCGTCTACCTCCTCTTTCCCTTGTAGGTAACACCAGAGGTCTGCCTGCATGAGATCTCCTTCCGCTGTGATGCCTGACTTGGACCCCACTGCTAGCCTTCCTGCTTCAGTTGTGCTGCCCGCTGCCGGGCCAGGCCCTACCAATCAGACCTGCCCATGCTTCTGCTTTTTGACATGATGAACAATGCATCTTCACAAGGCTATCTGGTCTTTCCAACGAAAAAGTTTCCAATTAAACATTTTCCATCGAAGGTTTTACAACACATGTTTTACCATTGAATGTTTGTGTTTGTGGGATAAAGGTTTCATTTTGTTAGAGGTGGGTTTTTAAAGGTTACAAAACGGCAGGGTTGGGGGGGGGGGTTACCCCCCCATAAAAACAAAGAATTACTAAAAATGCATTTGATAGTAAAACGTTTGATGGAAAAGGTTTAGTTGGAAACTTTTTCGATGGAAAGACCATAAACCCTTCACAAGGTTCTAAATGGAATTTGTTGTTCGGCCACCTCAACTTCAAGAACATAATACTTCAAGAGCACAAGGGAGGCCGATCCTGATCGTTCACCACACTATCCAACATCTCAGTCATGATGATGTCAATGAACTGTTTACATCAGTTCCCTACACTGGGACACACAATGACTATGTAGCTGCAATGACAGAGCTATCCACGTACTTTCAACCACAGATCAACATAGCATATGGAAGGTTCAACTTACGCCAATCTTGCTAATGACCAGGCGAATCTCTTGACACGCTACATGGTGGAGTCTGACACTTTGGAAGGCCATGCAAACTGGTCAATACTAATGGCAAGGTTTGAGTGCAAGGTAAACAAGGCAGGTCATCTTTCAAGCTATGCTACAACATCTAGTGTGAGACCCATACCTCGCTGCAAAGAGTACGGGTAATGGCACGAAATCATGACCTGGCTCATTACCGTGTGCCTGTGATGCATAAGGCATTGGCAAGACTGGCAAGCGAAAGGGCACATGCCATGTGAAAAATCAATTCTGTGGCTCTTAATGAGGTCTCTCAATTGAACTGTAGTCAGAGTTGCCAATTCAACTTTCACGCATACATGTTCTTCTGTGTGCACTGCTTCGCTGTAACAGCTCTTGGATGTTGAGAGAGAAAGTTCGCTGGATCGCTCACACAAGGCTGGAATTTCAGGGCGAAATCATACACTTGAAGCTGTAGCATCTATTTTTGAATTGTAGGTCGGGTTCTCAGGGATAGCACATGGAGGATGGGTATTGGAGGTTTGCGATCAGTGATCACTTTGAAGGGGTGCCCGTAATATACGGATGAAAATGCTTAATGTCTCATAGTACATCATTGACTCCTTTTCCTATTTGAGAGTATCTTTGTTCAGTTGGGGGATGGCTCCAATGGCATAGGCCACCAAATCAGTTTTTTTCTTGTGTCGAAGTAACCATTGGATGTTCCACACATGATTGCACCTTTGGTGTTCTGTCCGGCTTGTTGATGGCGTTCTGTCCACTCCCATTTCGTGCTTGCTTAGGTGAGGCTTCCGAGTGACTCTGTGATGCTGATGAGAGGTGGGATGAAGCACTCGCAGTATTTGGCCAAGCTCAGAAAAGGGAGCAGTTGAGATACTTTTTGTGGGCATGGGGCACACTTGATTACATTCACCGGATAGGCGGATTTGAGGTCCAGTTTTGGAAACAATATAGATCCAGTCAGGTTAGCTACCATGTCATCAATAGTGGGGGTGACATGGCATTCTCGATTGATGGCCTTGTTAGGAATGCGTATGTTGATGCATGTCTATTGCATGTCTGTTCCGATTGTTTTGCCTTGCGTGTAATCACAATGGAGGGACACCCATAAATTGGGCCAGAGACTTTCTCGACCATGCCATCTGCTTCGAGTTTGTCAAGCTCTTTTTCAACTTTCTGTCCATGTGAAAAGGAATGTGCTGATGGTGAAGACAGACTGGTTGGGCAGATGTGTTGATGTGTAACTTTATAGGTTTTACTTTTTTAAGCAGCCTATGACAGAGAACAGCAACTTGAATTTGATGGAAGATCTTCAAAGTAGGAAACATGCACTTGGAAGGAGAAATTAATCTGTTTTGATGCAGGCAGTATGTTCACTGACACTCCATTGTAGATGACAAGTGAAACATGTATGCCACTGATGTGGACTTTGCACTTGGGAGGTTAGTCTTCACATCTCTGGACCTGTGTTGACCCTCATAGTTAAGGAAACATCATTGTTGAAGGTATCTCAAGCGCCTTCACATGTGTCATCTTTGGCAGTCGGCTCCATTCTCCGAACTGCGGCTCTTCTGATGGTGTCATGCAGTGACCCCACCTAGAAAGACATACTCTCAAAAAAGTGTTTACTTTATTGGATTTCCTGCATGTATAGTCTTCTGCCAGACAGTTCTTCTGGTTATGTACACCTCCGCTGCAGTAAAAACATGTGTGCCTTATATTAGGGTGTGACGGATTGCCATCTGGTGAGGGTTTAGAAGGACTGTTTGTTTTATTTTTTACTAAAATAATAAAATGATATGGGTAGTTACATCTCAGGAAGGGACATCTGCTAATCAGATCTCCTTTTCATAAGCCCATGCCAAAAAATAGTGTACACCTGTGCCCTGCTGGACCAGTATCCTGATCTGTAGGGCCTGTTCTGCAATGGCACACAGCAGGTTCAGGGGTCACAGGTACCCATTTAGCAGCTGCTGCGACAGTCAAGTAACAGCAGTGCAGGGGCTGCATTTAAGAAATGCACCCCTGTTTCAAAAACTCCAGAACTATGAGAATAATATCCTTTTGGTATGTTAAACTATAAATATAAGCCATACCTGAGATTAAGGCATTATGGCTCGCACCTTTGCATAATCATCCAAGCCACATCAATTTGAAATCACACATGTCAGCAAAGTGAGCCAGTCCAGCTGTGGGAGGGTAATGTGTATTCCTCCAGCCAGGCTGTCTTAGCTGCTCCCAGCAAGACTGTAGACCCACGGGTTGCCTCTCTTTGTTCCTTTGTGAGGGAAGGTAACACCCTCACCAGAGAGACAGGCACTTCCCAGGAAGCTGTCCTGGGAATAGGAAACAAAGGGCACACCCATTTACAAAAGAAGTAGCCTCACATCAGGTTGTTGCAAAACAAAAGGGCCTTAGATTCTATTGAGAAGGCAAGGGGCAGGGTAAGTGTAAATAGGAAGAGCACCTTATAGCTGGAGGAAGGTTCTACCATCTTGTTTCGCTCTACCTCTATCTTTCCTTCTTGTGCCCTCCACTACCTATCGCACAACACACTTTGGGTATGATGTCAGAAGGCAAATCCTCTTGTCCTAAGAGCAGGGATTGGACCCTTAAAGCAGACATGCTTATTTCTGATCACCTGTAGATCTTTATCTTCAGAAGAAGGGGTCTCCCACTCCTTCTTTGATTCACTCTTGAACAAAAACCCGAGGAAGATTTAAATGGACATCTGTTGAGAGAGTTGATCTTTCCATAGCCTGCCGCTGGAGGTGAAGACTGAGTGGCCAAGACAAAGGCAACCTCTGTCCCCTTACCATCCACAGGGCACATTGGGGTGGGGGGACTACTGCTGGGACAAGATATACCTCTCTGCCAGCCACAATAGTACCCTGGACCTTACTGTGCAGATGGACATCTGCAGTTGTGTGCCAGCCTCACCATGTTTGGGAGGCCAAGAACAAAGACTTAAACGTACCCTTGAATCCCTGGATTAGGATTCACATCAACCTGAGAGCCAAGACCACCAGGACCCCTTTGTGTTCACCCTCCAAACGACTGGAACTGTGAATAAAGCTGGTTCGACCCAGTTGATGCAATGCATGTCTGTTCCGATTGTTTTGCCTTGCGTGTAATCACAATGGAGGGACACCCATAAAGTGGGCCAGAGACTTTCTCAACCATGCCATCTGCTTCGAGTTTGTCAAGCTCTTTTTCAACTTTCTGTCCATGTGAAAAGGAATGTGCTGATGGTGAAGACAAACTGGTTGGGCAGATGTGTTGATGTGTAACTTTATAGGTTTTACTTTTTTAAGCAGCCTATGACAGAGAACAGCAACTTGAATTTGATGGAAGATCTTCAAAGTAGGAAACATGCACTTGGAAGGAGAAATTAATCTGTTTTGATGCAGGCAGTATGTTCACTGACACTCCATTGTAGATGAGAAGTGAAACATGTATGCCACTGATGTGGACTTTGCACTTGGGAGGTTAGTCTTCACATCTCTGGACCTGTGTTGACCCTCATAGTTAAGGAAACATCATTGTTGAAGGTATCTCAAGCGCCTTCACATGTGTCATCTTTGGCAGTCGGCTCCATTCTCCGAACTGCGGCTCTTCTGATGGTGTCATGCAGTGACCCCACCTAGAAAGACATACTCTCAAAAAAGTGTTTACTTTATTGGATTTCCTGCATGTATAGTCTTCTGCCAGACAGTTCTTCTGGTTATGTAGACCTCCGCTGCAGTAAAAACATGTGTGCCATATATTAGGGTGTGACGGATTGCCATCTGGTGAGGGTTTAGAAGGACTGTTTGTTTTATTTTTTACTAAAATAATAAAATGATATGGGTAGTTACATCTCAGGAAGGGACATCTGCTAATCAGATCTCCTTTTCATAAGCCCATGCCAAAAAATAGTGTACACCTGTGCCCTGCTGAACCAGTATCCTGATCTGTAGTGCCTGTTCTGCAATGGCACACAGCAGGTTCAGGGGTCACAGGTACCCATTTAGCAGCTGCTGCGACAGTCAAGTAACAGCAGTGCAGGGGCTGCATTTAAGAAATGCACCCCTGTTTCAAAAACTCCAGAACTATGAGAATAATATCCTTTTGGTACGTTAAACTTTAAATATAAGCCATACCTGAGATTAAGGCATTATGGCTAGCACCTTTGCATAATCATCCAAGCCACATCAATTTGAAATCACACATGTGTCAGCAAAGTGAGCCAGTCCAGCTGTGGGAGGGTAATGTGTATTCCTCCAGCCAGGCTGTCTTAGCTGCTCCCAGCAAGACTGTAGACCCACGGGTTGCCTCTCTTTGTTCCTTTGTGAGGGAAGGTAACACCCTCACCAGAGAGACAGGCACTTCCCAGGAAGCTGTCCTGGGAATAGGAATCAAAGGGCACACCCATTTACAAAAGGAGTAGCCTCATTTTAGGTTGTTGCAAAACAAAAGGGCCTTAGATTCTATTGAGAAGGCAAGGGGCAGGGTAAGTGTAGATAGGAAGAGCACCTTACAGCTGGAGGAAGGTTCTACCATCTTGTTTCTCTCTACCTCTATCTTTCCTTCTTGTGCCCTCCACTACCTATAGCACAACACACTTTGGGTATGATGTCAGAAGGCAAAGTCCTCTTGTCCTAAGAGCAGGGATTGGACCCTTAAAGCAGACTTGCTTATTTCTGATCACCTGTAGATCTTTATCTTCAGAAGAAGGGGTCTCCCACTCCTTCTTTGATTCACTCTTGAACAAAAACCAGAGGAAGATTTAAATGGACATCTGTTGAGAGAGTTGATCTTTCCAAAGCCTGCCGCTGGAGGTGAAGACTGAGTGGCCAAGACAAAGGCAACCTCTGTCCCCTTACCATCCACAGGGCACATTGGGGTTGGGGGGACTACTGCTGGGACAAGATATGCCTCTCTGCCAGCCACAATAGTACCCTGGACCTCACTGTGCAGATGGACATCTGCAGTTGTGTGCCAGCCTCACCATGTTTGGGAGGCCAAGAACAAAGATTTAAACGTACCCTTGAATCCCTGGATTAGGATTCACATCAACCTGAGAGCCAAGACCACCAGGACCCCTTGGTGTTCACCCTCCAAATGACTGGAACTGTAAATAAAGCTGGTTCGACCCAGTTGATGCAATGCATGTCTGTTCCGATTGTTTTGCCTTGCGTGTAATCACAATGGGGGGACACCCATAAAGTAGGCCAGAGACGTTCTCGACCATGCCATCTGCTTCAAGTTTGTCAAGCTCTTTTTCAACTTTCTGTCCATGTGAAAAGGAATGTGTTGATGGTGAAGACAGACTGGTTGGGCAGAAGTGTTGATGTGTAACTTTATAGGTTTTACTTTTTTAAGCAGCCTATGACAGAGAACAGCAACTTGAATTTGATGGAGGATCTTCAAAGTAGGAAACATGCGCTTGGAAGGAGAAATTAATCTGTTTTGATGCAGGCAGTATGTTCACTGACACTCCATTGTAGATGACAAGTGAAACATGTATGCCATTCATGTGGACTTTGCACTTGGGAGGTTAGTCTTCACATCTCTGGACCTGTGTTGACCCTCATAGTTAAGGAAACATCATTGTTGAAGGTATCTCAAGCGCCTTCACATGTGTCATCTTTGGCAGTCGGCTCCATTCTCCGAACTGCGGCTCTTCTGATGGTGTCATGCAGTGACCCCACCTAGAAAGACATACTCTCAAAAAAGTGTTTACTTTATTGGATTTCCTGCATGTATAGTCTTCTGCCAGACAGTTCTTCTGGTTATGTAGACCTCCGCTGCAGTAAAAACATGTGTGCCATATATTAGGGTGTGACGGATTGCCATCTGGTGAGGGTTTAGAAGGACTGTTTGTTTTATTTTTTACTAAAATAATACAATGATATGGGTAGTTCCATCTCAGGAAGGGACATCTGCTAATCAGATCTCCTTTTCATAAGCCCATGCCAAAAAGTAGTGTACACCTGTGCCCTGCTGGACCAGTATCCTGATCTGTAGTGCCTGTTCTGCAATGGCACACAGCAGGTTCAGGGGTCACAGGTACCTATTTAGCAGCTGCTGCGACAGTCAAGTAACAGCAGTGCAGGGGCTGCATTTAAGAAATGCACCCCTGTTTCAAAAACTCCAGAACTATGAGAATAATATCCTTTTGGCACGTTAAACTTTAAATATAAGCCATACCTGAGATTAAGGCATGGTGGCTAGCACCTTTGCATAATCATCCAAGCCACATCAATTTGAAATCACACATGTGTCAGCAAAGTGAGCCAGTCCGGCTGTGGGAGGGTAATGTGTATTCCTCCAGCCAGGCTGTCTTAGCTGCTCCCAGCAAGACTGTAGACCCACGGGTTGCCTCTCTTTGTTCCTTTGTGAGGGAAGGTAACACCCTCACCAGAGAGACAGGCACTTCCCAGGAAGCTGTCCTGGGAATAGGAATCAAAGGGCACACCCATTTACAAAAGGAGTAGCCTCATATCAGGTTGTTGCAAAACAAAAGGGCCTTAGATTCTATTGAGAAGGCAAGGGGCAGGGTAAGTGTAGATAGGAAGAGCACCTTACAGCTGGAGGAAGGTTCTACCATCTTGTTTACTCTAAATCTATCTTTCCTTCTTGTGCCCTCCACTACCTATAGCACAACACACTTTGGGTATGATGTCAGAAGGCAAAGTCCTCTTGTCCTAAGAGAAGGGATTGGACCCTTAAAGCAGACTTGCTTATTTGCTTATTTCTGATCACCTGAAGATCTTTATCTTCAGAAGAAGGGGTCTCCCACTCCTTCTTCGATTCACTCTTGAACAAAAACCCGAGGAAGATTTAAATGGACGTCTGTTGAGAGAGTTGATCTTTCCAAAGCCTGCCACTGGAGGTGAAGACTGAGTGGCCAAGACAAAGGCAACCTCTTTCCCCTTACCATCCACAGGGCACATTGGGGGTGGGGGGACTACTGCTGGGACAATATATGCCTCTCTGCCAGCCACAACAGTACCCTAGATCTCACTGTGCAGATGGACATCTGCAGTTGTGTGCCAGCCTCACCATGTTTGGGAGGCCAAGAACAAAGACTTAAACATACCCTTGAATCCCTGGATTAGGATTCACATCAACCTGAGAGCCAAGACCACCAGGACCCCTGTGCATAAAGCTGGTTCGACCCAGTTGAACCAACAAGACCCACTGGTGCTACCTTTGGCACTCACCTAATCTATGAACTACTCTGTTGCATCTTTCGAACCAGTTTGCTGTGCAACATGCTAGCCCAGTGTGTCATTGCCTTGGTTCGAACAAGAAGCCATTGCTGCACCCACACCATTCAAACCGCTTTTCAAACCACTAGCATTGCCGTTGCATATATTCATCGATAGTCGACCCGACCATGGGTGACCTATCGTACTGTGACCTTCGAACACTGCATCGGACCACCTGACTCGAACTGCGCAGTCACCATCATCTTTGCATCACTCCGACTGTCGAATCTACCCTGGTGACCCTCATGATCTGCACTTCTTGAGCATCTCTTTGAACCACAGCAAGCCTCAGTTTGATGCTGGAACCAACCACTCATTACCAGCCCGCATTGAGAACCGCTGGAAGCAGTGCGGCTCTAGCTTCCCGGTTATGGCCGCTAACTACTGGAATGCCATACCCCAAGATCTCAGGACTGACCCCTCACTCTGGTCATTCCGAAAAGAAGCTCAAAACCTGGCTCTTCAAACAAGACCTAAAAAATAACCACTAATCTTACTATCATCCGCACCCAGTCCCACTAGATGGGGAGAGCTGCCCAAAGGGACCCAGAGACCACCCTACCATACAATTGGCATTATATGAATACCCACCTGATGCTGGACTTAGTAGCTCCCTTCTTTGCATGTAATTTGTTGCACCCGCACCTTGCCTCTGAATAAGCCCTAAGCAACTGGATGTAACAAAATCCTTGAACTCAAAGTTTGATCTAGCCTGAATGTACCAGGATGCAACCAATTCCTACGCACCAGATTAAGACTAAGTTGAAAGTATGTACTAGATTATGACTAAGTTGAAAGTTACTGAATGTAACCAACTCCTTAAACACACACGTAGGCTGTAAGTATGTACAGGAATATGACTAAATTGAAAGTAACTGGATGTAACCTACTCCCTAAGCATATACATATGAGTAAGCTTGAAAGTAACTGGATGTAACCAACTTCATGATGCCCAAGATCGTTTTTGTACCTGTTTGTAACCATATTCTTAAGAACAAGCACCCAGATGCCACAGGGTTAGGTGCGCTATATAAATGTAATGAATAAATAAATAAATACATTTGACCTGACTCAGTGGTTACCGAACAACTCGAACCCGCTCGTCATTAAGTTGCTGCCTCGTCGAACTGCACCTCGGAGAATCAGGATCACAGTTTCAATCCATCACCAGGAGTTACCACGACTCGAAGTGGACCGGATTTTCAAATTACACTTGTGGAGCCATCTGAGCTGCATCATTCGAATGCCACACTTGAACTGCTCAGAGCCACCGTTTCGAACCAGCATGATGCCTGCTCCCCACTTGGGGGTTACATGATCAGCCACACCCGAACATGGCTTGATCGGCTTGCACAGCATGAAGAAGACTGGCTCAATGCTGTCGAACTGCCAAGAACCGCATATTATTGACTACTAACTACTCTGTGCTCCAGTTATGGGCCCTGGAGACTAGTTTGGCCACTTCACTCCCTTTTTGCAGCAGAACATATCCTTTTTACAAACATTGAGGTTATTATTGACTTTCACATTGAGTTTATTTCCTTTCATCCCTGATTCATTAACCAGAGTGCTGCATCTTGCTATCTGCATATTCTGTGTGCTTTCCTTAGGGGTGGATTTTGTGTAGTGTTTTACTAATTTGTTTTTTCTGCAGAAGGTGTGGTTAATTAAAGTATACATATTTGTGTAGAACCTTCATTGGACATTCCCTTTATTTTAAACTATTATGCTTTGCTGTTTGGGTTGCTTCTGAATCACATTCAGACCCCTCTCAAGAACATAGTCTTCCCTCGGCCCAGGTACCATGCGCCTGTTTTACCTTTATGAATGGAATCACTCTTGTTTTGTAGCAGTTTGAGGGCTGAGTAGGTGCTTTAGCCACTGCTCACCCTTGTACTGCTGCGGGAAGAAGTAAATTTGTCACATACCGTGATCCTCATGCGATGCTGGGAGGGGTGCGTTGATGCTTGAAAGTTGTAGACACATGCATCATGATCCCAGGATCCCTGACAGACCAGGTCATCCTGCTCACCCATAAAGGACATCAAAGAATCATGGAATTGAAGGCTAGTCTAAAATGTTAAGGGCCTCATCCTGAGTTGGGCGGTATCCCGCCTGCAAAACCGCCCAACTTTATTTATGTTAGCACCCACCCGTCTAGTGATATCACCTCTGGATCATGGATTGCGTGCTAACTGTTACGCCACATTCCCCATTGGGTCTATTGGACTCAATGGGGCATTTTTGGTGCAATTACCGTGCAGTCATACTGCCAGTGGTAATTGCGCTGAAAAGTGGCATTTTTCCGGCGTGTTTACCCCCAGCTATCAGCTGGGGGTAAAGACACCAGACTCAAAATTGGGTGGACCCTTCAATGCAGCAGTAACACTGTTACCCCGCACATTTAAAGGCTACCGCCCAATTCGTGATGAACAAAGTTACATGATACTAGGCCCAAGCATGATGATCCAGGAACCAGGGAAATGGCAACCCATCTTCACCTATCTGCTTGCAAGTCTGGGGGATGTAAGAAAGCAATTTTTTCAAAGTAAGGCAGACACAAGTGACCACAGTTCAAGGGTGTTTACCGAACCTTATCAATGGTGTGATAAACACCTATCTAAACCTAAATCTAAGATGGGATCAAGCTATGACCATCAAATAATAATAAACCAGTCCTAGTGGAGTCTCGTCAAAATAAAAGGGCCTATACTAAAAAAACCTATTGCCAATTCTTACTGCTAATTTATAAATAGTGTGGGGGAATTTTCATGAAAAAGAAAGAAGTGTTCACACAATGATAAGTCAGGATGTTCAGGCCGTTGGCCACCCTTCCCCACGTTTTCAGCATGGGACAAGGAGGTTCACTCAAGCATAGCACACTCTTGGGCTTCTTCGGAATGAGGACACAGTTCTATCACAAGCATCAGGGCCTTCTATGTCCAAGTCTCTTAAGTTATCAAAAGTCACTTGATCGAGAGGACCTGATGTATCAAACAAACAAAAAAGTTCCTTTCCAAGTATTCACTCTTCACCCTGGATCCCCCTCAGCCGGGCTTGGATCCCCTTTTGTACCACAATCTTCTCTCAGGTGACTCACAGTTCACCCCGGATCTCCTCAGTTGGGCTCAGACCCCCTTTTCACAATTAGTCTCCCTCAGCCAGACTCGGACCAATTACAGTTCGTATATCTGCCTTTTCACAATTAGTCTCCCTAAGCCGGGCTCGGACCAATTACAGTTTGTATATCTTTTCTCAGGTGACTCGCAGTTCACCCCGGATCCTCCTCAGTCGGCTCAGATCCCCTTTTCACAATTAGTCTCGCTCAACCAGGCTCGGGCCAATTATAGTTCTTATTTGCTATCGAAGACTTTCGAATGTGCACAGGGTTTGGCTTGACCCGCTGCAGGACCACTTCGCTTTTACAGTTTACAGTTTTACACTCTCGGTTGGATACCTTAGAGACCTTCGAATGAGCACCCATGTGGTGCCGGACCACTCTGTCTAAGGCATATACTTTGGTTTCAAAAGTTCACTCACTTCTTGGATATTCAATTATATTTGCATCGCCCATCACATACACTTTAAACTCTGTTCTTTGAAGATTTCTTCATACAATGTCGCCGCTTGCAACCTTGCGTCTTAACACAGACTAGTATGCTATCAGTCTCCCCGACTCACCGGATGTGCTGACTTTACTGAGCGGCTTTGTTGTCAGAGCCAAGGACAGTACCACAGCGACAATCACTCCTCCTCACCTCAGGCATTGATGCGGGAAAGCCCCAGGTACTTTCGATACACAATGCACCTTTCTTCAGCTTTGATTCCCTGTCTTATGTTTCTTATACATGAGGGCTCGTGAAAGTAACATTTTTCTTTCTCTGAAAAGGCCAAGTGCAATTCCCTCCTTGCAACCCTTTCTGGTCTCTCCATCTTTCTCCTCGTAATAAACTGCCATCCGTGTGGGGAAGTCTGATGGAGGTCAGGTGTGTGTTATTATCAGTAATTGTCCCACTCTGCCTGACTCTTGAGTTGGCACATGTCAGGTATACAGCTCTGGTGTTAGTTTGTTGTCACTCACGGTAAACTGTCTGTGAGAACGTGTTCGTTTCGTGAAAGGGGGGGGGGTTGAGTTCCTAGGTATCCTACCTAGTAGGATGGGGAAAAGGTGTTACCGCATCTCACCCTCCGGTGTCCCACTTCCGCTCCCCGAGGACCCCTCATCTAGGTGATCCTCCCGCACTGGTCCAGCCCCAGGTACTGGATCGAAAAGCAATGGCCTTTTCCTGGTCACCTGGATGACAGATCCCCGGGGACTGGCGGGTGAGACACCTTCAGGTTTCTCACATACCCTTACCCTTTGTCCAGGTTATTCGTTGTTAAGACCTGGGAGAGAACAGGGATGAGATATGTCCAAGAACTCTTGCATATTCCATTGATTTTCGTTCGTTGATGTAGGTAGAGGTGGAGTGGTTTTATTGCTCTCTCTAAAGTAACCTATGAACTGGGCTCTAAGGGTTAACTCGGGTTTCATAAGTTCTTTACATCTTTAAGGAGTTTCATGGGGTTCTGATTTTTCCCAGTGCCATATTTTTGGGAGAGTTTTGGGAGTACCAATTTGACTGCCAGCCATTCTGGGGTAAAAAATCTCCAAAGGGAGGTGGGGTTTCCTGCAAGAGAGTAGAAAAGGTAGGGAAATCCCGACCCAGAATAACTTCCTCAGGGAGTTCTGGGAGTGACGTTAGAGAATAGTTTACAGCTTGAAGAGAGTGCTCCAGGCCATACACCACGGGCAGTAGTAGCGAGGTACCGGCAGAAATGCCAGGATGTAAAATGGGTCCAGAATGGGGTAGTGGTGACATGGCAAGATTTATCGAGCAAATGTTTAGAAGGATGCAGAATGTCGAGCAGGAGTCAAATGGGGCCCAGGCAGCGGCAACCCCTAGAGGGGTTTGGGAGAGGCCCGCTGAGCCCACTTTCATGCAGGGGCACTGGTGGGGTCCGGCCCCCTCGTAGCTGGGGGAGGTACAGGTGCAGCAGACGGTCTGGGAGAGAGGAGAAACAAGGCCCAGTACCGATGGGGGAGCAAGCAGGGGCAATGCCACCCGCAAGTAGGGGTGCAGCAGCTCCTTAGGGGGGTCCTCCCCAGGGGGGCAACAGAAGGCGGGGTTGTGAAAGACACTGGTCCATGGTCTGATGACCAACCCTCAGCCTTAGGGGCACAGGGATAGACAGTGCCCTAGTAGCGATTGCTCCATTAATGTCAGGGAGGTCGTCATTGGCTTGGCATATTCCAAAGCGGGTAAAGGAGCACATTTGGGTGCAGAAGTATTTTGATTTGTTTTCATTATTGTCGCTGGAGACAGTGAGTGCCATCATTACAATCATCAAAGAGGAATGTAAGGAAAGAGCGAAAAGGTATAGGCCAGAGGAGACGTTTGGTAACTGGACCAAGGCATTTTCTTTGTTAGCTGCAGTGATAATGGAGACGTTCCCCAAGCAGCAGGCCACATTATTGAAGTACAGGAACACAATTGGGGATGAATACTGCTGTTCTGGTTCAACAGGTTGGGTTGATTATGACTGTGCTTTCAGGTCTAAGATGGCCCAAGGCCCCTAATGACATGGGATCAAAAGGACATGGAAGGTTGGGTAGCCTATATGGGGGGAAAGGAGAGGTCCAGTCAGTCGAGGGGGGAGGAGGGTAAGACTCCATAGCGGGCTTGGTACGGTAAGTTTGACGAGGGGAAAAAAGAGAGTTGGCAGCCCTTTTGCCAAGGCAAACAGGCCACGAGGGGCAAGGAGTGATCATGCAAGAGCAGCTTGCAGGTTGCCGGCAGTGAAAACACGGGATGGGGCAGTGGGGGAGGGAATGGCTCCTGCAACCTTTTTAAAGGGGGTTACTGTCACTGTGGTGCAAATTGCAAGTTTTCACACGAATGCGTGAAATGTAGGGGCGTACACCCATCTACAGCATGTCACAAGGCCCATGGGTCTCAGAGGGACACGATAGGGAGTGGCTGGTAAAGGGCCTGTCTCCGGTTAACAGGACACAGCAAGGAGGGAGCTAGAGGGAAAGCTGTGATAGCGGGCCACCCCACTGGCCCCCTGCATCCAGCTCGCCTCCCCTCTCCTGAGGGGGGTGGAACGGGCGTGCCTCCAGAGTCCAGCTGAAACCAGCTGGCCCTGTGCAGGCACATAAAATGGGCCGAACTGCAGGAGGTAATCCTTTTGGCAGCCCATCACCCTCCCTCCCAAGTGAGTGTTACAGGTAATGAGGGTTGCGCAGGCTTGTCTGTTGGATGCAGTAACCACATTTTCTTTTCAAATAGGGATGTTTTGCAATGTTTATAATATGTTACTTTCTGTCACAGGCCGGGTTACAAGGGCGGTCCTACAGAAGGAGGAGCGCTGTGGGTGCTGCCGCGAGCTATACCTGCTGCATGAGTCAGGATGGCGTTCAACAGGCACTGACCCCATAAGGGACAGTTGGGACTCCTCAACAACTGATTGCAGTGATCCGGGACTCACTCTATACAACGTTATGGGAATGACTGGCCTGGCAGTTGGTCAACCAGAGGTGGTCTATTCTCGCTAGAGCGGAAACACGAAGTGACTGTGTCACCTGGAAATTTGCCAAACTGAAGTGCGGAGAACTCACTGGTTTGTGAAACCCCGGGAATGGCGAGAAGCCACCGGGGAGGTATTTTGTATGCCAGGAACTCTTGTGTCGGGAGTGAGGCCAGGACCGCCCGTTAGGATGACTCCAATAAAGTGACCATGTTTATTTCAATCTGAAAAATTGTCATCTGTGTAAATTATTTGGATTGGAGGCTGGGGGCTTTTGCAGGAGTTAGCCCTGCTATGTCCTTTGCCTGCTATCCCGTGTTAATTAGAATGGAGCATCGATTGTTCTCCGCCTGAAAACAGTGGTGGCACAAATGTTAAGTGATGCAGCATGATTTTAAGGTTTCAATCTCGCATTCGGTAGATGAGTTAAATAATAATGCCTACATTGCACGGTGTTTCAAGGTGTATAGTCTCCAACCACACGCATGCAATGCACATCTCTCAACTGGTCTGTGTGAGCAGTGATGCCCAGGAAGAGGGATGATGCATGGGAAACATGACCAGAGGAAATGGCATAAAGGAAAACAAAGTCAGTCGTTCTCTGATGCTGGGAAACTGATTCACACCTGCCCCTGCAGTGCCCTCCTGCCCACTCTGTGCCACCCTCTTCGACTGCCCCTGAGCAGGTACAAAACCTGTGTGTGCAGAGCATTTATTTAGAACATCACACAACACAGTCACACCTATTACTTACAGTGCTACGAATTGGTAACAACTGCAGTATCAGACATGACGTTGTTATTGGAGGGGTAGGAAGGAGCTTGTGGGGGGGGGGGGTGCTTACATTTGGGAGTCTTGGTGAACTGCTCACCAAGACCCATGCCTCATTTTCTGTATGTCGGAATTCTGCTATCCCTGGAGTGTGTAAGCTGTACACACAAAACATGTTGGCACCATATAAAACAAATAACCTACATTTAAATAATATATATGAAAACTGGCACCTAGCATCTGACTTTCGTGCCTGGCTGGCAGGAAGCCTGACATGAAAGTTGGCTTCTATGGTTGCCAACCCTGCTGATTTTATCGCGCGCCTCATTCCAGCTGGCAATGAGCGGTGTTTGTGGATACAGAGACAGGTGGCTCATTGCTCGGGGACCCGGGGTTCGCTGGCGACCTGTGGTTGCCGTGGCTGGGTCGACTTCTTGAGCTGTGCTGAACTGCAGGGGAGTGTACAGCACAGGTACAGCTGGCGAGCTGGTGACATCAACAGTGTTTACCTTCCCGGCACCTATCCCTCTGGTGTTGTGAGCTGTGGGTGGAGACCCAACCCTGACGCGCTGGGTGCGCGAGTGTGTGCAAAGGAGGACGGGGAAACTGCAAGTGTGCAAATTCCCCAGCTATCTGCAGCTTACGTTCAGAAGGGCTCAATCCGCTTTGGCAAACTGACGTCTGCAGCCCAGGGATTGGGAAGAGATAGAGAGAAGCTTTAAAGACAGGCCGAGCTGGCAGCAGCGGCCGCCTGGGGCTCCAGCCTTCCTGCTCAGCCTCTCATGCACACCTCTCCCCCCTTCCCTCGCAGCAACCCCTGGAGGGGGTATAGCTGGGGGTCTCTCTGGGTACAGCAAGGAGGGCTCCCACCTGCTTCCAGTGAACTGGACCACTCGAGATTTTCCTTTTACTAAAGCAACTTTTTGGCACAACAAATGTACAACTTTCTACAAAAATCTCACCAAAAATATAAAAATAAATGAGGATCTTCGTATCAGAATAAACTGGACTTCTGGGGACATTTGCAAGACAATCGTCCCACAAAGGAAGCTTTGCAAGACCTGAGGGGCCTTGGAATTGATTTTTGGGGTTTACTTGCTGTTGTCTGCCGGGGCGCTCAAGAGTTAGCCGTTTGGCATTTTGCATTGCTGCACGAGGCATGGATGCATATCGGTATAATCGATTCCCAGCTGAGCAAGAGGAGGAGTTGCAACAATCGCTCCAACAGCAGCCGTCACAGTACGACTACCGACTGATCGTTGGGGATGTTCGCGAACCACCACCACTGTCGCCTCAGCCGCAGCCCTGTGTGACTGCCCTAAACTCTTGCTCGCCCTTGCACCCACATGGGCATGAGACGGCAGCTCAGAGGTACAGTGCCACTCGGCTGCAGGCGGGGTACGAGCCCGAAAGGTAAGCTGTGAAGTCGCGCAAACACTAGATTCAGGCGCATGGCGGGGCACTGGTGCACATGGAAGCCATATTTGTTTGACTTAGGTTGGTGGGTAGGGTTAGCAGGTGACTCTGTCTCACTGTCGACCCCTTTTTCCAGTCATGGCCTTTCCTTTTAAAAATCATTGGTATCAGGTGCTCCAGTCAATAATCTCAAATAAAGTTAACAAAGACTGCCCCTTCCAGGGTGCATTACTTTGGTAATACCAAATTCAGGGCTGGAAAAGTGTTGCGTTGATTGCATGGAGTCAACCTATCAGTGTGAGATGCTCTTACAAGGATAGTGAAGATCTTCCTCCCAAGATCCTCCTTGATTGGGCTCTAGCTTCTCTGATGCCTGCCCCATATGCCCATCATGCTAGTTGCTTGGAAACGAGAAGACCCATGGTATCACACCACTTATTGACTGACACTGTGTGAACATTTCCTCTATAGCTCCACAAGACTGCATGCCAATCTTGACTGGGGATTGTTGGTAAGGCTATGATATGACCAAAGAGTTTTGGCCTCGCTCCTGATTGGATGCTGTGCCTGGTTGGGCAGATATATTTTCTTGAGTCACAAAAACACCCTTTTGGCACGAATTCTAAATAAATATGTTTTTAATTGATGATTTGTAAGGGCCAAACATATATGGTAAATGCTTGCTTCAGAGCTTACCAACAGCAGAGGAATAGGGGTGGGGTAGAAGGATGAGGAGAGGAGAGGTGTGATGGGATAGGAAGGATACAAAAAATATATCAACCACAGGTTGAACAGAATCTACATTTTTTGTTGACTAAAGTGTTAGAATCCTCAAATTGCTGAAGTGTTCAATGATAAGATCCACGAGTTGTCGCCTAACTCAGGATAATGGGCCAACAGGCTAACCCGTCTGAGGTGGTAATTCCTGCTTACGAAGGTCGGATCTTTTCTTTAAACATCTCCCAAATTTTGTGAGGTCTTTTTGTTCTTTCAAGTTCACTGGGCGTTTATTCCAGAGTTAAGAGAAGTTTGGCACCGATTCCTGTCTTCGGTGGTCTTTTCAGTTGACTAAGTGTGTGCTTTAGCGGCAAAGCCAAGAGGTAAGGGGACTGAGAGTGATGTAAATAGCGGTCTCCACTCGTGAGGGAGCCCTTGCATCCCTGCCGGGTCTGGCGCGGAGAAGGTGGAGAACAGGCATTGATTGCCACCTGGATTGCGGACACAATGTGTCCATGAAATCAGAGGTGATGCGTTGGTGCTCCATAATCCACTTTTCTGCTGCTCCCTTAAGGGCAGGTGCGTAAAAGCAAAACGTACTCCCGGAGGATGCAAGACACCTACTCACACTGTAGATGCTTACACTACCTATCTGCAAAATGCAACAGATTTGCAAAGGAAAAACAGAGCAGAAAGGTTCTCACACTTGTCTGAATCTTGGTGTTGCACTCTCATGCTTCCCCATAATCAGCTTCACCAAAGTTCAGGGAGCTGTGCACTTCCTCTGCCCCAGTGAATTGGGCGCATTTTGCTCACGTGTACTGTAAATATCGCAAGCCGGTGCACATGTCCTTGGGGATTGGCCCAATAGCGTCAGAGGATGCTCGGGGAGGTGGGAAACGTGATAGTGTTTTGTTATGGGAAATTCTATCGCAAAGAGAGCACATTTTCTAGGAGTGTGGGAGATGGTCACATAATGAGCTGGTGCCAAATAGTTGTTGTTTGGAATATCTGACCGTCAAACCGGATAAAGATAATATTTAAAATTAACAAAAAACGTTCTTTTACATTTATGTTCCAAGTTATGTGGGTAGTCTGAATTTTGAATGAAAACCTAGCTCTGCGACTCAACCAAACACTGCACATCAGTAAGAGGGACAAGCGCACATTATTATGACTGGCTATTTATAAAGCGCGTAATACCTAAACGCTAATCCGGGATTCGAACCTGTGGTACTCTATGTCGAATTTGTTCCCAGAAAGCGCGTTGCCACCGAGCTATACGACCGAATGGTTACAGAAGAGAACAGCCCTTACCACATAGCATTTCCTGTTGGCAAACCATTTTGTCTACATTTACAGTTAGTGGGAAACGTATAACAGAACCGGAAAGAGGTGTGGGTGCGCATCAGGGGGTGGGCTATATAGAGTTACTGCCAGGAGGGATAATGGGCTCGATGGCATTGCAGGGTGTGCCTTGGCGCGCCTTGAAGACCAGGGTCCTGATTTCTTTTCTTAGTGTCATGGCGGTGGAATTGTGATGGGTGTGAAGTTCGACAGCTCATTGGGCACAGGTGAAGAATGCTTGTTTCCAGGTTCTTTCTTTTTACATTTCTGCTGCTCTAGTCTGACCAGGGCCTTGCTACTGGTGATGCATTGACCGCCAGAGATGCACTGGTGTAACAGGGGCCCCCGCAGCCCCCACGGTGCTGTGAGCCCCACCACTGAATGTCCTGGGAGGGGGTCCGCCTTGGACAGCGTAACAGAAATAATTTCTTTATGAAGGTAGAGTGACAACAAAAAGAAACAATTTCTTTTTGAACTCCGAGGGCTCCCCCCACCAATGACATGGAAACCTCTAAGCTGGAGGCCTCAATGTCATGGGGTGGGGGGAGTTCTATGACTTCAAAAATAAAGTTTCTTTTTGAAGTCACTCTGCCCTTATAAAGAAATTAGTTCCATTATGATTCGGTCCTTAATGGAAATAATTTCTTGATGAAGTCAGAGTGACTTCAAAAAGAATTTTTTTTTTTTTTGGAAGTAATAGGGCTCCCCTCAACCCCATGACGTGTGCGTGTGTGAGTGTATGGTGAAAGGGTTCACACTTAAATGTATAGGTGGCTGCCTGTGTGAGTCTATGATAAAGGGTGCACACTTAAATTTATGGGTGGCTGCCTGGGGGGTGTGCCTGTATGCTGAAAGGGTGCACACTTAAACCTATGGGTGGCTGCCTGGGTGTGCCTGTGTGGTGAAAGGGTGCACACTTAAATGTATGGGTGGCTGGTTATGCGTCTGTGTGTATGGTGAAGGATGTATGCGCTTATGTTCAGGGGCGCAACAAAACCTACATTTCGGAGGGGCGGGTGCTCTCCCTTCAAATGTTATGATATGATATGATATGACATTTATAACGCACTTATACACACGTGTTTCAAGGCGCAAAGAGGCAAGGAAGGAGGAACAGAGAGAAGACAGACACCACTCTTACTAGGCCAGGTGTCATTCAGATTGCACAAGTGCAAGGGAAGGGGGAAAGAAAAGTGTGGGGGGGTGCAGTACATGGGATAATAAATAATCACATAAAATAAATAAAGCAAGGCCAGCTGGTGGCAAGTGCAGTGTGAGTGCAAACATAAGTGCTGGTTTGGGGACTGTAGGGATACAGAAAAACAGTCCCTAGGTGCAGGGTTGCCAGGGAGGCAGCGCAAACATGCAACTGGCAGGGCTAGGGCCTGAGTTCAGATGGGTGGTCAGGTAACCCGTGCAGTCTTATTGTCAGTGAGGACTTCCGCAGGGGAGAGGGGGGGAGAAAGCAGAAGCAAAGAGAAAGATTTTTAGGTGCTTCCGGAACCGAACATGGTTCTCCTTAAGTTTCAGGGGGGCGGGGAGGCTGTTCCAGAGGGAGGCTCCAGCCGAAGAGAGAGATTTACCACCAACTCGTTTGTTGGAGAAGCGATTGACCGTGAGGGAGTTGGAGGTGGATGAGCAAAGAGCTCGAGAGGGAAGATATTTAGGAAGAAAGAGTTGAAGGTATTGAGGCCCCATGCCCCAGAAGGCCTTGTGGATGATGCAGAGGGTTTTGAACTTAATCCTCGCAGCCACAGGGAGCCAGTGCAGAGATTTCAGTCCTGGAGAGATACGATCCCTGGGCTAGAGGCCAAGGACAAGTCTCGCAGTCCTGTTCCGGATGAGTTGCAGAGGGCGTAGAGTCGAAGCAGGCAGATTAAGAAAGAGGCTGTTGTAGTAGTCAAGCCTGGAGAGAACCAGAGCTCTGGAGAGGAAAGGAAGAATACCTCTCAGGAGGTGCAGCTGGTAGTGTGACTTCTTAGAGATGTCAGAGATGTGAGGGGAGAAAGAGAGTGTGGAGTTGAAGATGACCCCTAGGTTTTTAGCCTTGCAGGTGGGAGCAGGAAGAGGGCCAAGAGAGGCCGGCCAGAGAGCTACAGGAAAGGAGGAAGTGGGTGTGGCGATGAGGAGAATCTAAGTCTTACTGGCATTAAGGCAGAGGTCATTGGCGGCACACCACTCCTGGATAGCAGACAGACAGTCAGAGATGAGGGAGGGGGAAGAGGTGGCTGAAGGTAGCCTGAAACTGAGCTGAGTGTTATTCGCATAGCACTGAAAGTTGGGGCAGAGACTGGCAATGCGGTGGGCAAGGTGTGCCAGGTATTGGTTGAACAGCCTGGGAGAGCGATTAGACCTCTGGTGGACACCACAGGTAGAGAAAAAGATGGCAGAGAGGAAGGACCCAAGTTGGACCTGGGAGGGTCTGTCAGAGGAAGGAAGTCAGCCACTAGCCACGCCAGGGCCTGACCAGTGATACCTAGGTTATCACGGAGACACTTTAGCAGTTTAGCATGGTTGACAGTGTCAAAGGCAGAAGAGAGATCAGGCAAGATGAGGACACAGGGGATGTTAGAGTCAAGGTTGGAGAGCAGGTCCTCACAGATGTTCAGGAGAGCGGTTTCCATGCTTCTGGCAGCTCTGAAGCCAGACTGATGGTCATGAAGACAACCAACAGATTCAGTGTGGAGATTAAGCTGGGAGATATGATATGGCATTGGTAACCCGCCTATACACAAGTGTTTCAAGGCGCGACGAGGCAGGGAGGGGGAAACAAGGGGAAGGCAGACAACGATCCTACTAGGCCAGGTGTCATTCAGACCGCGCAAATGCAGGGGTAGGGGGAAAGGAAAAAGTGCAAGGGGAAGGGGTGGGGGAAGTGCAGTACAAAGTAAGTAGAATAAAAAATAAATAAATAGGGCCAGCTGGTGGCAAGTGCAAGGTAAGTGCAGACAAGTGCTGGGAAGGGGGGGCTGTAGGGATACAGAGACAGTCCCACAGTGCAGGGGTTGCCAGGGAGGCAGTGCAAGTGGAGAGTGGCTGGGCCCAGAACCGAGGTCGGTGAGGGTGGCCCAGTTGCAGATTCAGTGCAGTTTCAGTGAAGAATTTAGCAGGGGAGAGGGAGACAGAAAGCAGAAGCAAAGAGGAAGGTTTTGAGGTGCTCCCGGAACCGGAGATGGTTCTCCTCAAGTTTCAGGGAGGCAGGAAGGCTGTTCCAGAGGGAGGCCCCTGCCACGGAGAGAGATCTACCCCCAGCTCGTTACTTCGAGAAGCGGCTGACCCTGAGGGAGTTGGAGACGGATGTGCGAAGGGCTTGGGAAGGAAGATATTTAGGAAGAGAGAGTTGAAGGTATTTAGGCCCCAGGCCGCAGAAGGCCTTGTGGACAATGCAGAGGGTTTTGAACTTAATCCTTGCAGCCACTGGGAGCCAGTGTAGAGATTTCAGTCCTGGAGAGATACGGTCCCTGAGCTTGAGGCCAAGGACAAGTCTCGCAGTTCTGTTCTGGATGAGTTGCAGAGGGCGGAGAGTGGAGGCAGGCAGATTAAGATAGAGGCTGTTACAGTAGTCCAGCTTCGAGAGAACCAGGGCTCGGGAGACAGTGAGCTTCTGGGGGAAGGAGAGGAAGGGAAGAATACCTCTGAGGAGGTGCAGCTGGTAGTGTGACTTCTTAGAGACGTCAGATATATGAGGAGAGAAGGAGAGTGTGGAGTCGAAGATGACCCCAAGGTTTTTTGCCTTGCAGGTAGGAGCAGAAAGAGGGCCAAGAGAGGCTGGCCAGAGAGCTGCAGGGATGGCCAGTTTCTCCAGGAGCTTGCCCAGGAAGGAAGTTGTGGAGATTGGGCAATAGTTGGCCAGGCAGGAGGGATCAGCAGAGGGTTTCCTAAGAAGAGGGTGCACAAGGGGATGCTTCAGGGAGGATGGGAAGACTCCAGTGGCGAAGGAGTGGTTGCAGAAGTCAGCCAAAGCAGGAGCCAGGGTGTCAATGTGGTCCTTGATGGTTTTGGAGGAACAGGGGTGAACCTGTTTTGTCGAGCCTTTCATAGATCAGACTTGTCTAGAAACCTCATCTGTAGAGAACAGGGGAAAGGCAGAGAAGGAGGGAGGAGAGGTGGCTGCAGAGGGGTCAGAGGAAGAGCAGGGAGTATAGGGAGGGAGGGAGAGGAGGAGAGTGAGCATAGGATGTCCTGTGTTTTAGAGATGAAGTGAGAAGCCAGTGCCGTGCAGAGGGCCTTGGAAGGGATAGGAGGGGTAGAGACTGCAGCAGTATTGGCCAGTTCCTTGCAGATTTGAAAGGGTTCAGCCGGGTTATTAGATGCCGCAGAGATGTGGGCTTGTATATGAGCTCTCTTCTTGGTGAGGACAGAGAGCCGGTATAGCGTTTGGAGCAGGCCGCAGGCCAGTTTGCCGGAGGATGTACAAGAGGCACGCCATTTCCTCTCAGCCACCCTGCACTTTCGTTTAAGGCCGACGTGGTCTGAGTCGTACCAGGAGTTGCACTTGGCTTTGGGCTTTAGGCGGATCCTCATGACAGGGGCAAGGATATCAAGAGTATCAGATATAGCAGAGTGGAGCATGGAAAGGGCTGTGTCAGGGTGGGAATCAGCCAAAGGGGGAGGGGGAGTGAGAAAGTGGCGGCGAAAGCCTCAACTGATACACGCTTCATGGGTCGGATGACAGAGAAGGTGGGTGGCAGTGATGGAGGTGGCTTAGCCTGTGGGGTAGAGAGGGTGAGGTAGGAAGAAAGGAGAAAGTGATCACTACAGGAGAGAGGAGTGGTGAGAGGGATAGAAAGGGGAAGGTCTGAGGACATCAGAACATCAAGAGTGTGCCCTGCAGAGTGAGTCGGGCCAGAGGGGAGAATGGTGAGTGAGAGAGAGTCACAGAGGTCATGAAAGAGTCCAGAGGGAGCACAGGTGGCATCCAGGTGGATGTTGAAGTCTCCAAGAAGGAGGAGTTGAGTGGTCGAGGCCAGGAGTGAGGAGGAGAGGTCCGCCCATTCAGAGAGGAAGGAGGAAATCTGACCAGGTGGCTGAAAGATAGTAGCCACAGTAAGGGAATGGCTAGGGGAGAGAGAGAGCCAGCAGAGGAGGCATTCAAAAGAGGAGTAGGCCTGCATATGGATGACAGAGGCAGGAATCCACTCGGGAAGCTCAGGGCTACCCCCCCTCAGGAGCGGTTGGACCTGGGTGCAGAGAAGATCTTGTAGCTGTCAGGGAGGAGCATGTCAAAGCTTGTGACAGACTCTTGGTGAGTCCAAGGACATCTAGGTCAAGTTCT
Source organism: Ambystoma mexicanum (assembly GCF_040938575.1). Lineage (NCBI taxonomy): Eukaryota > Metazoa > Chordata > Amphibia > Caudata > Ambystomatidae > Ambystoma > Ambystoma mexicanum. The sequence continues at coordinate 1,040,273,677 of NC_090936.1, forward strand.
TCCAGAAGGCGGCAGATGTCAGAGGTTGCCATCCTTGAAGGACCTTTCGGGGCGGGGGGTACAGATCAGAGGTACGCCCTGTGGAGGTGTGAAAGGAGCCCGAAGGGGGGCAGAAAGGGAATGAGAGGGCAAGGTAGCCAAGGAGGTAGCAGCAGGGGAGGGAGGCGAGGAGGCCGTGGAAGGGGGAGAGGGGACAGCAGGAGAAAAAAGGAAATTGATGAGGCGCTTGAAGCGTCTATCAAAGAGGTGAAGGTTGGCCTGAGGGCCTTGGACCAGAATGGTCCCATTAGAATGCACATTAATGATGACCTTTAAGGAATGGAAGGAGCCGAGGAGGGCATACACCGGGTGCCACCATTAATAGGAGAGGAAGAGAAAGGAGCGAGCACAGCAACCATATATAGGGTCCATAGGTCTGTCGAGGGGACGACAAAGAGGATGTCAGTGAGAGTTTCCTTGGAGGAGGCACTTGTATAGGTGCCAGCGATAGGAAGGCCTGGGTTGGAGACCAGGATATCCTTTTTAAACTTCTTCCTACAAGATTTCGTGAGGAGAGCAGGATAGTCAATACAATAGGGAAGCAGTTAGAAAAGATAGGAGAGACAGAGAGCACCATAAAGTTGGAGGGGAGAGGTGAGAAGAGGGTGGAAGGGAGAGGGGAACATTATGGAAGGACAACCGGCAAGGGTGCATTCAGACGAGACAGCGAGAGCCAAGAGGGTTGAGAAATAGGACAAGAGAGGGAGCTAATGTTGGGAGAGGTGCTAATTTCACAGGTGGTGTGTGAGGGGCACATTTATTTGTGTGGGGGCATCTAACTTCTCTATGCCTTCTAGTGAGACTATTGTAGTGCAGCTTGAAGGTTACACACTCTCCGTTAAGTCTGAAAGCACCCACTTACAAACTTGTCATGGGCGCTACTCCCGAGGGGCCAGGACTGGCCCAGCGCCCTCGGAAGCAGACCCGTCTTCCACTACTCCGGACCCAGCAGACCCCTACAGGGGCCCATTGGACCGTGTCCTGGCACCTTTGGCGCCAGGCTCATGAAGGGTTTCAGTCCCGGAGCCATAGGCGCCGGGCTCATATTGATAAACAGTGTAATAATGCTTGGGTGGACTTACCTGAGGCAGACCATGCTGCATATTTACCCAGAACAATCCAGTCTGGTTGAAGTCCCCAGCCATCAGGGCTGGGAGGAACTATTCCCTCCATTCAGGAACTCTTTTCTTACCTGGGTGGAACCGGTGGAAGAACACACACTGGAAGCACTTCTCTGCTATTTAAACCACGCCCGATGGAAAACACGTGCTTCGCGTTATTCTGCAGCAGCAGCAGGACGCTCACCGAGTTGGCTCCTGCATTCCAGGTCCAGAGTCATCTTCAGCTTCCGTGCAGCAACCTGTGGATGAAGAAAGACACAGAACAATACTTACCAGATCCCGGAATCCAGTCACCGGCAAAACCTGCAAAGAATAAACATAAGGTTAGAAAAGTGCAACTCGCTCGCAGCCGCGCCCGCTTACCTGATCCATCCGTGATTGCAACGGAGCTAATCACGGCCTTCTCTTCGGCAGCTTCTCTGCACCTGAAAGGCAAAGGACATAATTAAAAAGGGGTTCGGGTGAAGGCAGTCGCATTCATCTTAATTTACCAGTTTTTGCACGCGCAGAAGCGGCCGCATCAACCGCAGCATCCCGGCACCTGAAAACTAGAAAAAGGACATTATTAGAGGTGCCATTAAAAGAGGCCAACGATCATTATACTTACGTGCATCGGCACATGCAGCGGCAACGGAAAACTACGCCCACAGCATCCCGAGGCCTGAAACAAAGGAAAAGGGACATTATTGAGGTGCCCATCTTTTAAAGCCTAAAGACTACAGTATACTTACAGGCATCCGCTCGTGCAGTAATGGCGGCATCGCTCTTAGGCATCCCAGCACCAGTGCCACAACTAAGGCCGCAAAAGACTTGACCCTTAACACTGAACTCATCCAGTGACGTAACTGGAATTCACGCACCCCTGCACCAGACGCAGGATGGAGAGCTCAGTATTTATACGGCTAAGGTGAGAGCTCGCCGAGACAAGTAGAAAGCTAGGCTGTGGGAGAAACTGGCGATTGGTGGGAGAAGAAATCCCATCAAACGCTGATTAACCCTTTTTCTTCCACCTGCAGAAAACTTACCCTGCAAGTCAGACATTCGTTAAGAGGAAGCCCATTCCTGAGAGTTGTCCGAGCTCTACGCTTCTCAATTGAAGAAACAATAGCAGCCCAGCCGGGATCAGCGCCTCTGTGGGAATCAGGTGAGCGTTACAAAACTGCTGTGAGAATAAGCAGTCTCCTGTCCTCTCTCTACCTGTCCAATCACTTCCCTGGCATGAAAGTACTAAACCCACATTAAGATTTCAATTGCCTAAAAAATTATGCATTTGAATGCAGGTACTAACAGTAAAATGCTTTACGTTAGTCATTGCCGGGCCTTTGTTAACAGCGAAACCCAGGTGCCATTTAACATCTGTGTCCTGTTCTGTCCAGCAACGGCTCTGTAGATCAGCCAGGTCGAGTGAACATAGCCCAAAATTTCAGTGGTGGTTGGAGGGACGGGTGAAGCACAGCCAGCTTAATGCTGTTGCACCACTCCTTGTGTTTAATCCCTTGATTACTTATTAGTAATCTTCATTACTCATATCCCTATTCTTCCCCGTCCCAGTGTTTGTGTATGAGGCATTGTGCCTCATACACAAGTACTGGGATGAGATAGAGGGACCTGGAGCTAATGCCTGGTTTAGTTACCTGTAATCTTCATTACTCCTAGTCCCACTCTTCCTCATCCCAGTACTTACCTATGAGGCAAGGAGCCGCATACAGAAGCACTGGGACAACTAAAAGGGACGTGGAGGTAATTTAGGGCTGAGAAGCTGATTTTGGGGGTTGGGACAGGAGGTGGGATGTAGAGGGGATGTGTTGGGGGGGTGGGACAGGGATTGTGCAATAAGTCATAATGGTCATCCATGTCCAGGTTAAGCAGGCATGATATGTGGTATTAGTGCAATTCCTTTAGAGGCGTCAGGCAGGCCTTGAATTATCCCTACTAGGCTGCTCACCTAAACAGCATGGTGGGCGTAAGAAAAGGCTTATGAGAAAGAAACTACACCGGCGCTTGACAAGGGTGGAGTTTGCCAATAAGATTGCAGGTCCTTTGTGGACCTTTGAGACTGAGAACTCTTGTCCCTTTAACACCAGCCACTATATCTAATGATATGGCCAATGGATACACAAGGCAGGTTGAAGTTAGGGGCCCTATCGATAAAGGGCTCAAAAGTAATACTAATATGATATGATATGATATATGATATGATATTTTATTTATATTGCGCTCATACACAAGTGTTTGAGAGCGCGACCAAGCAAAGGGAGGGGAACAGGGGAGAACAAATATAGCGATCTTACTAGGCCCAGTGACATTATGAATGCACAAGTGCATGGAAAAGGGGAAAGGGGGAAAGTGCGTGGAAGAGGAGAAGTGGAGAGTGCGGAACAGAGGAGAGAACAGAATAAATAGTAAGTGAAATAAATAAATAAATTCAGTGAAAAGTGGTAGTGCAGTCAGACAAGTGGCAAGTGCATGATCAGTCAGATAGGGTATTTCTTATGAGTGCAGAAGAAGAGTGGGGGACTGTATGGGTGCAGATACAGATCCCAGTGCCAGGGGTGGCCCAGAGACAGTGCAGGAGGAAGGCAGACTGAACAGGTACCTGGGCCCGAAGGACAGGGAGTGGCCAGGTGCACAGTGCTGAGAGAGAGAAGCAGATCCGCAGGGGAGAAGAGAGGCAAAAGCAGAAGCGAAGAGGAAGGTCTTGAGGTGCTTCCGGAACCGGAGATGGTTCTCCTCAAGTTTCAGGGTGGTTGGGAGGCTGTTACAAAGGGAGGCCCCAGCCGAAGACAGAGATCTGCTCCAGCTTGTTTCTTTGAAAAACGACCGACCCTGAGGGAGTTAGAAGTAGACGAGCGAAGGACTCGAGAAGGGTGGTATTTACAGAGGGATAGTTGAAGGTATTTTCGACCCAGGCCCCAGAAAGCCTTGTGGACAATGCAGAGGGTTTTAAATGTAATCCTTGCGTCCACTGGGAGCCAATGAAGGGATGTCAGAGCTGGAGAGATACGATCCCAGGGCTTCAGGCTGAGGACAGGTCTCGCAGTCCTGTTCTGGATCAGTTGTAAAGGCCAAAGAGTGGAGGCAGGTATATTTAGAAAGAGGATGTTACAATAGTCCTTCCTGGAGAGAACCATAGATTGGGAGACAGTGAGCTTCTGGGGGAAGGAGAGGAAAGGCAGAGTACCTCTAAGGAAGTGCAGTAAGAAGTTTGACTTTTTAGAGATGTCAGAGATGTGTGCGGAGAAGGAAAGTGTGGAGTCCAAGATGAGCCTGAGGTTCTTAGCCTCGCAGGTAGGCGTAGTAGGAGGGCCAACGGAGGCCAGCCAGAGAGTGAGGGGAAAGGATGGTGAAGGTGTACCAATGAGGAGGATCTCAGTTTTGTTGGCATTTGGACAAAGATCGTTGGCAGCTCACCAATTTTGAATGCCGGTTTAAGGAATCAGAATTGAGGGAAGGCGAGGAGGTGGCTGAAGGAAAACTGAAAATTAGTTGGGTGTCATCAGCATAGCACTGGAAGTTTGAGCAGAAAATGGAAATGCTGTAAGCAAGGGTTGCCAGTAATTGGTTGGAAAGCCAGGGCGAGAGGTTAGACCCCTGGGGAACACCACATGTAGAGAGGGCGATAGCGGATAGGAAGGACCCAAGTGTTACCTGGGAGAGTCAATCAGAAAGGAAAGAGGTCAGCCAGGCCACAGCCTGATCGATGATACCCAGGTTGTCACAAAGACGATTGAGCCGGATGGTATGGTTGACCGTGTCGAAAGCAGAGGAGAGATCAAGAAGGATGAGGACGGAGGGAATGTTAGAGTCAAGGTTAGAGAGAAGGTCTTCATGGGTGTTCAGGAGAGCATTATCCGTGCTTCTTGCAGCTCTGAATCCAGATTGGTGGTCATGGAGAGAGCCAACATAGTCAGCAAGAAGGTTAAGCTGGGAGATAGACAGCTTTTCCAGGAGCTTCCGCAAAAAGGGAGTAATGGAAATTGGGCAGTAGTTAGCTGGACAAGAGGGATCAGCTGTGGGGTTATTGAGGAGAGGATGCACAGGTGAGTGCTTCAGGTGGGAAGGGAAATATCCAGAGGCAAAAGAATGGCCACGTACAGGAGCAATCTAGCCTGCTCATGGGAAGTGAGCAACCGGGAAATGACGATGTCCCAGGGGCCTTAAATAACATCTATTGTGCCAACAATTCCAACTCTAATAACACATCTGGTCTCATAATGTCGAAGCACATCGCTAATGTGAAAAATAAAGTGCGCCATTGCCCAATAACTGTCTCTGACCCAGGAACATGAAGGCCTCTTGGCCAGCTGGTAAAACTGGAAGAACTTTTCCCAAACGGCCGACAGCCCTTTCTTAAATTGATCCAGACTGTTTGCAATTTGGGAAATCATTCCATGGCTCTCTTCAATTAAAAGTAATGATCTGTTATGCGTAGAGCTACCTAAGTGGGATAGTCCCACAAATTGGGCATTGATTAAATTGACCTCATTAGCTATCGCTTAGCTACTTGGTGCCTGCTCTGGTGCATTAGTGGAGCTGGGTTCAGGCTGACAGTGTGTTATGATGGGATTGGGACGGGGTGCAGAAGTGAAGTAGGCCTGAGGCTAAGTGTGAGTAACCGGGACAGGTTGCCCAACCGAATGGCCAAGGTGATGAGGTAGTGTCTGCGTACCCATTGAAGATTCTTTTCTGGAATATGGCAGGCCGAAATAGAGTAATATCCAATCCGGACTGGTGCAGTTTTGCAAGAAAACATCAGGTGCTGATGTTCCAGGAAACATGGGCTTTAAGCCCTGTGAATCTCCAGGGATATGCAAACTATAGGATCTCAGCTACCAGGGGCTTAAGGGGAAGACCATTGTGGGGCCTTCAGATATGGAATGATGCCTAAGTTGAATGGAAGGTGGTTAGTGTAGAAACTCATTTGGCGGACCTCCAACTTCTCTCGGTGGCAACAAAAGGGTCAGATCAATTTTTACTAATTAATTTTTATAATAGGCATAATGGGGTCCCAGACAGAGATATACTGCTGAAACTCCATAGCGAATACAGCGTTGTTGCTGTACATATGAACCTTCAGCTAGAACCCCTGAAAGAAACTTCTGAATTATCAGAATTATCGGACGACCAAGATATAGCTTGGTCTATCCCTATTCTTTGGGCCGCCCCCCCACCCAAAAGGGTCCACAAGCCAATGGTGGAATCAGCCTGTGCTATCGCTAATCTGAACCTGAGGGCTTGTAATGGCAGATTGCCAGCTGACCAGCCTGCAAAGATAGCATTTAATGGCTGTAATGGCTCGTCACGTATCGATTATATATTTATTACAGGCAGTAGCTGGTCTAAGGTTTTAGCGTTTAAAGTGGCAGAAAGAAGTGGGAGTGATCATTATCCCCTTATGCTTAAACTTTGCATGAGGGATTTAATATCGCCTCTGAAGCATGGCTCTGTTAAGAATCAATCCCTGACAACCTCACCCAATGTAAGGAAAATAATAAAATGGGTTAATTGGACAGATAGAGCTGCAAAACCAAAAGTATATGACGCCATTACAGATAACTTGGGCAACATCCATAGCAATAGCTTGCCTGATAGATTCATCATCGCAGAATTTGAATTAATAGGCAGGAAATTAATCCCATTCGTAAAATACGCAGCAGGTCGATCAAATAAAAAGGGGATGGCAACAAATCCCTGGTATGACCGGGAATGTGCAAGGGCTAAGAAAGCTATAATATCAGGTAAAAGATCTGGTGCAGCCCTTGATAAGCACCACTCACCTTTGAGATTCTAGGGCAAAATACAAGGCCCTGCTTTAGAGGGAAAAAAGCAGCACGTCAAATCATGGTGGGAAGCCCTGTGTAGGGAAATAGTGTTGGCTTTTGGAGATTGGTATCATCAAACGAGACAAATGCCGACCTATTCTCGCAATGCCATATTTCTGCAGACGTGTGGTGGGGATACTTCTCTAGCCTGTATGCGAGCTCAGACCCATTAATAGGGATTTCCCTAGAGAAAAAGGAAACGACTGGATGATGCCTGGGAAGTGGCATATCTCAACTGAAGAGTTCAAAAATGCCCTGTGTTCCCATAAGTCGGGTAAAGCGGGTGACCCTGACCTGATACCGGTCGATTTTTATAAAGATAAACTAATGATCTGGGTTGCAACTCTATGCAAGGTGTTTAACGCTGCTATCTGCTCTGGATTAAGTCCAAAGACTTGGCAAAAGGCGATCATAGTCCCCATTTATAAGAAAGGGCGAGGGTCCTCCCAGAGAACTATCGTCCCATCTCATTATCAGATTCTGTAGGGAATATGTTTGGTAAGATCATCCTGACTAGACTGAAAAATAAAACACGCCCACCAAGGGGGAAAGAGGGTTCATGCGAACAAAACCATAGAATCAATCAGTGGAATATACTGCCCACTGTGAAGGAGCTAAATATGGGGATAGACCAGGCCAAGGAACATAGAAAGGTATTCAATCAATCTTTAATAAACACATATTCAATTACCATACACATAATAAAAACAGCATAAAACACATAATTAATGCTGAACGTATCCAGTTAAAGTGCATATTATTTTAATAGCCATCCTAGGATGTAAGCATAAGTGCATTGTGCATAACTTAATTCAAAAGTACATAACATCCGTAGACAGCAAAAATCCTCAGTTGGTACCCAATCTGTATTCAAACAAGGGGATATTTTGTAACCAGAATAGAAACAGGCAAGGGGAAAAAGGGAAAAAATATATGCAAAAATTAATTAGTGAGGCTTGAGGATTTATACAAGGCAACACAACCACGCAGATCAAAATAATCAATATTTTCTGCGGGATAGAAAAGGTTGTGCCTTAATCAAGCCCACCAATTCGTTATTGAAAACAGACAAGTGGGGTAGCATCAATATATACTACAGCAAAACCTGTGCTTGTCTCCAATCTGACCAAAGTAGTCAACAATCAGTACCTAGTACAGCTCCCAACCGTATCGTGGGCTGTACTGGTATCTGAACGCAGGTAGTTTCGACGATAAAAATAACAGTGTCTAAGATGTCTGTCTCTCATCGTAGCAGGAGAGAGAAAGCTTGACAATCGTCTTCCTCAGGACAGGGCAGATTAGATGATAAATTCTAAAATCTAAACATACAAATTCTCTACATTTAAATATTCAAGAGCCATCTATGGCCACGTAGTACAAAAAGTGTCTTTGAAATTATTCCATGTGTCCAATCTTCTTCAAATGGTTCTTCCTTAATTCACCCAGATGTTCAATATATTCCATCTTAGTAATGTTCAGAAATAAGGGATACATCGAAGAGGGATTTATAAAAAACCAAAAAAGAAGAAGAAAAGAGAAAAAACAGATATAAGGCAACACATAAATCAAAGGCATACATAAGGATTACATGATTAAAAACATTCCTTGAACTGATCTAGCAACCACGCATGTAGCATCCTCCACGCAGTTAGAGATCCTGGTATCCTTAATAATAATCCAGGGTAAGCCCCATAATCTATTAGTTAGTCAGAAAAGGGGAATCCCAAATAAATTAGAGGGAAAGTGACAAGGGGGCATATTGTCCCTATGTCAGTGCCATGAATATACTAACAAGATTATGTAGTCCAACCTGGCAGAATAGGGAGAGGGAAGCCAGAGTCAATCTGAGAATCCACTACCATCCCTGTGGCAATTAAACTAGAATGCAGAGTGAGAGGCATCCCGGCAGTACAATACATAGACAAGTTACATTTCCATACCTTCAAAGGGAAAAGTTCCTATTGAGTGTGTCCGAAAAATAACCATCAAAGTAGAGAAAAAAAAATTCTCTTGGTGGTACACCCCTAGAGTCTTGTCCGGGTGCACAGTAGTTCAGGCTAGATGGGGAGAGAAAATCCCATCAACTGGTAATCTTGTGCAGACCAGATCCTGCATAGAAAAAAGAGAAAAAGATGAACAGGAAATAAGGTAGGAAAGGGTTATAAAAGAGAACCATGAGAAAATCGTGTGGGCTCAAACGTATCCTTCCTTCCCAAAATCGGACCCTCAGTCTCGAGGGCATTGGTGATAAACATAATGGCTAAAGTACGAAAAAAAGCTCTAAATATCATTCCCCTCAGGTAATACAAATCTACTCTAGGAGATATTCCTGAACGCTAGGTCCCCTATTCAATCGATGTATCTCCAGTGGCCATTATTTAGCGGGGGAGACGGGAGAGAGAAAGAAAGAAAAGACTCCCACAATGGAGTCTGGCCCACCCCCTTCCCTCTTCTTCCCCTGGTATCCGCAAGGGAACAACCCTCAGAGTCCGAGAAAATCGGCAAGTGAAGCAGCGACAGGGAAAGGGATCCAAAACGAAAACAAAAGAGCATCCAATCTTACCGCGTCGGCACATAAGGCGTGATCCCCGGCGGTCGTGGAACTGCCGCCGTAATAGGGCCGGGTTCCTCAGGATATCGCCGGCTCCGTGTGTGGAATTGCAGCCGTATCGAAGCGCAGTTCAAATCAGCTGCTTTCGAGTTCGAGGAGGAATCTTGACTGACTAAAATATTGCCTCATCGTGCCACGTGAATAACGCAAGTTGTCATGTGACCGTGATTCCTTAGTCTAGTAACTTAAAGGGGCAGAACGCATATTTATGCTACCTGAAAGCAGAGACCTCAAATGTCGTGCCATTATTGCAGAGAAGCCCCCAAATCACCGGAAGCAATGCCGAAAGGCAAAAAGAACAAGAGAGGGAAAGCGGTAAAAAGAACAAGAGAGAGAAAGCGGTAACAAGGCTAATGTACTCTCTCCAGTGTGGCATCTTGACCGCTACAAATAGTCAAGCAACAGTGCTTCATTGGTTTGTCCCCTCCACAGGGGCAGCACGCACAGAAATAATAGTTTGAAGCAGGGGCCTTAAATATCGTGCCATTATTGGAAAGAAGCCACCAAATTAACAGCAATAATGCTGCATCACAGGAAGCTGATAAATAAACGAATAATAAAACTCTCTAGACTATTACAGCATCACTGTCTGATGCATGTAATGTAAGAATATATAAACATCAGTGCATACCCCAATGTTGAGCGGTGGGTAACCATCCTCTGGGTACAGATGAAGACAGTGCATAAGGGGTGGTGGTGGTAATCGAATGAAACACAGTTCTCAAATCACGCACTGGAGCCATTCTTCTTGATGGTTTAGTCCAGTGTGATAGCTGTCGGTCTGGTACATCCACCATTGCTCCCTCTGTGCCAATCTAGTAGCAGTGTTGAGACGATCAGTTCCCACAACTCGTTCCAATGCTCACCACTTAAAATCATCAAAGTTGTGGCTCAATTCTAGAAAATGGGCCACTAGTGGAGCATTGTGGGTATTCATCCGAATTCTTGATTTGTGCTCCGAAATTCTAGTTTTGACGGGTCTTGCTGTCTTGCCTATGTAAGATTTATTACAAGGGCAGACTATAACATAGATCACATTGGAAGAGTTGCATGTCACATGTTGCTTGAGGGACCAGACTTTACCATTAATACATATTGTAGAGCATGCTGTAGTAGATTTGCAGGCATTACAGAACCCGCATGGGAAATGTCCCATAATGGGTTGGAAACCCCATTGTGCAGGTAATGTGGGTTGTCGAGAGATAGGTTTAGCTCGATCTGCCTGTGACAGCCAGTTATTAAGGTTTTTTCCTTTTTTGAAGGCAAACAAAGGTTGTTCCAATTCTGGATTATTAAGTTGAAGAAGATGCCAATGTTTATAAATCATTTTTTTGATCTCCTTATGATAAGAATTGAAAGTGGTTACGCATACAATGCGTTGACTAGTGATATCCGGTCTATTCTGTTTGGTAAGAAATATATCTCGATGCTGATATCTAGCTCTCTTGCGAGCCTGTCTAAGTAGATGATCCGGATATCCTCTAGCTTTTAATCTGGTTGTGATGATATCAGCCTGAGTAGAATAATCACTAACTCTAGTGCAATTCCGTCTTGCTCTCAGAAATTGCCCATAAGGGATACTTTCTCTGAGTGCTTTGGGATGAAAGCTATCAAACCGCAAAATAGAATTGCGGTCTGTAGCTTTGCGGAATAAGTTCACAAAAATATGCTCACCATCAGTATTGACTGTTAAGTCCAGAAAGGGAAGCGAGATGTTGCTAGAGGTCATAGTAAATTTAATATGTGGATTAAGAGAATTAATCCAGGGGAGAAAGATGGTATGGTCCCCTTTGGTGGTATCCCAAACCATGATAATATCGTCTATATATCTTTTATATAGACGTATAGCTGCAAAGAATGGATTGTACTCATGTAATATGAGCGATTTCTCGAATTGCCACATGTAGAGGATAGCATAGTTGGGGCAAAGGATCCCCCCATTGCTGTACCCTTCACCTGTACATAGTAGGAATTCTTGAATCTAAAATAATTTTTAGTAAGTGCCAGTTCTAAAAGCTGAATCAGAGTACAGAGACTCTACATCCAGAGTAATTAACATCTCATGTTCTGGATTAAAAGGTAAATTTTCGAGATGTTTAATGGCATCTGTAGTATCTGCTACATAAGTCGCAGTGTTGGATGCCAAAGGTTTCAGAAAATAGTCGAGAAATTGTCCCAATGGTTCTAGTATGGAGCTACAGAGTGAAACTATGGGGCGACCCGGAGGATTGAAAAGGTCTTTGTGTATTTTAGGTAGTATGTAGAATAGGGGGACTCTAGTTCCCTTGTCCGTAAGGAATAAAAATTCCTTTTCACTGATAATGTTGGCCTTGCGTGCTGTGGTGCAAATGGCATTGATTTCTTTACTAATTCCTTCAGTGGGATCCCCACTCAATTTATGGTACACCATGGGATTATTAAGTTGGCGCATCACTTCTGAATCATACTGGGTGGCATCTAGGACAACGATGCCACCCCCCTTATCTGCTTGCTTGATCACAATGGACAAGTCTTCTTTTAGTTTCCTCAGGCATTCCCATTCCTTGTGAGAAAAATTGAAACTGGGTGTGTGTGGATGCTCAGTGATTCGTTTATATAATAAATTGAAGTCCCTAAGGACAGCTTTTTCAAAGATCACCGTTTCATCTGACACCATATTCCGACTGGGCGTAAAGTTAGACTTATTCCTGAATGGGCTAGTAGAGCCTTCATTAATGTGTTCTTTGTCGTTCTTGCCAAAAAAGTCTCTCAGTCTAATTTTGCGGAACAAGCTACGCAGTTCAATCTCCGTATTCATTTTGGATGGATTTTGCATAGGTACGAAAGAGAACCCTCTCTCTAGTGGGGACATTTCAAGAGGACTCAGAGTCCTGTGGGAGATATTATAAACCGATGACTTAGGTATTACCTCCTGTAGGTCCGCCACCTGGTGTGGAATTGGTTGTCTAACGGTGGTGGTCCTAGATCTGGAAGTGGAAAAGGAAGATTGGGGGTGGGAAAGGGGGCATTCTGGCCATATTGGGCAAAGAGAGGCGGAGGACCATATTGGGGAAATTGCCAGTACTGTCTGCCTCCTCTACCTCTATATTGTCCTCTATTCCTTCTGTTGCCTCTATTATGTCTACCCCGATTGGGGTGGGACTGGCTACCATCAGATGACGTGTCCGAGAAAGTGACCCTTTTATTGTGGTATATAGGGCCCATTTGAGGATCAGAGTTGGACCAATATCCAGGTCCTTTGTAGTCAGCATTAAGATAAGGGAATGTGCCTTCCTTAGTGAAGGCCAAGAGGTCTTTTTTCAGTTTATCCATTTTTTTATTAGTAGTTATCTTGATAAACTCCTTAGTTTGTTTTTCAATGAGTTCCAATTTTTCTTTTATATTGGCAACAGAGGTATCTAGGGCAAATGCCGATTCAGCTCTATCAATCTCATCCCCAATTAGCGCACTCTTCTTGAGTGCTATATTGATGGTAAGGAGCATTAAATCTCGACTACACTTAATTGCCACACCTGAGAATGCCTGTTTATAATCTACATTGTCAACAAAAACACAGGGTTCTAACCGGACTACTAAACCCTGTGGAATGATGTTCTTTTTCAAATATTCCGTAAGAAGGTGACTATGCATCTCTGTGCGGAATTTTTTTCTTTCTGAGCTTTAAAATAGTTTCACTGGTGATATTGGAGTTATCGCCAATGCCCATAGTGGCAACTATATTGTCAAAAAACGAAGGTACCCCTATAGCTGCTGCTAATTGTTCCTCTGAGAAGAAGACCGAATCTGATACCGCCATAGTAAATGATGTGGGGCAAATACAGAGAGAAGGAAGAGAAGTTTAAAGGGACAGTAAAGAGCTGTCGGGTAGCATCACTCGGCAATAGCCAGGCCACCAATTCCTCAATCGAGGAATTACCAACAAAGTTAAGCCTATGCAACAACGTGTTGTACATAACATGTAATCCAGAATAGGCGTCCCCAACACCATGAACCCAGGGGAGAACCAAAGCAGAACACACCCACCAAGGGGGAAAAGGGGTTCATGCGAACAAAACCATAGAATCAATCAGTGGAATATACTGCCCACTGTGAAGGAGCTAAATATGGGGATAGACCAGGTCAAGGAACATAGAAAGGTATTCAATCAATCTTTAATAAACACATATTCAATTACCATACACATAATAAAAACAGCATAAAAACACATAATTAATGCTGAACGTATCCAGTTAAAGTGCATATTATTTTAATAGCCATCCTAGGATGTAAGCATAAGTGCATTGTGCATAACTTAATTCAAAAGTGCATAACATCCATAGACAGAAAAAATCCTCAGTTGGTACCCAATCTGTATTCAAACAAGGGGATATTTTGTAACCAGAATAGAAACAGGCAAGGGGAAAAAGGGAAAAAAATATATGCAAAAATTAATTAGTGAGGCTTGAGGATTTATACAAGGCAACACAACCACGCAGATCAAAATATTCAATATTTTCTGCGGGATAGAAAAGGTTGTGCCTTAATCAAGCCCACCAATTCGTTATTGAAAACAGACAAGTGGGGTAGCATCAACATATACTACAGCAAAACCTGTGCTTGTCTCCAATCTGACCAAAGTAGTCAACAACCAGTACCTAGTACAGCTCCCAACCGTATCGTGGGCTGTCCTGGTATCTGAACGCAGGTAGTTTTGACGATAAAAATAACAGTGTCTAAGCTGTCTGTCTCTCACCGTAGCAGGAGAGAGAAAGCTTGACAATCGTCTTCCTCAGGACAGGGCAGATTAGATGATAAATTCTAAAATCTAAACATACAAATTCTGGGCAGATGAAGCTGGGATTACCACAGAAGCGCAAGCCAGCTTTCAGAGCCACTGTGGATCACTGTTTTCTTCTGACTTTATGAATCCAAAAATATGTATTCCTAGCAAAAACTAAACTGTATGCTATTTTTGAGGGATTTGAAGTCAGCTTTTGACTCTGTTTCAAGAAATACACTCTGGCGGGTATTAAGTGAACAGAATGCACCTATATCATTGGTTGATTCTATCAAATTGCTATACTCAGAAACTGAGGCATCTGTACGCTATGGAGCAAGGGGGGAGCAATCAAAACCATTTGCTGTGAACAGAGGGGTGCGCCAGGGTTGTGTTGTGGCGCCACTTCTCTTCTTAATCTATATACACGGTATAATAGATGCATTAGAAAGGGGTGCTCTCGAGCCTCCAAGAATTGTAACTCGGAGATGGCCTACATTGTTCTATGCTGATGAGGCGGTCATCTTGGCTACTTCCCCAAAAGGTTTATAGACAGGACCAGCTATTTTTATGAGTAAATGTAGCGAACCTGGCCTTCAATTAAATGCTAAAAAAACAAAGGTTCTGGTTTTTAAACATCCCTTTGTGAAAAACATCCCCCTGAGTATTATGGTAGAAGATACAACTCTGGAACAAGTCATATTCTTTGATTACTTGGGACTCAGATTCCATGAATCAGTGGGGTGGTCTGATCACCTGGCTAAGGCCAAGATGAGTTGGGAAAATATAGTGGTGGAACTCATTCTTTTTTCAAAAGCCACGGTAGTGGGGCAATTTCACCAGCCTTGGAGCTCTATGATAAGCAAGTTATGCCTGTAGCTCAATATGTGTCGGAGCTGTGGGGTTATACCAAATCGTTTGCTCTGTCATGTATCGAGAACACGTTTTTTGAAAAAACCTCTTTTCTTGCGTACAAGTGCTCCAACTTCGTTGGTGTTAATGTATTTTGGTGTCTTTTCCATAGCCGACCAGATTGCCCTGAAACGTGTGCTTTACTGGGTGAGATTGTGGACTTCTCTGAGGTTAATAACATACCCGGAGGCCCTGATGAATTTCTTACTCCTGGAGGGGGCAAAGGGCTGTGATTGGTTGGCCCATGTAAAAAAGTACTGTTAATGTGGGACATGAGAGCCTTCTTGGATAATCCCTTGGACTGCTGCAAGTCTTCAAAAGCAGAGCTTAAAGCAAATGCCAAATGCAAATCCCTGGAAAAGTTGGAAACGAAACGAGCCTCCTGGAAGAATGTGCTGGACTGTTTCCCTAGTGTAATGACAGGGAACTTAATGAGGCTCTTGGATGAAATTCACCTGCCGCATGAGCACTCTCTGTTTGCAAGCATGAGAATGACGATTTTACACACGGCATGGCACACTCGATCATGGCCAATCACGAGATCTGGACTATGTCCACTGAGCAGCTCCACTGATCAAATATTAACATATTTTATGTTAATTTGTCTTACTACTCATTATTTATCAAACAAAGTGTTTGTACTACTAAAGATGCCATGCAATTGTTAATGCGTTCTTTAGATAGGAAAGTTGTCTTTGCATCTGCAAGGTACATGTGTCAGGCCTGGATACTGAGGCAAAGACTTATGGGAATAATTTTTTAACAGAGAGGCTGCAAGCGTCCTCTCCTCAATAATGTGCTATCTGACGATGGTGTCATAAATTCTGGAATGGTGGGTATGAAATTATTTCTATTATGTATTGTTTTGTAACTTATTGTGTTACTTGGATCATTTTAAATTTGCTAATGGTTTTTATGCCGTATAAAGCTTTAACGATGGTGATGATGGTATTAGTGGCTAGAGAGGCATTTTGGTGCAGCCAGTCTAGTAATTTTTTAGTTTGGCTGGGCATCTCTGATAAAGCAGTCCCGCTAAGTGTAATTACCTGGCTAGACTGGTATTTGGGTGCTGCCCTTCTAGCCATTTCTTCCTGCAGCATTGTATGTTTTTCTGAGCATCTGTGATAAAATTATCATGATAAGTGTTATTGCTTCGACTGGCATTTTGGTGCAACCAGTCTAGGTATGTCTAAATGTGGCCTGGCATACTTTACTGCAATATGTTATTACGTGTCTAGACTTATCTACATTGTGCAGCCAGTTGGACGTGTTTTCATTGTGGCATGGCATTTTTAATAGCAAAGCATTACATTAATTAAAGCATTAATGTTCCTGTGCACTGTTGGTGACTTGCATGTATTCGACTTTTGGATTGGTGTTACCCTACAAACAATTGTAAATGCTTTTGCCTTTTAGCCAATTCTTATCAGAAAGTATACTGTATAATGCATTAAAACACATATTTATATCTTTCTCCTAGTGCATTTTGCAGTGTACCCCTGCAGCAGCACGTTCATGCATATTGCGCAAGCGGGGTAATCTAGGCCAGCTCAGAGTGTAGCGCGAACCGTGATTTGGTGCCGAGTTGGGAGAGGCCCCTCAGCATGGCTCGCAGGGGACCCCCCAAATATTGTGTTACGCCACTGCAGAGATTGAGACTGTCCTGATCATGAGCTGGGCACTAGCCCTTAAATGCTGCAGTAATGGATTTACCACCGCATTTAAGGGTCTGTCCAATCTTGAGTCTGGCGTGTTTACCTGCAGCTCAGAGCTTGGGGTAAACACGCAGGAAAAAATGCCCATTTTCTGGTGGGCGCTAACACTGACAATGTTCGGCGGTATCCTAGCCAGGATACCACCCAAATAGTGATCAGGCCCAAGCATGCCGGAAAAATGACAATTTTTGGCGCAATTACAGCACGGTAATTGCACTGAAAATTCCCCATTGGGTTCAATGGACCCAATGGGCAATGGGGAGTAACAGTTAGTACCCAACCCGTTATCCGGCGCTAATACCGCCGGAGAGGTGGGCGATAACGCAAATAAAGTTGGGCGGTATCCCAGCCGGTATACTGCCCAACTCGGGATGAGTCCCTGATATTTAGGAGTGAGCCTTCATGGTGACGTGTGATGCAGAACACATGAAACCGGATTAAAGTCAGAAAAGGCCCTGCTATTAGAAGAAGTAGCAGAGGCCTCGCCGTTGCAAAAGCAAGTGCTACTTATTGAATTTAATAGGCAGAGATGTCTCGTCTGTAAAGTTTTCATATGCTTTAGAGGCCGTCTCTGCAATATTCCCTGATGAAATGCATGGTAAATATCACAGACAAAATACAGGCATCCACTGCTGATGATGGACAAAACATGGTTAACTATGATTTGTCAGTTATCATGAATGAAAATGAAAATGCCCTCATGCTCGCAGAACGCCTTACCCCTTTATGCTCTATGGTCACACCCTGCTGCCCCCTGCCTCGAGGAGCCTGTGCCCCACAGTATTCGGTGCAACACACTACTTTGCATACGGAAGGGTACACACAGAATGGGATCTCATAGCACCCCCTGCCTCCCTCCTTCCTTGCATTACAGGTCCGCCAGGGCGCCAAGAGACCAGGCAGGTGGCAACAGTGTGTGGTGTGAGAACCTTTAACGTAACATAACATAGTCTTCTTGGTGAAGCATGAGCTGCCATTATGACCTTTAAAGAGGGGTCAAGTCCTTAAAAAAAAGTGGGGGGGGGGCTCATTGACATACTAATTGAATGTGGTACCGCCAGAAATTAGAATATCAAGGTGCCATCTGAAAAAAGTGGAGGGACTACTGAAAAAAGTGGGGGGACTCCGTCCACCCGCGTGCACCCTCAACTTGAGCCCTGCCTTTAAACCTAAGAAGGGGACTGGACCAATGTATTTGCAGTCACTGGTGCACCGGTGGGCAACCACACACACCCTAATGTCCACAGAGGGGATGCACCTCACTGGGCAAAGGGCTTAGTCATCCAATGCTGCAGGATGGTGCCTTCTAGAGTACGGTTCCAGTGGTTTGGAATCCCCTGCCCCCTGCACTGTGAAGCATTAACCTGACCCTGTCCTCGACTCGCTGAAAAAGACCATGTTTTTCTGTTTGGCCTTTCCTCTGTAATTGATTTGTATGGCTTATTGTGCTTTTAGTGTTGTAACTTTGTGCATAGTTTTCTCTGATTGATACAGATTTTATAGCAAGTATCTCTATGGAGCATGGCCATCATGTAGATAATAAATGCGGGAACACCCAACTGTACCATTTTGGCCCACAACAAGTTGCGTATTACTCAATCAAACGCAGAACTTGGATCCAATGCAGCCATATACACAGGACCGCTAGATGTTTTTTTGGAGGCTTCTAAAACATGAGCAAGAACCGTGGCATTGAGGGCGGTCCCAATCTGCTTACGAAAACCCATTTGAAAATGAGAAAATATATCTCGTTCTCGAACAAAAACGTTCAACTTGTATAGAAGTAGTATAGAAAATACTTTATATGTAGCATCCATTATAGCAATTGGACAGTAATTGGACGGAATAGTAGGATCCCCTTTTCTATAAATCCGAATGATGATCGATGTAAGCCATGAAACGTTGTCAGGCCTAGTACGATAGTCACTTGTTTTGTTCCTCCCCTCCCTTTCTGTACCCCTCTCCCTCACCTTTTGTTTTTCTCCGGCTCTACCAGAAATGTCGTCAGGGCTAGTACGGTAGTCGTCTGTCTGTTTCCATTTCCTTCCCACTCTCCCCCTCCCTTCCTGATCTCTGTCTTTGCTCTTGTACTATCTGAAATGTCATCAGGCCGAGTACGATAGTTAATTTCACATCCTTACTGTTCATGGCCTGTAAGAATGTCATTGCATTTTCCCTTGTTCCCTCCCTTGCCTTGAAGCGCTTTGAAACACATTGGGCCTCATTACACGGATGGCGGAGAACCATGGCGCTATTAGCGCCATGGTTCATGCCGGTAAAATACCGGCACTGCCTTGGCGGAAAGGGGAATTACCGCCCCATTCCAAGGTTGGTGGGGCGGTAATTCCCCCTTCCACCATTGCCCTTCCCCATTCCCATTTTTGCCCCATAGGGCATAATGGGAATGGGGAAGGCGCTAATTGCGGTACCGCAAATTGCGGTACTGTAATTAGCTCCCTGGGTCCCTTTGCGGGTTGGTTTTTAACGCCTGCAAAAAGCAGGCGTTAAATCCCCCAACCCGCAAAGGGACCTCGTAGTAAGGCGGTAAGGATTTACCGGTACCGGTATTTTACTGGTACCGGTAAATCCTTACCGCCATCCGTGTAATGAGGCCCATTGTGTATAGGCGCTATATGAATAAACTACCATATCATATTAGTGTTTTTACATTTGATTAAGTTTTGTCGACATTGTAAGCCCTCAACCATGTATATAACAACAGTTGGCAATTGGTGTCCATGCCACCAAGCAGGCAACACTTGTTAATAGTGGGTAAATTACTCCCGCCTAGCAGGGGGCCTCTGTCTTTCTCTGCCCTGAATCTGGGGTGAAATCGTCAATTAAGTGATGCATGGGAGGCGTAGGGTGTGATGCAATGATTATCATAGTGAATGCATTTGATTGCTAATTTAAAATCAAAAAGTTGTTCCCTTGATTGTACCCGCCATACCATTGAGACTCTATCATAATGGAAACCCTCTATGCTTAATAACGTTAAGAGCTTGTTCACTGAATCCCACTGAGGCGATGACAAGAGGGCAAAACCTGTCTGTGATTGTCACACACCTTTTTTCGAGATGTCAGTCTTTGGCTGACAAAGTTACATTTAAAGTGACACTGACCTGCATTTTTCTGGTCATTTGCTTATAGTCAGTGTAGCTATGTAGATAAGACCTATGTGTGCGTTTGCCTGGTTTAATACATTGATAAAGAAGAGGTAATGTGGGCATTTTCATGGTGAGGGCTGTTTCTTGTTCACCGAAATGCAGAATAAACAAGGATTGACAAAGTCAATAGATTTGACTTTGTAAATGTATATTTTCTTTGTCTTGCAGCGAAAGTCAGGCTTAAGAAAAAGAACAAAAAAGAACAATGATTATGTAACCTAGCCTACATTGAAAAACACATCAATACACCAAGCAGCAGGGAAACAAAACAGGCTTTTAAAAACAACATTCACAAATCTTTCCCCATCTTAGATATATCTACACTACAAAATAGCCAACACAATTGCAGAGCTTTAAGCAGGATGCACTTGTTGTGCATTAGGGATCAGCCTACTGGCAACAGACCCCTCGCTAATATGTATCTTCAGGAGTTCTGGCAGAGAGCTGAAGCTGTCTCCAACCAGACCTAAACACGCAGCTAGCAGTGGAGCTGAAATCCAAAACAAACACATTGGGAAAGAACTTGAAGTTTCAGTAACAGGGAAACGCATGTGTGGACTGCACATTCACTTGAAGTGTATGAAATGCCTGAGACACTGGGACCAGTGACACAACATGGGTGAGGTGAGCTGGGGGGTGTGAAGGGGGAGCAGTCAAGTAGGATTTCGGTGCAGAGCCTAGAGTATGGCTAGTCACTACTAGGTGATTGCTAGGATGTATGAGTTTATTGGATCTGTAGAGCTTGAACCTGGATAGAAAGCAACAGAGCACTGTACAAAACAGGGGAGAATACAGAGAAAGGTGGTCAGGAAGAGAAGGTAGAGAGAGGGGAAAAGGGGAGGGATCAGAGATATCAGGGGGCCAATGAGCCACACAGATTTCTTTGACAAGCAAGGTCTTCAGTCCCATCCTGAAGTGCGGGAGAGAGTCCAGGCGTGCAGCAGGAAGAGGCCCTGTTTTCTGGGTTTTCCTTCCTGCAGTGCTCCAGTCTGGCGATGCAGTGGCTTCTGGAGATGCGCGATGGTGAGCTTTTTTAGCCGGGTAGGATGAAACTTTGTTTGTCTTGGCCTTGCATGTAATGCATGCATCAAGCACCCCCGGAATCTTGTCATTAAAGTGGATTCAAGACCTCGAAGCTCAGTGCTCTGCAAAACGAAAATGCAAAACAGATGCAAATAAGGAAGGGCCAGAGATGCTCCTATGCTGCACATGGATTCGTACAGGAGCATTTTCCAGGTCAATGAGGCATGAAAGAGATTGCACATTTTACAAGCAAATAGTGCTGAAAAGATAGTTCAGATTGCTAATGCGTTTGCTGTGGAAATCTCTCTGCAATTAGCAGGTCCCGGGTTTGTAGCCTCAGCCTCTTGGGATGGCCCAGTGTGGGACCATTTTCTAGGCCATTTTGTGCCACTTTAATGGCTATGCAAAACAAACAACAAATGGTACTCTTGGGGAAGACCTGTAAGTCACATTGATAGTGCATAACAGCTTCATGATTTCTATGGTGGTGGTAAATTTGAGCACACATTGGTGAGTGGGATGTATGGTCCAATACATTTTGAATTACATGACAGGATTTTTTTCAACATTTTCAGAACGTTTTTAATTCTCTATTAAACAAGTCAGCTGTCTAGCAAGATCATTGGTGGGTAGTAATCATTGGCCCTCATTAGGACTCCGGCGCTAAACCATGGTGCTATTAGCCAAGGTTGGCGGGGCGGTAATTCCCCATGCCACCATGGCCCTTCCCCATTCCCATTTTTGCCCCATAGGGCTCAATGGGAATGGGGAAGGAGGCAATTACGGTACCGCTAATTGCGGTACCGTAATTGCCTTCAAGGTCCCTTTGCGGGTCCCTACTTTAACAGCTGGTCGAGACCAGCCATTAAGGTCGGGACCCGCAAAGGGACCTCGTAGTAAGGCGTTAAGGGTTTAACGGCGCCGCAGCCTTTTACGGCGCCGTTAAACCCTTAACGCCGGGGTCGTGATGACCCCCATTTTCTGAATATGTATATATAGAAAGTAGTGTGACCTCAGGCGCTTATGTATTTATATTTCTGTTTTATAGGTCTTCCTCAAGAGTATCATTTGTTGTTTGCTATAAGTAGTGTACCCCGTGATACTGGGCCAATAGTGGGGCTCACCTGTCTCGCATGGGTAACTTTAATGACTATGCAGCCGGTAGTGTTAACCCATGCTGCTGAACTAACGTGCTTTAAAAAAGGCAATTTTCCACATGTTATCCCCAAAAATGCAGCACCCTGCACTACTCAAATGGCTTCCTCTGAAAAGTCACGAATTGTAATTTGTGAATGTGGATCCCATTTTTTGCCCCTGAAAGTTTTTTTGTCACAGTTATAGCCTGGCCTCTCATTATCTGATGTAGATATGTTTGATTTGGCGAAAGCAGCATATTGCTAAGATTACAAAGAGGCAAGCCCTTGGCAGAAAGTGATTATTTTCAATTAGTACCTAGCGAAAGGACAATGAGATTGTAACAAGCAATCTCATTGGCCCTGGCCGGGGCATTACCCGACCGAGAATTCCTGGAATCCCTTCTCCCCACTACTTTCCTTCTTTTCCCCAGCGGGTGGGGGGGTTGGCAGCCACTCAGCCAATGAGTAGGCTCGGAACGGGGTAATCCCTGCACCGAGCCACCATATGGCTGGAGGCTGCCATCTTCCCACGCCGGGGAGCAAGATAAGTGTTTGCCCCTCCCCCCCCCATTCCAAACAATCCCCTCCCTACCCTCCCAACCCAATATACCTGCTTTTTGGTCCATTTCGGGGGCGAACGCGCTGGAAACACTTCTGTCCCCAGCGCGTCTGCTCCTGATATGCAAAAGCCTGTCATGGAAAGGAAGAAGGGACTACACGTAGTGCCTTCTCTCCTTTCCATAGCGGCCATTTTCTTTGTTTACATTTTTCTTATTTTTTGAATGGCCGCCATGGAAAGGGAGAAGGGACTACTTGTAGTCCCTTCTCCCTTTCCATGGCGGCCATTTTATTTGTTTACCTTTTCCATTCAGTATGCAGATTTTTTATATCTCTTAAATGGTATAAAACACACTGGCAACTTTGACAACACCGTCAATGGATGTAAGCAGTGACGCCAGTGATGGGTCTAAAAGAACCGAATGCCCTCTGGAGTAGCAGAAATGCAACAAGAGCAGCGCTGTGCAAAACGTCCAACTAAATTCATAACGGGGTGCACCAAGATGAGGGCGATATGAAGTATCCACTTGGGTTATTTTATTAAATAGGGGGACTTGATGAGCCACCATTCATACAATGGAATTCAATGGTGAGTGAGTATGTGTACATGTATTGATTAGTCCTAGGAACTAAGTGGACTTGCCTACTAGGTGGGTTGCTGAGCTCAGCACTATTGTCAGAGCAACAGATGGATTTGGGTTGGAAGAGAAGGGGGTGTGCAGTAGTGTTGGTGATGCCCCCCCTGTAAGGTCAGGGTGATAATACATAGTGCACAGAGGCAGGGCTGGTGCTATCACTAGGCAAGGTTAGGCACTTGCCTATATGTGCAAAATGTTAGAGAGGCAAAATGCAGCTTTAACTCCACACACTACGTTTATTATATACTGCCCTGCCTTGCCTTGCCTGTGATAGCACCAGCCTTGTCCCTTGTACACTGTCTGCAGGCTGGCACTGGCAGCAGCAGCAGAGAGACCAAGCAGCGCCGTGAAGTTTGGGGTCAGGCCTGGGTCATGCTCATGAGTGGCATCATGGGCGTGGCTGTGGCAGTGCTGGCACCTGTGCCTTACGCAGCAAGCACTGCACATGCCCCTCTTGCTCTGCCTTCTGTGCGTCATTTGTCAGGGATGGACCGACGGTCTCGTCTGGCTCAGAAGTAAGTACCAGGCATCTAACAATATTCAAAGGGACGGACCACGGTGTAGAGAAAGCGCTGGTGCAGCTGCTGAACGTGGAGAAAGCAGATTAATCAGGTGGGACAGACAACCCGCCCCTTCCTCCCAGCTCGGTGTGTCATACTCTTACCCCTGACGTAGCGTTTTAAATGGGTGTCCGTGGCTCCCCAGATCGCTCACTACTTTATGAACTGAGGGCAATAAATAACCCCGTCCGAGCCCCATTTCATTTTTTTCAAGCAGATCGTCTCCCTTTTTTGTCAATAAATGTAACTGGGTTGAGCCATGTTCTATTAAACAAAAGGTCTGTCGAAATGACTTCCAATGTAGGAATCAAGATTTGCTATGCATATGGGCAATAAAAGCCTTGAATTATGTCATGGCTGGTAATACAATTATAATTGAGTCCACAGATAAAGGAAGCAGTCCTGTGTGATGCTGTTGATACTAGTCCTGGACTTCACGCGGGCCATGTGATGAATCATGAGAGCATTTATTTTTAGTTTTGGAAAGCACTACCTATAATTTGAGTGGAGAGCGATGGCATAGGGGTAAGGATACGCAAGTTGTCAGTGTTGTTTGCTTATTGACCTACCCATTTACCATCCAAGGCCATGCTAATCCTTGATCCTATAGCCATTTCCACCCACTTCCTGCCCAAAATGCATCCACTCCTGGGATGTCTTTGAGCTCGCTTTACTCAAGCCTTGCCATGCAACTTTGCACTTGTAGTGCCTGCCAATGTTTTTTGAGAGCAGTCTTCTGAGAGTTATTCACTTAATTTGAGCAGTACATGTGCTACTGATACAATAATAATGTCTTACCAGGCCTGCTTGCAGTCACTCGATTTGTAAGTACTATGCTGTCCTTCACTGAAGTCCTGTTAAAAATAACCATTGGCAACGCCAACCGTTTTGACTTGTATATAGGTGTTAGGCATATATTTGCCAGGCGCTACAGTTGTATGCCCAGGTACTTGCACCATTTTGCACCAAAATGCCCCAAACTGTTGGCATTGCCAATGCATGTTTCTTTTGTTTTTGTGGTGTGGCGCCAAATCTGGCAGGGCACCTGGAGCTGCTGTTTTGCGCTGCCCCACATTTGTTTGTTGATTTCTCTTTCTGCATGCTGGCTTAGAAGTCAGCATCTCTGTGTGGCAATTCTCGCCTCGTGAACACAAGACTGTGGGGGGTGTGTTGTGGTGGGAGGGGTGCAATGGGAGGGGTGCAATTAAATGAGAGTGAAGCCGGTAAGTGCCAACAGCTGTCTTCAGCCCTTTAACCTGGGAGCATGCTTTTGCATGACGCAGCTCTTTAAAAAAAAAATGAAACAGTTCCTCTTTTTTGAAATGTGGAAGTAGGTTTTGTTTCATTAAGTTCTGTCTACTTCTCAAATCTTAATTCTCAGCATGTGTCATTCCTCGTTTTTGACATGCCATTTGGTAGAGTTACACGGATGTGTTTCTAATATTTTGAGCAACCTATTTTAATGTTTGAAGATATATACATTTCCTCCTGTGGTCATTTCTCCTCTAAAATTCTTTCCATAACCTTCTATATTGTGTATTGCCAGATTCACATATGAGCCTCAGTTGTTTCCCAGAAAATTCACCCAAATGTTTTGCTATGTTTGGTGGGGGGAGATTGCTGTTGTTGAACCACTGGACACAAAATACCTCACAGTCAATGCTCCAGAGCACGTTGGCTGAACCCAAACTACCCTCTGCACAACACATGCAATGCAGTGACGCCTTCCTTCCTCAGTTATAGCACTTTCTTAAATTCCAACCTTCTTTCTTTTGATGTGTTAATAATTTACAAATAAACCTTGTGCACAACATAAACAAAAACATAATACATTTTTCATCATCACTAAAATTAAATAATACAATTGTCGTCATGTCTAAAAAGGGACCCTCTTATATAAAACTTACAATTTAACACTGATACAAAATATACAATTAGCTACTCATAAACAGGGCCGGTGCAAGGAATTTTGCCACCCTAGGCAAACTTTCAGATTGGTCCTCCCTCCCCGCTCCAGATCCAAACCGTTCTCAACCAACCGTCCTCATTTTAGTCTTCAACATTTATTAAAATTCTGTACGTAGCAATGTTGAAGAAGCAATCAATGGCATAGAGGATATGTTGATCTCTTGGTCGGGTGAGACAGAACATAATCCAATTATTATTTGCAGAGATTTCAATTCCATCTGCATAGAGACCGACATGATCCCTGGCTACTCGGATAATGGCGATAAAACATTTGAGATAGAAAATTATACCATCAAAGGATTCAGGCAGCGAGACGTGCTGATTTGGGCAACTTTCCTCACCACATGTTTTTTTTTCAGATTAGCTCAAGAGAGGACCTGAGGTGGAACCCACATGGTTTGGAATTGCCTCCAACTCGGCCATTGGTTACATTTACTTGGCCAGCATTGATCGAACCAAGATAAAATCGCTTAGGGTTGTCAAGACAAATTTCAGCGACCATACCAAGTTGGAACTTTCCATTGACACCTTATTTGGACGCTATGTGTCTCAGTAGTCCAGGTGTATACATTTAGTTACAAACTCTTTAGGAAACAGAATTACTCAAATTTATAAAAACAGTGAGAAAGTGAACTGCAAGTTGTTGAAGTGGTGGGATACCTTAACTGAGGAAGAGCGGTTACTTTCTTCATCTCCTGCTGAATTCTTGAAGCTGTCGGCAAGGTGGAGATCAACTCCACTTATGCTAGAGTGTTGGACACAACATATTTTTGTTGAGAATAGAGAGTGGGTGTATGATCAGAAAATTAATCACAAGAATCATCAGTTACGAAGAGAAATATAGATGGTGAATACGTTGAAATTTGGCTACTGGGAAGCTTTAAAAACAAAAACACGTCACCTTAACCATAAATGTAAAAACTGGATACGACAGTACAGAGCGCAAAGTTATATCAAGCTCAACCAAGATCTTCTCGCAGACATCACTAAGAAGGATGTGAGAAATATATGGTGATATGGTGCACATTGAATAACATAGAGAACATTCAAGCTAATGTCAATCCTCCTGCGTCACTCAGCAGAATGGGTTAGTTTCACAGCCAAATTTAGTGGTCAACAAAAACGAGTTATTGAGAGAATTGTGCCTCAAGACACTGAGGCAAAATGGCCGCATAAATTTGAGACGGACGAAATAAAGGACTTGATAAGTAAGATAAACAAATCTAGGTTGTGTGGACCAGATGGCATAACTAACAGATTATTGAAAAATAATTCAGACCTGTGGGCAGACATTCTAGTAAGTCTGTTTACTCAGGTAGTTAGTACTGGTGTGGTCTCTGCTGCCTGGAATCACTCCACCATAGTTCCCATCTTTAAAAAAGGCACAAGAAGCGAAGCCTCTAGTTATTGGCCGATTTCCCTGATTGATGTTTTCTCCAAAATTCTAGCTACCATAGTATTGAAGGACTTAATTACTTGGGAAGAAAGCATCAACTGCTCTAGCCCCCTTCAGATGGGGTACAAAAGGGGAGTGTGAACGACAGAGAGTGGTTTTGCCCTCGCCTCCTGTATGTTCTTAGCGGGGGAGGGTATGGGGAGAGCTGTTTACGAGGATTTTTTAACTGTCCTCCACGTTTGACTATGTAAATCTTTCCTGCTTATGGAACAAGCTATTAGAATGGGGGATACATCCGGGATTGCTTCAAATATTACAGCTATTTTACTTTAACAGTGAGGCGAGGGTTCGATATAACATCAAGGGTGGTCCATCCATCCCCATCTCCATGTGTCAAAATGGTACGTCAAGGGTGTGCGATCGCACCAACACTCTTTACTTTTTATTTAGCTCACCTCTGGAGAGAGTGCCCGCTTTGGGGAGGCTATCCATCATAATGTGGGAGTTTAAAAACCTATTGCATCGGATAGGCAGATGATTTAATCATCATGGATTTTACTCCCGCAGGTTTGCCACGTTCTCTGGACGGAGTCACAGCCCATCTTCAACTTAAACAGCTACTGATAAATCCTGGTAAATCTTGTGCAATGTCTGTTAGCGCTAGGAGAAATGGGAACAGGTTTGAATGGTTGATTAATAATTCAAGAGTGTTGGTAGTGTAATCTTTTAGTTTTCTTGGTTTCATCTTTTCTTTTAAAAGTGCTCTTGTAAAATCTAAGACGAAACTAGAGGGGAAATTAAGATAATGTTTAGCCCTGAAAAAAAGGATACATCACAAGCTGTGTGGCTTTTCTTTGTGACCCTTCTTGAGTTCTATCATCTGAAGGTTACCCCCATGTGACTTTGTGGCAGAGTGTGTCTCTTTTTCAAGCAGACAGTGGGCCTCATTACGAGTACGGCGGTAGGGGCTTAACGGCACCGGTAAGGATGCTGGTGCCGGTAATCCCTTACCGCCCTACTACGAGGTCCCTTAGCGGGTGCCGCTACGGACACCTGGTTTTACCAGGCACCCTTAGCGGGAGCCGCAAAGGGACCAGGGAGCAAATAACGGTACCGCAAATTGCGGTACCGTTATTGGCTCCCTCCCCATTCCCATTGAGCCCTATGGGGGCTCAAATGGGAATGGGGATTGCCTATTTCAATGGGGACTTACCGGTCCCACAAAGGTCGGACTACACCAGTAAGTCCCCATTGAACCAGGTCGGAGTCGGTATCCGTATGGGAGGTAGTCATGGCGCAAATAGCGCCATGACTACCACCATACTCGAAATGAGGCCCTTAGACTTAAACTTGGTGAATGTGTTTTATCTACTTTGTGTAAGGTACTCTGTGTACTAAAAACACAATTAAAAAAATCCCAAATTAATGATTAAATCGTTCATGGCAGTATAACCTTGAAAAGGCTTTAAAAAGTCTTTCGAGGCCCACCTGTGTGCAATCTCACAGGATGAAATCATCAGCATGAAATAGCCAAAATAACTTTATTCCCAAGACTTTTCAGGTGACAAAGCAGTGTGAGCAATCTTGCCACCCAAGTCTGGCAAGTATTAATGAAAAAGCAAAGGGGCAAGGATGCACCCTTGCCTTGGACCACTATCTGCTTTATTGCCACCCTGCCACCTTCTCTACCCACAACTACCCATAAAGTACACAACCACCCTCAGCCCATTCTCCGCCGCAAGCACATTGGCAATTCTTGATTTAGTGACTCACTAATCTTATGAAAAGTTAAGGACTTTACTCATAAGGGGTAGACAGATTGAAATACCTTGTACTTTTTCTCTCGTCCTCTTAAGCACAGCTGTCAGGCTAATCTCTACAAAATGGCCTCTGTACCGCAGAACATCTCATCTCTTGCAATGCACACCACACACGTGCAACAGGTAGCGCAAAGACTCTATCTACCCTGAGCCCTCTCTGCTCAAGCGAGGTTTCCTATTCTATCACTCCCAACATTTCCTATCCTATGTATCACCCCCTTCCCATAAAGTGCAGTGAAGTGGCTTCATGGTACTAGTAGGCACCACCCAAGCAATCTAACCTACTTAACACAGCTTGGTGCTACCTTCTTTTCTGTACTCTGAACACTCCCTTCCCCTCTCATCCATGTCCCTTCTTCTCCTATAGTGCTTTCAAACCGTCTGTGGGCACTATAATGCATTATATAAGCAACCAAAATACATTGGCGGTCATTGGGCGGTGTGGGCTAAAGGCAGTGGTATTACCATATACCGCTGTATTAATACACTGCCCACTAATGAGTTGGACGACAAGTTGGAGGATTCGCCTCTAGCTATGAACTGGAGGTAAATCTGCTGATTTTCCACCCATTTTTGTCAGAATTAGAGTGGCAGAATTACTGCTGCGGTTATTCTGCTGAAAATGCCCCATTGAGTCCTATGGACTCCAATAAATGGGGATTTAAAGCGCCACTGCCACTTCTAATCCGGTGGGATTACCGCCGAACCAAGTGGCGGTAACGGTTATTCTGTTGGGCAGTATTCCAGCAGATTTACCACCAGAATACCGCCCAACTCGTAATGACATCCATTATAGTATTTGCATTTTACATTTGAATACTTATTTCCATGTTGGTAGATTGGGCTGAGTAAGCAAGCCCCATTGGTAAAGGAACACATTTAAATGTTCACCAAGCTGCATTATCATTTCTTTCTAAAATGTCTTTAGTGAAGTAACCTTCACTCTCTTTTAAGAGCACCTAAAGGGCAGTACCAAGAAATGACTCACTGTCCACTTAATACAGCATGAGACAGGGAGTCCAGGAAATAAAGCTCCCTGGAAGAAGTACCATATAGGGCGCCTGGAGACTGCCGTTGGGTGGTAGCGGTGCGTAGTATAAATCAACAAACCATAACATACCAAAGGACTCTAAATGATTCAAAGTTACATTGGAATGGTATCCAGCACTAGGTCACTTTATCAAGATCTGAATCCGACTTGGCTAGGAAATATAATCTAATATAACTGGCTCTTGTATAGCCCACCTTCAGCCATTATTATGGCATCTTAGCACTAGGTTCTTTAAGAGAAAGTCCAAGTGGGATTTGTGGGAGCAGAGGGAGAGGCGAGGTGAGAATCCTAACATGTTGATCAGTGTCGATTCAGCACTTTCTTCGGGCCAGTGAGATGTTAAGTAAGTTGGACATGTGGGTTTTGTGTTGCCATATGTGAGATGCTCCGTTGCATACAATCGAGATTCATGCTGTGAGCACGGGGAGGTGTAGGAGTCCGTGTGGTGGGATGATGATAGAGCAGATGGGACTGGCTAGAATGCGGTGGGGGTTATTTGAGCGGCCACGCTCTGTGGAAGAGGAAGCATGACGTCTGGGTTGGTTAGCAGAAGGGGTCGCTGGTTTCCAGGTCCATCCTTAGGTTGGTATTTATATAGGGATCAGGTGTTTGTTACGGGTACCAAACTCCTCCTGGTGTCCTTGTGGATACCATCAATTGTTGCATCTGACCAATACACAAACTGTTCTCTGCTTTTCAGAACTCAATGTGAAGTGCTGCATAATCAGAACACGCTAAAGTAACCAATCACAGAGTATGTAGGGCTGGGTTCCAAATTGCCTGAAAGTGGGAGCTATATAGGCAAGGGGAGCCTGGTTAGCTTGAAACCAACGGCTACCAGAAGCTACTGTTAACCCCCCCATGTACCTGGTGCCTTACACACCTAGCTATGTGATATTAACTGAATAACCTTGGGAATATGTTTAAAGGAGAATGAAAGGACACGCCTCAGGGGCCTTTAAAACATATTGTATAATATGTAATGGACAAAAAGTTAGAGTTTACATCTTGCGCAAATGTTAGATTTGCGGCAGGCTATGGGCTGGGTCCCAGCTCCTGTCTAACTGGTGATTGCGGACACCCAAGTGCTACCTTTTGATCCTGGTCAACAAATCCTAATTTCGATCCCTTCAGGGTGTAGAGACAGAACCTTTGAGTCCAATCTCTACAAATGTAAGGAAACAGCTGGAAGCAGTGCTTTTTCTTTCTGGCTGCCGATCCATATACAAACCTTCCCTCTGCTCTACAGACACGTGTGAATGATGTGCCCTTCAGGCAGGACTATTTCCTGTGAAAGTTCACTTGTCAGATGTGTGGCTATTCAGCAGGCTAGCCCAGGGGAACTGTTAAATGACAGCTATCACGCTCTGCTCATTCAAAATAACACAAGGAGTTACATAGGCTTTAGAGCGTAAATAGAGAATGTTCAGAACAGCCCAATTAGAGAATACACTGAGGTGCCCAACCGGCCTACAGAATACATAAGTGTGCCCTACTCCACAACACAAAGGTCTCCCAAGCAGAGGATAACCAGTGAACACATAAGGCTATCAAGCATGGAAAACACACAGCACCTGAACTAGAGCACATACAACTAGATCCTCGCTAGAACCCATGCAAAGCTATCAAACAGAGCACCCCCAAGGAAGCTAAACTGAGAAATACACGGATGCATCTTACCAGAGAACGCTGAGGGATATCACGCAGAGAATGCAAAGGGCACACCAGACTAACCAATTAGCCATGTTATTCTCATGGTGAGCCAGGGTCCTACCCTCCTGCGCCCCACTGGGATCTTACCCATTTCTCCTTTCGCTGTATTTCTTCTGCCGTTGTTCCTTTTGCACACCGTACTACTGTGCCCCAACACAGAAAGTAATGTCATTAAACTACCCTGTCTGTTGATCTTAGGCTCAGTTTTAAAGCCTGCACCGTTCTCCCATCGGCTGAGATAAACTTTCAAATTGATGGGATATTTGGCTTCCTATTTCAAGCCAGGGGAGTGATGTCTCTAAAATGACTTGCAGTCAATTCGGATTCCTCTCAGTTTTGTTCCTGTGCAGGAGCTGGCGTTTGCCTACTGCTGTCCATCTGCACAGATGTTCATTTTGTGGGTTTCTGGTATTGAAAAGCTATCACAAGAGATAGTAAGTTCCCACCTGTGAAAAATCAGTTTCCTTTTGGGGAGTGGGGTGGACGTATTTTTCTCCTTAAATGCTGCTGCAGTTGCAAGGGTGCACCAGAGGGAGAAACGCATCCTCCTTTACAGGCACTGTGGCTTCGGGTGGGATAAGATAGGTGTTTCCAGGATCTGCACCTGCTGACTAAGGGATCTCTCTGGATGTGCTCATGTTTCCCCATAGCATATCTTTTTCAGTATCCCTGAAACACATTTTGGAATCCGCTGGGTTGCAGAGGGGAGGGGGGGGGTATGGATTTTTAAAGCAAGTGCGTCTAGGGAGATGGAGTCCCCAATACCCTGTTTCTTTCGGACCTGATAGTTCCTAACTAGTTACTCTCGCAGGAGGTTCGGAAATACTTCAGCGCTGTTCCTATCACACCTCATCTCAGACAGGCTGTGCGCTGGATGCTATGTTGGCACTGTGACTTTGTCACATATCTCCACAATTTCTCTCCTGTCTCCTAATTATAATTGGGTTTTTTATAATGTGCTTAATAACGAAGAGGATTCTAAGCGCGGACCCGGGATTGAAACCTGTGTTGCTCTGCGTTGTCTTGCTGCCAAGACGAGCGCGTTGCCACTGAGCTATACTACCCATGCCTAGCTTTTCCTACCATAAGGGTTTGCCACTGCATTTTTTTTAGATATACAGGGTGTACCTTTCCTTGATTTTCTAGTAGGCTGGTTTGCTTTTAGTCTGGTGTTCTCTGCATCGAAGGCCTCTTGGGGTATGCATAACCAAACCACTGCTTGATTTCAGGAAAGTCTGTTCCCAATAGCAGGTCTTCTGGTAACCTGGGCTCACTCTAGCCTCCACCCCTCATGAATGATCTCCCTTCTGCACTAACACATAATATATATATATATATATATATATATATATATATATATATATATATATATATATATATATATATGCACAAATGTGTTGTAAATATTGGTTGTACTTTACTTATTTATGAGATATTATTATCCCGGAAAAAGCATTCCAAAAAGCATTTTTTTATTCCTGTGACCACAGGTTGGCGATATATTGTTTTTGGAGGAAATATTTACCCCCTGAGGCCCGAATCATATCTCATATATTCCTTAAGCACAGTCACTAGTTTGTCTATGAAATGGCTTGGTTTTGTCATGAAACATAAAATATAAATTATTTGAAAGCTCATTAAACATTTATTTCTAGCAGGCTGATAAATAAATAGCGAGCTGTATTAAGTGAGTTTTTGTGAGAAAGGCTATTAGTTAAATATTGACTTGTCGGGCCTGGGAAGCATCTCATGACTGATGTTGACTAATGTGCTGCAGCAGCTCTGCTCTGAGTGGTGCCTCTTAGGTGCATGACGCAGTCTCCATGTGTGTGCACTTTGCTCGTTTATATCAGAGACGGCGATACATGGAAGCAGAGGCGTTGCTAGGGGGGGCTAAGGGGGCTATAGCCCCTGGTCTTTTGGTTGTAGCCCCGGATAGAATCTCAGGAGCTACAACCAAAAGGCTAGCTAGCCCCCAGTCCGAACCGTTCTGGCATTAGCGTAGCCCCAGGTCTTTTCCAGACCTAGCAACACCCCTGCATGGAAGTGTTTTATAATGGCACTATCCCATAGGAAAATGTTCCATGAGACAGGCCCATAATGTTCGGCGAAGCACACGAGCTGCGCGAATATTTTCTTTGAAATAAAATGCCGATTAAATGCCTCTTTTCTGAGTTCTGGAGCGTGCTTGCCAGTGGTTTGTGTTGTTTGATCGGAAAAAAAGTGCTTGCGGTACAATGTACGAAAAAAAATTACTGCATGAGCGTTTAAATGGGCAATTAGATCGAAAACTGAAACACGCATTTGCGTGTTGGCTTTGTGCTGACAACCTGCCTAGTCTGCAGAAACACAAAGTATGTGAAGACTTGAAAGCAAATGAAAACGTTAAAGGAGTTCAAGTGATGGCGCAGAAAGTGTGGAGCTAAAAAATATAGTTATTCTATGCAGTCTTTCTAGTTTATAGAATTAAAACACTATTGGAACAAAAACAAGCAAGGTAAGTGATGCAAAATAAGTAAAACGAAATGAATGAAAAATAATGCAATTGAAATATGAGACCTGGCTTAAGAATATCTCATTTAATTTATTTAAGGAAAACGACATGCAAAACATGAAGAAAACTCAAAATAAAGTGCAGAAAAGTATGCAACAATCACCATGTCTAATTATTTATCTAGCATGGCCTTCGCAGTGAACTTCATTACAATATAAATAAACGAACACTGAATGAAGACAATACAGTTACAAAAACTGATTATTAGTGAAGACATTTTTTAAAATTCTTTTTAAAAATAGCGCCGGGGGGTTTGGCGGTAGGGCAGATAGCGCCAGCGCTATTAGCGCCGGCGTTACTGCCCAACTCGTGATGAGGCCCATTCTCTTTTTGTTACAGATCCACCACAAGCTCAGAGAATCAGACTGACTGAGCAGCGGCAACAGCCCACCCCCAACGATAAGCTGGAATTCTGCCGAGCACATGCACGCCATCCTGAGACAGCATGGAGCCGACCGCAGAGCCAGAAAGAGAGAGAGAGAAACACACAGGGAGAAGCAGCGAGCAGGCGCAGCAATCATAGAGGCGGCACAGTCCCAGTGGGTCGTACCTGCACAGGCTTCTGCATAACTCTGGTAAACCGCCATGGAGGAAACAGAGACTTGTTGGCGCTGCTAGGGGGGGCTCAGGGGGCTATAGCCCCTGGTCTTTTGGTTGTAGCCCGGATAGAATCTCAGGAGCTACAGCCAAAAGGCTTGCTAGCCCCCAGTCCCAACATTTCTGACATTAGCGTAGCCCCGGGTCTTTTCCAGACCTAGCAACACCCCTGCTTGTTACCAGCTAACAGCATTGGAGACATGTATTCCCCAAAAGAAGCACAGGTACCAGTGATTCAATATGCCGCCATTGCACAGCGAAGGATGGTGAAGCCTGTGGGCGGGGCTTCCACTCCTTTTGAAAGATTTCCCCTACATGCACACATCCGGGGCAGAGAAAGTACATTAGATAGGTTAGGGGATGAGAACCGATGGGTACTTAAAGGGAGAAATCAAACAGGAAGTTGTGTATGACCAGGTGAGGTCAGAAGCGGAGATGGAGGATGGACAAGAGACCAGAGGAAGGAGGGAGCCACGGATCGTGAAAAAGATTGTTGAAAACGGTGAGGTATTGGTTCAGGAGTTTTCGTGTTAGAGTTTTGCTTTGTGAGTGTGTGAGAGTGTGAGAAAAGTGCGTACTTAGGCTAGAGTAAGAAGCGGCTGTGAGAAGGCTGGTACTGAGTGGAAGTAAGGGTTTTTGGCTGTTAGTGGTCCGGGTGAAGTGCAGTAGTGGGAGGAAGAGAGGCGTAGCAGTGGTTGGAGGAGGAGAGTAGTGGTTGGAGGAGGAGAGTAGTGATTGGAGGGGAGTAGTAGTGGTTGCAGGGGATTAGTAGTGGTTGGAGGAGAGCAGTAGTGCTAAGAGGAGTAGCAGTAGAGGGGAATCGTAGTTCCGGGAGGAGTGGTAGTGGTGAGGAGAAGGAGAAGAGAGAGATAACGTGAAAGGGTGGAGGCAGGAGAGAGAAAGAGTGACATACCTGAAGGAAAGTAGAGCAGTGGTGAGGGGAGAACGGAGAAGAATCAGGGAAAGGTGATCGTGGGTGTAAGTAGACTAGACGGCGCCTACAGGGCAGCTGCAGGCACTGTTCCCTCTTCCGTTGGAAAACGAACCTGTCATGGGAGGAGGGAAAGTCAGGAAGTCCCTAGTGTTTTAGGGACCCTGCATTTTAGGGACTCAGACAGTAGGGGCTACCGCTCAGTACTACAGACCTGAAGTTATGGATGGCTGGTTTAGGGTGGGAATCCCAGGGAAGGCCAGAGATAGTGGGACGGATCAAGGCCTAACAAATGAATCAAAGAAACCCTTGAACTGTCCTTGAAACTCAAAGTGGTTTATGCGCTATCTATGACAGTGGTGAGTTGGCAGAACTCCGCATCCTTCTGTGTGATGAAGGTGAGCCACAAGGGACTGGACTGCCCATCCACTACCTGATTTGCCTTCCACAGGGTGTATGGAGCAGGAGTCCGCAGGCACACTGCCCCCCAAAGCTGCAGTATGACCTCACAAGGATGGTTTCAACTCCCAACTGGGAGTGTGGTTTAAAACCCTTTTAGACCATGCAGAAACATTTTGTAGAATAAAACCGAAGACCACAAGAAAGTGTGCTGTGGCCATTCGGGGACCCGCAGTGTGCATGGTATGTAATGGGAACCTGTGCCAAGCTTACCTGCAGATGAGAAAGAGGATGCAGCATGACCACCAGCTGTGTGACTAAGCTGGGACACTTCAGTGCACTCCCTGAGCCTGGAGGACCCAGGATGCAGCAGAGCAAAGAGCTGCTACTGACAAGAATGGAAGATTGCGCTGACATTGTGTAGCAGCTATAATGTCGCGGGCCCGCCAAAGGAGAGCAATCCTGCAATTAGCCAAATGCAGAGAAAGTGCTTGTTACAAGTGTAAAGGGCAATTAAGAGGAACCAGGGGGAAAACATATTCCAAATACCTGCCACAAACCTCTAGCAACCGCAGACAATCCCAAGGGCTGCCACAGACACACTCATATTTAAAGCACTATAAAAAGAGGACAGGTGAGCCCAGCAGTAGTGAGGGCAGCAGTAGTCCGGGAGAAGGACGTGTTCCTCACTGCTCCTTGCCAACTGTTGGTCCGTAAGGGGAGATTGAAGAGCTATATATTTTTCAGCTATATTTCACAGACCTCTGGCAGACGTCAGACCCTTGTGTCAGGGAGCAAGTCGGGACTCCTAAAAAAAGTGGCCACCTTGCTCCAAGTGATGGTCTCCCTGTCTTGGTAAGGAGCAGTGACATATATATATATATATATATATATATATATATATATATACATATATACACACTCAAGCAAGAGGGGCCCTTCTGCCAAGTTCACTTTCAATCTGAGGAAGTCTCGTCAATCTCTCTTTACAGACCAGCGAGATGTTATTAAAGAAGCATGTAAAGGGGAGAGTAGTCAATTTCCTTTCATGCTTCCGAGGCTGATCAAATGAGCATCGATTTAGAGTGGGTAACAAGTGTACATGAAAATGTTCTATGTAAAGCGTTTTGGATGAAAGTGCTATATCAATGACAAGTTATTATTATTATCTTTGACATCTGATGTATGTGCCAAGGGCTGGATGCAGAGGCTTCATTCTCTCCTTCTCAGCACTGTGAGAAGGGTGACCCCAAACCGTAACCATTATGATGTAAAGGGAATGTGGAAGAATGCCCATATAGGTATCCAATGGGGAAAGTCCACAGGCAGAACAGAAATAACGAAGGAAGTATGGCTGGAGTTACAAGCCATGAAGAAAGAGCAGTTAGAAGGAGAACTGAGCGCACAGCTGCGTGCCTTTGGCCAATCACTGGCTTGTTACTAGTACTTTAGAACCATGTGCCAGGGAATGCTTGCAAAACTCTGGCTTGCAAAACTCTGCACAAAAGCCCCATCGACCACGCCTTCTGATTGCCTGATGATGGCAAACATGGCTCTATGATATATCATCAACTCCGTTTTTTCCTGACCCATTTTTCTTAAATTTGGGATGTACTTTTGGTTCTTTCCTCTCTTTTACCCTTTCCTTCCCCACTTTCCCCGAATAACTCGTACCCCCCAAACGCTTGAATGTTACGGGGATTGGATTGATAATAGGTAATCCTACACTCTCTTCAGGATTATTGGTTTTTCCTCATCCTGGGCAAATTCTTTAGAAATACAGGGCTAATTGGACAGACATCTTGTAGTGTGGAAACATAGCCATGCATAGTTATTTTCCTATAAATAATCAACCCCAAATTAATTGAAAAATGTAATCTTTCAACATTGTTTCTCATTTGGTGTATCTTGTGAGTATCTTAGTACTAATAATGTATGAGAGGAGGCCGGCATGGGAAGACACAGCAAAGACCTTGGATTTTGATTGAACTATTTGTTGACTTATTTTGATCTCTTCAGCAATGATTTTTTTTAATGATAACGCGATTGGGGTGGGGAGATTAATCCCATTGTAAGTCACCTTCCCCATACTCTTTCAATTAGTACAATTCAGGACTTTATGAGAAACTGACATTTTACATGACTGAGTGTTTTTATGCTGTCAATATGGATGGATCAACGTTTCGGAGAAAGGGCATAGCCAGGCAAGTAAATTCCTAGACTGGGTGGGCCTGGAAGTCTTTATGTGTTATCAATATCTGGGAACACGTGTAAAACACATCCCTCTTCTTCGTGGGTTTTCGATGCTCTAAAGCAAATCATTGCAAAGTGCATCTATTCCTGAGCATTCTCAAAAGTGCTCCAGGCATCTCCTGATTGGCTCCAGTGTAAGTCTTTGGGAGACAGGTTCAAAGAGTTTGTCGGTAAGAGAACAGAGAGATTGCCCAAGCAAATA
The DNA here is from genome assembly GCF_040938575.1 of Ambystoma mexicanum. NCBI lineage: Eukaryota > Metazoa > Chordata > Amphibia > Caudata > Ambystomatidae > Ambystoma > Ambystoma mexicanum. The sequence continues at coordinate 1,040,312,619 of NC_090936.1, forward strand.
AAAACTCCTTTTTCTACCATAGCACTGCCAGAGGGAGGCAAGTGTGTCCATGCGTCGAGAGCACAAGACTCCTGACTGAGGGCCTCATTTAGAGGTTGGCAGTGTTTCTTCTGGAAATACCGCCAAACTCAAATACTGTTACTGAATGCTGTAATCATGTGGTAAAGGGAAGGTTCCCAGTGATTAAGGCATGCATACCCTTCAGTTATTCCCCATTCAGGAGTGCTTTTGGACTCCATGGGAATTGCATATTAGAGCATGTAATTAATGCACTTGATATTTACCACATGGAGAAATTATTTTGTGTGGAATAAATGTCCTTCTGTGAAAACGAGGTGCTGTTTTACAGGGTCTCAACCTGAAACCCTGGATTTGGTGGTGCAGTGAAATTAGCGGTAATCTTGTTACCGTCACTTTTTGACTGCACCGCCAAACTCCAATTGTGCCTCTTTGCATTGTTTTGAGTAATCATGTAGCAGGTGACTCTCCATGCGTAGCTATGTATTCGTCCCTCCTGTAATCTGTGCCCAGAACCGGGACTGCTGTCTCACTGCTGATGACATCATCACAACTTCAGATGCATTGCATTCAATGCGAAAAAGATGGCATGATGTCATTACCGGAGGACGGACAGGTAAGATACATTAGGATTTGCAAATGAAGCCTATTTTTCAACAGGAGCATGAAAATAAAAGGAATGATTTATTTCAACAAAACATGTTTCTGATGTGTCCAAACTTCCAGCTCGACCAAACCTAAAATGTGTTGTAAATGCTGGTAGCATGCATACCCAAGTGGTCTTTATTTTCACGCCATCGGTCACGCCCCTCTATCCAGCACCCCTAAAAGACGTTGGCCCTCTAAATGATGTTTTGCAATATTTGCAAATTGTTGAAGCTCCCCTTTATAACTGTCCACGTTTATTAAGGTATTATTTTAAAAGATTATAGCCAGAACTAATTTCCCCCGCCCAACTCTTTGCTCGACGGATGTAGCACTTCTGGGGCCGACTACATTCCGTCTAATTCGCAGAAGTGGACGTACTTTCTCTGTTCTGGCTTCACAGCTGTGGAATGTGTTTCCTATGGTATTTAAAACGTGCTCTACTCTGAATGTTTTCGGCATAGGCTGAGAACTTTTAGAACAGCTCTCAGTGCCTAATTAGGGTTGGTGGAGTTTAAGGCGTCTGGGATAGCGTCAGGAAACCTTATGTGGTGGGAGCGGGTCTTCAAAACAAATACACCTCAACATAAAGCAAGCTGTGTACCTTCCGTGGTATGTTAGGACTGGGGCAGGTAGTTACTGAAGTTACAGGATGCCACCGCTGATAGATACCCTTATTTAGCACCCCGGATTGGCACAGGGAGTGCCTTCATTTAATGAGCTATGCATCTTTACGACAATGATGCTGTGGGGATCAACTATTGGAAGCTGAGATTGATCTGTCATTCCAAATGTTTAGCAGTATCTTGGAAAACATGGGGGACGAACTAAGTAAAGTATTTTGTTGTTGTTGGTGTTGCAAGTGGGAAATCGCTCCAGGTAGGATGGCCTGTCCTGAGCTTGTGCTGGCGAATGCTCCTGATGGAAGCTGCTGCAATGCGTCCCTTGTTTTGTGCTGTGCGACTGTAGGTGCTGTATACTGCTCAATGGAAATGGTTAACAAGCATGACTGTGCTGTTTCATTTGCCACTTGCAGTCCCTATAGGATAACAGCGAGCTCAGAGGTGCGCACGTGCGCAAAACAACCCGCCAGCATCGCCCACCTGGGAAATGTCCTGTGCGCGAGTCACTGTGGTGGTTCTCGAGCTCTTGGCTGCATTTAATTGCTCCAGGCAAGCATGGGCCGCTCTATTGATCGCCGTCAACAAGCTCAATCTATAGGCACCAGGGGTTATTTGCACGCTCTAGCTGTGGCCTCTGCTCCTCTGGGGGGGGGGGGGGGGGTTTGGGAGGCCAGCCTGTGTTATGTTCAGGTCTTTGGTAATAGCGAGCCTTTATACGTGCCTGCTCCTGTGGAGCGCTTCAAGTAATATTGTGTTAAGTAAAATGGTCTTGCATTTCAGTCATTTTGGGGTCTTCATGGCTTGTGGTTCTGCAAAACAAGCTAGAGGGCTAGAGAAGGCGAGGTGGGTGCGAAACCTGTGGTGTTGGCGCGTCCGGGGCGTCCCTTAGTCCAGAGTGTTGGTATGATCCTATGTGGTTTGTGGCAGTGACTTTTGGGCCTACGTGTGTACCTGGAGTGGATGAGCCAAGATCTATTAGTTGGCAGCACTGGAACACTGGGAGATCCGCTGGTCTGGAGGCATGGAAGGGTATGTGCTAGGGCTGGAGAGGTGGGCTGTGCGCTCTGGGTGGCACCCCCGGGGGCAATGTGGTAGAGGTGGTGCTAGCAGGCCTAGCGCTACCAAGGCCTGTGGGGGTCCATGTATGTAGTGTAAAGGCACTAGCAGATTGGAAAGTGAGCCGGCAAGTTCAGTGAGAGAGCAGTAGGAGTGGGGGTCTTGATGAGCCCTGTTACTAAAGTTGAAGCCTAGGTTGACTCTCGTGCTGACAGCAGAACTCATGTTGTGTTGTTATAACACATAAGGAGAGACCTGCATGCAATACCCCTCACATTGCTCGTTCAGGTAATGCTGTGATTATGGGAGCAGATGGCTCCGTGCCACCATGGCACCATATTTCCATTTCCATCCCTGGTTTTTTCGTTTCAGCTATGCTGTTAGGATGTGTACCGTGCGCCACTGCCATACTCATGGCCTCCAGGACCTGTGGCGGATCTGGAAGAGAGCGGGTGGATTTGGTTAGTTGGGAGGAGAAAGCAGAATGCACCATTCTTTGTAACAGCCCAATAATGGTCTCCCAGCATGTCTACTGTCAAGCTGACAGCATTACCATTAGTACAAAGGACGAGAAGAGGTGCCCATGAGCTATGTTGCATATGTGTTATGGTATGTTGAGAATGTTTTAGCAGTCATTAAAGATTAATGATGCCATCTAGTAACATAAAAGAATCCAATTCTAATTCTACAATTCTGTTTCAAAAACAATACTGATTTCAGAATTTCTATTTGATGACGTGCAGGTGAGCACATAAAGGTCGTAACAATGTCAGGCATACACAGTTTAGGTTATGTTACCATGAAGTCAAACAGGTGAAGATAATGCTTGATTTAGTAATTCAGACAATGCAATTAAATACATCTGTCGCAAAAAACATCATGGACGCCATCACATATGACAAACAGGGGTGTCAGTGGACAAACCACAGATGGCCTCAGCTCTGCATTTTCCCCAAGTGTAGCTGCAATATGGAAGACAACCTCCCTGAACGCCTTGCTAAGAGGGGGCCACACTGCATATGCAGCCCCCTCTCTAGGCTAATACATACAGGGCCGGAGTGGGAACCTGGAACACATCGCTGGTAACGCTAGATAGAGGCACCATGAATAGTGTGTCCTTTCTGCACATGCGCAGCTGTAGCAACCAGGCTGTGATTATGGGAGCAGATGGCTCCGTGCCACCATGGCACCATATTTCCATTTCCATCCCTGGGTTTTTCGTTTCACAGATGCCTTATATGGTCATTAAATAGTGACCCTGCCACACTTGACTTAAACCTGCCAAAGGCCGGCCCTCCAACCAGCACAATCTCACTACAGGTCCCAGTGTCAAGCTGGACTCCAAAGGGGATAGATACTTTATGGTCCAGGCAGCCAACCTGTGGGATGCACTTCCCCTTGATAGCCAAGCCTGTTAGGACCCGTCACCTGGCGGAGGTCAGACAATTACTAAAACAGGTACTCTTGGTTGTTGGGGTGTGGTATGTTACTGGGATTTATATCAAGTACCAATGCCATGTGCTTGGACACCACATGCTCTGTAAAGATGTATTAGATGTGCCGGGTATAGGGGGCAATATGAATAGGTTGGAGAGGGCACGGTTCCACCATTGATTTACTTTGGCTTTCATACCTATGCCAAATCCTTTTGGCAGTGTCTGCAGCTTGTAGAGGGCAGTGCCACAGGCCAAGGGATGCAAAATTGACTTCAAGATCTTTATTGTACACAGAGAGGTATTAAGGGGTTAGGTTCACACACCATAACCTTCAGGCTTCTCTTTAGAATCGTAGTCATCGGTCTGTCCCTCCTTAGACTCTGGTGGGAAACGAACGACCAGTCATAGTCTCTGTGGTTGCGAGTGTCCAGCAGTTCCTTCTTGACTCATGTAGATGTTTTCAGGATGTCACAATTCTTCCTGAAACCCCGGCATCACCACCCATGGTACCTTGGGTCGTTCAGATGGTGCCAGGTGCCAAAGACCTTTAAGATCCTTTGAAGGATTGTGGTGGGCCCTTGGGTTGTTAGACGTAACCCCTGGTTGGCTGGTCCGATACTTTATTGGGTACTACTCCTCCACCAAGCTAGGGGTTTCTCCAAGGGCTGGCTCTCAACCAGGCCTCTATGTGTCTGCCTTTCTCCCTGCACACCTTCCCCCCCTTGTCACTGTCCCCTTCCAGCATGTGCCTCTGCTTCCTTCCCTCTGTCTCAATCTCCTCCATTCATTCATGACGATCTGCCATGCTCTTCTCTTTTCCTCACCAACTCTTTTTACGGCCTCTCTTGTCTTCTACTCCCTTATAACAGTTGGCTTCTTCTCATCTTCCCTCCACTTGTTGATCTTCCACATTTTCTTTCGCTGACACCTCCCCTCGTCTGTACTGCTCCTATTCACCCCCTTTACTTTCTCCTTCTCCTCCTCTTATCATCTCCCTCTCTCTAATGCTCACCCCTCCTCCTCGGTACTGCTGGTCACTAACTCTTTCACCTCTGCTCCTCTCTGCTTATCTGGAGTTCTCTCCACCTTCCCTGGTCTGCTTCTTTGTATCCCTTCCACCTCCTTTCTTCCTTCCTCTGATCTGCACCCCCTGCACCTCTGTTCTGCTCCTCCTCTCCTGTTCTGTGGTCCTGCTCAATGCTTCACCATGCACTAAACTCTTACCATTCATCTCCAACAGTTGGCTCCTGGATCATTTTCACTTGTACCCATGCTTTTATAGAGCCGCAGGCTTGCCCATGGATTTCTCATTCGTTTCACTTTCTGTCCTTGTTTATTGCCATGTAGAGGGTGCTGACATTGTCCTGCTTGCCAGGAAACTACTGATTGTCCAACTGTTGCCCCTTAGTGGGTGAACCTACACACAGCTCCACACTCTGCACATACTTTAGTGCGGGCCTCCATCTTGTATCTGCATTCCATCTTGTCATGGCCTCCGCTGATACAAGTCCTCCTACGAGCATCCTCAGTAGTGGGTTCACGGCCCATCTGGGTAGATTTGCAAAATGTGTTTTGCGGGTTACAAACAAGGGTCGAAGAAGCACAAATCTTTGGCAATTAAACATCAGCTTTCTTCCCCACAAGCTCACCTTGACCGTGATCAGAAACTGCCTGATTATGGTAGATCTTAGACTCGCAATGGTATGTATAATGACTATTGGGTAAGGATCATCTCGGGCCACTGAGGGGGTCAAACATAAACTACTAGGGATGGACTGGGATCCTGGATGATGCTCCATATACTGCCTTCTGTGCCTACTCCATGCAGCCGGCAGTGGATCCCAGCCTCATGGTCTCCCAGTGCCATCCTCCAGCCTGAGACACATGAGTTCATCCTAGTACACAGATGTGGGAGGCACCAGGGGGGTGACGGTCCAGAGGGACAATATTCCCTTGTGTTAGATCACACACAGTTGAAGTTACATCAACACATGCAGCCCAAGAGGACCTAGAAAAGTGGCTTAATTTAGGGGCCAGTGGGGACAGTGAACCTGTCATTCAGCAGACAGAGGAACAACAAGTATGCACCTATTATTCTAAGAGACATGCATTACATTCAGTCTGCCAGTCTAGTAATCACAAACACAATCAATTGTGGGGCCCATATACCCCCTGTGCTACGTCCTTTGCATTGGTTGCCGGTCGGCCAGCGCATTGCCTTCAAAGCTCTTTGTCTGTTACACCATGCCATGCATGCCCAAGGTGCTGAATATCTCTGCGATATGTTCTCCCGCTATCGTCCTACGTGGTCCTTGCGTTCCGCTAATGCTGGCTTACTTGTTGTTCCCCTGTTTCAACGCTCCCGTATTGGTGGGCGCGTTTTTTTCTGTTGCCGCGGCTCGGTTCTGGAACAGCTGTCCACTGTTTTTGAAAAACTTTGTAAATCACCTTACCTTTAGAAAGACTCTGAAAACGTATCTGTTTTAGGATTGTGATTGTACGCAACGTTATTCTCTCTCCTCTAACAGCGCCATTATGCCCTCGGGTGAATAAGCGCTTAATAAGTTAACCTAACATAACATCTATTAGATCAAACCGCACCTGCCTTTGCTACTCCGTTTCACTCAACCACAAACCCATCTATTCTAAAAAGCATCTCTACCGCCACCAGAATGCATCAAATGCCAAATTATAAAATGTACTCCCCTACTAGAGCACATCTCTTCCGCTCTACCCGTCTTTCGCTAAACCACTTCACCTCTTCGAATAGACTACATCTCTCTCTGTAGCGCACACCTATTCAGTCTGACAACACTTTCCTCCTTCTCCAGATCAGATCTTCCATACACAGTTAGATCACACCTCATGCACTCAATTATCCCTTACCTTAGTAGATCACAACAATACCCACTCAGCATTTGACTTAGGTTATGTTATGTTATTTGGCTTTTATACTGCACCATATTACCACCTCAGTAGTCTCATAGTGCAGAAAGGCAGAAAGGTAGGGTGCAGGAAAGTGTGTGAAGGCCCAGAAAGATATAGGGAGTGGTGATGTACAGGGAAGAGGATTGCTTGTGATCAAATAGTGCATGCGAGTCCACAAACAGGGCCCCATACCTCAACTTGAGAAAAAAGGTGAATCTGCATATTTAAGAAAAGCATGGTACAATGAGAGGTAGTTAGCTTATACAATAATTGTTTAAGACCTGGACTTTATGGGTGTGTGATGGGTTTGAAGAGTGCTCAAGCTGGCCAGTTAAGAAATGAAGGCTTAGATCTGGGACGAATTTTCATTATTCCTCATTAGGACTCAGAGAAGTAGATCTGCTATTGCCAAGCGTGGGCCAGAGGAATCCCTCCCCTCACCCCCTGAGTGGGTTGTACGCAAGATTAATGCAAATTGGATATCAACAGGCTGGGAAGGATGGTATGGAATATGAATGAAATCGTCCATGGTGTGATGCAAGGTGGGCACTTGGGAGAGACAAGTAGTCATGTAGTGCCACCTGCTACTGTTCTAAAGGAGTCACCTGTACTCCTAAGGCATTCCCAGCCTGTACAAAGAGTGAAGTTCCCAGTCGCCAATCAACCGAACACCAACTCATGGGCAGAGAAACCTGACAAAACCATGCTCAATGTGTCGCTAGGTGCGGCAAGGGAGCGAGTCCTGTTTGTAAGACGTTACATAGCTCTGGGGCCTAGTGTCCTTTCAGGATTTCTGATAGAGATCCTTTTGAGCTTGAGTCCCAATTAGGTTACAAGGGTTCAACGCAAACAGGTTATTTATCAGTATTCATTCTCAATTCGAGGGGCTCCAACATTTTTGCTAATTTTCAATAACTTGGGGTTTAACCCTCAATTACTAAGGGTAATCCAGACATAGACCCCTTGCTCACTGTTCTTAGAGTGGTTTAACTTCACCTCGCTGATGATGGCAAACAAGGTCAAAACAAGTGTCTGGATTTGCTGTTGGCTCTCCTGTTCGCAGGAGAATGGCCTAGTATTTCGGTGCAGACTGCCCTTGGGAGTGGGACCAGGCAGATATGCAAATTAATATTTCTCTTCGTTGAAAGGTACAATGAGCTAAACATGATCGTAGACCCTCCTGAGTGTGAACCATCCCACCAAACCATCTGTCCATATTTGCTCTCAGGAGGGATGCTTCCACATTTTGTTAACATTCACAAACAGCTGCAATACATAAACAAAAGATGTATCCCACCCTTAATTTACACAATCTAAGTTGAAATAAATTCTAAGGGAGCAAACACACGATAATTATTTTTCGGGTAAGCTCTAAATTGTCTCAATCCACTAATGCTGACATTTGTCCACGTTGTAGTGAGATTGAGCTAGTTGGAAGGAAAAGAGAACAATCCTGTATTCACCTGTAATTTTTGGCAAATTAGAAAGGAAATAATAATTTGGCCCATAACATTTGTAAATCTTCTTAAAATCTGTATTATATTCTTCAAAGTGCATTGCATAAATTCAAAAAAACCATTAAACTTCATGATTCATTATACAGAGAAATGGAAAAATCAAAGAAATTTTCAAAACATTTTAACAACATGACAAACAAAAATTAAATTTTCAACAAGTGTTCTTCTAAGTGCGTTGAAAAAAGGGGGGAGGAAACTTGAAAATGGTTCCCTTAAGCAAGAGGGAAACTTTTAAAGTTGGTTCCCTTGTTGGAGCCCCCTGTTGTTAGTGATGTGAGGGTACACCTTTCGGCATTTCCTGAGAAATTGCTCCAATCAGTGAAAAAGAGCCCGGTGTGGCTAAAAGTTCCAAAAAGTTCATTTGTTCTTTGTATTGACTTAATTTCTTCTTTGGGCTTCACTGTTGCTCGATATGTGGGTCTTGTAAAGTAAAATAATTCTTTGCATTCACAAACAGACCACAGCTCCTCAAGTGGACCACACATACTCCTCTAGAGTGCACCTCCTTGATTACACCACATACCTCCCCTCTTACACCAAGTTCGACCTTTATCGATTTGTTATGCCAATATGTTGATAGATAATTATCACGCTCCTGATTTTCAAGTTTTCCTGTTAAATATAGATACAGTTGGAAATATGTTGAAGTCTGTATTTATTTGTAAAATTCAGCAAAGATTGAAAGCTGGAAAGCAAGCCATAGTTGTCAAATGACCATGGCAGCAGCAGTGGTGCCTCTGGATCCCTAACAGGCATAACCAGGAACTGAAGGCAATAGCTGCTCTAGATGGATATATTGACCACACTGAAGTCAGCCTGTGAGAAAAGCGCTCATTCTTGTGACCGTGCGTTCCTGGTGGTTCCTCTCATCGCAGGTTGGAGTAACTAGCCATCTGTTGGTGGTTTAAACTTTTGTTTTGTAAACCTTTCTTAAAATGTACCACTATTAAATGGTTTGTGTCTTTTTGACCTAAAACATTTGACTTAATCACATTTGATCGAATTTATTTGATCGTTTTTTGATCTAAAATAGTGGCGGCGGCCCACCACAATCCCTCCCCAATTTCCCTCACCCTAATCTATACCATTACCCTCCCAATATATATATTTACTTAAATTTGACCGAATAAAAGGTCAACAAAATTCAATCAAATGTTTTAGGTCAAATGTTTTTAGGTCAATCATGCTAATACTCTATTAAGTTCATCAGGTTACAGTGATAACAAGACCAGTACAAATAATAGGCAGGCTTCATCAGATGTTCAGTACCAGTCTGAGTTACCCAAATGGTCTCTGCTAATCGAGTTCTTATTGCACAGTGCTTAAAGTTCATATCACCTGGAAGAGCTATCCAGCGTACACCAAGCCATTTCCTGGTGTCTCCCCACTGTTTCTTATCCAGTCCCTTATATCATATTAAATTATCTTAGTAGGTGTAATGTAAGTGCATTTACTTTACCCGGGGCCAAGCTATTGAGGAAAGTATTGCCCTGCCAATTCCCAGCCATTGGCCCACCACATTACTTAAATGGGCCCCTTCATAGTTTTCCAGTTTTTCGCTAGTTTTAATCTAGACGCGTTATGCAGTATGTTAGTAAGTTTACCGTTACACTTTCACAGTGTTCCTATCGATCACCAATCAGTTTTACCAGTGAATTTAAAGGGAGGACCCCTGTCATTTCTTTGCTTTTGGATAAGACTTCTTTCCAGTAGAGGTTAGCCTCCGAACAGTCCCACCACACGAACAGCAAATCACCCGTGCCCTTGCATTCCCGCCAGCAGTGTGGTGAGGCATCAGGGAAACTGCTGCTTGTTGTATGAGTGGTTAAGAACCATGTTAAGTACATTGTCTGTGCTCCCTCCTTGATGGTGGCTCATTGTTAGGATTTACAGGGCCTCCCCCGAACCTGCTGCCAGCCTGTATTCCTGCTTTTTCATAGACTCCTTCTAATCTCAGCCCCTGGGGTGCCTCGAAATGTTCCTCCACATACTGTGTTCTAAAGAAACGGTTCCAATGAGGAGACCTCACCTGAGTATTAGGGTTAGAAACCCATTGCTTTAGTTTCATGTAGCAAAAGCCATTTACTTCCCCAATAGGACATGTATCTTTGCATTGCTCAAAATCCAGGGCATCTTATTTAGATACAGTAGTTTCAGCGTAGCAAGACACCCTTTATCAAATTCCCTAATTTTACTTCCTCCATACCTGGGATGATGTTCTGGTTCTAAATAATTGAGGAAGGTAGACTGATAGCATTTGTATTCCTCAGAGTTTATGACATATGAGAGCTGTCATAGTGTAGTGTAGCATCTTTCCTACCCCATGTCTGCTAAAAAGCATATAGCCACCTAAAGAGATGTTAATGGCAAAGGGTACAACATTTTAGAAAATAAGCTCCAAACAATTAAAGGCTAAAATAGCAAGATATGTGAGTCAGAGGTACTGATTATGTATGTATTTATTTATTTTTGCATTTGCCATGCATTTACCATGTCCCAACAGACCCCATTCAAGACAGATGATAAAGGAATAGGGAACTCCCATCCCTTAGTTCCGAACCAGAGGGTGAGAAACAGGCATGACCACTCACATTATACAATGCTCATTAAGATACAGCGGGGAGCATGCTGCACAATCACACACAAGCAACAACCAAACAATAGCTCTTAATAAAGACACTCCACGAAAAAAACCGAACGACCGACTGAGAGATAGTCATGACAGGAGGAAACTAACGCCTGAATACATAGACTGACCAAGACGGAAGTACCAGGACGTCTCATCTTGACCATGGACCATTTCAAGCTCCAACAGACCAATGTCACAATAGATAACAAGAGAATAGGTAGCACCAACCTCAGTTCCCACACCCGAAGGAAAGATTCAGGCATGATTATCACACCATACAACACTCACTAGGATACAGCTAGGTCTGTGCCGCACTTTCACTATCACACACTACAGGGAGACGACATATAAGGCATCAGCAACAACCCCACCCACAGGAATACAGCTCAAATGGAACAAGAAGTGTCAGAACCAGGATAAAGACCCCACTAACCCAACTTTCCAATTCTTCATACTCAACCCAGATAAAACTCACACAACCATCTCTCTCCGAAGCAATCCGCACGCACTTTACCACACTGCATCAACAACACATAAACAGCACCTACAGCACACAAGGTCTTGCCAAATCCGATACTTGCACCAAAGCTCAGCACACGGTGTATACCAAGTTGAAGCCGCCAACAGCACACCACTTCTCCCACTCTCCTACTTCCCCTCCACTGATTAACCCTACCTACCCCCATTCTTCTTTACAGATCCGCCAGAGCGCCTGGGGACCAATTCCGTTGGTGACGGTGTGCTATATAAGTACCTTTAACATAACATAACATAACATAACATGTGTTGCAGCACGCTGAACCCTTGGCTATCTAGGCACTAGTTATATTGTGAGACAATAAATAAATTACAGAGTACAGCGAATGCAAGAAACAAACTGGAAAACACGATTGGGAGGGAGGGGTGCCATGATGTTTTAAGAGTCTTGGTTTGAGGAGCAAACAGGTATCTGAATGTCTTAGTTAGCTCAGGGGATCTTTAGGTGAAAAGCCACGTTTTTAGTTTTTCCTGAAGGTCTACTAGGAGGGTCCCTTTTTCAGGGTGATGGGGAGACTATTCCAGAGCTTGGCTGCCATGACCGGAAAGCTCTGTCCTCCTGCGGTCTTTCTGGTGAAGGTTAGCACTCTGAGGAGATGGCTGTTTGCAGATCTCGGATTAACAATAGACACATTTAATTCTTGGCAAGGGGGTGGCAATTCCCCAAATCTCAGGGCATACTTTTGCAGAACTAGAACAAAACATTTGACTGAAGGAGATAGATCTGGCCATCCGGTCATTATTTTCTAAATAAGGCCTCAACACCAGTTGGAATCCCCACTAGGTTTGATAAGGCATATAAAAAAATTACTAGTCGTTCCTGTCGTAACATACGCCGTTCTAGCAGGTCAATATTGGTCTGTAATTCATAGGGTCACTTTGGTCCCCCTTCTTAAATTTCAGAATTACCACTTCCAGGAAGGGGAGCGTAGGTCCCTGTGACATATTAATAGTCATTGAAAAGGCTAAACATATAGGTAACTGTCTTCTTTTGAATTTGAAAGGCATATTTGTATCAGATGGAATGAGAGGTACGTACGGTACAAGAACAGTATCTGTAACGCTCACCTGAATCCCTCGGAGGCGCAGGTCCGGGGTTGGAGATTTCAGTGTCTTCTAGGGTCACGCGCAGGCCTCTGGTAACACCCTGGATAGACCCTCTCCTCACCGTAATTTTGACCTGGAGGGTGAGGTGTCTGCAAGTAGGAGAACAAGGGGTTAATGAATGTCTGGTTGGCCAATCTGACCTTCCCCTTTTCTGGACTCCCCACGTTACTCGTAGGCTGAATGTGCTCACCTTATATAGGTGAAAGCGGAGCTCTCCATCCTGCGTCTGTGCAGGGGTGCTGATGCCAGTTGCTTCACTGGTTAATCGCCCAGCCTCTTGATTGCAGAGGATGAAGTCCGGGAGCAAGGCCGTCGTTAGCTGCACGAACGGTGATTGCTAGAATATGAAGTTTTATTTATATGACCCCTTAAATGTCTCTCGCCATTGCAGGTCCGGTATGTAATTAAGGTAAGCGAGAAAAATGCCGGAGTTCGTGAAGGCACGTAAGTAAAAGAATGTTATGCGAAGTTAAATGCACTTCTTAATGTCTCTTTTCCCTTTTTTCAGGTAGCCGTAGCTGTCGGCGTGGAGATGGACGCCGAGGTACATGCCGGAGAATGGGCAAGCCGATGACAGCTAGAAGGCACGTGAGTAGTGATGGCGTTCAGTGCCCCTAATGATGTCCTTCTTGTTTTAACAGGTGCGGACAAACAGCGCCTGACGAAGATCGAGGCGTACGTGGCACAGGTAAGCAGAATAATCACAGAGGTTCACTAACCAATGTCCTTTGTTTCCGCAGGATTGCCGGAGTATGAAGAGTGCGGCACGCGGCCTCGGGATGCTCCGATGGACGAGGTAAGTGCTGCGCTGGTTTTGTATTGTCCTAACCTGGTGTCCTTGTTCTCTTTCAGACGCTGCTGAAGACTGAAGACTGATCTGCCGGGAGGTAAGACTGAAGATTTCTTGTTCACAGATGCAGAAGCTGAAGATTCTCTGGAGCTGACACGGTGAGCGTCCTGCTGCTAGTGCAGAATAACGCGAAGCACGTTGCACTGATCGGGTGTGGTTTAAATAGGCCACTGGAGTGCTTAGGTGTCTCCTTCCACAGCCTCGCCCAGACAAGAAAGAAGTTCCAGCTTCCAGCACAGTTTCAGTATCCAGTCCCAGGGAGTGTTGCTGGCCACACCCAGAAGGTAAAGTAGTTCCAGCCAGGAATGGATGAGGATATCATCCTACAGGTAAGTGAGCAGCATGGTCTGCAGCAGGTAGGTCCACCCAAGCACCATTCCTCTCGATATGAGCCCGGCGCTTCCTGTGCCGGGACTGGGTTCCCTTATGAGCCTGGCGCCACTGGCGCCAGGACAAGGTCCAAAAGGCCCCTGTGGGGACCGGCTGGTGCCTGGAATGGAAGTTGTGACCCTGCTTCCAAGGATGTTGGGCTGGGTCTGACTCCTTGGAGGCAGCGGTCATGACAGCACCCCCCTTCAAGGCCCCTCCCAAGCTTGTCTTCTCCGGAGGCTTTGGCTTGTTGGGAAAAGTTCGATGAAACTTCCTGACTAGACGAGGTGCATGGACATATTCTGAAGGCTCCCAAGATCTCTCCTGGGGGCCAAATCCCTTCCAATCAATCAGGTAGTACAGTTTCGATTTGGAAATTTTGGAATCCAAGATGTTTCGAATTTCAAATTCGAGTTCTCCATCCACCTGGACTGGCTCTGGAGGATTAGTCAAACGGGTTCCGGGTTGCATAGGTTTAAGGAGAGAAACATGGAAAACGGGATGTATCTTCATCCGAGTAGGTAGCTCCAATCTCACAGCCACCGGATTTATCACAGCCGTGATCGTGTAGGGTCCTAAATACCTTGGGTTGAAGGTGCGTGGTCCTTTTAGGGATAAATGCTTCGTGGACAGCCAGACTTGATCTCCTACTTGGTATTGAGGTGCCTCTTTTCGATGTTGATCCGCTCCTTTCTTATACCTTTCCTTGGCTCGTTGAAGGTGAGCTGTGGCTTCCTTGAATGCTTGAGTTATTGTCCCATGCAAATGGTCTACAGCGGGCGTTCCGAGAGCATGAGGTGGATCCAAATTAGAGGTTCGAGGATGACTTCCATACAGCAGAAAGAAAGGGGTTTTTCCAGTTCCTGAATGGATTGAATTGTTGTAGGCGTATTCAGCAATCCAAAGGACATCCTTCCAAGTGCCCTCCGATTGTTGCAACATACAGCGTAGATATTGTTCCAGAGTTTGGTTAGTCCTCTCAGTCTGCCCGTCAGTTTGGGGGTGATGGCTGGTGGAAAGTCGTACATCAATTTGCGCTAAACGACAACAACTTCGCCAAAAATGGGAAATAAATTGGCTCCCTCGATCGGAGATTAACACTGAAGGGAAAGCGTGCAACCGGACGATGTTTTCAAGGAATTCTCGGGCCAAAATGGGAGCTGTGGGTAAACCTTTCAGTGGAATAAAATGAGCCATTTTTGAAAAAAGGTCCACGATTACTAGAATTGTGTTGTATCCGGAGCAGGAGGGTAAATCCGTGATAAAATCCATTGAGAGAGTATGCCAAGGGCATGGTGGAATGTCTATTGGATGTAGCAGACCTGCTGGTCTTTCCTTTTGACTCTTGTTTTGTGTGCAGATGCCACAAGAAGCCACAAAATCTTTAATGTCTTTTCTCCAAGTCGGCCACCAAAAATGTCTTTTGATTTTCTCTAGGGTTTTGCCCACCCCAGGATGTCCTTCTATTAGAGAATCATGGTAGCAGGTGATGACCTGCTTCTGTAAGTCAACACATGGCAAATATAGTCGTCCTTGGAAATACAATAGATTCTGATCTATCGTAAAATCTTTCCCTTTCAGTTGCCAATTCAATGAATCTTCAGGAGTTATTAGTTGACTGACTTTTGCTTCGATATCTTCAAGGGATAGCGTGTTGATCACTCCCAGTATCTTTTGTTCGGGGATTATTGGTACCAGCTCTGAATTAGCTGTGCGTTCGTCTACCCCTATTCGGGAAAGGGCATCTGCTTTTCCGTTCTTATTGCCTGGCCGATACGTGATCACAAAATCAAATTCCGCGAAGAATAATGCCCAGCGGAGTTGTCTCGAAGATTGGGCCTTGGCTGACTTCAGATACTGGAGGTTGCGATGATCAGTGATTACAGTGACAGTGTGCCGGGCTCCCAGGAGATAATGCCACCAGGCCTTAAAGGCGGACTTAATTGCCAGAAGTTCTTTGTCCGTGATTGTATAGTTGATTTCGGGGGCCGAAAATTTGCGGGACCAAAATGCCACAGGGTGTAATTGGTGTGTTTCGGGATCTCGTTGTGATAGCACAGCCCCCATTGCGAGGCTGGATGCGTCTGTCTCGACGATATACGGAAGTTCTGGACGAGGATGCTTTAAGACTGGAGCGGAGACAAATTTAGCTTTCATTCTTGGAAGGCTTGTTCGGCCTCTGGAGTCCACTCGAATTTTTTATTCTTTTTCAGAAGGGCCGTGATGGGTTGAACAACTCGAGAAAATTCTGGAATGAATCTCCGGTAAAAATTAGCGAAGCCCAACATGCTCTGTACTCCTTTCACGGAAGTTGGGGACGGCCATTTGGTGATAGCGTCCACCTTTCTTGAATCCATGTGAACTCCATTGGGTGACAAGATGAACCCCAAGAATTCGACTTGCTTTACATGGAAAGTACACTTCTCCAATTTAGCAAACAAACGGTGTTGGCGAAGTCTCTGTAGAACCGCTGTGACATGTCTTCGGTGCTCAGCTTCTGAGGATGAGTATACCAGGATATCATCGATATAAACAATTACGCATACATCAATAAGTTCTCGGAAAACGTCATTCATAAAGAACTGAAAGGCGGCCGGTGCGTTACATAGTCCAAAGGGCATTACTTGATACTCAAACAATCCGTATTTAGTGCGAAAGGCCGTCTTCCATTCGTCACCCTCCTTAATGCGTACCAAGTGGTAAGCTCCTCTGAGATCTAGCTTTGTGTATATGCAGGCTCCTTTAACTTGGTCCAATAATTCGGGAATCAGAGGCAACGGATATCTATTTTTGACTGTAATCTGGTTCAGGGCGCGATAATCGATACATGTTCTCAGGTCACCTTCTTTTTTCGGAACGAAGAACAAAGCTGAAGAAACTGGAGATTTCGAGGGGCGAATGAATCCGTTAGCCAGGTACTGGTCCAGGTATTGCCTGAGATGGAGATTTTCTGGCTCAGTGAGAGCATATATTCTACTGCACGGAGGGGTAGATCCGGGTATTAGGTCTATCTGGCAGTCGTATGACCGATGCGGGGGCAAGGTATTGGCCTGATCTTTCTGGAAGACGTCGCGGAACTCTTGGTATTCTGGAGGCAATTGGGGGCTCTCGGAAGCGATGGCTGCTAGCCTGATATCGGGTCGAGGGTAGCAAGTTGGGGCGCATTCTGGAAACCGGATTACCTTGGCTCGCCAGTCTATCTGAGGATTGTGCTTTTCCAACCAAGGAATTCCCAGGATTACTTGAAACTGCGGGGCCTTGATTACATCAAACACGATCTTCTCCCGATGTCCATCTTGGCATAGCAACATCACTTCCATGGTGGTGTGAGAAACCGGTCCGGAAGCTATTTCTGTACCATCCACTGTAGTGATTATGTCTTTAACCATTTTCGAACATAGAGGAAGATTCATCCTGGTTGCCATATCTTGATCTACATAGTTACCGATCGCTCCGCTATCAATGTATGCTTTAATTGCATGCATGCGATCTGGTCGATCTGGACTTATGAGGACCATAGGCATTACCAAATGCGAGGTCAAGGAACTGGTTTTAACGCTCGGCAAGCGGACCTCTACACTTGTCGGGCGAGGTCGTTTCCCGATTCTGGTTTTTCAGCATTCTTATCGGAAGCTCCTACAGCCTTCTTGACCGGTTTCACTGAACAATCACGAAGGAAATGTCCTGAATTCCCACAGTAGAGGCACAGCTGTAATTGTCTTCTCCTTTCCCGTTCCTTTTGGGTTAATGGTCCTTTAACAACCCCTATCTGCATGGGCTCCACGGAATCAGTTCCTTTAGCGGAGCTCTGAGGTCTTGAAAATTTTTGGGTTTCAAATCTGGAACGATCGGTCTTCCTGTTCTGTAGCCGGTGATCTAATTGGACTACTAGGTCGATATAATCGGAACAATCTTGCGGGGGATTCACCACCTGTGCCAAGACATCTTTAAGTTCTCCACGCAGCCCTCTGTAGAAAAGCGTGGTTCTCTTATCCTCAGGCCACCTAGTCTCAACCACCAGTCTGTTAAAAGATGCTATGTATGCTAGGAGATCCTGATTCCCTTGTCTTAGTGATAGGAGTTCATTGTCCAAGGCCTGCCCCTGTGAGTGTCTTGCAAACAACTTTTCCATACTGGTCTGGAAATCTTGAAAGTTATGGAGGATCAGATCATCTTGTGTCACAAGAGGAACGGACCAATCTGCAGCACTACCGCTAAGATAGGAAAGTACGAACGCTACTTTGGTTTGGTCCGTTGGGAATGCGGCGGGTCTACACAGAAAGTGCAAGCGGCATTGATTGATGAATACTGCAAACCGTTTTGGATCACCTGAAAAACGTTCGGGCGGGGCCAAAGGCACATTCCCTGGCAGATTAATTTGCACCGGATTATTTGAGGTTGTAGGAGTGTAGCTCCCTCCCGAGGCAGGCAGAGGCGTCTGTCCCGCTTGTGTGTGTAGCAACTGTCTGGCCAAATCATCCGTTCGTTCTTTTGAAACGATCAACTCCCTTCGTAAAGCATTTGTCTCTTGGCGGGATGCCTGTACTTCAGCTCTCAGTGCCCCAAGCAATTGGGCCAACTGATCTGTGTCCGAGGTTTCCATTGCGCCTGGGTGGGAATTTTGCGGTAGGCTTCGCGTTCTGTAACGCTCACCTGAATCCCTCGGAGGCGCAGGTCCGGGGTTGGAGATTTCAGTGTCTTCTAGGGTCACGCGCAGGCCTCTGGTAACACCCTGGATAGACCCTCTCCTCACCGTAATTTTGACCTGGAGGGTGAGGTGTCTGCAAGTAGGAGAACAAGGGGTTAATGAATGTCTGGTTGGCCAATCTGACCTTCCCCTTTTCTGGACTCCCCACGTTACTCGTAGGCTGAATGTGCTCACCTTATATAGGTGAAAGCGGAGCTCTCCATCCTGCGTCTGTGCAGGGGTGCTGATGCCAGTTGCTTCACTGGTTAATCGCCCAGCCTCTTGATTGCAGAGGATGAAGTCCGGGAGCAAGGCCGTCGTTAGCTGCACGAACGGTGATTGCTAGAATATGAAGTTTTATTTATATGACCCCTTAAATGTCTCTCGCCATTGCAGGTCCGGTATGTAATTAAGGTAAGCGAGAAGAATGCCGGAGTTCGTGAAGGCACGTAAGTAAAAGAATGTTATGCGAAGTTAAATGCACTTCTTAATGTCTCTTTTCCCTTTTTTCAGGTAGCCGTAGCTGTCGGTGTGGAGATGGACGCCGAGGTACATGCCGGAGAATGGGCAAGCCGATGACAGCTAGAAGGCACGTGAGTAGTGATGGCGTTCAGTGCCTCTAATGATGTCCTTCTTGTTTTAACAGGTGCGGACAAACAGCGCCTGACGAAGATCGAGGCGTACGTGGCACAGGTAAGCAGAATAATCACGGAGGTTCACTAACCAATGTCCTTTGTTTCCGCAGGATTGCCGGAGTATGAAGAGTGCGGCACGCGGCCTCGGGATGCTCCGATGGATGAGGTAAGTGCTGCGCTGGTTTTGTATTGTCCTAACCTGGTGTCCTTGTTCTCTTTCAGACGCTGCTGAAGACTGAAGACTGATCTGCCGGGAGGTAAGACTGAAGATTTCTTGTTCACAGATGCAGAAGCTGAAGATTCTCTGGAGCTGACACGGTGAGCGTCCTGCTGCTAGTGCAGAATAACGCGAAGCACGTTGCACTGATCGGGTGTGGTTTAAATAGGCCACTGGAGTGCTTAGGTGTCTCCTTCCACAGCCTCGCCCAGACAAGAAAGAAGTTCCAGCTTCCAGCACAGTTTCAGTATCCAGTCCCAGGGAGTGTTGCTGGCCACACCCAGAAGGTAAAGTAGTTCCAGCCAGGAATGGATGAGGATATCATCCTACAGGTAAGTGAGCAGCATGGTCTGCAGCAGGTAGGTCCACCCAAGCACCATTCCTCTCGATATGAGCCCGGCGCTTCCTGTGCCGACACTGGGTTCCCTTATGAGCCTGGCGCCACTGGCGCCAGGACAAGGTCCAAAAGGCCCCTGTGGGGACCGGCTGGTGCCTGGAATGGAAGTTGTGACCCTGCTTCCAAGGATGTTGGGCTGGGTCTGACTCCTTGGAGGCAGCGGTCATGACAGTATCTAAGTTCCATCGTTCACACAGGCCTCTATGATGTGTGTTTGCAGAGGCGTAATTGCCAACCTTGTTCAATTGCAGAGTCCCCATGATGGCATAAGATTGCGTAGTAGCATCATTACAGCACCTACTTTCAGTTTTACCTTGTAAGGAGGCTTTTGTCCTACAGTGTTTTACTCTTTAGTGATTGCAACATTGAGCCAGTAAATAACTGTTCATTGACACTGGAAACGCTGTGCCCTGCGTGAAGAGAAGTGGGGGTGGAAAGAAGTAACTTGAAATTATTTTAAATGTTTGCGATAGTGGAAGGTGAAGGTGACCTTGTAGAACCCTGCTCATTCTGTTTGTTAAAATGATAACTGTTGTTGAAGTGAAAGGGCGTACAGAGGTGCACTTTGCCATTTGGACAGCAGAGGGCAACATAACATTGATGAATTGCATCAGCTGAGTACGGAAACATAGCTCATCGTTTTATATATATAAAAGTGTTTAAGCTGCTAAGAAACCTTTTCCCCATTTCTGGCCTCTGGCTAAATTAGCAAACACATTGGCTGAGTCGGTCAACACCTTGACTCTGATAGATTGTGAGGCATACATACAAATCTCCGGCTTAAATGTGGCCACTAAAATATTCTCTGCAAATAGATTGGAAAACGTTTTACTCAATTTAATACATTGAGATCAGTCAGCTTCATTTCAGAAAGGAGGGCCCAATACAATATCAGAGGAGTGATCAACGTTACAGGGATGATGACACCATCTGGACTAGACTTTAGTGCTCAACACACACAAAGGTTTAAAGGGAACTTTACACAGGACATTCTAACACACTTTCTAGAGTCTAAATTAATAAAGAGATCTTGCAGTTGATCAGGCTCTACCCCCTTTCACTATTGACATTCACTTGCTTGCACACGAGATGTGGGAATGGGTTGACATACAGGGATTGTCTCTGGGCAACTCCTCTCATAAACCATCATTATACGCAGATGATATTATGTTTGTTATGCAGAACAGCACAACTTCTCTCTGTAAGATTATCTAGGTCTCGCAAAGATGTGAGTGCATGGTTGAACTACTCAAAATCGAATTTACCAAACATTACAGAACCTCCTGACCCCCAGTTGATGGGCGAGATTGAAATGAAAAACAAATTCAAATGGGAAAAGGAAAAACTAGTATCTCTGTGGTTTCAGCCAGATAAAAAACCTTAATTTCTTCCTTTACAGATGTAAAATCCCATTGCTCTTCAATGAGATCAAAAAAGATCTAGATACCTCTAACAGGCTGGAAATATGGTTTTGGGACAATATAGTCACTGAAAATTCAGGCTACTATATGCATTCCAAGCAATTGTGGAATTAATTGTCTAACTTGCTAAATTGGCTTAATTGAACTCCAGAGGACAACCTCCAACTTTATTTGCAATGGGTCTCCCTCCTACCAGACTAACCCAAAAGCTGCTAATGAAGTTGGCTTTGGTGCAGGCGCTGGGTACCACCAGTACTGAAATGTAGGTCAGGGTTTGATAAGGTTGACTCCAACAAAAGGTGGGTCAAGTTAGAACAATGCATGCATAAGATCCGCCTGGGGAGGGTTCCATTATTTTCCCCTATAATTTTCATCTTAATAATCTTTTTCTTTGTTATCCTTTGTATAGTAGAATTTCAGGGATGTCATGAGAGACATGATGGTGTGGTCTGGGATGGTGGCTTCTAGTTTCGGCCGAGCCTGTTTCAGCCTGCAGCAGCCACAAACATACCTGACCTTTTATGAGACTCTTGCATCAATCCAACGCTTCCTTGAAGTACAGCATCCTTTCTGTTTCTGATGTAGGCCACCCTCCTGTTCACATCCTTACTGGCATCCCAAAGTAAGCTCGGATCTATGTCATCCTTATCATTTACTCAAGGGTTTTGGAGATTTGTCTGACAATAGCCATATCTTTTAGGAGGTGTGATGAGTCCGATAGTGTCATCACATATTTCCTGGCGGTGACCTCTCCCATGGGGCCAGGGGATGGTGGCAGCTGCTAACTGATCCTGACCCTGGGGGCGGCTATATGAGGGAGGATCAGATGGGGGGAGTGACATGACAATGTCATAGGACGAGACATGGTATCCCCCTTTTTCATTTGAATATATTCCATCCATTGCCCATGCCTTAATGGCATATAGTCATACCTCACCCAACCTACCTAGGAAGGTTAGTGAAAACACTTCCCCATACTCTGTACACAAGTCGCCAAAACCTAACATGCCTTTCAAAACTGCTTTTCTAGACTTTTCATACAGGTTCTCAAGAACTGCCTAGCCTTTCTAAATGTTAGAAAATACTTTTCTAGACATTTCATACAAGTCCTCAAAACTGACTTGCCTTTCGAAATGACTGAAAATACATCTCCAGGCTTTCTTTACAAATCATCAACAACTGACTTCCTTTTTCCTAAATGCAAAGGTACTGTGATGAGGAAGAGGTGCTGCGTAATGAAGATCATTGGAGGCCAAGAGCACAAGCTGCTCTCTAGTTGTTGCAGGGAAAGGCAAGTTGACCGAGGGACTGCAGGGGTGGTGCAAGGTATGTGGAGCCAACCTGCTCACCGCAGGATTCAAGAGGAGCGGACTGCAAGGAATGGCACACTGCAAGGATGCCAGTAGCAGACGAGAAGCTTCAGAGCATTCACAAGTGTCGAAAGACAGCCTCCTTATCGCCCAAGTCTGGAGTTGTCGATCGGAAGAGCGGGATCCGTGATGGGCACAGAAGCTGCAAGGCAGAAGCGGCAAGAAGGAACGGAAAGCCGAAGAGCTGCAGGCTTGCTGTGAGAAAACCTATACACGCCATCACGAGCCGGTGAGTCAACCCAAGGGAAATGGGTACACCGGGGCGTATTGGCAATCCTCCCAAAAGCAAATAACATTGAATAAAGTGTATGAGAAAGAACGAGCAGCTGAATATTATTTAAAAAGACAGAACAAAGGAAATTTAAGAGACTGTCAAGTTTGTGAGTGTTTGTCGCACACCTATAAGGAAAGCCCTGACAGAATAGTATACCAAGCATAGCCAAGACAGAACAAAATACACATAGGAAACTATCAAGTTTATAAGTGTGCGCAGTGCACATATGAGAAAAGTTCTGGCACAAGAATATAACAGTCCGATTCAGGTTATAAGAGGAAAGCCCTGCCAGGAGAGTATAACAGGCAGATTCAAGTCACAAGAGCAAAGCCCTGGCAGTAGAGTATAGCAGGCAGATTCAAGTCACATGAGAACAGCCCTGGCAGTAGAGTATACCAGGCAGATGCAAATAGTGAAAAGCCTTGGCAGGTGAGTATACCAGGCAGAGGCAAGCTCCAAAAGTATTCATATAAAAAGGTCCTGGTACAGAAGCATACCAGGCGAGGTTAGTTTGAAAAGTGTGTAAAATCCATTAGTTAAGGAAGTCCTGATAGGAATACAGCAGGTCTGGCAAAAGGCTGAGTTTAAATATACACAAGAGGAGAGAAAACCTGGCAGGAGAGTACACAAGGTGTCCTACAAAGATACAGACTAACAGCTAAGTTGTTTAGTATACCAATTGTGTTGTCGATCAAGAGAAACCTAAGGAACTGATATTCTTTAAAGTATAAAGCAAAGTCAAGAGAAACCCAGGGGAAGGGAACCACGCACTGGACCAAAAAGAACTCTATCCTTCTGGAACATTTTGTGTTGGAGTTATGCATTTCTTTTTCTTTGAAAATGTAAACATTACTCAAGGCCAATGTTAATTGTATGAGAATATGAGGACCAGAATAGTACTTTGGACACAAGACGGTTTGCTTTGGACATCTTGACATCAGACAGACCCCTTAGTGTTGTGTTAGCTAGAAAATTACCTCTTAGAGTAGGGACAGAGAGGCATTTTCCAACCCCCTTTTCATTTGTAATAAATGTTTTTGGCCAAAACCATAAGTCCTTGTATCCGTGTCTCATTCCTGGTTCCTCAAAGAGGCAAACATTTAGCCTCCCCAATTGTCTCCCCTGGGTAGCCAAGCAAACAAAATCTACACATACTAACACAGGGGTGTGATGAGATTGGAATATATGGCCAATCCTCACATCCACCACTCTGTCCAAGGACTGATGAAAGTAGTAACATGTCAATTCTAGAATGGGTCCTGCGTACATGTGAGAATTGAGACTAATCAGGTTCCCCTGTAAGTTTGTATCTCCATCATCAGTGAGGTTTTAGTCTATGATTAGTTCTTCTAGGTTTTGTGAGTGCCTAATGATCTTTGGAGATATTCCTCCTTTGTGAAAAGCACAGTGAGCTAAAAGCGATGGCTGTGGACTCTCAAAGTGGGAAAAAACCACTGAACAGGTATGTTCTTTCTAGAGAGGGGGGCGCCTCCTACCTTTTTTGTATTTTTGGAAGGAACTTTGGTTGGTCACCCTAAGTTACCTGGGGGAACCCATACGCGGATCCCTTGCTCACTGTGCTCAGAGAGGCACAGCTCCACCTCACTGATGAGGCCCAACAAGGCTTAAGCACGTGTCTGGGGTTGCTGTTGGTACTCTTGTTCAAAGGAGGTTTTCCGGCATTTCAGTGCTGAACTGCCCTTGTAGGCGGGACAAAGACTTATATGCAAATGGATATTCCTCCTTTGTGAAAAGTACAGTGAGCCAGAAGTGATGGCTGCGGACTCTCAAAGTGGGAAAAAACCACTGACCAGGTTATCATGCCATGTTCTTTCTAGAGAGGGGTCCCTGCTACCTTTTTTGAGTCTATGATTAGTTCATTTAGGTTTTGGAGATATGCTTGCAATAGATGTTGCTTGATTTTTCTAAGGACATATCCAAGATTGTTTTAAATAATCCCCCTATTAATATCTCCTCTTTTTTGCATTCCACGATTTTTAAAAACACCAAATAAAGAAATAGGCTCTTCTTCTCATTTGGGCCATCAATTGAAACCATAGTTATTCTGCGTTTGTTGAGAAGACGCTTCGCCTTTATGTAGCAACCTCCTATGTAAATCTTGCTGGAGCAATGGTATGCAACCTACAGCTTTCCAGGAATTGACCCCATGGTTCCTCGTCATTGATTATTCTGGTTAAGCTTTAGTCCAAAACATCTGGAGAGCCAAAGTTTGCATGCACAGTTTTGAGAAACAGAGCCAATTCTTGGATCTGGTGTTTCCAGAAATCATAGAATTCATAGAAAGCGCGATAATAATTTGGCAATGGTTTTAATACAGTGCTGGACATGTCCTTATATAAATCGGTTTTAGAGGAAAGTGTGACAGCCATCATTTTCTTTACCGGGTATTACCACTCCCATTTTCTTTGTCGTGGTGTAGACTGCATGCCCCGTTTGGATACATTTGTTTCGTTTAACAGCACAAATCTGTGTCATGGTCTTGCAACCTTTGCATCATTGCCTGCCTCTTTTGGGGAATGTTAAGACCATGTACATTTAATGTGGCAAATTGTACTCAGGCATGGGCCTGCATTGGGTTGCAACCATGGCCTGATGACATTATCAACCTCTACCCCGTGTATTGCTACAAAACTGACTGTTTACGCTCAAACAGATCCTTCAAAAGTGATCAGAAAAGTCCCCATTTCTATAACTTTACCCCTGCACTCTGGGTAAACATCGCCTGGATATATCTCAAATCCCTTCTTCTAATACCAACACATTTTAGTTTCCCCTCACGAACTGTGGAAAGGTCTGGGCATTTTCTAGGCGCCCACCTCCTTGGCCGCTCCCACCTTTTCTGTCACAAGAAACACATGGAAAAATATCAGGCTATTGGCTCTCTGCTCACCCCACTGACCCTGTACCAGATCATGACCAACCTGTGGCCATAAACTAAATGCGTCCCACAACATGGAGCAAATTGTGTCGAACATTGAACCAATAGAAAACCTTCATTTTGGAACCACCCTACACACTTCAAAACACAGGCCTGTTGCACAACCATTCCATTGCTTTTGTATCACATTACTAGATCGCGCTTTCCTTTCCTTTTCCCTGCTCGACTCTTCACCTGAGAATATCCCTTCTTTGTCGATTTCAAGATCAATGCAGCTTTCCACCTGCTCGCCTCAGCTTTCTGCTGACTCGCAGGCCCTTGAACGTCCAAGATTTCTCCAGCTCCCTTCAATGTCCAGACAGATCTTGCAGCAGAGCAAGCACCGCTGAAATGACACAGGGTCAAATGCACACAAGGTTTGCAATCCTGTTGGGTGGGGGGCTATTTAGTAAAAGCCCTGCTCATCTGCACCCGCCCCCCAAGTGTGTTTGCTGTGAAACAGGAGCTGAATAGAGCACTGACCAAAACAAATGACCTTTCCTAAGGCAATCTTGTATTTAGATTGGCAGAAGAATATTCTTTGTGTGTTGAATAAGAAGGCATTTTTTCCTCCAATATCTCTAATGCTGTTCACAAAATACATGCACATCTGTAAATCTTTGAGCTCTTAATAAAACACAATAAATGTAGCAGTGCACTTTTTACTTGGATGCTTATTGAGCTTAAATATTCTTAAAACAAGTTTTAAAATCTGTATAGCATACTTAATGGCTGTCAAAAGGTTAACAAAATGATGCTCTAGGCACACATTAACTATAGCACAACGTTTGTTTGCAACTACATATAGGGCCGCATTACAAGTATGGCGGTCTGGAAATAAGGGTGCCGGTAGCAACATAACGGCACGGTTTCCGAACCGCCATACTCCAACAATGCCGGTAGGGGCATGGATCCCCCGGCAGGGCTGACCTGTCGGGAATTCAGGTCCCTACCGGCATTGTTCCCAAGGAGTCCTATGAGATTCCATGGGAATGGGGATTTACTGTTCCGCCGCTTGTGATTTCCCAGTGGCACCGGGATAGCAGGTGGCGGAATCGGTCTTACAGGGTTGGCGGCAACGCCACAGGTAGCACTGGCGGGTTACCGCCAACCTCATAATGAGGCCCATAATCTTGCTGCATATTTTACAAGTGGTGTCAAACCTCTTGAATCAAAATGCAGTAGAATGATTGCTTCTGTTTTCATGAGGAATCGTTACATTCCTGAAGAGAGTGTTCAAAGAAATGACAATGCCTGCATAGGAAGAGCATAGCAAGACAGGCTGTAGCAGAGATAGGCAGCAGAAGCAGCACAGACTCTGGGGAGTCATTGAAGGCGCAGGCCAGTAAGAAGAAAGGACAGTCCAAAACAACGGATCTGCTTTAAATGTGAAGCAGAGGCCTCTAAATGTAGGCTTCATGCTAAGATCTGGTACTCAAGGCAATAGATCAATTTCACAGATTATTGGCCTGTTTCCAATAGCTATGTATGTTGCTGGCTCTATTTAGACTACAGAAGCCAGGCTGAGTGCACAGGTAGGTTGGTTGAGAAATCTGGACACCTGAAATATATCCAGCTGGGTGGGTGTCTGGCACAGTGGTTTTACATAAAGCATAGCTACGCCTTTCTTGATTTATAGTTCAGGAGCTCTTTATTCATAAGGCAATGACTATTTTGTCCAAGTTCGAGGTTTCTGTGACTGTGCTCAGTAAAGACAGGCCCACAGCCACCCGGTGCACGTCACAGTAGTCTAGCCTCAGTATTACCCATACCTCCCACCTCTCACTACTATCCTCTGGAGGCTGCACTAGATGATCACTCCCGAGCCCATTCATTTCACAGACCATGTTTATACATCTCTGACCTGCATCACCAAAAGGGACATAAATCTTCAAAACTACCTAAATAACATACAGAAGAATACATCTGAGGTTTCATCAGACATCATGCTATCCCTTGTAACTAACTGTGTTTGGAGAAGATCTGATTAGGATGACATTAACAGCAGGGGTTCATCATGTGGTTTAAGGATACTGGAACTACAGCATCTGGAGTGGTGGCTTCCAATGAAAAGCAGGAGTGACATGGTCTGTACATGTTCAGTCGGCCCCATCTACTTCCATTCCGCTAGTCTACAGTTATAATTGTATTGTCCCACTTATCCAAAGATGCTAACACATGATCTACACGATCTATACTCTTATGTATATAATTAGTTACCTTTCCACCCTTACATGTAAAGAATGTACATAATGTAATTACTGTTTACAATTTATGTTACCAACAACCTGTAATATGCAACCTGTAACCAAGTTCTAAGCATTCTTGTTATTCTGTGCGCCCAGCTACCCAAGGGTTTTCGGGCGCCCTATAAATAAACAAACAAACAAACAAACAGAGAAACTCTTGATATTTAACAAAATCTACCCCAGGTTGTCAAACTATGTAGTATTCTTTCAGCCCATGCTTGAGAGACAGCAGTTAAAGCAAGCCTCACATGGTAATCTTCTAATTTACAAATATGGCCCTAGGATTTAGTCTTCTATGTTGCAGCAGCTGATGGCTGGAGTTAGCCAGCCGGATCAACAAGTCAGCAGACGTGACATTTTACATAGACTCTCATGTGGAATTTAGTTCCTTGGCCTGAGACCTGTGTGGTTCTAGTCGATGTTGAACTCTGTAGAGACCAGCAGTACAAAGAAATAAAGAAGGACCAAAGCAGTAAAATTTAGAAAAATGAGTCACACATTTTTTGCACTTCATTAAACACATCCTACAAAGGAGGGACTGGCGCAAATCATCCACATCTGAAAAAAACACCTCAGGAAGAAATAAAGCTGTAGAAAGGAAGATGTATGTGTGCACCGTCAGCACTGCAGATGTTCTGTGCGCAAATATCCTCAGCTGTTTGCAAACTCGTAGGCGACTGACAGTGGTCAAGTGGAATCTTAGAGAAAGAGCTTGCCTACCACCCGTCTCATCTCCTGTGGTAGTTTCCATCCGTCGGGACGCACTCACCAAAAACATGTTTCCTTTGATTGGTTTCGGGTTGTTTGCTCCTTTTTGCAAAACAACAATCCACCCACTTAGAAGAAAAAGGAAAAGCAAACAGCATTAGTGCTCCTGGTAGGCTGTCCATCAGAGATATGAATGTTTCTACTACTTTTTTGTTAGCACTGTGAAGGTGTTAATATTCAGAGCACAAACATTTTGCCATTGTTGATTGGTTGTAAAGACAGCCACACATACACGTTGCAGTGCAGGTTTTGCATTGAAATGGCTGGCTCTGAGAAATCTAACGTCTAGGCCAAAAGGCCTGTATGCTATTAGAGGATCATCTGATGCACATGCCGGATTTGCCTCATGCATATGCCTCCTTTGCTGACATTTGAAACAAAAGGGGAATACACTCTTCATCCACACGGTGAAAAATGGTGCGCACCCAACTACACTGTTCTTCTGAGCAACAGGGCAACAGGGACTTCCTCGCGGTCACAAGCAAGCGTCCGTCCCTGGCAATGGCAGTAAATGTGTCCTTGTCAGTGTTTTGATGATGTCTGAGAAATGGCCTACAAGGGAGGATCTTCATTTTTGATCCTTTCTGCAGACTTCAATTCGGATGACTAGTAAAATCACGTGGAGCAATTACCTCTGCAGTGCGTCTGTGGCACTGTATTGAATGGCAAAGCTCATATCTCTCTGGGCATACTGTGGCAACAAGGAACGAAGGAGACTGACAAAGTGGTGCTATGGTTTTGGTATAACCTATCTGTCCTTAACTCTAATAGGATTCCCCTACCTAAACTAATTAAACTCGGGTGCTTGTCAGGAAGTCCGTAAAAGTCCAAATCCAAAAGGCACCGTCCCAGTCCAAAAGCTCCAATGCTATCCCTGTCACTACGGTAAACAATAATAAAGTTCGGCTATGTTCGTGACCCAGAAGAATGACTCCCTTCTCCTGGATGTGAAGTCTCCCAAAGACGCCAAGTCTTCTCAAACTTTTCCAAGCTTTTCACGATAACCAAAATAGTTCTATAGGATCCTCCTGGGGCTAGGGGAATGACTCCATTCTCCTAGCTGGTTCCCCAATGTCTTTGATAGGCTTCAACATAACTTGTAATTTCTTCAAGGAAGTTTCTACACACTTTGGTTTCATTATGCTTTTTATCATGTCCCCATTGGGATGGTGAAGCTGCGCCCTGTCCCCCTCTCGATTCTCCAGCACCACATTCTTGTGGAACTGCCCAGGGAATTGTGATACAAAGTGATTCACTACTTCATACACTTCTTCATGGTTTACAGTCTAGAGTCAACCCGGCCCTCTCACGGACATGTATTTTTTCCTGTTACGTTCTCCTGGGGATCTCTTCACCGGCTTCATCAGGGTCATGGGTTCACTGTCTCTGGTTCTGCTTTTTCGTTCACCTATAGGGAGGACAGGGGATCAACATTTGACTGATCCGGTGTTGACTGTGGACTTAAGAAGGATTAAACCCCAGGAGGTGCTGATTTACCTTACTCCTCTGGGGTTCCCCATGGTAACGCTTTACCCATTTTGAAGGGCATGTCCCTTTGCAGCTTTGAAAAGATTCCCCCCTTTCTTGTATCGGAGAACTACCAAAGAGTGCTGGTCTCTGCTTAATGCAAGGTCCTTTACCCACTTCATCAGGATTATTCGCTGTCCGGTCATCATGCTTTATTGGTGTGGGCTGAAGTGACCCTCGAGGAACGACTTGCCTATACCTCCAGGATTCTCGTCAGCTTTGGGTTATTGATATTGATATTTTATTTCTATCGCGCGACAAGGCAAGGGAGGGGAACAGGGGAGAACAAAACAGCGATCTTACTAGGCCCAGTGACATTGAGAACATGCAAGTGCATGGGAGAGGGGGAGGGGAAAGTGCATGGAAGGGGAGAGAAGTGGAAAGTGCGGAGCAAAGGAGAAACATATAAATAACAATAAATAAATAATAAAGGCAACAAACAGTTGTAGTGCAGCCAGCAATTTGCAAGTGCTAGGTTAAGGCAGCAGACAGGGTAGGTCTGATAAGTGCAGGAAGAAAAAGGGGGGGCTGTATGGTTATAGATACAGACCCCAGTGCAAGGGGTGGCACAGAAGCAGTGCGGGAGGGTGGCAGGGTGAGCAGGTACCTGGGCCTGGAGGACAGAGGGTGGCCAGGTGCATGGTGCAAAGAGAGAACAGATCAGCAGGGGAGAGGGGGAGCGAAGAAAGAAGAAAAGAGGAAGGTCTTGAGGTTCTTCCGGAACCAGAGATGGTTCTCCTCAAGTTTTAGAGCGGCAGGGAGGCTGTTCCAGAGGGAGGCCCCAGCTGAAGACAGAGATCTACCCCCAGCTCGTTTCTTTGAAAAACGACTGACCCTGAGGGAGTTGGAGGTAGAGGAGCTCGAAAGGGGAGGTATTTGCAGAGGGATAGCTGAAGGTATTTTGGACCTAGGCCCCAGAAAGCCTTGTGGACAATGCAGAGGGTTTTGAATTTAATCCTTGCATCCACTGGGAGCCAATGGAGAGATTTCAGAGCTGGAGAAATACGATCCCAGGACTTGATGCCAAGGACAAGTCTTGCAGTCCTGTTCTTTATTAGTTGCAGAGGGCGGAGAGAGAGGCAGGTAGATTTAGAAAGAGGCTGTTACAATAGTCCAAGCTAGAGAGAACCAGAGCTTGGGATACCATGAGCTTCTGGAGGAAGGAGAGGAAAGGCAGAGTACCTCTGAGGAGGTGCAGTAGGAAATTTGAGATGTGGGCGGAGAAGGAAAGGGTGGAGTCAAAGATGACCCTGAGGTTCTTAGCCTCGCAGGTGGGAGTAGGAGGAGGGCCAAGGGAGGCCAGCCAGAAAGTAAGGGGAAAGGATGGTGAAGGTGTGCCGATGAGGAGGATCTCTGTCTTTCTGGCATTCAGACAAAGATCATTGGTGGCACACCAATCTTGAATGGCAGTTAGGCAATCAGAGATGAGAGAGGGAGAGGAGGTGGCAGAGGGCAGCCTGAAAATGAGTTGGGTGTCGTCAGCGTGCCACTGGAAATTTGAGCAGAAAGTGGCAGTGGGCGAGAGTTGCCAGGTATTGTTTGAAAAACCAGGGCGAGAGGTTAGACCCCTGGGGAACACCACAGGTAGAGAGGAAGATAGATGAAAGGAAGGACCCAAGTTGGACCTGGGAGGGTCGATCTGAGAGGAAAGAGGTCAGCCAGGCCAGAGCCTGATCAGTGATACCCAGGTTTTCATGGAGACGGTTGAGCAGGATGGTATGGTTGACCGTGACAAAGGCAGAAGAGAGATCGAGGAGGATGAGGACAGAGGGAATGATAGAGTCAAGGTTGGAGAGCAGATCTTCATGGATGTTCAGGAGAGCAGTTTCCATGCTTCTGGCAGCTCTGAAACCAGACTGGTGGTCATGAAGACAGCCAACAGAATTGGAATGAAGGTTAAGATGAGAGATGGCCAACTTTGACAGGAGTTTGCCCAGAAAGGGAGTAATGGAAATTGGCGATAGTTAGCTGGACAAGAAGGATCAGCTGTGGGTTTCTTGTGAAGAGGATGCACAAATGAGTGCTTTAGAGGGGAGGGAAAGGATCCCGAGGCAAAGGAGTGGTTGCAAAAATCAGCAAGGGCCGGAGCGAGGGCGTCAATGTGGTCCTTGATGGTTTTAGAGGAACAGGGATGAACCTGTTTTGACGAGGCTTTCATAGATCGGACTTGTCTAGCGACCTTTTCAGGAGAGAAAAGAGGAAAGGACGAGAAGGATGGTGGGGTGGGGTGGCTAAAGGAGGGTCTGCAAGCACAGATGGGGAGGGGAAAGGAGGGCTGTGGGTGGAGAGGGTTGTCAGGATGTCCTGGGTTTTTTAAATGAATTGAGAGGCAAGGGCATTGCAAAGAGCCTGGGCGGCAACAGGAGGGGTAGGGACTGCAGCAGGGATGGCCAGCTCCTTGCAGATTTTAAAGAGTTCGGCTGAGTTGTTAGATGCCACAGAGACACAAGCTTGAATGTGGACTCTCTTCTTGGTGAGGACAGAGAGTCGGTATTGCCTTTGTAGCAGGCGACAGGCCAGTTTGTCAGAGGATGAACAGGAAGTCCTCCATTTCCTCTCAGCCACCCTACACGTTTAAGTGTAGCTAGGTCAGAGTCATACCAGGAATTGCACTGGGCTTTGGACTTCAAACGGTTCCTCATGACAGGGGCAAGAGCATCAAGCGTATCAGAAATTGAAGAGTAGAGCAGAGAAAGGACTGTGTCAGGATGTGAGACAGCCAAAGGTGGATGGGGGGGGGGGTGGAAAGTGGTGGCAAATCCTCAACTGACACACGCTTCATGGGCCGGATGTCCGAAAAGGTAGGTGGCAGTGTTGGGGTAGGCTTGGCCTGGGGGGAAGCAAGGGAGAGATGATAGGAGAGGAGGGAGTGATCGCTCCAGGAGAGAGAAGTGGTCAGAGGGATGGAGAGGGGGAGGTCAGAGGAGATCAAGACATCGAGTGTGTGCTGAAGAGAGGCTGCGGACTACCAATTTACAGGTTGGTGTCTTTATTCAAAAAAGGGGAGCTCCCCAGAGCCATACACAGCACTCGCCGTTTCCTCACCCACTCTCTAACCGTCGCAGTGGTCACGCGGCTCTCGCTCCAAACATGGACATAGAGAGTGCGCGTGACTGCCGCGAGGAACAAAGTGATTCCTTACACATCTTTTCCCCATAACAGAACAAGTAAAACATCACTTATAGAGAACATTTAAAAGATACTCTAACTAATGAAAATAACAATTTATATAGTGGAAAATTTCTCACATCAAAAGAATTAAAAATCTCAATATTCTTATACTAACAAAACTTTGATACGACATGTCTCTTTGTATTAGGTTAACAACCACTTAAGGTTTCATAGTCTTTCAAGTTTCATAGTTCTCAAGTTTCATAGTCTCTCATCCACACCGGCTTTGATATAGACCTATGTGAACATTCTTCATTAAATCTTGTGCTTAGTCTTATGCCTGTATCCATTTCTCCTCCATCATCTATTTTTCTTTTTCCATCTACTACTTCTCCTCCTTTCCCTTCCTTTTCTGTCTTATTATTCCCACTGACAATCCTTTTTTTCACTTGCTCATCCATTCTACTCACTTTCACATCACCCACTCTTGCCAATCTACCTTTAGACCAAACTTCTCCTCCTTCCAAAATGACAACATTACTTTTTACAGCACATATTTTCTTTGGTCCCAGGAACTTACTCTCAACACATGTGTTTACCAGTCTAGGATTTTTAACATACACCATCTTGACTCAACGTAATAAGTTTCATAATGCGATCCCGATCAACGTTTACCACTTTGGCCATTCCAAGCCATCCTGGACAAAGTCTTGTCCCAGGTTCTCTACCTTTTATGGATACAAATGGAGACACACCAGTTACAGAGTGTGGCGTAGTGACATAATTCCACGTTAACATCTTTAACATCTCCCTCCACGGTTGTCCCGATTTCATGGCCATCTGCAGACCCCCTTTTATGTATCTGTTGACCCTTTCAACAAGACCATTCGCCTTGGGTTTATACAATGCAGTCCTCGTGTGTTTTATACTATAGCTTTCCAGAAATGTTTTCATGGCCACAGATACAAATTGTACCCCATTGTCAGACACAATTTCAACCGGTACTCCTTCTTTAAGGAAAACTTTCTCCAAGAATTTAATTAACTCGTTGGCCGTGACCTCTTTCACCGCTTCCCACTCAAACCATTTCGAATGAAAGTCAAATAGAACAAATAGAAACTTCAAACCATCTCCCAGACCTGCTACTGGACCCATAATGTCCACCGCCAACTTTCTCCAAGGTTGGTCTGGTATTACATTAGGTATTAGTGGGGCTTCTCTTACCACTCTGCACTTATCACTAGTTTGGCAAATCATGCATTCCTTGACACACCTTTCGGCACACCTATCAATTCCCGGCCACCAATAATTTTGTCTCAACTTCCTTTTCATTGCAGCTTCTCCAGGATGTCCCTGATGAGCCAGCCTAACCAACACCGACCTGAGAGATTCTGGAGGAATAATGCACTTTCCTCTTCTTAATCTGTCACCACACAAATTTATTTCATCTCTTATCTCCCACCATGTATTGAATTTACTGTCCAATTCTCCTTTAGCTGGCCACCCCCTCACTGTCCATACCTTTACTAGTTTTAGGTCCTCATCTGTGCTTTCTTCTCGTGTCCACTCTTCTTCACTAATGGCACCCTGTATTTCAGCCACTACAGATTCTTGCTCTTCCTCCCCACCCTCTACAATATTTGTATTCACTGATAGTCTTGACAGACAATCTGCCACCACATTTCTCTTTCCCGGCAAATAACTCACCTTAAAATTAAAAGTTTGGAGTCCCAAACCCCACCTACTAATTCTTGGGGAACCCAACGCCCATCTTCCACTTTCGAAAAGTTGAACCATGGGCTTGTGGTCGGACCTGACTACAAACCTTCTTCCCCACAACAAATACTTGAAGTGGTTTACTGCCCAATACATGGCCAAGGTTTCTCTCTCTATAACTGAATATTTGCACTATGCACCTCTCAGCGTTCTAGACGCAAACGCAATAACTCTCTCCGGGTTTTCTTTGTCATACTGTACCAATGTTGCTCCCAGCCCAAGCAAGCTCGCATCCACCACCAAAACACCACCAAAACAATCTTGTCATTGGGATCGAATCTACCTATGGACGGTGCTTCACACACTGCTTGTTTGATATTCTCAAAAGCCTCCTCACATTCTGCTGTCCATTCAAATTTTGCACCCTTCTTGAGCAAATTTCTAATAGGAATGGACACTTTGGCAAAATCTTTCACGAACTTGTGATAATATTCAGCCAATCCTAAAAATGATTTAACTTGTTCTTTGTTCTCTGGCACCGGCGCCACCTTCACTGCCTCCACCAAATTTCTCTTGGGCCTTAACCCTTTTTCATCTATTTCATGTCCCAGATATTCTACCTTGTGCACTGCAATCTTACACTTGCTCCTTTTTACTGTCAACCCCGCCTCCCCCAATCTCTTCAACACTTGTCTCAACACTTCCTCATGTTCTTCCAGGGAACTCGCATATATTAGCACATCATCTTGGAACACGATAATGTTCTTTACTCCGCTCAACACAGTCTCCAGCACCTTTTGGAATACGCTTGCCGCCTAAGCGAGTCCAAACGGCATCCTGCAGTACTTAAAAGTTCCAAACACAGTGATGAATGCCATTAAATGTTGACAATCTTCCTTCAGTGGAACTTGATGGTATGCCTGAGAAAGATCGATGACTGAAAATACCATGGCATTGTTCAACACAGATAACTTGTCACCAATTATAGGTAGGGGATGCCTATCTATCAAAACATTTCTGTTCAAGTCCCGCAGGTCTACACACAGTCTGATGTTTCCATTAGCTTTTGATGCCACTACCACCGGCGACAGCCATTCAGAGCTCTCACTTCTTTCAATTATTCCTCTTTGAAGTAGGGATTCCACTTCCACTTTTAGCTTCTCATTTAATTCATGAGGTACAGGCCTCACCCTGTGCACTTTTGGATTGGCTCCTGCCTTTAGTCGAATTTGGTGCTCAAATCCCTTTAACACTCCCAATTCATCTTGAAATACTTCGGGATATTCTTTCTCCCACTTATCCTTCACTTCCGCCACGTCAATAGGTCTTTCCGCATTTGCTTGAATTCTGATTCCCAACTTCCATTGTTCACCCCATCCCAGGAGCGATGAGCCCTCTTGAGTGACGTAAATCTCAGATTCACAGCTCCTCCCATTGTACTTTATGGAAGCCTGGAACATCCCTACAACTTCAATTCTCACATTCCCATATGCATAGGGTTCAATATTGTGTTGCTTCAACTGCCTTACATCTCCTTGCATGCAACTCAAAAATGTTGCTTTCGACATCAAGGTCCACGGTGAACAACTGTCTACCTTCATTGTTACTACTCTCCCATTGATCATGAACACATCTGTTGGTGCTCCACCTTTGTTGGATACTTCCGATATTTCCAGTACATGCTTTGCCTGGCTACTCATGCCCATTGCATGATCTTCTTCTTGTTCCTGCATTCTTCCTCCCGCCTCAATATTTTGCACCACTCCAGATTCGTGGCAAACTCTCGCAAAATGACCCTTTTTCTTGCATTTTAAGCAGGATATGTTCCTGGCTGGACAGAACATGCTTGTTGAAATGTGGCGGTTACTCCCACACTTGTAGCACCTTATCTCCTTGTTCGGGACCCCCTTATGGAATCCTCTCACCGCAGCTACTTCTCCTTCCGATTTTTCTCCCTTCATAGTAGTCATGTACTTATGTGTCTGTTCCATGCTTCTTGCCGTATCTATAACTTGTGTCTTTCAAAGGTTATATTTTTCTTAGCCTCAAAATGCGCTTCTAGCTTTCTTTCCGCCATTGAATATTGATCCACCTCCCCTTGACCCTGCTGGGAAGGATCAGGCAAACCATCATACACACTCCTGCCTTCCGTTCCTAAATTGTGTAGTAAAATCGCTTCTTTTCTTGCTGATGCGAATTTATCCCCTCCTATAACGATGAGGTAAGTATCAAATAACTTCTTCCACCTATCCCATCTTATTGGTGGAGCTCCAGGTTCTGCCAGAAACGGTGGCGGCGGTGACATACTTGCTGCAGCCATTTTTGTTTATTATGCTGGTGTACATTCACACCCAAAAGCACCTGTGCACTGTCAATGTTCCCCCCAATGTTCTTCTTAGTCGTGGCAAGACTTCCCCTAGTATTGTATCTCATCCACTTTCTGTTTGTGTCTCAAATGGCTACTTAATGTAGCCCAGTTCTCTGTTCCAAATTTTTTTTTTTTCCTCTATCTCCTCAGAAATCTCCTGTGAAAGCTTCCCTCCTTGGTTGCGCTTCGCCCCTCCCACCCCCTGCTCCTCACCTCTTTCAGTTGGATAAGAGACAGGGTGGGCGGCATCAACCTGGATCAGCTGTATTTTCACCGCCGATTGGAGGCGGAGGGAACGTCCCTCTGCAGAGCCGCCGAGACCGCCTCCCTGCAGCGCCACGCCTCCAGGCCACCGCAGAGACAGTCCCTGTGCGGCCCCACACCTCTCCTTATGTCGTTACTTGGATCCGCAACGCCTTCTCCCTGCAGCGCCGCTCCTTCCGGCCGCTGCGGAGACAGTCTCTCTCTGCGGCCGCTCGCACTACGCGACTCGCCTTGTCCGCCGTTTGTGCCCGCCCCTAGAATCGCGGGCAGGCCTGGACGTCCCTCTGAGGCTCCGTGACAAGCTCCCCTTCATCCGATCCTCGTCGCCAATTGAAGAGAGGCTGCGGACTACCAATTTACAGGTTGGTGTCTTTATTTAAAAAAGGGGAGCTCCCCAGAGCCATACACAGCGCTCGCCGTTTCCTCGCCCACTCTCTAACCGTCGCAGTGGTCACGCGGCTCTCGCTCCAAACATGGACATAGAGCGCGCGTGACTGCCGCGAGGAACAAAGTGATTCCTTACATGTGCCCTGCAGAGTGAGTCGGGCCAGAGGGGAGGATGGACAGGGAGAGGGAGTCGCAGAGGTCACAGAAGAGTACAGAGGAGGAGCAAGGAGAGTCTAAATGTATATTGAGGTCACCGAGGAGGAGGAGTTGAGTGGTAGAGGCCAGGAGGGAGGAGGATAGGTCTGCCCACTCAGAGAGAAATGAGGTGATTTGACCAGGAGGCCAGTAGATGGTAACCACAGTAAGAGAATGGGTAGGCGAGAGAGAAAGGGCTTCTGCAGTGGAGTTCTCTCCCGGTAAGTCATTAACTTTTATAAATGTCTTTTGAAGCTTTCTGGCCCCTTTCAGGTTTGACACAGAATGGGTTGCCTGGTTGTCCATGAAAAACCAGAATTTAAAAAAACAAATGGTGAAATAGAAGAATTATTTTGGTCGAAAAAATAAAATTCCTACTTGTTTTTTGCACTTTTTTTAAAACGAACCCACCGCACCTCGCTCATCCCCCTACCTTAACTCATACCCTTACACCACCCGACACCTATATTTTAATATAACTGTACCAAAATGTCAAAATAAACAGGCCAAATAAATTTGGTAATTTCTTCCTCTATTTTTTCAGATTTGTTTTTTAATACGGATATGGGTTGCCTGGATTCTGGGATTGTATCTTAAGTTCCTTTTGGGGCCACAGGTTTGCTTCTTTATTGACTTCAATGGGCCTCATTACACGGTAGGAGGTAGCCATGGCGCTATTAGCGCCATGGCTACCCCCTTACCGCATTCCGGGTCCGTGTTCCCAGAATGGGGATTTACCAGGTCATTCCGACCTTGGCGGGACCGGTACAT
The DNA here is from genome assembly GCF_040938575.1 of Ambystoma mexicanum. Lineage (NCBI taxonomy): Eukaryota > Metazoa > Chordata > Amphibia > Caudata > Ambystomatidae > Ambystoma > Ambystoma mexicanum. The sequence continues at coordinate 1,040,351,629 of NC_090936.1, forward strand.
CCCCATTCCAGGAACCATTCCCCATTCCCATTTGAGCCCCCATAGGGCTCAATGGGAATGGGGAAGGAGCTAATAATTATATTAGATCTGAAGTCCTTTAGCGGGTCCCTTCCATAACGCCTGGTAAAACCAGGTAAAACCAGGCGTTAGGGGAGGGTCCCACTAAAGGACCTCGTAGTAGGGCGGTAAGGGATTACCGGTACCGGTGCCCTTACCGGTGCCAGTAATGCCTTACCGCCTACCGTGTAATGAGGCCCAATGTCTTTCTTGCTCTCATTGCTGGTGGTTTTGGCACAAGTTTCAGACCCCACAATCCAACCGTCACAGGTCACGCCACCACCACTATCTGATTCATCTTCTACTCGTTTTCCTACACGTCTCTGTGGTAGGCTCTGCTTGGCGGTCACTGTGTAGTTGTTGGACCACACGGTCCACCCATCACAGGCCACACAACCACCACACTGGTTCCACTCTTTCTCTTTGTTGGTCTTCGGCCGATATGTAAGATGTTTTGCTCGAGCCTCTCGGTTTCTCTTTCTCCTTCTCAATAACTGTCTTGTTATGGCATTACACTGTCCGATCTGGTGCTCCCAGACTGGTCTGGCATTTGAATGATGGTTCCTTTTCTCAATCGGTTCATCAACCTCTGTTCTACCGTTTTTCTCCTGCTTTCTCTCCACTGCTTCTCCAACTCTGTGAGCTGTTGATCTTTCGGCCGATAAGAATTTCTACTACAGGCATCTTCGCTACACCTTCTTTCATCTTTGGATGTTGACAGAGAGTTCTTTCTCCCTTCTCCAGATATCAAGTTTTCTGTCCTTCCTTACTGTTTGATTTAAATAACGGGGACAGCTCCAGCATAATGTCTGTCAAATTGGTAGCATTTGATCAAGCATTCCTTTAGCTCATTTGAAGCATTCCCAAGCTCTACTTCGTACCTGCACCTATTACCTCAGGGAGGTTTGATATTTTACAATAACACATAGTTTTGGATGTGATCTTATCTGGATAAAGATTTTGGCATCAACATCAGCCTGCAGCATTGGGGTTTTAATCAGGCTATGTCTCCCATTTGCACCCTTATCCCCAAAAGGGGAGTTTCTCTCCATGAGATCCTCCTGCACGTTACCACCCCTAGGGGGACGATCGGTTAGTGGCCTTACCTCCCTAGCCTCATGGAAAGGGGCTCCCCTCTGGGGAGAAGTGATGCCATCTGAAAGATTGTCGCAATACCCAGACTGTTGCTCTAGGGTCTCTTTCAGTCCCAATAAATCCCATCCTTTGCCCTGTGGAGTCCCTTACGGCTCTGCTTTGCCACCTTTAGAATTCAATCTTTAGCAGAACTGTGTGGCGAGTCGAAGGAGGGCACAGACTCTTGTCAGCCATTTCACTGATAGTTTTATTAAACAAAAAGGCTAATGCCTAACTTTCCCTATACTATAAGGTGTCCCTACCTAACAAAACTAGCTAAGGTGCTCGTCTGTCGGTCAGTGAAAGTCCAACTCAAAATCAGTCCACTATCCAAACTAACCTGCTCTGACCCTACCACTATAATAACAACAAATATCAGGAGAATTACTCTATTGTAGACTGATAATTTTCCCAATTCAACTCAATAGGTTATTCTTAAGTAGTTCTGGGGAACTACTCTTGTGAAGTCATACAGTTCTGATATAGCACTCTTCAAACATATAATCCTCTCTTGCTTTGGTTTACTTTTCTGGTCCTTATGACCTATTTCTTCTCTTGTATTTGTGCTTAACCTTTCCCCCTCCATCAAAGGGCAATGTTATCCAACACATTACACTTCTCTCTTGATTTCCTGGGGTACCAATCTTTATATCACAGTCTTTAACCCCTGTTTTGGGTTTGATGCTTAACATTGGTCTCAACTGGATCTATCATTTTTCCCCTCTCACAAAGTTTCCTATTATGTAATTTCTCAAGGCTTAATGTCAGTATCTTAATACTGGGATGAGTAGGAGTGTTGCTTTAATGATTCTCTTTGTCTTCATTCAATCTCAACAACTTATGACTGGGACGAGTATAAGTGTTCCAGTAATGATTCTCTTTATCTTCATTCGATCTCCGCAACTTATGACTGGGACGACTATGAGTGTTCCAGGAATGATTCTCTTTATCTTCATTCAATCTCAACAGCTTATTACTGGGACGAGTAGGAGTGTTCCAACATTAACTCTCAGTCCCCTTCCTGGTTCTCGCGCTTTTTTCCCATTAACTGTGGTGTACTGTTCCCTTGTCAGGTTGGCTTGTGCAGTCTCCGTGCTTGCAGCCAAGGCTTTTCGAGCTTCTCATCTGTCAGCACGTTTTGTGTCGGCTCCACAGTGTTGTCGGTGTTGTTTGCGGACCTACAGGTCCACCTCTGTTTCCTTTCGGTCACGCCATCACCTATTATTTGCCTCTGGTAAAGATGCCTCATGTCCATGTTAGACTCTCTCCGTACCTTCTTTTGTTGATGCTGCGCGTCAGAATCCCTTTCCAGGTTTCTGCTCTGGAATAGGATGCCATGTGTCCTTAGCAGACACCTGCAAGGCAACTTGGAACTCACAGGCTTTCTCCTCTCCTTCCCAGTCTCCAACTCTTTCCTTTATTGTGCTGACGTGGGTCTTCCTATGCGCAGCGTTGTAGTCCTTTCTTTCTGTTTGTTGATTTTGTATTCCTCCAACTAGGTTTTCCTTCATCTCAGTTTGGGGTAGTCTTTTTCTTGAAGGTATAACTAGTGTTTCTTGATCACAATAACACATCTTAGTATGTTCTTGATATTTTTCTTTACTGAATGGTTGTAAAAGTGTACCGTTGGTATGTCACCTGGGGAGTTATTCACAAGAACGGGTGTTCTTGTCCCCCAAGGAGGATTCTCTCTCTGTGAGGTTCCGCTTGCCTCCACCCCTAGGGAGGGTATTGCAGCGCGGGCTCACCTCCATAGCCTCACAGGGAAAGGCTCCCCCTTGGGGAGAATGACAGATTCCTGTGATTCGTCACACCTGATACACTCATTTGGGTTACAATACAGTAAACGCAGGTAGTACAGCCTCTACATTTAGATCTTGCTTCTTGTCAATCAACCGCTGCATGTGTCTAAATTGTTTAACACACAATAGTAGAAAAATAGGAACAGCTTTCGACTTCTTGTAAGAGCTCTTGTCCCGGTATAGTGGAAGTGGTCAAGAACCTTGGAATGAAAGTCAACTCTGCTCTCTCCTTGAACTCACACATTTCTACTGTGGCACAATTCAGGTTTTTCTTGTTGAGGCTGTTGGGAAAGATTTTTAAGTACTTCTTTAGTCATGCCCAAATGTAAATGGCTATGCAATAATGTCTTCAAGACTATTGCCATGCTGTTTATACGGCCTTGCTGAGTACGCCCTGCATGAACTCATTCAGAATTTGGCTTTCCTCATGTTAAGCAATGTAAGCCCACATGATTACATTTCGCCTGTTCTTCATTGATTGCAATGGTTTCCTTTGAATTGAAGATTAAAGCTCAAAGCTCTATGCATTGTTAGTATGCATGCATGGGATTTACAAAGTGCAAACCTAGCTGGGGAGTAACGGAGCCCTGTACGTAGCTGACGCACCCAGGGTAATTACATCTTGAGGAAGCTGCCTTTCTACTGATAAATTGTTTAAGATTTCCACTTACCATCTAGCTCAGATGGGTTGTTACAGATTTTTTTGCATTATGGAAACCCTTGCCTTTGCTCCTGAAAGCTACTTAGGGGGCTTTTAAAAGTGTGCCATCTCCTAAAAACATGACTTTGCCCATCACAGATCTTTGCTTTGCTTCACTGTTATTACTGGCTGGGGTTTGGATCTCCACAGTGCTAAGATGCTGCAATGGGAACGATTCACTTAACAAGTATGAAATAGACAGAAAATAGAGAGGATGCTAGCTAATTAGATGTCTGCTGATGTAGACCTTTATACTGTACATTTTTACATTGGGATAACTCTTGATTATGTATTGTCAAATCTTTCCTTAGTAGTTTGGAGCGGCTCTCCTGCTTTGCTAGGAGTAGTGAAGGGCTGGACTGCCAGTTGCTAATTCGGGGGTAGGACACATACTCTGCTCATGGCCATCTTACTTAAAAAGACTCTGCTGCATGTCCACCTTCATGGTCAAGGGATCATCAGACAACTTGATGCGCCGAAGGTCTGGTTCAAAAGGGTGTGTTTCACAACAAAAGTAGGCCATGGGTTTAGGTTTGACTGAATTCATGAATGGAGACAATCAAGCAAATCAAAGGCCGTCCCTTCTGGCTTGCTTAATGGGTACAGTCTGTCAGCCCTTTCCTTGCACTTGGCTTCCTGGTGGTCACATGAAAGTCACTTGCAGTCTGCATGGTTTAACCAAGTATCCCCTGCACTTCTTTCTTGTCTTGGCTAAGTGGTTGTTCTGTCATTTCGCCATTGCATGTTGATTTTCTCAGTTGCCAATTGCACCTGTCAGAGCCCGAGGGGCCCTGGACTTGTCCTGCGTGGTTCTGAAGTCTGTATGAAGCTACGTCAGACCTGTCAGTGTATTTGGCGGGCACTGTCACAGTCTCGGTACGCACTGGACTTTTATTTGTTCAAGAGAGTGGGTGTTCCTTGGCATGACCCCTCCCCTGACTCCTGGCTCCCTTGTATCTGGCTCCTCTCCTCAGCTCTTGATCTCTCTCTTAGCACTGCCTGAGTGCCCGCAAAAATCTGGCCCTCTTCACTTCCCCTCTTGACACACAGCCCTTTCTATCTCCTTCCTCTGCTCTCTATTCATCAGTTTCCTTGCTCCTTGCAAATGATTTATGTATCAGTTTCTTTGTGTCAACCTCCTTCCCTCTTACAAAATCTTTCCTCTCCTCCTCCATTCACTCATCCAGCTAATATTTGGGACTTCATCACAACACTCACAGCCCTGACCAATCCCTCCTATTGACAGATCATGCCATATTCAGGAGTTGGGGCAGGCGAAATTGCTGCCAGTGCAGTGAAATTCACAATCAATTTCGCATTTCCTGTGAAGCAAATCATTGGGCAAATTTTGTTTTTTGCCTGAAATTTCAGATTTGTGCCTGAAATTTCGGCCAAGTGGTGGGCTGAAACGTTTTGCAAATGCCAAATTGGTCGATATGTCAGGCAAAAATTGGACTTTTTGGGTAACAAATACAGTTTTGAGTGGGAAAATGTGTATTCTGGACATATTCAGACCAGAGTTTGCTAATTTCTCTGCAGAGGAAATCTTGTCCGTTTCACCCACTCAATGCCTCAGCTTTGGAAAGAACTATGTACTTACTCAAGAAAGAAGCAGCCGCTGGTGGAGGCATTTTAATTAAGTTCCCTTTGGCCAAAAAAAGAGTGGCTCAGCATCGATCCAGATCTGTTTGTAACCAGAGCAGCGCTTCTTTCAGGTTAAGTGTCATGAGTCTTCCGACATCTGTGGTAATCTATATTACTGGGTATTTCATTTTCAGAGGACAACATTTGAAGTTGCAAGACTCTTAACATTCTCTGGGATCCATTTCTGAAGTGTCCCTTAGAGGCTCTTACCACCCTTGTGGTTTTGTCTCCCAAGGGTTCCTTTTGTTTGTCTGTTTTATTTGCTTCTATACTGTGTGAGGAACCTGAAGGCGTCCTCACTGCTTTTCCCCCAGTATCCTCTTCTCCGGTGGCCAGGAAAAGGCAATTGCTTTTGTATCCTGACCCAGGGGGTGGAATTGCTGATGGAAGATTACCTGAGTTGAGGAGACTTGGAAAGCGTGGGAGAGGACGTCCACAAGTGAGACATGGTATCCCCCATTTCCCTTTCACAACAAACCCTCCATCCCTCAAGCCATTTGTCAGCCCTGTCCCTGTTATTCCCCTAAAACATTCCCCAAAACATACCAGTATGCTACTGGGATGAAGAAGTGGACAACTAGAACAACACATCCTCATTTTGTTAATGCAGACACATATCGACTCCAACTAGGTACTAGGAACAGCACCTGCAGAAGGAAACCTGTGCTGGCGGAGGACCCTGCAAGAAGCCATAAGTCCGACCGGTAAGCTCAACCAGAAGGGGGAAGACTGTGCTGGCAAGCGGTGATAGAAATCAAGTAATGGACATTAATTTAAACAGAAGCACGTATTGCTATTTGAATGAAAGCTAATATAAGTCATTTTGAATACCGAACGAAAGCAAGTTATGAACACTCTTGAATCTTTAAAGGAGTGAAAGAAAGATTGTGAATCTTACTGAAGGAATGTTTGTGAACTTTGTTGAAATGAAGAATTGCATTATATGGAAAACCAAGCATTGGCAATAGCCAAACTACAAGGAACTGTATTATATTAGAAACAAATGCTGCAAAGCCAAGAGAACACGAAACACTGTTCTGCAGGAGAAATGCAGCATTAGCCAAAGCCAAAAGAGTGCAAGGAACTTCATGTGATAAGGAAAGAAGCATTGGCAAGAGCCAAGGAAACATAAGAAAGTGTAACATGTGCATGGTGGCCAATTAAGCCACAGTACAGTGTCAAGAGAGTGTGACACATGGGAATAAAGCAAGCATCACTGTTAAGGAGAAACAGTGAACTGGTGCTGATGGAAAAGCAGTCAAGAAGGGGCACGTGTTGCGTGACCTGCAATGGGTGGAATGTGTGGTCCAACAACTGTGCCTAGACCGGATGCCCCTGAATGGAATAGTCACTGAAAACAGCTATAAAGAAGTTGGTGTTTTGCAATAAACGTTCAGATGATTTTGAAGTCAAGGGTTGTTTTGAAAGCTGGAAGATGTGAACTTTTGGGGAAGGGAACCCCTGTGCTTTATAACTATTCTGAACTTGTGGAAGGGGAAGCTGATTACAAGCCAAAAGCTTGAAGAAACTCTGAACTTTATTTTGAAAACTATTCATTTTGATGCTGACATCCCTACACATGGCATGCAGTTAGTTGTGAGGGCAAGTATAGGTTTTGGGCAGACAGTTTATTACTTTGGACTTCCTGACGCAGACTATCCTTAGTTTTCCTTAGGTAGGGAAATGCCACCTCAGCATGGAGCAAGTTAGACATTACTCCATCCTGCCTTTTTGAGTTAATACAACTTGGTTCAACAAACTTAAACCTGTTGTCTGTGTCTGACTCATGATGCCTTCACAACAGCCTTATGCCAAGGCACTTTAAAATAATAAATTAAGTGGTACAATAAACAAAATGGTGTCAATCAAAAACACAATGCATAAGAGAGAAACAAGAAAATACCAAATAAGAAAGAAAATAAAATGATGATTCAACGAACACTAAAGATATGGTCAAGCAGCATAATTAACAGTTGTAAAACAAAAGCAGGCCACCCTAAACCAAGGTAACACCGCGAGCCAGAAGCCAGTTTCAAAAGTCTAAATATGGTAAAAATCCAGCACAATACACCTGTCATAAATCTAAGAACAGCTGCAGGTAATAAATGGCTCAGATGAACAACGTAAGCAGAAGACAGTTTTGTCATGTAACAAGTTCTTACAGGCCGTAGCAGATCTCTTGTCTTTTTTAGGCAGGGTTTCTTCAGAGACTTTCATCTGCCTCCTCACTTTGTGAAGCGAGCTTTCTTCAGAAATGTTCACAAGACGCTTGGCTTGTAAAATGACCCATTAATTGAAACATGAGCATTTGGTTAACAGGTTTCATTGGGATGGGCCAGATGAAAGATCTGAAGAAGGCATTTACAGCTGGGCATTTATTTTTAACCATGATGATACCATGAGACCTTCTATTATGGGCACTGATGATTCTGATAGAGATTTTGAGCTGCCCTGTTACATGCTCAAGATGGTCAAGCTGAACAGCAGTGTTTTTACCCGTGTTTTACTCTAATTTCTTATTAGTGTGATTATTCTGTTATTGTGAAAGCACTGTAGAATTTTAAGGAAGCGTTTTCAGAATAGAGTAATTTGTTATTAGAGGTCTAATTTCCTTTTGATATTTAAATTGACCACTGACATGCACAAGTGATCTGGCACGTTCACTGTCACACTAGTCGTCAGGACATCTGGGAAAACGTATTCCTCAATATGATTTTGTTATCAACTACATTCTGTGGTCTAACAATGTTAAGGTGAATGTTATATCTAGTAAGCAACCAGAGTTGATTTCAGAGTATTTCCTAGCTCTGAATTGCTCAGTACTTCCTTCTGAAAATGTAGGAGAAATAGAAAGCAGATTCTAGAGTGCTGGTTGCTGCTCCTTTTAATGAAGGGCTAGTTAAAAAGGATGGATATTATTTTTGAGGTCATGCCCTTCTTGCATCTAGTTGGGATTTGCAGATAGAAGTCTTGAAACAGTGGCATGGAGTTGGTCCAATGATAATTTTGGTATCTGACTCTTGTGGAGGACCTTGGCAAATGTATAAATTATTTCCATGTTTGTGCACAAAATAAGTCTTTACACCAGTGACCGATGGAGTTATTAAGAGGACCTTTGGCCTGTACTGTGGCATAATATAGCCTTGGCTTTTGTGTGATTACCTGTCACTGTATGTTGTATTATGACTATCGCAACAGTTGACACGTTTTTAAGATGGCACATTTTACAACTTTTAAGAAGGTATCTAATGCTGTAGTTGGCATCTGTATTTTTGGTAGAGTTTTTCTGTCTTTTTGGCCTTCCAAGGGAGATTATTCTATGTAGTTATATATTTATTTATTTATTGGTCATTTATATAGCACCTATACACTTAAACAAGCGTTTCAAAATGCTCCAATGCATGGAGGGTGAGTAGTTAAAAACCGAAATAAATAATTACATTCTTAATAGGCATTAGAACATTGAGAATGTGCAAGTGCTATGTGTTTGGAGGTACTACATAATATAAAAGGGAATACAACATAGGACAAAAATGATTGTACGTGCCTGACGGGGGTTTCAATAATGAAAGAGCTATACATAAAGAAAGGAAGGGGAGAGGGGGGACGAGACGAACAGAACAATAAGACTATCGTACGCGCCTGACAGCGTTTCTAATAGTGAAGTGTGTGAGTTATGTGATAAGAAAAGAGGGGGTGGAACAGTAGGAAGGTGAGGGAGAAGCAGGCTGGATAATTAGGGACGGAAACGCGCAAACACTGGGCCCAAAGAGAGAGGTAAAAAGGGGGAGGTACATATAACATGTAGGATCACCTAGAAACGAATTCTTTTGCAAAAGGCACAAGGTACAGTAGAGGATGAAGGGTGCAGTGATGTAAAATAAAAACACATATGTCCAGCCAAACACAGTGCAAACAAGTGAGGAGTACAAAGGTGAGGCACCAAGTTTGAGGATCCGGTGGTACAACGGAAGAACACAGTTAGGGTTTCTGATGTGTGAGCAGCACATGCATGATGGAAGAGGACGGAGAGTCACGACCAGGGAAGGGTGTCAATGGGCCCACCAGAGTACGCAAGGGATCAGCAGGGCCCATGAGTCGGGGGAGAAGGCTTGCGTTCAGGGAACATGGGGAGGGCAGAAGGTGCTCTGAGACTCCGGGGGTGGTGGAAAGCATGCCTGTGCACAGCAGGGTGAGGGGTGGGGTGTATGGACCCTCCGAGGCAGAACAAGAACAAGGGTGGGTGCATCAAGGAAGCATAGGAGTGTGCTCTTATCTTCGGCAGCACTAAGATGCACAATGAATTGGGGGAGCGCTGAATGTGCCAACGAGGTGAGCATGGAGGAGGGGTGGCCTACAGGACCATCCAGGCCGTTACAGGGCCAGACAGGTAACAGGCCTTAAGAGGGGGCCTTGAAGTGGCCGGCTTCACCTGCCGGCATCGGGCCTCAAGTCCTATTTGTAATCAGACTCTGCCAATCACAGGGGCAGGGAGGTGGTCTTCAGGCCTCCAGGGAGCCGATCATGGTACACCGATGCATCCTGGTGGCTATGATGGAGAGGCCACGCCAGGAAGAAGGTGAAAGAGCCCCTCACAGGCTCAGATGTTGCTGCTTCATCCGAGGCAAAAAAGCTACGTGTATTGCCTTTACCATAGACCAGGCCTTCCCTTATTTTATCATCCTCATTCAAGTGGACAGATGGAGAGGGTTGTTCAAACACAGTTGCAATATCAGCGTTGTTTTGTCAGTATTACTCTTACTAATTGGAAAAGGCTTATTTCCACTCCATGATTTGCTTATAATAGGTCTGTGCATTCTGTGCATCTGGCATCTCATTTTTTCTTCTTGCATGGTTAGCAAATGCAAATTGTTCCTGATATGGATCCTTCTCATCTTGGGATCCCAGCCTCTGATTTCTTTGGTAAAGAATTACAACAGAAATTTCTTCGGGTTGCAGCGAGGTATTTCTCCAAAATGTTCAGTTGGGTGATTAGGTGTGGAAGCTCTCCAGATTTTGTACAGCAGATGCTTTGACCATGAATTTACATCCTTGGATTTTTGGCCCATTTTGGGGTGAGCGCATGGTCAATCCTGTGGTATTCTTGTAATTTATGAGTCATTCCTGTGTTTCATGTTTCTCAAATTAAATCAGTGGATTTTTATCCTTTTGGGAATTATTTATGTCCCCTTTCATTAATGCCCCAATCGCACCTAAGGACAATCCGAAAGAGCACCATATTAAGCCCAATATCCACAGAAGAGGCAGCATGAATAATGATGTCCCATCAATGTTGGTGGATGGTCATGAGGAATTCTGTCCTTTTGTGATTTGTGATGCTTGAATTTCTAGGGGGCATCTGCAGTATCTGTTGTAGTGGGAGGGTTTATCCTACTAGTGATTGAACTTACAAATCTAATTCCTTTGTCCTTGTGCCCCAACTGATTTCACTGTTTTTCCTAATAAATGCAGAGGTTGGAAATACACGTCATGGCATGACATCATGTCCACTGAGAGGTTTGGGGGGCACAGGGCTAAGGTGCATTTGGAGGCATCATGGTCTGTTACGCCTCTGCCATGGGCATCAGGGTCAGTATAGTGTTCTTTAAGGTTGCTCTTGTGCATTGGGACCAGTGTGGTGGCATCGGGATGTGTCACCCAGGTGTTGAAGTAAGTCATGGATGACAGTTCTGGCTCCATTTGCTGTTGCACTTTATTGGCTTATGGAAGTGGACTTTCCTTATTTGGTACTGTTAGACCTTTATTATCGTTTCCAGCCATGCCCATGTCACTTCATATTTGCTACTCCTGGACCAGCCCTGGGAGTCAGACAAACAGTTAACTCTGTGGCAGAGAAAAAGGTTGCAGGCCCAACAATTACTAGTCAATGAGACATTGGGCCTCATTACAACCCAGGCGGTAGAGGGTTAACGGCGCTGGTAGAGCTGCCAACGCCGTTAACCCTCTAGCGCCTCATTACGAGGTCTGCTCGTGGGTCCCGTTAAGGACGTCTGGTAAAACCAGGCGTCCTTGGCGGGACCCGCTAGCAGACCAGGATGCTAACAACAGGCTCGTCATTAACGGGCCCGTTGTTAGCATCCTCCCCATTCCCATTGAGCCCTCTGGGGGCTCAAATGGGAATGGGGATGTACCGGGCCTGGGTCCCGGGAAAGGTAATTACCGGGCCCTCCCAGGTCGGAATGGCCTGGTAAATCCTCATTCCTGGAACCCAGACCTGGTACCCGGTATGGAGGTAGCCATGCTGCTAAAAGCGGCATGGCTACCTCCATACTCGTAATGAGGCCCATTATGTCTGGCCAATAGTGGTGAAGTGATCCTGTTCATAGATGGCGCCTTATAAAACAACTATAAATAAATAAAGAAATACATGAAGTAAATACAGTAAATATAGTTTTGACCTTGCTTGCGTTGCCTGAGATAGGACAGGCTACTGTGCCTTGCACTACCAATCTGATGAATGCACTAATTGGACAAGTTGAACAATGGACTAAGGCCACTGATACGGGACTCCAGCATTAGAATTGGGCCACCAGTCTAGCCCCTGTGGATACGATTACCTGTGCCTGCCCTGCTCTGCTGGAATCATGTGAGGGCTGCCATAAATATGACCTGTTCTGGCCTGGTCCTTGAGGAGCCACAGTCAGCAATCCTCTTCCCTGGAACCGAGGTGCACACCGACTTTCCTGGCGTGGGTACAAGTGTTTACTCCAATCTGGGACCGCTGCTGAGCTGCTCGAGCCCAGATCCGGTAGAATGGGGCAAAGCAATAGCAAGCAGAGTCCTTCATCTGTGGCAGACGAGCCTACTGGGAAATCAGAAGATACACTGACCAGGTGGTGGTGCGGCAGGGCTTATAGAGTAGTGGAGGCAGGCAGACACATGTTGCTGATGTGAGGGTTAAAGAACGTAAGGAGAGAGGTACGAGGTGCTGAGGTGAGGGAGATGGATGGCCATGATGTCTTGAAGGATGCGTGAACAAATGAATGGAGGAAATGGGGATGGATGGATGCATGGATGCAGGGATGAATAGATGGATGCAGGGGTGTTGCTAGGTTTGGAAAAGATCTGGGGCTATGCTAATGTCAGGAATGTCCGAACTCGGGGCTAGCAAGCGTTTTCGTTGTAGCCCCTGAGCTTCTATCCAGGGCTATAACCACCCCACCCCCCTCGAGTGACGCCTCTGGGATGGAACTATAGAGAAGAAGACGGTTGGGTGGGATGGCCTGACATGCAGTTAATATGCAGATGATCCAATGGCCCTTGATCAGATCAAACGCTCAACAGGAAAAATTGAATTCCAATTACATTTCTTTCCCTGACAATAAGACGCAGAATCCTGTTCCTGGAGTTCTAAACCTGGAATTGGTTATTAATGGTACACCACAGTGCAAACATTTAAACTTGTATTTGGTGCTGAGGTAAGTCCTCTGTCCAGCGCAAGATTCCAAACCTGATTCTTACACTGAAACGAACAGCCACTTACAGACTTTGTTTATGGGGTGGGCAAGGCCCTTTTGGTGCGGCGTATGGTGCCGCTGTACTGTGCCATCGTAGTGTGTACTGTTGTTGCCAGATATTGTTGCTTCCTGTAGAATGTAGCATTGGGTTAAAACTATGCAGACACTGCTTCAAATGGTGCTTCAGATCAGAACACAGGTTTGATAGCCCTTCCAAGATCGCCCCAGAAATCACTCTGGATACCCACAATAGTGTTCAATTAGCCAAAAGCCTTGAGAAATCTCTGGAGAAAGCACAAAATAGCTGTCTGCAAATTGGCATTTAAATATTAAACATCTTCTGCGCAAGCACTAAGTACACTCTCATTATAAGCCTTTACTAACTTTACTTTTGACTTGTTCAGCTTATTATTTCAAATAAACACTTTGACAGCTTATCGAAAGTTTATCAGTAATGGTTTATTTCTAAGAGAAGAACCCTATCTTCTTATTTGAAATTATGTTTGTGTCTCATGAATATTCAACAATAGTTAATTTGGCAACAGATATTTCTTTGCCATCTCAATTGTTGCATCACATTCAATTTGTACATGTGTTAAATAATCACACAAGTTTCGGGTCTCTTAGCACCCTTCCTCAGGTGCACATGTGTGACCGGGCTGGCACATCTTCTTCAGTGTCACCATCTTTTTTCAATAGATGCATCGCTGTTCTTTGTCTCAGGTTCAATAACCGGTGATATACACTGTGAAGAAAAGAACTCTTGTGATTAAAACAAGCAGGTATGGAAAAAGTGGTCAAATGTGTATTTGCAATGCCAGGTTGTGTTTGTTTGTCGCAAGTGTCAAGCCAGGAAATAGTTCATTTCTGTGTATGAGTCATGGCTGTAGCTTCACACATGCTGAGAAAGGGAAGCCTGGGTCAAATCCACGCCGAATAAAATTAATGCTACAGCATTCATTTTCTTTTCTGCCCTCTCCGTATGAAAAACGACTGGCAGATGTTAGCTATTGGAAAGGCAAAAGCTTCCTTCCAACAGACGCGTGTTGCATGCTGGGAAATTTCAGGTACTTTCAGGTTCGTGTGCCCAATTGGCATATTGCGTCCAGAGCCCGAGAGTGTTGTATTCGGGAGACCTACTGTTGAATTTGATCAGGTGGTAGGGTGGTGTCGATACCGGGCCCACCTGGAAAATCAAGCATACTGGATAGAAAAATGTGCCTTATGTTAGAATTCCGGCTCTCCAGATGGGAGAGTGCTAGGAAAGTGAGCAAAAGTGCCAGACAACAAAGCACGCTGGGCTTCTGCTCTTTTCACCAGTCCACTGCTATCCAGAAAGCATATTGGGCTTGTGCTCCATTCACCAGCCCACTACTGTCCAGAGGTCGAAGTGTAGAAATGAAAGTAGAGCAACGATGCTACTTCTAGCCCCGCCCCCTTTGCAAGACCCACCCACCCAGACCCCTTATTCGCCATCACTCCCTCCTTGTCCCCCAATTCTAACCTGCTAAATGGGTCCTTCCCTACCTTCGCTCCAAGATGCTTCTTTACAATAGTGGTGTGAAGGATATAATATGATAGGTTATTTATAACGCGCTTAATACCCAGAGGTTTCTAAGCACTGACCCGGGGATCAAACCTGTATTGTTCCATGTCCTCTTGCTTCCAAGGCAAGCAAGTTGCCCCTCAGAACATGCATTTAAATGACCACCATTACCCACCCAGTGAGCAGCCTCCTCTTTTCCATGCATCCACCCATCCACTCCTCCTCTCACCATGACAATAGAAACCAAGACCCCCTCCCCCCATTACCTACAAAGTCCCCTGTGCCTATAGAAATCCATAGGCCGATCGTTGAGCTGGGCTTTTTAGTGCTTTGGGAATGGCCATCGATTCAAATAAATAGAGCAGGGGAACAGCTTAAGATGAAACCCACAAAAGGGTTTGTCCTGCCGTCCTGGAACGGGGTACAAGGTCACATAAAGTAAAGGAACGATGATGGATAACGATGAAAAGTAAGGGTACGTCGTAGCCTTTAGTCCCCTCCCACTATGACCCCTGCTACTATCCAAAGAATGCGCTGTCACCTGGGTTCTTTACTTTAGCGCTGAACTATTCCTTTAATGGCCGTGACAGGTGCTGGTCACTAGCGCTTTCTGTGCAGCAGAGGGCCGGGCGGGTAACAAGACTTGCCCTGTATTGTAGTGGCTGGATTTCCTTGAAATGATCCCGCAATGTCATGCCACCGCTTCCAAAAGAGAGTTCGCCTTAATTCATTCCTTTGCGTGTACCCTCTTTCCCTTCCTTATTCCCATTATCCTGCCCCCACTCCTGTCCGGGATTACTTCTACTCCCCCTTCTGCAATGTCCACACTTTGCACAGCCAGCTGATCAGGACAAAAGCTTGTGTCTTGGACGGCTGCCGACAATGGCATTTGCTAACCTTAAAACGAAATGTTTTCTCAACGAATAAAACAGCAGGAAGGTGTGAAAGCACACTTCTCTGCACTGGAATCTCACAACGGGCGCTATGGGAGACTGGCGCGGCGTCAGTCGCCGTAAGCGAAAACCTAATAATATTGCAGTGATGTTAAACCCCGAGGCTGAGTGCATCCAGCCCAGCCAATATTTTGCCTACTTGTTCGAGGTCTAGTTTGCGGCAGGCAAGCTTTTCATCCGTTCGTTTGCATCGCCTGCTCCTCGTCAACCTTTTGATTCTATCTAGGCACGCCGTAACTTTAAAACAAATAGAGATGGGGGCGCACAAAAGCAATGGTTGCTGTGTGCCCCTGGACTCCCTCCCTGGTTGATTAATAAAGACAAAAGCTTTAGTCCTTGCTAAATCAACGTGGGCAGTACCAGGGGTTCACCTCAGTCGTTCGTTTGTGCACCCCATCTCCCTTTGTTTTACAATTACAGTGGCGCCGGACCCTCTGCTGGTCGTCTTTGGGCAATAATGCAGCCCGATCACCAGAAACTATTCGGTAGGGAGGAGCAGAAAGTGAGATGACTCATCTCTCTTCCAGCCCATCCCCAACAAGCAGAGACTCATCACACCTGCACTTGATGCTGGCTGGGGCTGGCAGGGATGTTTATGAGCCCCGGTAAGGCCCCGGCTCAATAGCATTTTTTGGAGACTGCTGTGTCTCAGCTCTGGCTAGCCCCAGCCCACTTAAAGCCCTGCTCACATGCCTGTCTACCGTGATGTTCCTCAAAAATCCCCGGGTTTGATCTACTAAGGATACACCGCTTACCCCAGACCTGCAGGATGCTCACGATTAAGGCAAGGGTACGTTGTACCCCTTAGTCCTCTCCCACTTTGACCCTCCCTGACACCACGTGCCACCTTCACACCTTGACCACCTGGCATCTGTCACCCATGGGGGCACTGAAGTAATTTTGCTAAAAATGTTGGGCAGGGGGACATGCCATCTGAAGGAAAGGGGGACAAAGCTCAAAACCTGGCTTTTCAAACAAGACATCAAAAAAGACCACTAATCCCATTATCTTCTGCCGTGGTAGCAACCAATCTCCTTAAGCACACACGCATGCTGCTAGTATGTATGAGATCATGACTAAGATGCAAGTAAGTGGTTGTAACCAATCTCGTGAGGCCTCGTGACTAAGATGCAAGTAACTGGATGTAACCAATTTCATGATACCCTAGACTGTGTTTGTCTCACCTGTAACCATATCCTTAAGAACAATCGGCCAGATGCCCCAGGGTTAGGTGCGCTATATAAATGTAATAAATAAATAATGGTGTGCCACAAAAGTCAGGGGAGGACAAGCACCTTTGCCCAAACCCATGCATAGGGGTATTAATCCAAACACAAGAGGTGATGGCTGGAAGGTAGCCTGATTTTAGAATTTGCCATCTGTACTGTTCCCTAAAAGGTTCAGTACTAGCTCCTCTGGGATTTGTGGTAGCGCCATGTTAATTTAATCTCTTAATGTATTCCTGAGTTAGTGTCTGCCAGAGCAACCAGGTGAGGGGTGGTAATGGCACTGACTGTGCACAAAGCTTATATATCCACTGCCAGGGGGCACGGAGCGCTTTGAAAACAGGTCTTCTGCATTAATAATAACGTGTGTGTCCTCTAGCTCTTGCTTCTGCCAGGGCCAGCAGAAAACAAACAGGCCCATTTTAAAATTATGTTTGGAGGACTCTTGTCTACAGCTGGAAAAACCTACCTGAATATGTTAACAACGAAAAGGCATTGATCTGGCGCCAATTTCTTTTCTTTATTTTTTTTTGTTGCAATTTTTGGTCTTAATCTAGAAAAGAAACAGATTCACATTTTACAAAATCAATGCACTTACACAGAAGGAATCGGAGAAAGAGGAGAAAGAAAGAAAACAACATCACCCCAATTTCCCTCCCCCCTCAAAGTGTCATGAAATAACTTATCTTCCAGGTTCCCCCAGTGTTCCGCCAAACAGCAAATCCCTCCAAATGTCATTCAAGACATACACCTCAAATATCTTCACAAAGTTTGTCTTTCCTCTGCAGTCGCAAAGCAGCCCTCTCTATGATGCAGATGGAGTACACTTCCTGGAGCCAGTGGAAACATGCTAAATCTGTGTCCTTGCAGGACACGCAGTTTCAGTTGGTGCAGTTGTGTGTCCTAGGAGCACATACCTGACTACACAATTAATATATATTATATACATGGAATGGAAAGAATTAATTCAGTGCATCCTAGGTAAGAGACTGGTTGGGGAGGCAGCTGTACGGTGCATACATTAGAATAGAGAATCGGCCTAATTACGAGTCCGCCGGTAACCCGCCGATGTGACAGGCGGGTTGCCGCCAGACTCGTTACACTTTTCCAGCGCCTGACTTTATGGTGCCACCGGGACATTACAAGTCCCGGCGGATCAGGAAGTCAGGTGCCGGAAAATGTTAGTCCCGCCATATAAGCACCTAACAAACGCACAATAAATAAATAAATAAAGTCCCATAGGACTCCATGGGAATGGGGACACGGAAGCACCGGCACCGTTGCTAATGGTGCCGGTGCGTCCATAAAAACTCGGCGGGCGGGTGCTGTTGTGCCGGGCAGGTTAGACCTGTCGGGCGCAACGGAACCCGCTCGCAGAGTTGTAGAGTGGCGGTCTGGAAAGGTTGGCGGTACGTTGCGACCGGCACTCTTATTTCCGGACTGCCACACTTGTAATGAGGCCCAATTTTTCCTAATGCACATTCTAGCCTGGTTTTATGTGTAAGGTTGCTGCCCCACCTTGAACGTTATTAATCTACATGCATGTTCACTGCCCCACATCAAAGAGCTGAAAGCAAGGTACAATATATCTGTCATTATTGAACGCCGTTCAGAGCCGTATGTTTTTAGTCACTAAATGCACGTTGAAAGGACCCACGACTAAAGAAATCAACTATGGCAGAAATCATGGACCCCGACCTAAAAAGATCTGTCTTAGATCCTAGAAATGTAATCATCACCAATGCTGAGAAACCTGGACAGTTTGAATCAAGGGTGTCCTTAAAGCAGTGGTATTCAAACTGTGGGTCGCGACCCCCTAGGGGTCCGCGGGTGCATCCCAGGGGGGCCCTGAGAGCTCAGCATGAAAAAAGATTTTTTTTTTTTTTTTTTTTTTTTTTTTAGATTGGAAGAAATGGGCAGGGGTGGCCCACATGGGCGGGCTGAAGCATGAAACTGTCTCAGGCAACAATGAAAAAGTGGCCCACAGTTGTAAATGGATATTCATTCCTTTAGTCACAGACTGGGCCTCATTACTACTATGGCGGACCAGTAACAACGGTGCTGGTAAGCTACCGGCACCGTTGCTACCGTTCCGCCATAGTAAGAGTTGTGCTCGTGGGTGCTTGACAGCCCCCGCCAGGTCTGACCTCAGCTCGTCAGATGCACCGGCACCGTTATTAACGGTGCCGGTGCATCCGAGCTCCCCCTTCCCATTTGAGCCATATGGGGCTCAAATGGGAATGGGGATCTACCGGCACCTTCGAAAGGGCAATTATCATGTCCGCCTAACTCGGCATGACCTAGTAATTGCCCATTCGCGGGTGCCAGACCCGGATGCAACTCCAGTGGCAGCCGTGCCGGTTTTACCGGCACAGCTACCGCCAGAGTAGTTATGAAGCCCACTGTTTCAATAGTACCCAAAGGGGTGCTTTGTGTTAAAATGTAAGTAAATTGTGATATATTCAGCAACAATGGTCAACATTACTAACTGCATAGTGGCCCCTCACCCATTATGGAGGAGCTAAGGAGCCAGCCCAGTGAAACAGTGAGCACTCCCTCAGCTGCTTTATCCAGCTAATGGAGTGCTCCTGGGCTGGCTGAACTGTCAAAGGGAAACACTGTTTCCCTTTGACAGTTCAGTTTAGTTCCCCAGCCGCACATGCTCACTGAGCCATGCAAGTGCTGGGGCGTTTTGCTTCGCCAGCATTGCATAGCTCATTGGAAATGCTGGCTGGGGCACTGCATGTCTGTATGTCCGAGGGGGAGCTCCTGCGCCTCCTCGCACATACGGACAGAGCAGCTGGAGCAGCACCCACACACAGGCCAATGCAGAAGGTACGTTTATGTTCATTGTTTTTATTTAAACATGTGTATGGCTGCGTTATGAGTGAGTGTATGGTGATGGATGCTCATGTGAATGATAGAGTGATTGCTGTATGAATGTGCAGCGCCTTGCATATACACATAATCATGTTCATTGTGTTAGGACCAGTGGGGCCCAGGGGACAGGGATGGTATCTTTTTACCGGACATCTATCATTCAAAACCCTCTGCCTTGTCCACAAGGCTTTCTGGGGCCTCGGTCCAAAATACCTTCAGCTATTCCTCCGCAAATACCTCCCCTCTCGAGCTCTTCACTCCTCTACCTCCAACTCCCTCAGGGTCAGTCGTTTATCAAAGAAACGAGCTGGGGGTAGATCTCCGTCTTCGGCTGGGGCCTCCCTCTGGAACAGCGCCCTGCCACTCTAAAACTTGAGGAGAACCATCTTTCTTCCTGCACTTATCAGACCTACCCTGTCTGCTGCCTTAAACGTAGCACTTGCAAATTGCTGGCTGCACTACCACTGTTTGTTGCCTTTATTATTTATTTATTGTTATTTATCTGTTTCTCCTCTGCTTCGCACTTTCCACTTCTCCCCCCTTCCATGCACTTTTCCCCTCACACTTGCGCGTTCTCAATGTCACTGGGCCTAGTAAGATCGCTGTTTTATTCTCCTCTGTTCCCCTCCCTTGCCTTGTCACGCTCTGAAACACTTGTGTACGAGCGCGATAGAAATAAAATATCAATGCCTGCCCCCTGGACTCCCAGCAACAATTGCAAACTGTTTGGCTATTTACCCATTTTTTGTTAAAAGTATGCTCTACAATGCAACATTTTAACCTATTATTTAAAAAAAAATTCACAGGGGGAAACCCCCCCGAACCTCCCCTTAATGCCCCTCCACTTAAAAAAGATTCACCAGCCGCCACTGGCCCTCAGACTGTGTTGGGAACGGGATGGGGGAACCGAGGGACTATGGTGGGAGCACAATGGGCGGGAACCTTGGGATAGTGATGGGAGCAGAGTGGGGAGAGCCCTGGGTGTGTGATGGGGTGGGGAGAGACCAGCGACTGGGTAGGAGTGGGATGAGGGAGCCCAGCGACTTTGATGGGAGCAGGTGACGGCGCGCAATATATACTGTCCATTTGGCATTTCTGGGGGGTCCCGACCTGCCCAAATTTTGCTCAGGGGGGCCCTGGCCAAAAAAGTTTGAAGACCACTGCCTTAAAGAATAAAGTCTTGGCCTGGCTTAATTCAAAAGTGCCCCCCAATTGTGTCAGATCTCAAAATCTGAGGGTCCTACGCAGAGTTCAGATTAATAACTGGTGCAGTGTAGATAACATTGACAGTATTATGGTGGCTTGTGGCTCTAGTAGCTTACCCTTGTTTTTGGACAGAATTACGAACTTGAAGCACTTGTCATCGACTTCTAAGTTGAACATTGTAATTAACTGATCCGTTTATCTTACTGTCTCTCTTGGCTCCATTCCGGCAATTGTGCGGCTTCTTTTGTATGGACTGTATTCTGATATGCCCTATATATTTTATGTTGTCTGTGTGTATGCGCCATCATGACCACGGGTCCATTGAGCACGGTATAAATGTAATAAAGTAAAGTAAAAAGACACAGCCCTTAGTTTGTAAGACTGATTTCGCCTAAGGGTAGAAGTGCAAACCATCAGCCCCACCTTGGGACTTCATTCTTAGGCAAAATCCGAGATAAAACAATGGAGGGTGGGGGTGAGTGGCTAAATTGTCAAGGGATTATCACTGCTCTACACAGCAAAACAAAGAAAAGCAGCCAACAAGGCACGAGAGACACTATAGGTGGCCACTTAAGGAAAGCCATTAAGCTTTGTTTGTTTTAGCCATAGGAGCACACCCCAGGTTTAGGCCCCAATTAAATTGCAATGGTTGACCCTAATGCTGGGCCTGGCTTCTGCACATGTCTAGGTTCATGGCGATTTACATAAAAGTGCTCAAATGGCTGACCTCAATGATGCCTCAGGAGGTTAAAAGGCTGCATGGGCCCTGCTGGACTTTGGACCTGTGACGCTCAGGTTGTACGACAATCTCTGGAAAGAGCACATCACATTCCAAGCCATTTTACAATCTCAGCATCCATTCACCAGGCTCAAGCTCTTTTAATCTCAAAGCCTGGACTGGATCCCCACAACCCCTTAACCATGTTCCCAAATGACCTGGCACAAAACCGTGTCTTAAAAAAATGTGTGCCAATGTGACTTTCCATATTCCAATGCTATCCCTTCAGAGGAGGTGTAGTGCAGTTATGTTATGCTACTGGGTTATATATAGTACAGCTGCACCCATTTTCATAATCTATTGGTGATTAATTGCCTTAGTTGTCAATTGTGTAACCAGAAGGGTGAGATTCTTCTAAACACAGTTTGTCACATTGAGTGAGCCGTGTGATCTTGTGCAAATATTTTCCTTGCGTCGCAAGTTTCCTTACTGGCCATAATGTGTGTCAAAGTTATTTCTGAATCCACTTCTACTTTTCTGTGGACGTGTTGTCTATAGTGTTAGATGTCAACTGTAAAACAAGATTTAGTTTGCCCCCTTGACCAATGTGTATGATCTTTCGAAAAACAATTGTGCTCCTTGTGCTTAGACCCTTTATTTGCCACAACTGAGACCACTTGGAAACCAGAAAATCCAGAAATCGCAACCTGCCCCTATTTCAGGGGCAAGTAAATCGTGCACACTGGTTGGTTTGTGTGGATTTTGGCAACTATAGTCCAGAACTTATAGGCAGAAGAGAAAAACGGTACATACCTGCTGAAATCACCCGACCAACGAACACGGCAAGCTTTTCTGCGGATTAGACAGAATTAAGTTAACACTAATGAGATCCTAGCAGTTAGAGGGAAGGTTCTATCAAATAAATGCAGATTTTGCCCTCCTTCCACCCATGTAGAGACGAGAAGGCATCTCCTTCTGGAATGTGTGGGTTTGGCGACGAAAAGTCACACCTGGCTAGGCCACTTCTTTAGGGATCTTCACGTTTACAGTGAGGGTGATTGGTGGGCCCGCCTAATGAGCGGGGAGAAAACTTGCTGGGTCATCGCCGTGGTGGGGTTTTTTGGACAGTGGGGATTGGAGGAGCAAGTGGGTTGGGCAGCGAAAGGACTATGAATATTCACCCACCCACTTCGGTAACCTTGAAACTGCAACTGTCCTTTCTCGCCTCCCATACACGACTTCTTCAGTAGAAAAGTGGTTTCTTCTCATTTTGTAAAAGTTGTTTGTACAAGTAAAAACAAATAAAAAGAAAAAAAAAAAAAAAAAAAACGGTAAAGTCCCATTTATTTCATTTAGCATATTTTTTTGTGTGGGCAAAGCTCCAAAGATCAGCTGCAAAACTGTGCATAGCAAGAGGGATGCAAAGACGTGAGTGCGTATAACTAAATCTTGTGGGCATTGGCAGAGGGATTATTAGGCGAAGCTCATAGTAAACATGAGTGATAGAGACGTGGCATATAGTGATGCAAGGGCATATCCACTGGGCCTTTAGGCATTAACACATGCATTATACATTCAGATGGAGTAAGCAGTCTTTATATAGGTATCAAAGGGCAGTATGGACTGGCCATCCAGTATGGGTCCTTGACCTTGAGGCAAGGGGCCAGCTCATTGGCATTTAGCCATTGTGTCTTGGCCCATTGAGTTGAGTTTAAATCTCTGTAATGTAGAATGGGTGGTGCCCCAGTCTCGGGTGCAGCTGGGAGCTGTTCCAGAGGACGGGAGACTTGCTGGAGAATGCTTGTTTCCTAGTCCTCTCCTGTTTGCATCTTTCCATTTCCAATCGTGTGATGAAGAACTTAGATTTAACAGCCACCCTACCTTCTTGTTACCCCAGCCACTTGCTAGTCTAGCTCCCTGTGTTTTAGTGTGCAGGGTTTCAAGGCTGTATCAGAAACATAAGTAAGCATGATATCGTGGACTGGGTGCAATGTTTTTCACACTCTGTGATCGATATAACCGTACTGCCCTAAAATCATCATTTACATCAAAGGGGGAAATTATAACAGTAACTGGGGAAGTGAATGGAAAAAGGAGGCTTCCTGTTTCGTGGGTTTCCTAGTGTGACTCTCCCTTTAGGCCATCCAGCATGTGGAACACTGTCTAGGGCAAAGACTGAGGTGGGATGAACATGTTATGTTTCTGTGTGTAATACAAACCCTTTGCTTTTGGCAACCAAAGGGCCGGTGCTTGGTAATGGTAGCCTAATCTGCTGCCGAGGGCCTTGTGTGATGGGGGACCAGCAGGTATGGAAGTAGAGTCTGGAGGGGCTGCTTCCAAACCCTTCTTCCTCCCCTGTGTGGCCATGCCGGCTCTCCCAAACTCTTGCGAGGTCGTGGAAACAGCACCTCTCCCTCCAACACCAGCTAGACCCCAATTGGTCTTCCCAAATATGTTACTATTTAATACTCTCTTTGTTATGGCAGAATATTTAAACAGACAGCGCTTTATGAGTGATGTTTATTTGGAGAAACTATTGTTTTCGGTAAGACCTTAATACGTTTTAACGTTTCCATATGAGGTCTGTGATATGTGTTTTTTTTCTTATGAAAGCCCACACAAGCTGAATTCTTTCAGGACAATTAAAATGTTTCACTCAAAAGAAATACTTTTTAAACGTTCTTCCTTATTTTCAATTGGGCTTATTTGACACATCAAAACCCATTTGCTTTAATTATGGCACTTAACATTTTCTTCACATCATATATGCAGGATGCCTGTGTCAGTCAAGCACTACAAGTAGGTAACCTTATCACACAGTATCTTGTGTTGCTTATCTTTATCCCTTAAAAGCTCATTTATAAACCTAGGCCATTTTTCACCATCATGCTGCATGTCATTCTGGCACTTGTAGTCTTCAAAGTAAGATAGATACAATAACTGGCCAAGTGGCACAGCAAATAGAGCGCTCTTTGACATCCGTGCAGAGCCTGCTAATGCAGGTTTGAATCCCGGCAGGGCCAAACTCGGCCTTTCATCCTTACGAGGTCGATAAATAAGCACCACACACCGTGGGTAATAAATAATAAGCAGCCCTCAGATACCTGAGGGTTGGTAGTGCTATATAAATGCCAAATTATTATTATTATGTGGGAACCTGCATAAGCTTATGCCAACTGCCCTAGAACCATTCATTTCCCCTATACTCAAGGACCTACCTGATCCGACAAGCGACAATGAACTGGTGGATGTCTATCGCACTATGCTGACCAAGGCAATAAACCAACTAGCACCAGAAAAATCGCTCCTCATGTTAATGTTAATGTTAATGTTAAAGGACATTTGTACCGCGCACTATCACCACCGAAGTGGTCCCCTGGTGCTCTGGCGGCTCTGAAAAAGGGGAGGACAGGGGGTGGGTTAGTGGGAATAAGCTGGAAAAGTGCAAGAGAGCAGTGATGTGCTGTTGACAGCCTCAGCCCGGTGGGTCCGTTGGCTGGGCTTGGGGTGTTTTACGGTCCGTAGTCGTCGTGTGCTGTTGTGCAAGTCTATGTGTGGTTTGTTTTGTTGTTGCATTGTTGTGAAGTTTGTGCGGATTGCTGCGTTTAAGGCTTGTGGTTGTGTTTGGTTATAGTTTGAGAGGTGTATGCAGAGGGATGGAATTGTTAGTTGGTTGGTTAGTTGGCATTGCTGTCCATTGCAATCATGGGATTCCATCTAGGTGCGGTACATGCTGACATTTACATTTCTATCCAAATGCAAATTCTAAGTGTGGTGCATGTTAAGAATAACATTTCTATCTAGGTGCGGCGCATTAAACTAACTAGTCCAAAATATGGTTTTCCACTGCGATTCACAAACGTAGGCGCCTTAAGAAAAAGGCCTTCCAAAACTGGAAGAATGGTCCATCTACTGCCAACAAATTGGACTACTCTAATGCTGCCAAACAGTACACAACTGCCATCTATGAGGCAAAAAGACAGCTGTATCACAACTGAATTACTGAAGCACACTCTAATACTAAGGAACTGTTTAGGATCCTAAAGGAACTTGAGACCCCATGCCCCATCACAACAGAAGTTGTTAAAGTTACCAACTGGTGTACTAGTATACAGGAAGCAATGAGGGGTAACATTGAAAAGATCAGAGAAAATACCACCATCCTCGACTCTATGCAAGATCCCACGATCTATGATCTTCCCCCACATATCGCTGCACCTTTCTCCTTTAAGGAGGTGTAAGGGATTTCAATCAGGCACTCACCCAAGTCTCGCCTAGCATGTAGTGTGCAAATGAAACCCTTATTTATTTTTGTTTATAGGTTCAATATTCCAAATGATATACCACTCATATCACACCCTTCTCAAAATACCCCCCAGATCACACTGAACCAGGCTAGTTGGCGAAGGTAAAGATGTATTTATTTATTTAATATTCAATCACACGTAGGTTTAATACAGATATTTATGGGGTAGCGATCACCCAAAGGGTGACAATACAATTCAGAAATAAGCAAAGCAATTGAATTTACTTATAAGGAGGCAAAATAGAAAACACAGGGAAAAAGAACAGTTTTGTTTTGCACACAGATAGCGTTTAGGTTAATGTTCCCCATGCAAAGTTTTGTTTACATACACATGAGCAATCCTACACCAATGTGTGTAATCAGCAGGTTTTCAGGAAGGAAATACAATGTCTAGAGTTATAGGCAATCCTCCCTCCCACACAAGAGAGAAAACCTTACTTGGCAAATGACACTTTGAAATGACAGGTGAACTGGCTTGGTGAAATACTGCAAAATGGTCAAAATGCTAAAATGGAGACAAATTCTAAAGAAAGCAACACTAATCAGGTCCTAACATGCATGGGCTATAATATGAACCACAATATACACTTCAGATCATGATGGGATGGAAAAAGCACTTTGAAAAGGACAAAAGACACATGTACTTTGGCTGAAATTGCAAATTCGCAGCAAACTTTTACTATGCGATATTGAAGAAAAACATTTCTATCTTTAAAACTGAGGGAGTTATAGAGGTTTTAGTGAGATGTGTTTTTCGAAAATAAAGACGCAAATTTGGACAAGGACTTCAGTTTAAAACCAGAAAATATGGATTATGCTTTTACTCAAGACTAGAGCATTCAAACTAGACAACCAGGTTGGGACGAAGTAAGCTCTGAGACTGATTCATGATTTCAGTAACAGATCCCCAGCGCCTTCCCCGGCGGAACCAGTCCAAACACTCGAAGTGGGATTTATGGATGAGAGTTCCACAAATAAAAATGACTATGAAACTGACGCTTTAGCAAATAGAAAGGATAGGATAGCACTAAAGATTTTGACACTGTTACTGGTTATGAAAGTAAGGATAGTTCACAGATTATGGTTGAACAAGATAAGACAAGGTATACAATAGTTCTCTAGCGTCCTGTTAATACTCACAATCCAATGGGATTTAACATTTTTGGAAGGTCAACGTTCTGGTCAATTGAATCGTGTCTCTCAGGGAAGGACAGCACATCAGCTAGGCCGGTCACCGGAACTGCACGGGATCTTCCCTTCTTGTTTCTGGATGTTTCAGATCAGCAGGATGGTGAGTTCAACAGGCAAGCATTTATGGTAGCAAGCCAGATAGTTTCAGGATGCTTCCCCCCACCACAGCACTTCACTGAGTTGTGAGGATTAGTTGAGGACTGAGGCCTAGCTGAAAATGGTTCAGCTACTGCTTGGCCTGGTAGTTGGCATCTGGAGCTAGAAGGATGTTGAAGGCTGGATGTTGAATGCTGGATCAAAATGCTTCGCTGGAATCAGAAGAGAGAGTGTGTATGTGTTGTCAGATGTCCCTATTTATCCTGTCAACTGACATCACCAAATGGGTGTATGGGCCGGCTTAACTAAACTTGCCCCTGTGAAATGGGATTAGGTCAGAGCCTCATCGCCGCCCTGCATCCGGGTGATTGGATCAAAGACAGATGATGTCAGGTTTATGGTTTGATTTTTACAATACTTAGAAACCTCCCCTAGCCACTAGTATCAAAATCGAATTTTGTCCTACATGCATATTTATACATTTGTAAGCTCTACAAAAATCACATACAAGGATTACATATTTTATGGAGTATCTATTCATCAAAATCCCACAGCTGTGAGACCTTGTTTCGCCTTTCTGCAGCATTTTGTCCATTTCACCCTGAAAACATTTTCCAAAATTTCTCAAAATTTCCACAAATATGCGCGTTTACCATAGGAATGTGTGTGCAAAGTTTAACAATTCTAGCATAAATACAGTTCCCATAACACCACATATATTGCCATTCCTGTTCAGAATATGCTACATAGTTCCACCAACTTTTCAAATGTAGGGCCAAAAATTAGATTGACAAATCTGCCCGTTTTATATTTTTCACCACTTCTGATAGTGAGTTATACATCTCTAAAAATATTCATTACATATTCTTTAGCAGCAAATGGTCAGCCTTTTGTCTGTCTCTGAAGGCAAAGTGCAGCCCGCACCTTTGGTATTCCCTTCTGCAAGCCTAGTTTATGACCTCTTTTCACGTCCATTTCCTGGCCTGGAGAAGCTGCCATTGTTCAGTCCCTGGCAGCAGACACAAGTCTGGCATACCCCACCATCATCATGTGTCCGTGAGCATCTGCTGAGAGAAATGCCCTCCCCTTGGGTTGAAACCTGTTTTTCTACCCCTTGCAGGCCCAGCCAGCCTAGGATAATTTTCAATTTCTTGACCTGAAATCCAGCATAAAACAAACTTGTTGCATCAGATAACATATATAATTTACATTCTAGATTTAACCTGTGGGATCAAAACAACTGAGATCCGTGTTCCTTTCAGCAACAGTCCTTTTATATTTGCTAATCCGGCAGACCTTTAGTTTAGACAACCTTAAAGTTTAATCAGGAGATCCCATTTGACAGGGGCTGTCACTCACAGGTAGCCCAGTGTGTCTGCACACAGATTTTTGAGTTGTCATTCACAGGCAATCCAGTTTTGCTGAGAAGGTGTTTTGCTCTTAACATTTCAGGACCTTACAAATTCACAGTGCTTCATTAGATTACATGAATGTTAGCGCCAAGCACGATTTTGAGTGTTGGAAATTGTCATGTACAGGCATTTTGAAGTTTCAGCAGCAAAGTAAATGTCATTTACAGGCAAATTTTGGAGTTTCACTTGCAAAGCGCTGCTTCTCCCTCTGCACTCTATGTTTACTTGTCATGGAGCCCACTGGCACTTTTTCTGCAGCGTGTGCTCTGTTCCACCACACATGCACCATGGGTGGCAGGTTGTGCAGCCATGTTTTTGTATGTTGAAGAAACGCGGTTTTGGAGGTTTTGGCGCGCACAAGGTTTCCGTCGCCATTTTACTGTTTCTCGCACCATAGATAGCAGAGTGAGGCCGCATAGTATAGCAGAGTGGGTCAATACATCCCACAGAGGTCACAGAAATGGAAATGGCAGCTGTTCTGTCTAGTCTCAAGCCTACCACATTTAAGGGGCATATCTGCCCAGCAGTGATTGTTAAGGCCCGTGAAGCTCAACTACTGCCAATCATAACCACGTTTGTCATCTGCTGCTTTCAAGAGGATAATGTACCTGGGTCCATCAAACAGGCATGGATTTCCCCTCTTTTGAACAAGCCATCTCTCGACCCAGCCCTAACAGAGAACCTCCGCCCCATTACAAATATACCCTTTCTTCTCAAAATTCTGGACAGGGTAGCATATATCCAGGTTCAGGGTTTCCTGGAAACTCACACACTTATAAGATATAACAAGTCAGGTTTCAGAAAATCACACAGCACTGAGTCCACGCTATTGGATCTTCAATCCAATATCCTGCATCATTTTGAAGAGGGCAGTGCAGTTATGCTTATGCTACTTGATATGTCCTCTGCGTTTGATGTAGTGGATCATGACATACTGATACACAGACTCCGTGATACTGCTTTCTTCTCTCCCAATTTAGCCAACAGGGTCAAATCATTTCTCTCTGGCCGAATGGCTAAAGTTTTCTGTAATGAGGCCATGGCCAAAAGCTACTTGGTGACATGTGGGGTGCAACAGGGGGCGTGTATCTCGCCTACTTTGTTTAACAGCTTTACCACTCCCCTCTTTAACATGCTGGATAAGGAGGGCAACCTGTATTCCAACTATGCTGACGACACTCAGTGTCTGATCCGCCTCACTGGGGACTACACCAAAGATACCATCTCTGTCAACCATGTGTTCGGACGCATTGAATCCTGGATGAAGGATAATGGGCTTGCACTGAACGGCAAGAAGACAGAGCTGATGATTGCTGGCACTGTTGGCCAGACAAAAAACTCAGGGATGAATATGGTTCCTAGTTATTCCATCGACAGCCAAACCATTGATAACCATACCATTGACAAGAAAAGCATCGGAAAAAAAACTCTAATGCATTTTTCAAAAAAAAATATTTAAATGGGGGTTCCCCTCCAACCCCCTTTTTTAAAAACATTGAAACACATTTTTACTAAACTAAACCCTTTACCATTTAAAAAAAATGCATTTGATGTTTTTTTCAATGTATTTTTTTCAATGGTATGGTCTGTCAATGCTTTGGATTCGATGCAATGACCGGATACCGATGAATACCAAGCCTTGAACATCGCAGGCTGTGAAATTAAGACGCCCAACCAAGTGAAGACCTTGCGGTGGAGCTGGATCAGTAGCTCTTCATGAAATAACATATCAGTGGCCTGGTATCTAGCACAGGCTACTATCTGAAACTGCTAGCCCAAATCAGACCTTTCCTTAGTAGATCCGACTGTACGGTGATCGCAAGAGCAATTATCAGGCCCCGCATAGACTATTGTTCTAGCCTTCTTCAGGGTGTTGGAAAAGGGGAACTGGCCAGACTTCAGGTCATCCAGCATAATGCGGTAAGAGTGGTTGAGGGTCTGAAAAGATCTGACCACGTCTCTGCCGCTAGACAAAATCTCCACTGACTCCAGTGGAAAAGAGAATGCTCATCCAGACACTCTGCATCACACATCAATGCTTAGACAGAGATGTCTCCAGATATCAAACAGAGAAACTTGTCTGACTGCCGGGAAGAAGGGTCCTGCGATCTAAGAGGAAGACTGGCCATTGTTGCATGGAACTCTTTTGCCCATACATCTCAAAGGCTCTGGAATGACCTCCCACCAGATTTGAGAGCCTGTAGCAGCTTTCAGAGGGACGGTCCCATTGTAAAACACTTTTGTAAATCAAGCCCAAAGTCTCTAATTTCTCTAATCCTCTAATTTCTCCAATCCTCTACACTTATTTCACCACTTAACGTTGCTCCGTAGGAGGAAATCATTTTCTTTCCATGTATTACTTTTTGATTTTCCTTCCAAACCTTGGTATTCTCGCACTATTCTCGGCTACCTTACCTGTGTCCACTCCAGTTACCACAGTTGTGCAACGGATTTGTTTTGCAAGAAAACAGAAGGCATTGAATGACGAAATACCAAAATCACCAAAAAAGGCCTTGGCACTGGGGGGGGGGGAACCCATGGTAGTAATTAAAAGCAAGCACACAGACGATGACGTGGGTAGAGAGGGGGAAGTTCTGCAAGTGAAGTGATTAAGTGATAAATTGATTCATTTGCCAAATTCTGTAGCATAGTAGACATCTACTTAGGGTTCCTTGATCAGGGAGGGTTCACTGGCATTAGGAGCAAATCATTGTTTGTGTGTTTCATAGAAGCTAGCAGTAAACCACATCTAACCCTAAACAAGGAGAAATGCATGCTTAACATGCCTGAGGTTTGGGTGCGCTATACAAATGTATAAATAAATAAATAAAATAACATTGCTGAAACACGTATCAAGCAGTTGGTACTTTGAAATAGCAATTCCCAAGCATTGATAAGTTCTCCTGCAAGCAGTTATTTAATTGCTCCTGGAGTAAACTGCCTGAGAAACGTTTCCTGACTGCTTAGTTAACTAATGTACAGTGTTCGTGCATAGGTTAGCCAAATGCCAAACTGAGGCATTTTGAAAGTGGTTTGCTTGATGACTCAATGCTTATAAAATGCCTTTCATTTTGACTACAGAACGCACATTCATGGCTTGCAAGGGAGGCAAGTTACAGTAGAATCTGTATTGTGCAGAGTGAGCCATTAGGAGCGAAGGGATCTCATTCTATTCCCGTTGGGTTTCATTGGGAATAGCTGGGAAGGTCAAATCTACAAACCTCCCAGCTCCTCAACGGGTCTCAGTCACCTGCTTCTTTATTCCAGGCCAACAATGGTCCTAAATCACCACCATTTTCACAATTATACAAGGTAGATTCCTACACCAGGTCAGGTTGCACATTTTCGGTTTCATGATCTTAACAGGAGCGTCCTGTCTCTAGACTAAAATATAATATAACTCTGATTGCCAAACTTTCAAAGGCCAAAACCAAACCTTTTACACAAAAGGTTCAATATGACCAAGAAAACAATAACATGACATGAATTGTAGGCACTAGAACACAATGGGGCAGATTCTGAAAACCTTTGGGGTGCAGGTGATGAGGTGTGCTTGTGCATCTCCTGGCTTGTGCCAAAAACCGTTCCCCTTATTCTCAAAGCGCGTCTGAAAGAGTCCAGATGCTCTTTTCCACTCCCTATGTATTGCTGTCCAAGTAAGGAGACCTTTCTGAGGATTTCAGTCAGCATCCTGAATTCAGAGATGGGATTTGCTTAGAAATGAGCAGAAATGAAGTACATCACCCAAATGCCCATTTGAAACAGGTGCAGGGGGATATGCAAAGCATGAGAGGGCCATTAGTGACCCTGTCATGCATTCCTTTTAAGTGGAACAGCAGCGGTATGAACTGCTGCTGTCCTGCTTGCTTTTCTATTCCTCAAATAGGGATAGAAAAGATGTTTATCTTATTTTAGCATTCCAGAGTGACAGGCTGAAAATGAGGGAAACTGTGAAATGCACTCCCAGCACCCACGTGCGTGCTGGGAGTCATATATATATATATTCATAATCTAATCATGCCTATAAACCATTTATAAAAAATAAATTTTGTAAACACAGTTTTGATCAGACACACCTAATAGCTGTTAGATAATAGTAATAAACAGCAGAATCACTATCATTTTGAAGTGGTATTAGTTTCGACGAATAGCATACAGCCTTGTCTTCCTCAGGGCAAATGATCAATGAGGACACACTGCAAAATAACCAAAAGCACTCAATTTAGATTCCATACTTCCTGGTGATGCATATTGTCAGGCTCAGGTTCAAACTCCCCCTTCTCCTCACCTGAGTCTTCCGAAGAGCTCTCCTTAAGTGTAGCTTCAGACTTCTTTGGGTTCTTCTTCTTCTTCTTGGGTTTGTCTTCCTTAAGCTTCCCACCTCTCCTGTCGTGTAAGTAAGGTCTGGCCCCTCCAGAGGCCACCGTGACAGAGTTGAGAACCTGCCCCCGGGGGCCCCTCAGGGGGCCAGCCTCGCCCCAGGGAAAAAGCCGAAAAGGCAGAAAAAACCCTGGATAAGGTAATATTGGGATGGATGGATGGTAGTTCCAAAGACCAATTGTCCAGCGAGTATAATAGTCCAATTAGTGAGAAGGCTGATAATTTGCCATCCGGGAATGGCAGAAAGGATGGATAAACAGAAGAAACAAATACTAAAGTGGACAGAAAATAAAGGCTGCAGAAGGGAGACGGCTAGTGCCATGAAACTATAGTGATAAGAAAGGAAGCAAGAGCGGCAACACAGTGGATGAAATGAAGTTTCAGAAGGGAAAAAACGGCGAGCGCCGTGAAAGTAAATAAAAAAGTGAAGGCAAGAAAAAACAGTAGTAAGGAAATACGGCAAAACGCTGTGTGAAAGGGACGTTTAGAAACACTGGAATAACGTAGGACTGAAAATGCACAGGCATGGGGAAAAGGAAAAAAGGAGAAAGAGCAAGAAAGATTACTAGCAAAGTCACAAGAGTACGAGCGAAGTAACGGGAGGGTACACAGATACAACACACTGGAGGAGGGGGCAGAGCCGGAAGTTATAGGGCAAGCCGTCATGCTGGATGAGGACTAGAGCGTGACTCTAAACAGGTTAACGCCTCCAGTAGTCCCAAAGCCTCCACCCGCCGATCCTGACACATATAGCATCACATGCTTAAAAGCACCTTCATTTCAAACTTTACCTCTTCCTTTTGGAGTAACCAATGTCCCACTTCTTTGACAACCAAATGGACGGCACAACCATTGAAAGCAATTTGACTTGATCTTCTTATTATGACTATGGTTTTACCAATACTCATGTATGTACTAGCAATGCATGCATTACCTTGATTGGATGCAAAGGAAAATGATCCTACTGAACTAAGTAACTGGAGCGGTCACAAAGTTGGAATTTGAATTCCAAATTACGAAACTGCATCTGAAAAACACATTAAAACGACCAAGTGCCAAAGTTATCACACTTGGCAAACTATCGTGAGTGCCATCAATAACAGGGAGCTGACCTTTGAAGGTTTGGTGAGTTAGCGGATTCCAAAATATCAATAACTATTAATACGTATACAACTGTTGCATGGCACCCCTGCAAGGGGCCATCGTATCGTCCAGTGTGCTGTGGTATGGCCACACGGTTACCCATGTGACCAACTTAATAAAAGGTCCGAGCCGCTTCCGGCTCGGCAGTCCTACCAACGAGACTCCGTGGTGTGTGTGGGTTTGTGTTCGCACCATGCGGGTGCCTCGCCACGTGGGATGGGCCCAAGGATGAGGCCCAGCTCCAGGACGGTGCCCCTGCCGGGCAACGCAGTCCGGACGGTGCCCCTGCCGGGCAACGCCATCCCTGTGTGTCGCCCTGGCCCTGTGAGGCGGGCCACGATGGCGACCCCAGCCTGGGTGCCCCCAGAGCCGGGGCCGCGGTAAGCCGGTTGCCAACTGGCCCCTGTGTGGAGCTCCGGTGTCCCCAGAGCCGGTGGGATGAACCCCCACCCTTCACCCTTCATCCAGCGGCGTGATCGCCGCACCTCTGTGTGTGCGTACCCGACACAAGTATGGGGCTGCCCGGTGGACCGGAGCAGCCCCCGACAACAACTAACTCCACTGGGGCTTGGAGACAGTTTGTGCTGTGTTATGAAGTCAGCTTATTCCTTATCGTTAAGGCAAAATAGACACCCATCACTACCTGTCAGAGAGGATTATCGCCAGCCGACAGCTTAAGCTGCTTTCTGCTGCTGCTATAACGCGTTCAGGTAGAAACGGTGCCCTGAAGACAGTAAACAGAAGGCGGCATCATCAACCTGTCCAGAGAGGTGTGGCCTACTAGCTGTCCCAAGAGCAGGGGGGAGAGGGTGGTGGCGAGAGCGTGGGCGCAGCGACTCAATCCGAGCCTGAGGCCACCCCAAACCTTAGGGCACTTCTGGAAGACCAGCATCAGCAAGGGTGGCAAATACGCCGTGAGGATGCCCCTGCAGTGCCAGACAGGGACACTGCCAGAGCTGACGCTGCGTAAAACAAGTCCAAACACTGCGCAGCGTGGGTGTTAGACCCCAGCACTCCCATCAACGTCAGAACACCAGATTGGCACAAAACTAGAGCAACCCCTCATTGATTTACATGGTGGAAAAGGCCAGTAATAACAATCAGCCCTTGCACACAATACATGCCACAAGCGTTGCCAGTTTCCAAAAAATATTGTGCTCGGCAGTACCTCTTTTCTACTTCTCGCTTGTGATACCTTTGGCGATTGGGTAGCGCAAAGTACCACCATATGCACCACAACCAAAAATCGCCCATCAAAATAGACCACTGGGAGAAGTTATTGCTGCCAATCACTTACACCAAAAGCGACTAGCTGTCTATGCTTCCTGCTCCTAAGAGTGACCTTCAAATACTGCTTAAATTGTCTTTCACCATCAGTCTTTTCGTTAAATAGTGTCACCCTCTTTCCCCTCTTCTAGCACTGCCTTTATCGATACAACAATGGAGCCCGTCTTCCAGGCCTTTTTCGCCTCTAATGAGATGCTGGCAACTTCAGAAGCTGATCTCCATTATGCATAGACAGGAAAATTATCTCCAGACAAGCAGTCTGGCAGGCATGTGCAGCTGTAATGTATATGGAGGTCAATTCCTCATGGTGAAATGCCCTTGGCAGTAAAATAATCTTAACCGCAATCAAATAAATGTTAAAATTTCACATAGGATTAGAAAATCACGTGTCAAACAATCCATCTAAATATTTGTAGCCCGAATGGGAGCATAGTCTTGTCCTTTCCTCTACCCAAGCCATGGGGGCGGCGCAGGTGGCAGGGCAAGTGAGGGACACCAGACACAAATATTCTTTGGAATGCAAAAGGCTGCATTCATTTATTACATTTCTTACATCATCAACAAATGCAACAAAGCCATACATGAATAACATCATCAAACTATTACATCATCAATTACGTCATCATTATGTCATAGTTATGTCATAAATGATCTCATTATGTACTTGACCGTGGGTGGTGGCAGTGGCCGTGGCCCCCCATGCTACGGGACGGGCCTGAGAGAAATATGTGACCCCCTAAACCATCCAGAAGCGCTCCCTCCTTGCACGGACAGGCGATGACCGCTCTATGAGCCCCTGGCATGACACCTCACTGTTCACAGCCAAACCTAGGACCATAACCTAAATCATCAAACAATGTCCCTTCGAGTGACCCAAATGGTTGAGCCCATAGCTCAATTCAATGCAATGTGCCCCAACCTACTGCCACAGGGCCACTTGCCTACTGGCCAGTGGAACTCCCCCCTTTCCTGAACAATACTTATGCTCATCTCTCGACACGACTATGGCCAGACACCATGACCTCAGATCCATTGCACCCAGAACAACACCAGACCCACATCTCCTCTTCCCTGATGCGGGCCTAACAATGGGATGCCCCGCAAGTGGTTCCTTCCCCCTCCCCTTCGTTAGGCAGCCCTTCAATGGTACATACATAAACAAAACACGTGCACCCCTTTTTCAGGTGCCCGTGGCAGAAGCCAGCCGGGAATTCTTGGATGCTTCCTTTGGATTGGGCCGGCCACTGTACTCCTCTTCACCTTTCTGCGGCCCACAGATGTTACCACCACCCAAAGCAGTAGCCTTGCTTGCACTGATGGCCAATCCACTGGCCATGATGCCCGGGTTCATTCCCCCATCATTGGGTGTCATCTAGAGATACAAAATAAGAAAGGTTAACACATATCATATGCTTGACCGCCCACACAAAGGCCAGTCAGCTGTGAAACTGGAAGGCCCCACCGGGCTTACAACACTTTCATTGTCCCAGAAAGGGGGCATGCGGTGCACCCCAAGCCACACCACCGACGCGCCCATAGAATTGCCTACTGCTACGGTCCGGAAGATCCACGAGAAAACGCCAGTCAGCGCACAACACAATTCAACCCCTACAGTCTCCGGACACCAGGACTGCCACTAGGGGACCAAGCAACCGACACACTTGTCTTTACTACCTAGCAGACGGGTGAAACTCCCACCCACCACACCCCTTAAGAAACAATAGCCAGGGAGTTCCGCAGACCCTATGCCTGCTTCCAGTGTCCTCGGATCCCGATCTCCTGGCCCCCACATATCCTACCTGCCCAAAGCCTTCCAGCCCCCGCTTGAAGTGGGACCGGCACACAAAATGGCTCCCGACACCTGGGCATATTCCCTGCAGAAAGGTGTGGCCCCTCCCCAGCCACACCCCTTGAGAAATGATATGTCCTGAGAGGGGCCCCTTGGACAAAAAAACATGTTTTCCTTTTTTTTTAGTCACTCTGCCTTCATAAATAAATTATTTCTTTTACAGGGCAAAATGAAACCAATATTTCGGGGGGCTAACCCTTTAAATGTTGGGAGAGGTGCTTACTTCACGGGCGGTGGGGGAGCAAACTTATTTGTGTGGGGCATCTAACTTCTTTATGCATTCAAATAAGACTATTCTAGTGCAGCTTCAATGTTACAAGGAGTTAACTCTCTCCTTTAAGTCGGAAAGCACACACTTATGGACTGCTGCGAGAATAAGCGGTCTCCTGTCCCCTCTCTACCCTTGCAATCACTTCCCTGGCATGCAAGTACTAAACCCACATCAAGACCTCAATTGCCTAAAGAATTATGCATTTGAATGCAGGTACTAACATTAAAATGCTTTACGTTAGTAATTGCTGGGCCTTTGTTAATAGCGAAACCAAGATGATGTTTAACATCTGTGTCCTGTTCTGTCTGGCAACGGCTCTGTAGGTCAGGCAGGTCGAGTCAACATAGCTCAAAATTTAGAGGGGGTGCTCAAGCCGAGTCAGCTCAATGGTGTTGCACCACTACTTGCATTTAATCCCTTGGTTATCTTCATTACTCATGGCCCTATTCTTCCTCGTGCCAGTACTTGTGTATGAGGCACTTTGACTCATACACAAGTACTGGGATGAGGTAGAGGGACATGGAGGTAATGCCTGTTTTAGTTACCTGTAATCTTCATTACTCCTAGTCCCACTCTTCCTCATCCCAGTACTTGTCTCGGGAGGATAGCTCAGCGGCAACGCGTTCGCCTTGGAAGCAAGAGTATGCGGAGCAACACAGGTTCGAACCACAGGTCTGCGCTTAGAAACCTCTGGGTATTAAGCATGTTATAAATAACCTATCATATCATACCTATGAGGCAAGGAGCCTCATACGTAAGCACTGGGACAAGGAAAAGAGACATGGAGGTAGTTCTTTGCCGAGAAGCTGATTTTGGGGGTTGAGGCAGGGTGTGGGAGGGAGAAGGGATGTGTGGGGGCATGGGGTGGGATGGGGATTGGGTGATAAATCGTAATGGTCATCCATGTCCAGGCTAAGCAGATATGTGGTATTAGTGGCTAGAGAGGCATTATAGTGTAGACAGTCTAGTCATTTCTTAGTTTGCCTTGACTTTTATGTTTTTTAAAAAATAATTTTGATTAGATATGTTACATGAACAATGTAAATACAGCATGAACATTTTGACATTTTAAACTTAAAGAAATAATTAGTGTTGAATGAACACATTTGAAAATGCAAGTTGCAGTGATGTGGGATTCATAGTATGGGGTGAATATGGACAAACAAGGGAGACGGACAGAACATACAAAATAGAAAGACTAAGGAACGACAGGGAGGAAAGGGGAAGGGGTAATTAATGAAAATATGCTATTTCAACAACAACGCTAGTCTATATTACTAAGATAACGAATGAAAATGTTCCACTTCTTATCAAACTTGTGAATCGAAGTATAAAAAGGGGTGTGACATTTTTCAATACGATGTATATAGCAAATGTAATTCCACCAAGCAGAGAAATATAGTTTGGAGAAATCTTTCCAATTCGAGGTAATACTGTGTAGTGCAATGCTAACAAACAAATTAAACAGGTATGGCAAATCAATCAGTTGTAAAAAGAGATTAACAATAGGACCAATCATAAGGTTACACAGCGATAATGGTTCTTGAAAATTAAAAATTGTTTGCCAGCAAAGCCAGACCTCTTTCCAAAAAGAATGTAAATATTTACAGTTGTATATTAAATGACAACAATCAGCATTAGGTGTGTGGCAAGACCAACATTTATTGGGCAAGTAAATATTAACTTTTGCAATTCTAGTGGGGGTGAGCACAGTGTAGGATAAAATAATGCATTTGAGTTAGATTGGCTGTTATAGATGTGGAGTGATATAGTTTCCATATTTTAGACCATGTGTCAGGGGAGGGATGAAAATCACAATCTAATTCCCATTATCTAGTGATATCGGAGTTTAGTATATTGTTGAGTTGATTATCATTTAAAAAGGTATACCTTTTGGCATTTTGATGGAAGGTTTACAAATTAATGAGGTTAGCAGAGGTGATGGGGATTTTTGAGTTAAAGTAGGCAA
This sequence comes from Ambystoma mexicanum, assembly GCF_040938575.1. Lineage (NCBI taxonomy): Eukaryota > Metazoa > Chordata > Amphibia > Caudata > Ambystomatidae > Ambystoma > Ambystoma mexicanum. The sequence goes on from NC_090936.1 coordinate 1,040,390,877, forward strand.
GGATTTTGTTAACGAATTTGCAAGAGATCGATGAAAGCAGGAATCACTTTCAGGGAGATTATACTGGTGACAGAGCTGTGTAAACAGGGTTACTGTAGAATTATGAAACATGTGTTTAATATGTTTAATGCCTAAAGAATACCATCTGTTGAAAGTGTTAAAGTTAGGTTTAATTGAAACAGACTTATTAAACCAAAAGAAAATGTCCCTCAAATCTACTATAAAGAAGGCAACAGCAGGCGGTTTTCCCCATATAGATTTAAACAAGTGATATTAGGCCAAGTGGAGGAGTGGTGCTATTAGCACCATGGTCCAACGCCTGGGTCGTAATGAGGCCCAATGAATGTGTTATAAAAGGCAATGAAGAATCCATCACGACCTGGAGCTTTGTCAGGTTTAAGATCAAGAATTGCTTGTTTGATTTCTATTAGAGAAATGGGTTTATCAAGAGTAAATAAATCAATGGGGTATGTGGAGTTTTTCTTGTTATTTTTAAAAAAAGAGGATTTTTGATAATTTAATGGGGGAATCAGATCAGTATGGATTAGAATAGAAATCAGAAAAGGCCTTATGAATATCATTTTGGTTTATTAATCTTATTACATATGAAGAGGTGATGTGTGTGAACAGTGATCAGTGATTTTTATTTTTTATTTTTTAGATAAGAGGCCAGGACATTCCCACCTTTGTTAGACCCACTATACCATTCAGACCTGGATGGCAAAATGGAATTTGCAGCTTTATTAGTGCTTAATTTGTTGAATTCAATGCGTTTGCTCATCAGGGTTTTAGCCACATCGTCATTGGAGTTATTATAATATGACCTTTCAAGATCATTAATGGAAGATAACAATTCATTATGAGCGTATTCTAACTGTCGTTTTTTAGAGGCTGAAAATTGGATGATAAATCCCTGTAGGGTAGCTTTAAAAGCATCCCAGTTATTGTGCATGGAGGAATGTTCTGGCCGATTATGGAGGAAGAAATCATCAATAAAAGATTTCGTTTTTTCCATGAAAGAGGTGTAATTTAGAAGGAAAGAATTTAATCTCCATTTTGGGGAGAATTTAGTAATAGGAGCCCATTCCAGATTGCTAATAATGGGAGCATGATCAGAAATAGTAATGGGGCCAATGTCTGAATTTATTAAAGCCGAAGTTAATTAAGTGTTGAGAAATATATAATCTATTCTAGAACAAGATTGATGTGGACGAGAAAAAAAAGTATAATCTCTAACATCTGGATGGCAAAGACAACAAGAATATATCAAATTAAGGTAATCTACTATACTAAGAAAGTTACTACGAGACTTGGAATTGACAAAATTGGAAAAAGACTTTTGGTCTATAGTAAAGTCAACAATTTGGTTAACATCCCCACATAAAATAAGTCGGTCAAAATGTTTCTGACCAAGCTTAATTTTGAGATTAGACCAGTAAAGGGGGTCTGGAGCAGTAGAGCCATATTTTTTGCCATATAAGGGGGTGTGTGTAGCCCTCTTTTTTGATTAGGTGGGCCTAAGTCATGAGGGGGTATAACAGTTATGAGACAGGGACCTAGGCTACCCCACCTTGTGGGGTATCTTCTTCACCACCTGTGACACTGAAAATAAAAGGCTCAGGCAGGATACTGCCCAGCACTTTTTCCAGGCACCTTAGTCCCTGTAGAGACACACCCTTGTTTTCAATCCTGTCCTCCTTACCTTTAGATGTCCCAAACCGGTGGTACATTGGTGACACCATCAAGTCCACTACAATTGTCCTGAAGACGGCACTAGAACACCAGCTACCGACTCTGTCCCAGAAACACCATTTAGTGTCGACTGGACAGATGTTAGGTCAACCCGACTACATTCTAAATCACCAATATGTACTAACCCACACTGCGAAAAACTGAATGCACAAATCCATGTATGAGGTTTATTTGTAATGCCTTAAACAGTGTACAATTACCCTGTAACCACGGGCAAAAAAAGGTTTTGGATATTAGCTATGTTATGCTATCAATTTTGTTTTTTATCTTAAAGAAAATCACATGAATAAAACTTTGTAAATGTGCTACATGTATTTTGGGTGTTCTCTAATGTACAGACCACTTGTAGTGATCTGTTAAAAGTGTGCTGGATCCTCTCACGGCCAGTGCCAACAAGGTGGGGTAGCCTAAGTCCCTGTCTCATAACTGCAGTAGAGCAATATACATTGACTATAGAGACAGGTAGGTTGTTTATTATTGTGTCAATAATAATCCAGTGGCCATTAAAGTCCTTTTCTTAATGGACGATAGAGAAGGTCAGATGTTTTTTAATCAAAATAGAGATGCCTCCTTTTTTATTCACAGCATTTGAGAAGAATTACCAATCCTTGAAGCTTTCAATTGACCGTTTTCATTGTCTGAGTTGAGATGAGCCTCTTGAAGGCAAGCAATGTCAACCTTAGGTTTAGTAAATTGAGATATGACTTTACATCTTTTAATGGGATGATTTAATCACTTAACATTCCAGGTGACTACCTTAATAGAGAAAAGTCTTGTATACATGTGGTAGATGTACCTAAATGATGTGACTACAAATAAAGGAAAGTAGTTGAATACATTGCAAGAGAGGTGTAGAACAGGAAAGGTGTTGGTTTCCAGGCATTGCAGCAGTGAAGAGGAGAATGGAAAGACGCAAGAGGTTAGGACTGGAATCAAAGGGAAAAAGGCACACAAAAAATGACAATAATGATAGTGACTGAGTCCAGGTGGATAGGAGAAAAGACTCAAATAGAGAGTTGAATAGCATCCACATAAAATAACAGTAATAAAGAATACCATGGGGGTTACAAGAGCACAATGATGGGTTGAGCACAAGAGATGAATGCTGGTCCAACAGGAGATAAAGGCATCTAACAATAATAAAAGAATATTAGGACAATATATAGATTATTAGGTTTACCATACTATTATGGTGCACAGAAAGTAGATTAGGTATGAAGTTGGTACAACCAAGTAAATGAAAAACAACAGGTATGTGTATTAAGATCGGGTTCCACATTGTAAGGCAGCGAGAGTAGATTCTGTATTTTTAATAGGTGATCTGGATTTGTCTCAGGGATTATTGGGGTTGGCAGAAGAGTCGATAGGAGCCAATGGAGCAGATCTATTCCGTGTGGAGCCAAATGTGCTTTGTTTGTTTTTTGATCAATCTTAGAAACGCAGAACGTTGGATCATGAGAAGATGTTGTTTCCATTGGAGCAGATTGGATTGACTGAAGTAGACTATAGAGGTCATTGGGATCTATGAATTCCTTGGTCGGACCCTATGGAATAGTGATAATCATTTTCGCAGGTTCAAGTAGTCCATATCTGATACCTAAAGATTTCAAGAGAGGTCTCATATCCAGGAATGTTTTCCTTTTGTCTTGGGTGGATTTTGAAGTCCAGAGAAATAAAGATGCTGTGACCTTGAAACAAAATAGGAGAGTTTTTACGGGCGGCTAGCAACATCTGGCGTGCTTGCTGATGTCTGAGGAAGCAAGCAACGAAAGGTCTTGGTGTGGAGCTATTGGAAAAGAATCTTGGTCTTATACGAGGGTCATGTTGTAATTCTAAAGGGGGAGAGAAAGTAATACCTAATGTTGCAGGTATCCATTTTGTAAGGAAAATAATTGGGACGTCTAATTCTATTTTCTCAGGTATTCCATAGAAATGTAGGTTATCACGACGATTTGTGTCTTCCAAATCTGTGACTTCCATTTCCAGTTGAAGTATTTTTTGTTGCATATTTTCTAGGCCTTCCATTCGGTCTTCCAGAAAAGAAATTCTCTCTTCTGCTTCGTTGAGTCTGCCTGAAAACATTTTTATATCCTGTTTAAAGTCCTTGATTTCTTCTTGAATGTTGGAGAATTTGTAACCAAAAGTAAAAATGGAGGAGCGAATATTGTTTAGTTCCTCTAATATTTTCAGCATACACGAATGTAGTGAGGAAATGTCTAAAGCAGGGGCTGTACTATTAATATTGGTCATGTTTACAAGAAAATATATTTTGCTTGGAGCAATATTTAAGCGTAGAGGAGGTTTGCAATATCTAATTTCACCACCGGGTGTCAGTGCTGAGTAGGCCACAGCATACCTCCTAAAGCCAGGGTATTGCGTGATCCATCACGCCGTGGAGCAGGAAGTGAGGTGGTAAAGTGAGGAAGCAGCAGGGCGCTTCGGCAGCCCACAGCGAGGACCCCAATGAGAAACAAAAGAAAACCTTGGGTCAAACAACCGAGCTGTTTCTTGTGAGACCACACTCCCGGGGTGAGGAAAGAAGCCCCAGTACCAATGCGCCGGGTGCCCGTTGCGTGGTTATTTCACCAGAGAACAGTTGCGCAAATATGGCCACAAGTAACATAAGTTATCCAGCAATATTATTCCCTTCCAAGCTAGTTGGCGCTAAGAAGAACTGTCACACTCACTTGCCTGTAAACCATGTTCGTCGGGCCCTCAAGAAGGAGCAAGGGAGTCGGAGTCCGCTGCTTATGGATGTCATGGTTCCAGTCATCCGAAGTTGTTTATGTTGAGGTAAACGCTGCAATTAGTACGAAATGCCATATAAATACATTGAAGTGGGGTTCACTGCTTGTTCAGCACTCTTGCATGACTTTGAAAAGAGGTTATAAAATGCAGTCCAAATTTATGATTTTATCTCTCTATCAGAGATAGCTCTCCTCTTATGTCGCCATCTCCGTTGCCGCCTGGCTACGCCCCCCTACCTTGACTTTTCTTTTACTGGGCATCTCTGATAAAGCAATCGTGCTAAGTGTAATTACCTGCCTAGACTGCCATTTGGGTGCTGCCAGTCTAGTCATTTCTTACTGCAGCATTGTAAATTTTTCTGGGCATCTGTGATAAAATAACGATGATAAGTGTTATTGCTTCGACTGACATTCTGGTGAAACCAGTCTAGGTATGTCTAAATGTGGCCTGGCATGCTTTACTGTAATATGTTATTACGTGTCTAGACTGGTCTACTTTGTGCAGCCAGTTGGACATTTTCATTGTGACATGGCATGTTTAATAGCAAATCATTATTTTAATTAAAGCATTAATGTTCCTGTGCACTGTTGGTGACTTGCATGTATTGGATTTTTTGATTGGTTTTACCCAACAAAACAATTGCAAACACTCTGGCCTTTTAGTCATTTTTTCCCAGATAGTGTGCTGTATAATGCATTAAAACACATATTTATATCTTTCTCCTGGTGCAGTGTGCGGCGTACCCCTGCAACAGCACGCTTCTGTGTACTGCGCAAAGGGTGGCGCAACCCGTGATTTGTTGCCGAGTTGGGGGGCCCCCTCAGCATGGCTCGCAGGGGGACCCACATTTTGTGTTAGGCCACTGCAGAAGAGAAACCTTCTCTTCTTTTAACATGGCCTATTAGGGCAAAACAAGCATGCTATGTTAATGGCAGAAAAGGCACTGCGCATGTGTGAGCATTCCCTGTGTTCCCGAATGACAGCAACAGTCATATTGGTTGTTCTTCCAGGCAGTGGGCTTGGGCCCAGTGGAGGTAGGGCCTGACTTTATGGTCTGCAGGAGCACTGGTGAGCAACATGGGAAAGACCTGGTGCTGTGATGGAGTCCCAGAAACATGCAGCAGGTCCGGCAATTAGTGCCAGAATAGGACCCGCATAGAAGAGCTGGCAGACCAGTGGCGGGGCAGTATAGGAGCCAGGTTGTGAAAGAGAGAGAGCGAGATAGGGAGAGAGAGGGATAGAGAGCTTGCATCTCAGAGTAGCACAATAGGGCGGTTCTTCGTTACGGAGTGAGCATTGGAGCAACAGTCGCAAGGAAGAGTGAGTGGCCTCAGAACTGCGTAGAAGGGCCAACAGAAACAGTAAATATAGACCCACGCATAGGTGTTGGACAAGGGAGAGCACGCATTCCAGCCTGGAGCAGCATGAGTGAATGTTAGCACACAGTTTCTGGCAGACAAACAGGCACGCCATTAACTGTCAACTTAAATACCCAGAATGATGAGTTTCCTCTGTTTGCTATTTCTTGGCACAAAAGTCACCCAAAGTTACTGTTAGGCGACATGTACGTGTTCTACAAAACAAATAATCAAGAATGGTCAAACGGCATGGGATATGCATTTGCCAGGCCCTGCCATAATGGTCATAAGATGGCAACAACTGAAAAATGCTGTAACTGTTTTGGCATATGAATACAAAGCCTTGCAAATGCCCATCGAATACCCATGCAAAAGCCTGCACCCATCCCCACTACAAATGTAACGCCTATTCTCGCAACGATGCCACTGGCATATACCAAACTATTTAAAAGCAAGCACCCGGCGCCGGGTTGGTCCACCCCTGTTTCTGGTGCCCCGCCCTTCCTGGCCCGCCACCACGCCTCCCAATCCGCCACCCTGGGTAAACGCCAGGGCTGTTATTGCTATGAGTTGTTCCCATCCATTCACCCACAATTTTGGCAGCAATGGCCGGACTTTGTCAATGGCTGTTTTTAACAGGACTTTAGTGTATGGTACAAATAGGAGGATATACATATTGCTTACAAATCAAGCGGCTTAAGGCCCACTTAGTTAATACATTGTTATTACCCCAGGAGCTCATTTATAGCAGTAATTTAATTATGTATTTCTTTGTTGATTGAGCATTTGTTAGGCGCCTATACAACAAAATAGTGTTTCCAGGCGCCTCAAGACAAATGGGGAGGGAACAGGAGTGTAAATAATAATGGCAAAAAGACAGTAAATATCCAATCGTGGTCCTACTAGGCCTTGTGACATTCGGACGTGCAAGTGCAGTGATGAGAAGTGCAGGCGAGAGGGATGGGAGAAAGGTATGGGCCAGTGCTAGTGAGATCTTGGGAGGGAAGTGCTGAGGGGTCTCAGGGGAGGAAGCCGCTGGCTAAGTGCAAGGACAGAAGAATCCCAGGCTGCGGTACACAGCCGCCTAGTAGGGGCTTGGGGTCCACAAGGGCAGTGCTGGGGAGAGGGTACTGGTGTCGACTGGGCAGGGGCGTGGTAGCCTGTGAGATGCATGAAGGTCCGGCCACCAGTCTCATCAGCAGTGTGCTGATTAGCAGGGAAGGGAATGAGGGAAAGAGGAAGAGAAAGGCAGAGTTTTGAGAAGTTTCCGGAACTTAAGGAGGTCTGGCTCAAGTCTGAGAAGGCCAGGGAGGCTGTTCCAAAGGCGGCACCTGCCGAAGAGAGATACCTGCCCCACATTCTCTGCTTGGAGAAACGTTGGACAAGCAGAGAGTTGGAGTTAGAGGAGCGTAGGGCTCTAGTAGGGAAGTATTTAGGGATGAAAGTTGGAGATAACATGGTCCCATGCCCCAGATAGCCTTGTGGATGATGCAGAGGGTCTTGAATTTGATCCTCGCGGCCACCGGGAGCCATTAAAGAAATCTTAGGGTTGGAAAGATACGGTCCCTGGGCTTGAGGCCAAGGATAAGTCTGGCAGCCCTATTCTGGAAAAGCCAAAGGGGGTGAATGGATGAAAGATGGAGATTGAGGAAGAGGCTGTTGCAGTAGTCCAGCCTAGAGGGGACCAGAGCTCTGGAAACATTAAGCTTCTGGGGAAAGTTGAGGAATGGGAGAATGCCTCTAAGCAGGTGGAGCTGGAAGTGGGTCTTCTTGTCAAGGTCCAAAATGTGAGGGGTAAAGGAGAAAGATGAGTCGAAGTTGACCCCAAGATTTTTGGCCTCATTGGATGGTTGATGGTAGAGGGCCCAAGGAAGGTTGTCAGAGGGTAGAAGGGAAACAGGGTGCAGGTATCCCAATAAAAAGGATGTCTAACTTACTGGCATTGAGACAGCGGTTGTTAGCCGCACACCATGTCTGAATAGCTGTCAGACAAATTGGAGGAGAGAGAAGGAAGAGGAGGTAGTAGAGGGAAGTTTGAAAAAAGCTGTGAGCCATCAACATAACTCTGAACACGACGAGAGAAGGAGGGGATCAAGTGAGCAAAAGGGGCGAGATAGATATTGGCGATAGGATAGAGCCCTGGGGAATGCCACAGGTGGAAAGTTAAGTGGTGGGGGAGAAAAGCCCAGCTGCAACTGGTTTAGTGAGGAAAGAAGTCAGCCAATCCAGTGCCTGGTCTGTGATTCCAAGGGTATCACAGAGGTGTTTTATGAGGATAGAATGGTTGACCGTGTCAAAGACAGAAGAGAGATCGAGTCGAATGACAACAGCAGGAGAGTTAGAGTCAGGCTTTCCAAGCATGTCTTCACGGGTGTTCAGGAGAGCAGTTTCCATGCCTCTGGATGCCCGGAATCCAGATTGATGGTCATGGAGACAACCAACTTGTTTAGTATGAAGGATCAGTTGGGGGTGGGCCAACATCTCCAGGAGTTTACCCAGGAAGGGGGTGGTGGAGATAGGGCGATAGTTAGCCGGGCCGGAAGGATCAGCAGAGGAATGCTTGAGGAATAGAAGGAAAGAGCCAGTGGCAAAGGAGTGGTTACGGAAACCTGCTAGAGCCAGGGTGAGAGAGGGGATGTTGTCCTTAATGGTTCTTGAAGAGCAGGGGAGCACCTGTTTGAATGAGACCTTCATAGAGCAGACAACTTTAGAGACCTAATCAGGTGCCATGGGCAGGAGAGAGAACAGTGTGGTGGGTGGAGGCAGGGAAGCCAAGGGTGGCAGGAGAGCGAGAGTGGAGGTGTGGGTGGTGGAGAGTGAGGATAGGATGTCCTGAGTTTGAGATGTGAAATGGGAGGCCGCAGCGTTGCAGAGAGCCTGGGATGGAAGGAGAGAGGTGGAGACCACATTTGGAATGGTGAGTTCCTTGCAGATTTTGAAATGTTCAGCCGTGTTGTTAGTGGCTCCAGAGATGCGGATTTGGATGTGGACCCTCTTCTTGGAGCGGATAGAAAAACGATACTGCCTTTGGAGCAGGTGACAGGCCAGTTTGTCAGAGGATGAACCCGATGTCTTCCACTTCCGGCTAGATCGGCGTCATGCCAGCTGTTGCACTTGGTACCAGGCGGATCCTCATGACAGGGGCAAGGATGTCGAGGGTGTTGGAGGTATAGAGGTGCAGGTTAGCGAGGACAGAGTCTGAGGAAGATTCAGAAGCAGGAGTGAGAGGGGGATGAAAGTGGAAGCAAAAGCAGCTACTGACACTCGTTTCATCTGTCCAATGACGGCGAAGGAGGCTGGCAGTGCGGGGGGGTGGCTCAAACAGAGGGCTGAGGGGCCCCAAGAGGGATGAGAGGAGAGAGTGGTCAGACCAGGAGAGGAGGGTGGTGACCAGGTTAGAGATAGGGATTTCCCCATAGATGAAGGCATCCAGAGTGTTTCCGGCTGAGTGGGTCGACCAGAAGGAAGAATAGTGAGACAGAGGGAGTCACAGAAACATTCCATTAACTCACAGAAGAGAGAACACTGGCGGGCAGTATACAGCACAATGTTTGATGTTAGTTCTGTGCAGAGGTAAGTAGAAGGCTGATGGCCAGAGGGGTTTGCAGGGCCATGAGACGTCAATGGGTGGATAAAGTAAACAACAATACCCACAAGTTCTGTGTCCCTGCTCACATCCCATCGCCCTCATGTAGGTACTACAATGCAAAAGCTTTGGTATACAAAACAAATAAAAAGGAAATGTTTGCTTGCAGGTGGGGGGGGATGCTACTTTAAGTCGTAAATACAATAATGCATTCAGTATCCAAATAAATGTAATGTCCAAACAAGGCTCTATACATAAAGGCACTCCACTCAAAAACAGGATATAATATGCAGACTGAACACTCTGGCCTTTCACCTTGATAGGTAAGAATGCAGAAAATAGTTGGGCACTACTTATCCAGTAGTTTAAAAAATGTCTGCAAATTAGTGCTTGCAAAAAAGTAACTTTAGTTATAGGCATATGGAAGGATGCAGAAGTACGAGTCTGACATAGTGGTGGCATGTTTGTTGGCAAAGACTTTTCTTTGTAAAAGGAAAAGAAAAGGAAAATCCTTTGTTGACATATTTCTATGAAGGGTTGCCTACCTCAACAAACATAGTAAGGGCTTTGTCAGGATGTCCAGCAAAATAAAATATCCACCATCCTGTGTCCAAACCTATTTACGTCCCTTACTCTCTAGACTAACTAAGAAAAAAACAAGTTTCTTCTTGATCCAGAAGGAGGCTTCTCTCACTCTGGATAGGGATGTGATTGCTCAGTTCTTGATTACAAAACACAAGGAGTGATTCTTTAACTTAAAAGTTCTTGATCTTAACTGCTCTTCCAAACGTATACAAAACACAGTTCCCAAATATCAGAGGGGAGTCCCTTCCCCTGCCCACTTCAGTTTACAAATGTAGCGTCAAGTCTGGTTCACTAGCCTGCCAGACTTGACTGTAGATTTTCGGAAACACCAAACACAGTTCCCAAGTGTCAGGGGGGAGTCTCTTCCCCTGTTCTTCCTCCAATTCACAAATGTTGCCTCAAGTCTGGCTCACTAGCCTGCTAGACTTGACTGCAAATCTTAGAATTCTTGAATATGTCTCTTTTACATCCAGTGGGTCTTTGACCCCTTGGTTTAGCTTCTTGCACCTCTCTTGCTCTCTTGTTTTGTGTACCAGTTGTGTTGTTGATCAAGAGAAACTCAAGGAACTGATAGCTTTGAATATACAACAGAGTAAGAGAAATCCATGGGAAGGGAACCACCCTCTGGAATAAGGAAATCTATCCTTCTCGAACTTTTGTGTTGGAGTTACGTATTTATTTCTTTTTGAAGATTTATAAACCAGTCAAGGACAAAGGCATTACCCTTTTCACCCTAGAGTGAATTTTGTTAGAATGTCAGGACCAGAATAGTACCTTGGACATGAGACGGTATTGATTTGGACATTCTGACATTGACAGACCCTTTGTTTTGATTTTAGGTAGGGAAACACCTCTTAGAGCGGGGAACAAGGGGCATTTCCCCACCCCCTTTTATTTTAATAAATGTCTTTGCCCAAAACCATGGCTCCTTTGTGTCCCAGTCTCATTTCTGGCTCCTCACAGCTGTTATGGGGGTTCAGATAAATGTAATGTAATTGTCATCAGATGCAGCTTACCCCAGCATGGGGCTAAGTAAAGTGCAGCAAGAGTGAAAGCTGTGGTGAAACTGTGAATCAGGTAGATATAAGACAATGGGCCTCATTACGGGTCATCAGCGGTAACCGTGCTGTGATACCGACGGGTTCACTGAGCTAAAATGGTGCCCAAGCACGAGGGAAAAAACCAAATAACCAAAAGGTAACCAATAACAGAGTTTACCGCCAAATGGATGGTAGGCTAGTAGGAGCGGCGAACAAATGGACAGAAAATTGCCGATTGCACAGAGAAAAGATCTCTGTTCCTCCGAGTGTTCTGCTCACGTGTGGAGTGCACCAACTAACTCAGAGCGTTGTGGGCGGTACGGGGACAGGGGGAGTGGGGAGAGGAGGGTCAGGTGAAGGTGCTGGGTTCACCGAGCTAAAATAGTGCGCAAGCACAGGTGGAAAACAAAAATGTTACCAATAACCGAGTTTACCCCCAGGTGCATGGTACGCTAGCAGGAGCGGCAAACAAATGTACAGAAAAGTGTCCGATTCCAGGAGAAAGGATCTCGGTTCATCCGAGTGTTCTGAGTGTTCTGCTCACGTGGGCAGTGCAGCGAACAATTCGTAACACTGTGGGTGGGTAGGGAGAGAGGGGAAGTGGGGAGAGGAGGGTCAGGGGAAGGTGCTGGGTTCACTGAGCAAATGGAGGAGATAAGGGTCCTCTGAAACGTTCACATGCTTGGAGATTCTGCTGGGCGACATATGAATGTTTTCCGGGCTACCGGAGGAGAAAATGGAGGAGCTAAGGGGTTTGCTAAAGATGAAAGGCAGCGATGGATCTGCTTTAATTCAAACACACGCATGCAGTTTGAGCAAAGCTCTGTCTGGATCTAATTATTTGTGCACCTGATCTCGTGCTATGAATCCATTTATTTGTCAGATTCAATGTTTTCTCTTTTGCTGCACACGTGTACTCTGCATGCATAATTTCTGTTGAATATGAACGTTATGAAACCTGTTAAAGCTAGTAACACTGCAAAGCACTGACCAGTGCACTCACCTCAAATCACTACTTCAGGCACACTCTTGTTTCTTAAACGTGTTCTGAAATAGGGCTCTCCGATTATGTTCTTTAAGCCCTAACATCTTTAGTGCATGCAATTTTGCATTCCTGTAAATATTATGCCTTTAGGGTGCAGTTACCAGAATGCAGTATAAAGTGATTCTAAAAGCCAGGACTGTGCCCACCTGGCATGAGGCCACTTGAGATTGCTGCAAAGTTCCCTATGAGATGTACTTCTTTCAGGGCATAGCCAACCCCCAGAAGAATATGTTTGCATTGTTTGACACAGGCATGCAGCTTGTTCTTATACATAATGTGCATACACCAATGTTTTTGCATTAAACAATCAGTAATAGACCAGTGAATTCCATAATGTTTTAAAAATGATATTTAATTTGTGATGCAGTTTATTTAGGAACAGGCACAGATTGAGAATACAATTGCAAGCTTTGAAACGGATGAGGACCATTTCAGTGCTAATGACGAGGCCAAAGCCTTAACATGTAAGAATAACTGGCCATGGTCACTTTCACTCATTACAGTATCTGCTACAACCTCTATAAGACAGCTGTTTTTTCAGACATATGCTCAATAGAATAGCCAGCATGAGAAAGTATCCAGCGACACGCCCTGCTGGCGGTCGCGAATCTGACGTTCTGTGGATGCCTTCAACCCTGGAGCAATGTTCTCTAAGAGGTAAACTGATCTCTTTGGTTTGGGAGCCCATATATATATATATATCTCTCTCTCTTTCTCTCTCTCTCTCTCTCTCTCTCTCTCGTCTTCACTCCATCTCCAGGCCTTCCCTTGGTATCTGTTGAGGTGTGACAGTGCAAATCCGGTCAGGGGACAAATATGGCTCTACATGGTGGGGTACTGCGGAGTTTCTATTGAGTGCAGTGATAACCTGGAAGAAAAGTGATCTTGAGAGAGGAGTGCCAGAGTCAGTTTCTTGCGTTTCTATGGATTAGCAGAACAGGGCGATGTACATCTCATCACCGCCAACGTCTCTGAGACTACAGATAACTGTAGAGCGATGCCAAAGCACCACTGATTTAAAGGACATGCACAGTCATGACTGACACACGTTAGGGTGGAGAAACCAGTGATACCTGGAGTCACCTTTGCAATCACAAATAAATTGCATCCCTTAACAGATGGTGATTTCATTGGCCATGGCGATGGTGTCTATAAAATATGTGTACATGGTCTAAAGCTGCCAGACTGTATGTGCCTTCCAGATAAACAAGCATATCCAAAGGTCTGTGAAGGGTGAATCGGAAGCAGGGTGTTTCTGTGTGTGTCTGAGTACTATCACATGTCATACAACGTTCTGTTAAGATGTACGTTTTATCCTCCTGCATCTTTGCCGGAATACTACATGATATGAGATTGATTTGGAAAGCTTGGCAAATTACTTTTTTAAGTTGTTTCTTCGTTATTAGCAGTGCCTATTCTAAAATGTAAATGTTTAAGTAATTGGAGTTGTGATGGAACGCTTTCGACTGTAAACTAGCACAAAGCTCCATCTACCTACTGAATTTCTTATTGGGCCATGAAAGCGAGCAATAATGAAAGTCCCCTTATAAAGCTTGGTTTTCAACTATAGCTGCTAGATTGATACGCAAAAAATAAAGTCACATTTTATATGGCTAATCAAACCTGCTTAACGCAATGCAAAACAACAAACTGGACGTTTGAAGGAAAGGATCCCAGACACACTGCTTTACCAAAGTGTGTGATCCTTGTCACATAATTTAATCTCACTGGGCATTGCCTGCAAACATGCTCCTAAAAGGGACCTGTGCCCAAGGTGCTGCGCCGAAACGGCCGGCACTAAAATCGCTGTGCTGGAAGTTCCGGCTTCATAGCTTGGTGAGTACCTGCACTTCTGTTATTACCCAAATTGACCTTTTGCACAATTGACCTAATTATAGTGGTCCTAAATGACCTTCTGCACAGTTGACCTTTATATTATTTTAGTTATTGCATATATGTATTGGGTTGGTTATGGATTAAAAATAACATAAGGGGATTGGGTGGGGGATTGCGGGGGTTTCCCCCCTCGTACATGTCCTAATTGACCTTCTAAATTAGGTCAATTCTCCCGCGGGCAATTCTCCCGAGGTCAATTGTGAAAAGGTCAATTAGTATACAACTGCACTTCTTTTTCCATTTAATGCACTGTGTGTGTGCAGAAGAGAAGAGAGCTACAGCTGTTCTATTTTGGCAGGAGTTCAGTTCACTTATAGGTGCTCCATAGCAATGACACAGTCTAAGGATTCTACGCCGAGACCCCTGAAATGCATGATACATATTCCTCCGGGGTTCACACGGGGTGCTCGAATTAGCAATCCACTGGGTGACCGCTACCATTAACCCTAGTCCCTTTCTAAAATCCCTCCCTATTTGATGTTCTATGCATTATTCAGGACTCAGCACTTACATTTTCTCCTCCCAAGTTGTCTTCTTTGCAACTTCCCCCTACCCCCAAGGGCTCTCAGATCTTCCACCCCTGTGTCCTGTTAATCAAAGTTAGTGGCTTTGCCCTGTAACTCTGCTGTGGCAAACTGCAGAAAAACTGGAAAACAAAAAAGCAGAATCAAAAGAGGAATAACAGTTAATAGTCAAGATACTGTGTAACTATGCAGACTAGGGCGGGCAGGAGGTGGGCAGGAGGCTTTAAATGGTGCAACGTGTGAACAAGAGGGGCTTTAAAGTTGGCACACTGCCAGTGATGGCATGCCCATAATTTGGAGATCCACCAGAACCGTAGTCCATTATGGAGGAGCCGAGCCAGCCCACTGGAATCAATGATCACTCCCCCAACTGCTTGTTGCACTCGAGGTAGCACTCCTGGGCTGGTTTATACTGTCAAAGAAAATGTGGTTTCCTTTTGACAGTTTGTGTTCCCTGTGCGCCTGCTCAATCAGTCATGCAGGACGGGGCGTTTTACTTCCCCAGCCTTGCAAAGCCCATTGGGGATGCAGGCTGGGCAACTGCACCATTGAATGTGCGCGGGGCTGCTCCCGCACCTGCCCGAACATTCAAAGGGTGTGGGCCGTCAACAAGGCAGTGATCAGGCTCTTGCACTCATGTTTGCTTCCTGGTTTCTGTTTGCATGCCGTGGGAACATGAGGGCATCCATGTTGCTGCTGGCACGTGGAGAGGAGCAGATTCAGGACCGGGTGCTGAAGGTAAGACCAATGTATTATGTTTTTATGAATGCATGAGTGCGCAAGTAAATTAATACATTAGTGTATGATGCAAGGGTGGGTATGCGTATGAATGAGCGAGTATATGTTGTATGGGTGCGCAAGTGAATGATCAAGTGAATGTTTCGTGGATATGTGTGGTGGTGTGTGTGTGCCAGGCCAGATTGCTGATTTGGGGCTGTGGGGGCAGCAGGGGCAGGATTCCTGCAAAATTATAGATGCCCAGTAAAAACAATTCATTTTGTACTGTATATCTTTGATAAAGCAAGCATTAGTAGTTTTATTACGTGGCTAAACTGATATTTTATTGCAAACAACCTTGCCATGGCAGGGTATTGTTTTACTGGGCATCTTTGATAAAGCAGGCATGATAGGTTTTACTGTGTGGGTAGACTAGCATTTTGGTGCAGCCAGTTTAGCCATTTTCTACTGTGGCATATCATTTTTTACTGGGCATTTTTCATAAAGCTGGCATAATATGTGTTAATAGATGGCTAGACTGGCATTTTGATGCAGCCAGTTTGGACATGTTTTCATATTGTGTGCATGGCATTTTTAATTGCAAAGTCAACTGGAGTATGTTCTTCCCAGGGGGTATTGCCATCTATTAGCAGACCCAGTGTGGATATGTTTTCTTATAGTATAATTACTGGCATGATGTGCAAAGCAAACATGAGTGTCTTCTTATATGGGAATACTGACATATATTGGTGTAGCTAGCATGGACATGTATGGGCACAGCCAGCGTAAAAAAATGTTTTATACTGGTATATATTGTGGGCAAAGGCATCATGAAAATGTGCTGGTGAAAGGCTGATGTGCACTGTGGGTGACTTGCATTTATTCGATGTTTTCATGAGTTTACCCACAAAACAAATTGTAAACTGTCTGCCTTTGCACCCACATTTTCACTTAAAGTTTGCTGTAAAAATCACAATTTTAACCCAACATTCAAAGAAATTCTAGGGGGTACCCCCCGGAGCCTCCTTGGTTCGTTCAGGCTCCTTCGCTACACTCGGTCGCTCTGGCAGATTTAGTGGATAGATTTACTCCCCTCCAATAGAAAAGTTTACTAGCCGCTACTGCAGACTGCCATGTACAACTTAATGGTGTCCCACCCCTTCTACTAACAAAGACCCTGCCTCCTCCCACCTAGCTGGTTCCCCAAAGGCAGATGTCTTCCCCAGTGGTCGAAGTTGGCAGGAGCGGTTGGGAGCGGTGCTCCTCTACTTTTTTAAATTAAGTTTTACTGTTCCTATACTTTTATTTTAAAAAGAAACCGTTCCGGAATCGTTTTGTTTTGATTGATTGATTTATTTATAGAGTGCTTTACACCAAGCAGTTGAAACGTGCACTGCACTGAACGTTCCCGTAACACAGGCGCATGTATTTAGGGGTTTGTAGTGTGCGTGGGTGGGGGCGTGGAAATGGGGTTTGTTAGGAGAGGGGGCAGGCCAGTAGGGAACATAGTTCCACTACTTCTTTTCGTACACTTCGGCCACTGGCCTTCCCTTTTTGCTCCACTGAACCTGATTAGAAGTTTGCCATATTTTGACACGCCATAATTGCAGGAAGTAATTACCATAACCACACATGCTAAGGTCAGGTGTTCCCCTCATTAGGAGAAATCCACCTCATGTAGATTTTCAGAAGTGCTTTTGCAGGCATTTTTATTTGTTATTTTGCTTTATTCCATTTCTGCACTCGTTTTTAGGATGGATGTGTATTCTGCATAGTAAGGGCTGATACCACTACTGTACAATTTGTAATAATGGACAGAAGAGTCAGTATTGAGAAGGGATTTCCAAACCTCATGATGAGGACCACTGTGTCAGCAGTTTTCACCTACCAGTAGAGCTGATTTCCAGCACAGTAGTGTGAATTGAGCTTGAGGGGTCTCTAGCAACCAGCCACAGATGCTGCCTTCTCTGCTGTTATGCCAGCCTGCCATCTCACAGTCGCACGGGTAGATGATTCTATCTATAGCACTCCCGGCCCATCTAGATGGCAGATGAGTGCTCTACATACATAGATGCCAACATGACCCGTTCCAATCTGTAGGTGCTTATCCAGTCCTGCTTTTTTCTTTACATTCTGGGACTTGTAGTTCGAGTTTTATAATAGGAAAAGTGGAACTACAAGTCCCCGAATGCAAAGAAAAAAAACAGGACTGGATAAGCAAAGATTGGAATTGGGTCATGTTAATAAGTATGTACATATGAACATAGCACACACCTGCCAAGAGCCAACGCTCTCAGCAAGTTACACGCAGGACTCCTGTGATGTACACACACTTAAATGTGCTGCTCCAGTGGCCTGCCACGCTGCATCTGGCCCAGCAATGCTGCATGTGTAGCTTGTGTCACTTGGGAGGGAGGGGGCTGACCACAGGCTGACTCCTACAGTTGTTGTGTAAGCAGCTTCCGGAGTGAATTCCTGCTACCAGCTTGTGCGGATTATTCTTTTACACTGGGCTGGAGATCTGACAGCTGTAATCCCGCCTGCCCCGATCCCTGCTAATTTTAAACAGTTATCCTTAATGCAACTCACACAGAGGTCAAAGGTTTCTCGGAACCTCGGGTCAGGAATTGGTCTGCTTTTCCATAACCGTGGACGAGTATTAAAGTCTTTCCCACTGTCCCCTAAAGGCACTTTTTCATTGCATGGGCGAGTATTTTTTGCCTGATCTTTTAGGGTGCCCGTGCACACTGGTAAACACAGACACTATGGGCCTCATTATTACTCTGGCGGTAGCCGTGCCGGTAACTCTGGCATGGCTCCCGCCTGAGTCCTTTTTTTTTCGTGCACCCGGGAATGGTCAATTACCAGGTGGACCCAGTAATTGCTCATTCCAGGACGCCAGAAAAAAATGGTCCCCCTGTGAATGGGGCATAGCTCTCAACCATTTGTGTTGCAAAGGCAGGTGAAATCACCCGATTTTGTTTTTGGCGGGTGAGACGCCCATTGAAATGAATGGGAGTGCTGGAGGCTTGGCGGGTGAGTCAGCCTTTTACAAGGTGGGTGACACCCGCCAAAAGCGTGTGAGTTGAGCTATGATGGGGAGGCAGGATGCACCGGCACCATTCAGAATGGTGCCTGTGAATCCGACATACTGAGCTTGCGGGTGCCGCTCTACCGCTAGGTCAGACCTGGCGAGCGAAAAGGCACCCGTGAGCAGACCTCGTAGTTTGCCGGTCCAGTAAGTAACAACGGTAAGCTTACCGGTACCGTTGTTACCTGACCGGCAACCTTATAATGAGGCCCTATGGCTCTGATTCCCAGAGCGTTTTCCTATGGCATTGCGCCATTATAAAACGCTTCTGTGAATCTGTCCCTTAACGTACCTCCTGAGAAGGTGGTTTGCTTGTCTTGGAAGCTAAATGCCATATGAGATTTCCCCACTAGACCAGGGACTGAAAAATCACTAGAGATGGAAAAGAGACTGCCTGCTGGTGCCACTTTCAGTCTAAAGTGATACCCATGCTAATTCGCATTCTTTCAAAATACCCCTTCCATTGCTTCTGACATCCATTTGAAAAAACAACTATTCCCGATACTAAGGAATCAGCAAAAACAACGACACCCCCATTATGCTTGAAAATGCAGATTGTCTCCAAGAGTCTTTCTTCTTTCTTATGATGTTTGATCTTAGGAACAGGCATACACAGTTCATTCGGTTTCATTTGTTTCACTATTTTAAAATCACATTAAAGATGCAGGAACACAAGTTTCCTAAAGCAATATGACATGAGCCTAGAGTGACCAGATTTTCAAATATGCTCGGCCACTGACATAGAAATAGGACTAAGGTTTCAATGGACATAAACACACTAAAAAGACCGAAACACAAATAGGACTCTAGTGAAACTGTAGTCCTCCTTCTATGCTGCTGGCCTGTTCTGCGAAAGGTAGGGGTGTGTATTGCAGGCACAGAACTCTCATTGGAGGAGAGAGACCATTGAAGATGGGGCGATATGGGTGTGTGAAAAGCCAGCAGGGAGAGCGGCGCCCGGGCAGATTTAAGAATTTCTTAATCGGTTTCTGGGTAAAACCGAGACCCATCTCTCAAATCCCAGGAGAGGGTTTATAAACTTTAAAAAGTCTCGGGATGCTGAAACCGAGGGGAAAAAATTGGGACAGTCCTGGCAAAACCTGTTCACCCTATGTGAGCCCGAAAGTCAGAATTGGCTGATAATGTCTTACCACACATGAAGAAACAGCACATCTCTGTTTACTGCCTATTGGCTTCACACCACTGAAGTCGCTGTTTCACACAAGCATCTTGTGAATAAAATGTGCATGCATACATTGCTAACACACACTTTTCATGTCAGCAAATTAGGTACATTTAGTATTAGGACAATTTCTCTCAAGTCCACCCAAAGGGACTTCATAAAACTATACCCTGGCCAATACAGAAACTCCAACTCTTTCGAATAAGGCTTTATCGCCTGAGATTATCTTTGGTAGCAATAACAGAGCAGCCAGGCTTATTTTAGGAGGGAGAGAGGACTATAGATAATGTTAAGGCATCATGAAGCAAGACACAGACAACAGATTCAAAGTTAAAAAAATACTTTTATTAACTTAAATGTCAGGATGGTTGAAGGCCTAACTTCCTCCATGCTAAGGTGGGATTTCCCTACCTAAAGAAACTAAGGATAGTCTGAGTCAGCAGTTTAAATTTAAAAGTCTGTCTGTGTCCAAAACCTATCCTTGCCCTCACAACATAAAGCTGAACAATGTGTGGGGATGTCAACAACAACTCAAAGTTCCAAAATAAGGTTCTGAGCTTCTTCCAGCACTTGTCTTGCTTTCCAGCTCTCCTTGCCCAAGTTCAAGACAATTCCATAAAGTCTCGGAGATCCGTTCCCCAAGAAGACAACACAGTTCCAAAAATGGGCCTTGAGGTTCCCTTCCTCAAGGCAACAACAAAGTTCATGAGGTCTTAGTTTTCCCTTCCCCAAGACGTCAGCTTGTCCAGCTTGCCAACTCACAATTAGTTTCAGTCTCTTAATATGCAAAACTAGTTGCAGGTCAACTTAACACTCCTTCGGACTCCTTGACAGTTTATACAGATTGCTTTCTTCTGCTTCACTTCCGCAATCTCTTTCACACATGCGGTTTTGTTATCTGTATGTTTCCTTGACTTTCACAGATAGGGTATCCCCAGTCTAGGCGCACTTGTCGGACCACACGGTCCAACCATTACAGGTCACGCAACCGGTAACCCTAGGCTTTGTTGCCCACACAGGTTCTTCTGTCACTACACCTGTGTTTTTGTTTACATTCACTTTGCTTTATTCTTGCCAGTCTTTTGGCTTTGCCACACTGTGTTTTCCTCTTTGCCAGTCTCTTGACTTTGCCACAATGTGTTCTTTCAATCAGTTCAACCTGTGGTGCTCTGTTTCCTTCACCACATTACTTTCACAGTCTTCAGTAATGTTCAATACTTGGTTTTCCATTGTATTTCATAACATTCGGTCTTTGCTTTTCAATATATGTTACACGTTTGCTTCACACAATCTTGCCTTCCACTTATGGGCTTATCAAAACTTTTATTTAGTTCAGTATTCAATAGTTCTGAGTTCATATTATTTCACTTACAGTTCAACTTGCTCGTATGGTTCACTACAACCCTTCACTTTGGATTCACGTTATCCTGCATCTCATTTTGTTCATTCAGCAATTACTCTTGCCCGGTAATAGCCCCCAGGAGTATGAGTGTTCCTTTGTGTTCACTCACCGGTCCCTGGCGGCTCTTCCGGGCAAGTGCTCTTTCCTCTTCTTCTGCTCTGCATGCACGCCTCCGTGGTATGGCGAGCCGCGCTCGCTTTCCGGTATTCTCTCTGTGGGTTGCCGGAAGCTCTGCTCACCACTCGCTGATGCTACTTGTAGCTTATAACAATGGAATGTCTTCCGTGAACCACAGCTCCTGCTGTGGGCACGGGGCCAGGGAGGCTCCAACCACTGTGACCCTCTCACGGCTGGCTCGGACCTTGTCATTGCAGTCTTGCTGACTTCCTGGCCTCAAGGCAGGACCCTCCTCAGCAGCCTCCTTCTGGACAGGATTTCTCTCTTCACAGGTCCGAAACCCTCGGCCCGGCTTCTCTGCTGCTGGTCTCCCCCTCCTGATTGTCGGCTCCACCTTTTATACACCTGCAACCATTTAAGAGGTTGCAGGTGTGATTTCTCAATTTCAATTGCCTAGTTATTGGTGTTCTCTGGACATGCCTGACCCTCACAACGGTCCTCAGACCTCTTCCTCATATCAATATCAGTGGTGACATGTTAGTGTGTACCACTCCTCGTTGCCTCTTCCTTATCCTAGTACTATAGTGGTATGAATGAGGGGAAATCAGTGGAAGTGATTGGCAACAGCCTATAAAGGCAGGGGGAGGGTAAGGTTAGTTACCACAGAGAAAAGGGGATACCATGTCTCGCCTGTGTGTATCCTCTCCCCAATCCCCAAGGACCCTCCACCCAGGTGATCCTCCCTCACATCTCCACCCCCAGGGTCAGGATCCGAAAGTGACGGCCTCTCCCTGGCCACCTGAGAACAGGATCCAAGGGGAGTAGGTTTGAGGATACTCTGAGGTTTCTCACAATTGGTAAAAAGAACTTGTAGCATACATATGGATCAAAGAAACACTTAAACACTGATGTATTGTAAAAATAATGGTTTATTTTATATATACATAGGTAAAGAGAATTCTGTACAAAGCTAAGTACTATTAAAGTCATAAACACAATGATCAAAAGCAACATAATATTATGTCATGTAAACCAAAGTATACACTGTATTTAGAATAGCAGTATGAAGTTCAAAGTGAGTAAAACCTAGTGTTAGACATTTAGAGTGGCAGTATGCTATTCAAGGGGAGTAAATCCTCATTAGCACCCTGGCGGGGGTGCCAGCCAATCGGGTGGCTAGGAACGCAAACTTGAACGGCAGGAACAAGCCCGCGTTCCATGTCGCCTGATGGTCGGCTCCCCCCACCACCATCTTCCCCCCCATCCTCCGCATTTATTTTATTTTATTCCTCCCCACTTACCTTTTTCGGCTGCGGCGCTGCCGCAGCCGCACCTTCTGCTCTGCTCCCAACGGCCGCCATGGAAAGGGAGGAGTAGCTTTGTACGGAGCCCCGCCTTCCCTTTCCATGGCAGCCATCTTTATAAAGGATTTTCCTTCGTTCAATGGGATGCACGCGGCGTCCCGTTGAATGAAGGAAAATCCTTTTTTTAGCACCCCTCACTCCACTCAGGCCTTTAACTCGGGCCCCGGGCTGATAACAC
Organism: Ambystoma mexicanum; assembly: GCF_040938575.1. Taxonomy (NCBI): domain Eukaryota; kingdom Metazoa; phylum Chordata; class Amphibia; order Caudata; family Ambystomatidae; genus Ambystoma; species Ambystoma mexicanum. The sequence goes on from NC_090936.1 coordinate 1,040,413,463, forward strand.
CCAATCCGGCACTGAGGGACTCTGCAGGTGGAGAGTGATATGGTGGAGAGAAAAGGGCCCAGTTGAGCTTGGGAAGGTCGGTCCGAGAGAAAGGAGGTCAACAAATCCAGGGCCAGGTTCGTGATGATGAGGGTATCACGGTGCTGATTTATCAGGGTGGCATGATTGACTGTATCAAAGGCAGAGGAAAGGAACAGAAGGATGAAAACGGAAGGAGAGCTGGAGTCGAGATTAGAGAGCAAGTGTTCACGGGTGTTAAGGAGATCAATTTCCGTTACTCTGACAGCTCTGAAGCCAGACTGGTGGTCATAAAGACAACCAACAGATTCAGTGTGGTGGATAAGCTGGGAGATGGCCAGTTTCTCTAAGAGTTTAATAAGGAAGGGGGTAATGGGGATAGGGCTCTACACTTCCATTTCAGAGCGGGCAGGTCGGAGTCAAACCAGGCATTGCACTTGGAGGCAGGTTTCATGCGTATCCTCATGACAGGGGCAAGGGTGTCTAGAGTGTTGGAGATGGGGAGTTTAAGGTTAATAAGGGCTGTGTCAGAGTGAGAGGCAGTGGCAGGAGTAGGAGGGGGAGAGAAGGTGGCGGCAAAAGCGGCAACTGACACTCGCTTCATAGTTCGAATGACAGAGAAGGAGGCTGGCATTGTGGTCGGGGGCCTAGCCAGGGGACCCAGGAGGTCCAAGTGAGAGGAGAGGAGAGCATGCTCAGACCAGGAGAGAGGAGTAATGAGAGGGTTGGAGATGGGGGTGTCTGCAGAGACGAGAGCATCCAAGGTGTGTCCGGCTGGTTGTGTCGGACCGGACAGAAAAATGGAGAGGAAAACAGAGCCATAGAGGTTGCGTAAGAGCCCAAGGGCCACATTCAGGGAGTTGAGGTGAATATTGAAATCTCCGAGGAGGAGAAGCTTGGAAGAAGAGACCAGGAGAGAAGAGGTGAGGTCAGACCATTCTGAGTAGAAGTGGTAGACCTGGCCAGGGGACCGATAGATGGTGGCCAGAGTCAGGGAGAGGTCAGGAGAGACACTGAGCCTGCAGATAAGGCATTCGAAAGAGGAGTAGGCCTGGATGGGTATGATGGTAGCAGGGACCCACTCAGGGAACATCAGGGCAACTCTGCCCCCGGGCCGGTTTGGCCTGAGCATTGAGAGAATCTTGTACCCCTCAGAGAGGAGAGTGTCAAAACCTGTGACAGAGCTGGCCATGAACCACATCTCAGTTAAAGCGACAACGTCTAGGTGAAGGACTTCAAGGAGGTGGCAGATGTCAGAGGAGTGTTTGACGGCAGAGCGAGAGTTGAGGGTAGCCAAGTGGAACAGGTTCCAACAGGGTACAGTAGTACACCAGAGGTGTTGCTAGTGGGGGGCTAAGGGGGCTAAGGCCCCTGCTCTTTTGGTTGTAGCCCCGGATAGAATCTCAGGAGCTACAACCAAAAGGCTAGCTAGCCCCCAGTCTCGACAGTCTGACATTAGCATAGCCCCGGGCCTTTTCCAGACCTAGCAACACCCCTGGAGTACACCCATCGGAGGAGGCAGAGGGGCCAGAGGGGTGTCAGAAGGAAGAGAAGCGGGAGAGGGGAGGAAGTTGATGAGAGACGGAAGACGCCTATCAAGAAGGAGGAGGTTGGGCTGGGAGCCCTGGACCATGACAGTGCCATTTTGGTAGACATTAATGATGACCCTAGAGAACAGGAAGGATGCCAAGAGTACCTCCCAAATGGTGCCACCATTAATGGGAGAGGAAGAGAAAGGGGAGGGCACAGAGACCATAAGGGGATGCCAAAGGTCCAGTGAAGGAATGACAAAGAGGAAAGTTTGTCTAGAAGAAACGTTGACATAGGTGAATATTGGTAACTATGTTGCTTATTCAGTTTCAGGAATAATATAATTATACCAACAGTGTTGCAAGTACGTACCTTGCAACATATGTAATTTATTCTTCTTTCAGGGATGATACAGTTACACCAGTATTACTTTTTCAAATAGTGGAATACAATTCAAAGGTAAGCAATAACTTATGAATTACTTTTCAGAATGGAAGTGTTCACTTCAAAGGTAAGTAAGAACATAATATTACACATTTAGAATGGCAGTATGCTATTCAAGGTGAGTAAAACCCTATTGGTAATACACTTTTACACTTATTGTATTTCAGAAAAATATGTAGTTATACCAATGTTACCTTTCAGAATAGTGGAGCACAATTCTATTGTAAGCACGATCTCCATAAGACTTTTCAGAAAGGCAGTTCAAGGTAAGCAAAATCTAATGTTACACGTTTATAATGGCAGTATGCTATTCAAGGTGAGTAAAACACTATTGGCAATACACTGTTACACTTCAAATGTAAGTAAATAACTTTGTATACTTTTCAGAATCGCAGTAAGCAATTCACAGGTAAGAACTTTGTAACACTTTGTAACATATTCTATTACAGAGATAATTAGTTACAGCACTAACAATTTAGCAAGTAAGTACTTTGCAACACTTGTTCTAATTTCTCGTCAGAGGCCTTATACTTTAGAAGTCCTTCCCTATTCTAAGACATGAGTGCTCTCAGAGGCAGAAGGGGGACACTGGTGGTCCAGTGGCCAACAGTGGGCAGGTCAAGATAGGCACACACAGACACAAGAAAATTAGAGTTCCAGAGGATTTCTCATCCAAAAAGCACGTACAGACTTTAGAGTTAGTAGAAAGTGTTTACGGACTTCATAGAAGGCTCCCTAGTTGCATTCCAGTGTTATGCCTGTGTTTACGGTATGGGTGAACTCCCAACTGCGTCGCACCCAGATGATTTAGGGGTAGGAAACGTGACGCACGTAGATGGATTTTGGGAATAGGAAATGTGGGACTTAGATTTTGGGGTTAGGAGATGTTACACACTTAGATGGAATTTTGGGGGTAGGAACACTTGAAGCATTATAGGGGGTGTAGGAAAGCTGTAATATTCTCTTGTCAGCATGTCCTTTCACGCAAATGTATTATGAGCATACCCCCAGAACTCTGAAGATCATAGGGAGATCCGGTCCATTGTGCCTGAATTCCTTTTGAGGACAAACTGCTAATTGTACCAATAAGATGTATGAAGACTTCCCCTGCTGTGCTTAAAAGAGTGTCAGGATAGCTTGCCACTGCTCCGGGACATTGGTACTGGACCTCTCAGTTTCTTGATACCAGCCCGCTTATACACTTACAACACCTGTAAGGACAGTCATGGAGTTGTACCTAGTTATGCCGGAAACCGGGCATTGCAACTAGAAGAAAACAAATGCAGGTTCACACATGTGTCACAATAAGAGCATCTATGCCCTATAATGTTTAGCCCACACATGACGCTCGAAGATGCATGTTGGTAACGCTCCATTGCACTTATAACTACTTAGTTTAGCCATTGTAACACACAGTGGTTGTGTAGGTATCCTTGATATCGCACCTAGTAGACTTCTTTATCCAGAGTTTGTAGAATTTGGAAGATATGTAATAAGACTATAAAGGTAACCTGTCAATTGTGCTGAGAGATTCTGTGAGAAACCTGAAGGTGTCTCCCTGACTAGTCCCCGGGGATCTGTCATCCCGGTGGCCAGGACACGGCTATCGGTATTGGATCCAGTTCCTGGGGATGGACTAGTGAGGGAGGATCACCTGGATGGGGGTCCTCAGGGAATGGAACTGGGACACCGACGGGTGAGACGCGGTATCCCCCTTCTTTCAACAGCTTTTGCTCCTCCTACCATGTAGGATATTCTGAAACACTGCCCCCCACTCCCCATTTCTGGCACGAACGCTTTTAGACACCACAGACAATGGACTAACACCGAGCCGTTTACCTAATGGCCCAATACAATGGTCAGGCATGGTCAGGCAATCGACCAGAATCACACACACCTGACGGCCCTTTCCCTTCTCCACAAGGATAAAAGGTGGAGCAAAAGAGCACACTACAAGCAGGGCAGACCGCACAGCGAGACAGCTATCTAGGCACAGCAGTTGAAGAGGAGGAGAAAGACGGAGCGAACTGAGGGGTTGATAAGGAGAGAAGCGACCTTGCCCTTTCTGACCAAGGCCCGCGAAACCTCTGTGGAAGGAATTGTAAGACTGTGAATGATAGACCAACTGTGCTGTAGCAGATGTCAACGGTACACAAGGCGTGCCTACGCTGATAAGCAGGACAGAGGGAGATGCCTGCTACTGTGGTACCGGCCTTGACTCCCGATACGAAGAAAGCAAAGTGGTTCATCACAGCCAGTGAGTCGAGGGGAGGAACGATAAAGAAAACAAACTGTGTTGAACAAAAGATGCAAACAGCTGATTGCAGAATGTGCAAAGAACTGTAAAGTGAAAAGGCAAAAGCCAGCGGCAGATGAGCCAGGCACCACGTGGGTGCTCACTTGAGAAACTCTGGGCAATTTCCCCGATTGCTGAAACTACTATTACCAGAAGTCCTTGGGAAAGGCGAGAAGAGGGTCAAAGTGATCATATGGGGCTCTAGTAAAATCCTCTGTACAGTTGAAAGTCTTTAACCAACAGATGATCGGCAAGAAGGGAAGTGAATCCCACATCATGAGAAAATAGAAAGTAGAAGGAATTGTGGGAATGGCAATAGCGAACCTGAAGGAGGGATACCTATGGAAAGGGGCAAAGTCTGAAGCCTCAAAGAACAGTGCGTTGACAAGAGTGAACCCAACTGTTTAAAAAGACATTAAGATTTGCGAATGCCACAGAAGGACGTGTGTTGAGAGCCGTAGTGAACCCGACAGAGGGAGGCTGAAAATCGAGAGGGGTCTGCGCCCGGAAGAGGGGGACCCAGAGATCAGCCAATATGACCCTAACTACCATATGAAAGGAACGTTTTGGATTGTTATTTTCCGACCCTGGAAGGCAAGAGACTTTTAAGTAAAAAGAGATTTGGCCATCAAGGCTCTTGGCAAGCTAAGAACAGAACTGTCGTCTCGTGCTGGGAAAAGCTCAAGAAGTGTTCTGTGCTCAAGGGTCCCACCTTGTCCTGTGCTCAAAACCTGAGAAAAGGAGACCCTGACTACCACTTCCTGACATATTATTTGTGAACACTTCTTTCTTTCTTATGCATCCTATCCCACACTCATTTGTATGTAGTTGTAAGGTTTGGAAATATTTATTTTGTGTAGACCCCTTTTTTCTATGACATGACGCCACAAGGACTGCCTTATTTTCATTTGATGGTCAAAGCTTGCTCCCATTTTAGATGTAGGTTTAGATTAGGCGTTTATCTCACTCACTTTTGCAGTTTAATAAACACCCTTGAACTGTGATCACTTGTGTCTGTCTTTACTCTTGCCACCATGAGTACCTTACAATTATCATTATCCTAGCTTCTAGGGCCGCCTTTCTGTCCCGCCTTGAAGAATCTCTAGGATAGACTTAAGGCTAGCCAGCCCATAGCACATAGAAACCACACCGTGCCAATCAAAGGACAAAGGGCTTAGGTAGGGCATTGCCGGCCAAAACAACAGCCAAATGGAATAAACTACCAGTGATATTAAGAGCTAAAACAAACCTCCCATGTTTTAAAAAAAAACTGAAGACCCTGCTCTTCAAATAAATCACTGCTAAACTCAACCTCTAAATCACCCACTTCACAATTATATGTTGTCCCGTCACTATGTCCTTGTCTACATGGAATGCGCTCTGATGCCTGCGGGCTGCAGCGCTATACAAACACATAAATAAAATAAAAATAAAATAAAAATAGAAAAAATATACAAAGGTATCTGACTGTTTCTTCCCCACAGAAGATCGGATGGCACAGCAACATCAAAGATAAGCTCCATCTGAGTTTAAGGTATTTTTAAATACACCACTTCAGTGGCCATCAGCAGCGGGCACAGCTATCCATCCACACACTTTAGAATACAGCTATGAATTTGACAATTTCGGTCTAACTGGTCACATAACTGCTTCACACCGAAAGACCTGGATTTGGGAATCCACCACACCGAAACACCATAGGACTCCATGGGAATGGGGACACGGGAGCCCCGGCACCGTTAACAATGGTGCCGGTGCTCCCGTGAGATCTCTGCGAGCGGGTGGCGTCTCACCCGGCAGATCTGACCCTGGCAGGCAGGACAGCACCCACCCGCAGAGTCGTACTGTGCCAGTCCGGTAACAACGGTGCCGGTAGGCTTACTGGCACTGTTGTTACCGGACCGGCACAGTTATAATGATGCCCTTTCCCTTTACATCTCAAGTCAAAAGTCAATGTAAATGTTCTTTTCTCTAAAGACCACTTTTTAACAGATCGGGTTTCTCCTTCGTAAGCAACACCTTAGTCAGGATGGTTCATTCAACAAGCAGCACTTTAGTCAGGATGGTTATACAACCATTTGTCAACATGTGGTAGTAGAATTGCCACTTCTTTTCCACCTAAATAGTTCATCAAAACATGATATCACAATTGCCACTTCTTTTCCGCCACAACCTTGTACCACATTGATAGTACTTCAAGTTATCTTCTTCCTGGTCCACTCACCTGCCATGACTAACTACTATTTGTCCCTTTCCTGTTTAACTTGCCTGCCAGGATAACAGCTCCTACTACTACAACTTATACTCTGTGATAAGGTTAGCTCCAAACTCTCCACACTTAAATCCTCAAAGGAGAGAGTTGAACCAGCAACACCTTCTGGGTTTAGTCTCTTGACCTTCAACACAATTGGCTCACAGCTTCTTCCACATGTATACTGTACAAAAGGACAATGATTTGCACATTGATTTGTTTGCCATAGGCAATGCAGGTTACAGTTCTCTCCCCTGTGAAGGCATCATGAAGAAGGACACAGACAACAGACTTAAAGTTTAAACAAAAGATATTCGGTTCCATGTAATAATGTCACCACAAAAATCTCGGCATGCAAAGATATCGCCGAAAAATTGCCGTTTTTTGTGGCGACATTATTGCATGGAACATACGGGGACACCTCTGCAACCGCCAAACTTTTTTTTTTCCTTTTTTTTTGTTTTTCTTTTACATTTATTTTTTTTTGTTACCCCTGTCCCTATATATATGGTCACCCAAATAATATCGCCACGACATTTTCCCGGCGATATTATTTACGGCGACCATATATATGGGGATATTATTACCTGATACCAGATATTCATTAACTGAAATGTCAGGTTGGTTGAAGCCTTAACTTGCCCTATGCTAAGGTTGGATTTCCTTACCTGAACGGAACTAAGGAAAGTCTGAGTCAAAGAGTTCAACTTAAAAGTATGTCTGTTTCCAAAAACCTATCCTTGCCTTCACAACTACAATTAACCAATGTGTAGGGATGATAACTTCGAAGAAAATACCGTTCAACTTAAACTTAAAGTTCTGCGCTTCTTCCGGCTCACAATTAACTTTCAGCATCCCTTTCCCCAAGCACAAGAACATTGCATGAAAAAGTCTTAAGATCATCTTTCTTAAGTTCAAGCTGTTATGGTTCAAAATCACTCCTCAGGGTTCCCTTCTCCAAGTTTCAAGGAACACAGTTCAAAACAAAAGGGGTATTGAGACTCTGGTCTCAAGACAACAGATATAGTCCTTTTCAATCTCAAGGTTCCCTTCCCCAAGACTTCATTCATTTGCAGTGGTTTTATTAGGTTGTGGCTCGATGTCCTGCTACATCACCATGCAGGACTCTTTGTTCTAGGCACAGTTGTTAGACCACACGGTCCACCCATCACAGGTCGCGCAACCAGGGTCCCGGGACTCCTCAACACACACGCACACACGTTCCTTGGCACTTGCTCCTGTGCACCAAGCCAACTTCACTTAGTTCCTTTTATCAGCCTCTTGGCTTTGTGGGTATTTTCACACTTCTCTGGCTTCTCCTTGTTAGCCTTGTGGCCCTGCTACCATGTATCACAAACCTCCTGCCAGTCTTTGGCCTTGCCGTACTATATTTGTTTATAAAGTTCACTGTTTGACTTATGAAGTTAACTTTTTGGCTTTCTTCAGCCCGCAATATATTTGAATTGAAGATTTGAATCAATTTGTTGTGCAGCATGTATTCAACAAGTCTTCACAACGTGCCTTTCACTGGGGAAATCTATTTACATTTCTCTTAAGAGGTTTCCCAACATCTTTTTAGTTCATTTAGCAAACGCTCAAACCATTTATGTGGCTTGCGCAACGTTTCTCTTCCCTTTTCAGGTTTATAACACTTTCTGTGTAAAGCCTTAATTGAATCACAAAGGGAAAGTTTGTTCATAGATATTAATTATCTTCTTAAGCCTTCTATCCACTTTAAAAATGGCTTGTCAGTTTGTATCAACTCACGTTTGCAGTTTCCAGGCACGGACAATGTGTTCGCTGATACCGTTGCTTTAAGGTATCACGCTTGCATGCAGAACTGCTCAATGATTCCTGTGTCTCTGAAACTCAACGGCTCTTGAACTCTTGGATGCACACGCAACATTGCTGAAGGATTCCTCTGCTTCCACTGCTACCACAATGGTTAGGGGTCTTCAGTCTGCCCCAAAGACATTCCAGCGTGGCTCTCACGCCAGGAGTCAACGAGCACCAGTCTTCAGGATTGCAGGATCGGACCACCTCTACACTGCTTCCCACTATGCAGACTCTGCATACAGGGTTAGGAGTTTTAAAGCCAACTCCAGACACTTCGTCTTGGCGGGCTCCTCTCCCCACAATTTGCCACAGCTCCTGCTATTTCTCTCATTCTGCTGCACCTTCACAGTTAGGATATGATATGATAGGTTATTTATAACACACTTAATACCCATAGGTTTCTAAGCGCAGACCTGGGGATAGAACCTGTTTTGCTCTGTGTTGTCTTGCTTCCAAGGTGAGCACGTTGCCCCTGTGCCGTCCTGCCGAGTTCTCTGTGTTTCCACTTTACTGGCTGGGTTGGTCTCCTTTTATACACTTGCAGCGCTTTGACAGGCTGCAGGTGTGGATCACTAATCATCCTTGCCTGACCACAATTAAAGGGACATGCCTGACCTTACTTGCTCTTAGCAGGCATCATCCTCATCCCAGTGCCAGAGTGGTGAAAGAGTGTAGTCTTCATTACTCTTGGTCGCCTCATGCAAGTGTCAATGGTGGAGAAATTAGGGGAGCTGGCTTATAATAGCCCATAAAGATTGGGGAAGGATTGTCACTAGGGAAAGGGGGAAGCCATGTTGTGCCTATGTTGTATTTAACAATTTGCCCTCTGTTTCTGGTACGTTTGGGTCAATGGTATCTCATACCATTTTCCTGGTCACTGGGACATGTATGGCAATACCCCATTAATACCCTCCACCAAGGTGATCCTCGCTCGCTTCTCCACCCCCAGGGTCAGGATCCAAAAGTGATGGCCTTTCCCTTGCCACCTGCACAAAGGATCCAAGGGGAGTAGATGTGAGAGTGCCCTCAGGTTTCTCACACCCCCTTGATCCTTTTTACAGAGAGGGCTTTTCTCCTGCAGTCTTTGATTTCTATTTACACAACTGATTATCTGCTCGCAGTGTAGTTTAGAACTTTCTCCCACAGGGTATCTTGCTCTGGGACTATTAGATTTAAATTGCCTTGATGTCACTTTCAGCTTACTTTGGCTTTGACAATACAGGTTATAATATCCCTTCATTGTATATACCACTTTAGGAAAGTTTGGTCCCCTTTGATTTACTATTGCCCCTTTTTGGCATTGGAAATGCGGGTTACAATATTCTCTTGTTGGATATCCCTCTTTAGGCAAGTTGTATTCACTTTGCTGATATTTGCCCCTTTTTGGCTTTACCAATGTGGGTAACAATATTCTCCTACTCACATCTCTTAATAGGAGAGTTGCGCCCAATTTGCTTTAATTTAAATTTTCGGTATTTAAAATGTGCACTACTACACAGCAGTCTCCTTCGGAGCGCCCCGGGGTCACCTGCATTAGGCCAACTCACTGGTATATCCTGGTGTCTCCTTCTGACTCGCCGGTTCTGCTTCTTCGTTCGTCGGGCCACGCCCAGCGCATGACAGCTCCGGTCAGTCTGCCTCTGCTCACGCGGGCTGTCAATGGAGCTTTTCCAGTTCTGTACGCTCTCCGGTGGAAACCTTACACCGGAGCGGGAAACAGGACATAGACAGCTTCTCTCTCCCTCAAGACAGCTGGCCTCAATACCGCTTCCCGCTCTGCGTCCTCTGTATACCACAGGAATCCCGACATCAAACACAGTTTCTGAATAGCGTCCCATTGTTAGCACAGTGGTGACTCCAACTTCTGCTTCTTCATGCTGTTCCCTCTTGGCCCGCACCTGAAAGGCCTTTAAATATTTAAAGGTGCCACAAAGGTGTAGGTCATTACAATGACTAGACCGCTCCTTACCGTTTGTCCCGGAAGGATAGCTCAGGGGCAACGTGCTTTCCTTGGAAGCAAGACGATACGGAGCAACACAGGTTCGAGTCCCGGGTCCGCACTTAGAAACCTCTGGTTATTAAGCGTGTTATAAATAACCTATCATATCATAACTCTGGACCCCTCTTTCTCATCTCAGTGCTAAGAGCATTGTGGGACCAGACGTCCATAATGTTCTTATTTGTTTTTCCATTATTTAATCCACTCTGTTTAGGTAATTTACCTGTGAAGGGGACGATTTCAAAGAGGAACTGGTTTTCTCTTGGGTCTATAACCTGAACACAATGTAAAATCATCGCTACTAAAATCATCACTACTAAAAGTGACTCTTATATACATCATTTTCATGTTTACATAAAGGGTTCTCATACTTGGTACCTTGGGTAAGTCTGGGAGGGGACGCCTTACTGTGACAACATGCCATTTAATATTCAGGCACCAGAGAAACCCAATCCACAGAAGAGGAGGAAGCGTGTCTCCTGATGGGGTCACCACATTCCCATGTAGTCCTCCCTCCTCACAACACCCCCAGGGTTTGGTTGAGGTAGCGGCTGCCTTTCCCTGGCCACACGGAAGGAGACTTTAGACTGGGATTCTTGGATGACTCCACAGAATTCATCACAAGGTGCACAGGAAAGGTTGGCTGAATGGAAGATTTGCCAAAGTACAGTGGGTGGGTTGGGGACAAAGTGATATATTAAAGAGAGGGAGGGGTGAGAGGAGGTGGATAGGAGGGAGGAGGTGGGTGAAGCAGAAAAGTTGGTATTGTACCACATATCTTTGTGATTTTGATTTTGGAGGAAAAGTAGGCAGCAAGGCCTTCACAATAGCAACAATAGCCTGAAGGGTCATCGAGAGCTTGCAAGGGTAGGAACAGAGAGATGATATGAGGTCAGCGTAGAAGGGTGATTTGGCAGAGACAGTGGTGGCAGTAAAGGCAAGGCGAGTGGGTGAGTAATCTTTATGCACCGTTCGTAAATGGAGGCGCATGAATGTCCTCATTCGTTGGATGGCTGGGTTCATAAATAATGAGGGTGAGAGTTGGTAAAGAAGCATTAAGGATAGTGATAGTCAAAACAGTTGGCCAGTGCAGCATTAAACTCAGTGAATGCCATTTAATTGCAGTGGGCAAGCAGTGGATAGAAGGAACGGAGGGATGACTTGACTTGGTCAAAGTATAGAGGCATGGAGTCAAGTTTGAACATCCTATTACTGATAGGCAAGAAGCAGATACGTGTGAATGGGGCAGGTAGTGAGATGGTCAAGTGAATGAGTGAATGATCAGAGGTAGACAGTTCACCAGCGAGGGCAGATGAGTGGAGGGTGGAGGATAGGAACATGAGAACAAGGACGTTCCACCAGTTCTTGTATTTTTACATTGCACAAAGCATGTTACAGTGCAGTGCAACAGGGTTACATATGTATCTCCCTAACATTTAATATTTGAGATTTTTTGTTACATTTATATCTGCCTAAAGACAAGCTGGTGGAAGCATTTACATGTTTACCGTTTTTGCTTTATTTTTCGTGTGCACATTCGCGTTTACTCTGTATGTCTACTAAACATGGCTAGTGCCCGAAAATGACTGTCCCATGAGATGTTCACTAGTTCATTGGCCATTGGCCATATTGTAGTTTGGCATTCTTCCTGCCTTCTCAGGACAGAACATCCCATATAAGGTCCTGCATTTGCCCAGGAAAGTGGCTGCTTTCGCAGGCTAGTGAGCCTTTGTGTGTGCCAGTCCACATCACTGGTGCCAGAAAATCTGCTGCTGGGGCAGATGTGAAAGCAGTAGTTGCCCCTGATTGGACAACTACTGGCTGTATGAATAGTTTGGATGAGTGGAGGACTACTGCAGCCATTCTTCAGCTCTACGTTTGAGCCAAGAATGAGAGCAGCCCATTGACAACCTGAGTACGACCTCTGCATTGGACCAGCATCTTCTCCAGTGATTGGCCCGGTGAATCCCTGCTCCTCTGCCTGATCTCAGAAGATCCTCATCGGGGCTTCAACCTTTGGACTAGTGGGACCACCTTGTCTTGATGTCCTCTCGAGGTTGCATGCCCCAAGAGCCTTCAGCAGTGTCCCTGGACTGCCATTGCTAGAATCAATGTCGTTCCGCATTCAATCACAGAAATTTGGTGGTCACCAGCTTGTACCATTCCGTCCCCTTCTACCAACATTTCTGCCTCCTAGCATCAAGGGAACCTGTCCTGGAGCTGCTTTTTTGACCGCAACTGGAAGGATGCCTGTCATCACCTGCAAACGGTGATAGTCGCTGGAACTCACCTTACTCCATTCCATGAGTGTCCTGAAGAGATCTGCATCACGAAGGTCCACATTGCTCCATCAACTGGGCTTCCATCTTGTAGTGGTACCCGTCCGGAACAATCACTCGAACCTACAACCCATGGATGTTTCTCACCAGAACAAAGGACGGAAGACCATGCTCCCAGTGACCCCCAGATGATCCGTCCTGACCCCTGGGAAATCAGAGTCAAGTGGGTAAGTAAGCCTGTGCCTGTCCCCCTGGCCACCCTGTCCTCCATAGGATAACATTGGGGGCAAAGCCCTTTGTCTCCTAGCTACCTCTAACTTACCTAGGGTCATCCAACCTGTGTCATATTTCCTGTGCCAGGGTTACCTTTAGGTCTGGAAGAGAGAGTAGAACTCACCTGCCATCTGACAAATTGTTATTAAACTTGAAATAGTTTTGAACTGTTTTAAAATTACCATCACAAGCCCATTGCAACCCTGTAAAGAATACCTTCCCTGGAGAAACCTTGTATTGGAACCTGTGACTTTTGGACACTACGCCCCATACATCTTAGGGTTGGACTTCTTACGTAAAGGGAGTTGTAGTTGTAACTGGTTCCAATAATTTTGCGTACATCTGAGTACTTACCTGTATCATTGGTTAGTCATTGAGCAATGTATTGTAAGTGAACCTACTGGTGAATGTATATGTTTGTGTTATATGATTTTGTGTGATTTTACTACCTTCTAGTTTCATTTCTCTGTGAGGCCTAAATAAATTGCTGCATTTTGATAACTGACTGAGCTGAATTATTGTGTACTGTTCTATGTAGGCTGATTGGGGACCCTGACAACACTAAAGCATTGACTGCTTTCCACACTGCCTTGATTGGGTTTTGGCTAAGCTTTCGGAGTCTCCCTGTTCACCATATGAAGGGTGGCCTCCTAAAATCTGCCCATCTGGGTTGATTTTAGAAATCCATCTTAACATGAGAGGAGCAGGAACAAAGATAGCAAGGTCAGTGTGTAATGCAGCAATGTTATCTCCTTCATGGGGGAATATCCAGGCTTCAGTCGTAGCCATTGCAGAGACGTCAGGGTGATGTGCGTTATAGTTGTCATTGTTGAAAGAAGTTGTATTGCAGATAGCTTGGGCATTCCAGAGGCCCAGGGAAAGGTCAGTAGGTTTTGAATGGGGTCAGAAGGATTATAAGGGAGTGGTTAAGGCATGATGAGCAGGATAGATCAGGTGTGATATCATGGAGCTGCTCCAGGAAGTGAAGAGTGCTGTTTACTGATATATTGCATCTTGGCTTGTTGCCTAATTGGGTCATTACACTCTGATTGTTGCCACTTGAGTCACTTTTGCACCTTGTTTTCTTCCGGCAACCTAGTATGGTCTAGTTTAGAAGACATTTTTCTGGTCCGGCACAATGTGGCAGTCCTTGTTGCAGTTCTTCTTTCATGTTGTTTGATTTGATGACATGGAGTTAATATGCTTTGCTGTAAGTGAGGAAATGTTGAGAGTTTCCATTGCTTAGTTTGTTTCTCCTCAGAGCATGATTTCCCATGTTAAAATGGTGAGTGGTGCTTCTTTTATGAGTCGGCGCTGCTTTACATCTCAGAGACCTTACTAATATTGGCTGCAGCATGACACCATTAATCACTTTTGACCACCTCTGTTTTTTTCAAAGAACGGTCTCCTTCAAGTATGGTCACTTGCTTTTAAAATAACATTTGGTGATAGTCACGCAAGACTTGTTCAACACTGTGTGCAACATGGAATAATCAGTAACGCTAATCTTTGCATTTAAGTCTAATGTTTTTATAGAGCTTTCCGTCCCCCTCCATAATATCATAGCATTGTAGCTTTGATAACATTTGTTTCTAAATAATACACCATGACACCCGTAAACTGGTTGTTTGTGTGAAGAGTGGACTTTTTTTATGGCAGCCATCTTGTTGGTTTTATGAATAATTGAGGTGGAGTGTTGGTGGCCGCTTTGAATTGGTTTTCTCTCACCATTGGAACGTTGTTCCTTTTCCCGTCATTCCTTGTTAAGACTTGATGGTCATGTAGATGATGAATCCTCCGTCCCCAAGCACCACACGGGCAAGAATAGTATTATAACTGTCCGTGCAGTCTTTGAGGCCACAGGTGTGGAGCACCGTCAGCCTGGAACTAGGAACGCCGGAAGAAAACCCCCTGACCACTGTAAGGCAAGCAACGAGGTTAGGGAAAGGAAGGCAAGACAGTGAATGGTTGAAAAGGGCAAATCACACTTAATCTTACCCCAATGCCAGTGGTCAGATACCCTGGGTGTAGTACTGGGCAGGGTTCTACAATGGTCGACGGCGGCAGGCAGCAGATGGTGATATGGTGGCACTCTTGATGAAGATTAACACCTGATTTCAGCCAAGAAACGTGAGCAAAGTACTGTGATGGGGAAATCCGTAATCAGTCCAAGATACAGTCCGTGGTCGGAAGCCAGCTGGTAACGTCAACAACAAGGGATGATCCAAAGCAAGTCCAGGTGAAAGCCAAATTCATTGTTTTTTCCGGAAGTGATCGACAAAGCAGAGGTACCAAGGAGAAGCAAGAGCGGGTCCGTGAAGCAGTCCGTGATCAAGGATTCCAGGAAGCAGAAACAAGGTAAACGCTCAACGAAACTTGGCGTAAGCAGCTGTGAAGCGATGTGCGAGCGTTCGCACGATTCTTTTGAAGGCAGGAATGGTCATGTGAGCGCGTCACGTGAGTTACGCTCCGTGT
This sequence comes from Ambystoma mexicanum, assembly GCF_040938575.1. Taxonomy (NCBI): domain Eukaryota; kingdom Metazoa; phylum Chordata; class Amphibia; order Caudata; family Ambystomatidae; genus Ambystoma; species Ambystoma mexicanum. The sequence goes on from NC_090936.1 coordinate 1,040,428,864, forward strand.
CACGTTGTTTGAAGGGAGAATGCTTCCTGATCACGTGATGCGTGCTCCTCGTCTTGCGTACTCATTTGAGCATGTTACTTCTTGATCACGTGTCGCTTAACGCAGCGAGGCCCCAGACTAAGCCGATGACCATGACGTGGCGTGGAAAGTCACCATGGTAACCGCCACTGGAGGTAAGGAGTTCGTACCGGACATGAGTTTCTCTTGAGTTTGCTGTGCCGCCAATAGCTGTAGCCCAACCGCCGTTGGGAGTTACATGAAGACATGTGGGAATGTGGGGAAAGACTGTTGGCAGAGCGGTGTGTGACCGGGGATGTGACATTCCTCTTGTTTGGAGACTGGTTTTAAACTGAAGCCCAATTCCTGTATTAGCATTAGAACCAGGCACGGACTCGGCAATAGGCCTATGCTGAACCAAAATTCAAAATGCTAGTGTTGGCCAGTTTTTTGGGGTCAAAGTGGACCACATTTTGGCCAATGTGGGCCAGTTTGATGAGCTACTTCACTATGCAGTTGGTAATTTTGACCAGTGTTGCTGAATACATATTCTTTAAAATGCAAAATTTACATCACATTTTATTTAAAAACTCCCCCTATTCAAACAGTGTCACAAAAGGAATGAATTGCCATTTGCAACTGTGGGCCACTTTTTCATTGGTGCCCGAGACCATTAGAACTCAGGATGACACTATAATTGCTATCCTAAGTTCTATAAAAGCTCATCCTAAGTTAATCACATCGTTTAAAAAAGACTCCTGGTGATGCTGGCTATCAGCGAAACATGATGTTGCACAGAACACCCCTCAAAGAAGAATGAACCTGTGTCTTCAACTGGAAAACTGCATCAGAAAACGATTACGTCTAGACGGACTCATCCATCCTTCAGTGGAAAGGGAGCCAGCATAGGAGGCCAAAGTTGGAAGGTGCTAAAGCTGGGTCTTTCTAGCAGAATCTGGGAGAGTGACATGAAGTAGTGATGGGTGTGGCAGGAAAGGTCATGGAGAGGAGCCATAGGAAGAGGCCTGGGGAAATGCACAAAGAACAATGGTCTTACATGATATTTTGTGCCAGACGGACTGTGGTCAGATGCTTAAGTCACGCGATTAAGGACGGTGGCTAAGAGAGTGCTATGGGGTCATACAATGGGATATGTTCTTATGAGAAGTTATGCTGACCTGCATGTTTTCATTGTGTTGAAAGGGTTTGATATCTGCGTTTAAATGGCTCTCTTTATAGTTAAGGATCAGTTGGTATATTTATTTGGAGAATAATATCTGAAATCACTTACAATAGCACATTTGGGTTCTGAAAGTTAGCACTCCCATACATAGATAGAATTGTGAACATTGGCCTGCGTCACATCCGGATAGGATTGTTGAATGTTAGCATCTGCCTCACTTGGATAATATTGTAAATGTTAGCAGGCGCTGCACTTAGAAGGAAGTAGGAAGGCTAGCCATTGACACACTTAGATGGAATTGTCAATGTTAGTATGTGCCATACCTATGGAATTATGAAGATTACCAAGCACAGCACTTAAACGAACTGAGAATGCTAGCGTGTCCCACATTTAGATAGAATTGTGCAAGTTAGCCTACGATGCATCTAGATGGGATTGTGAAAGCTGGCGAGAGCCACACTTAGACAGAATTACATAGGTCAGAAAGTGCTACACTTAGACAGAACTGTGAATGTTAGCATGTTAAATCTCATATAGCATGTTAAATGTCATGTAACCCACTAACCAATATAAGCTCAAACTCTCTGCATACTTATCTCACTCAGAAAACTCACATAACCATCTCTTGCACAACAAGCTGCACGCACGTCACCACACCGCAACAACACATAAGCCGCCCCAACAGCACACGCAGACTGACACCGACCCAATACTCGCACCAAAGCTCAGCACCCGGTGTATACCGAGTTGAAGCTGCCAACAGTACACCACTCCTCTCACTATCCTACTCCCTCTTCACCTTACTAACCCATCCCACCTTCTCGTTTACAGATCCACCAGAGTGCCTGGGGACCAATTCCATTGGTGAAGGTGCACTATACAAGTACCCTTAACATAACATAACATAACATTTACAGATGATGAAGGCAGTCCCCGAAAGGGTGCATGTACAATAGTACAAAGATGGCCACAAGTGGTGAACCAGTTTACGAGAGTGTGAACAAAGTGGTACATAGACCAGAGTCAAAACAAAAAGCTATATATATGAAAAGGTGATTTACAAAGGTAACATTAACCTAGGAGGGCAAAGACTTAAAACTAAAGAAAAGTACTGTGCAAATGCACGACATTACATTATTACGTGGTCCTAAAGGGAGTGGTGGGGGTCAGGTAGGGAGGATGGGGGAGAGAGGAGACATTGTTCCCTCTTTGGCAAGTAAATTAAGTTTAAGACATGCTTTGAAGAGATCCACAGTTGGGTTGGCTTTGATTGTGATTGGCATTGGGTTCTAGTGTAGTAGGGAGAACATGTGGAAGAGAGGAGAGGCACAAGGGGGCATTGGGCAGTGAGCAAAGGATGAGCGGAGAGAACATAATTGGAAGTAAACAGAGAAACAGTACTGCGTAGACTAGGAGAAGGAACTTGAAAATTGAGTGGTTGTGCATGGGGAGTCAGCTAGCATGGTGTTAGTAAGTAGAAGTGAAGGAGGAACTGGGTAGGTTTTAGAGAGTTCAGGTTTCCACGTTGAGGATGTTGTCTAGATGGAGGAAGGAGTAGAGAGTACGGATAAGGAGTAGGCTTGAGCAGTAGTAACGTTTGCTGAGCTTAAGGGTGAAGATTACAGTTTTCGTAGAGTGTAAAGAAATTGAAGCATTTGTTTTTACATGAGCATCAAAGGCAGAAGTAGTAATAATTGTTGCAGTCAGAGGTTACTGTCAAAGAGGATTCGGTACCACAAATGTACCTGGTGCGTGCAGTCTTGATGTGGCACTTTTACTTTCTGTGATCTCTCAGCATTCAGCTGGTCATATGGTGTAGAAGGTGAAGTGAGAGACCCTGGAACCTGGCAACCACAGTTCAAATCGCCAGCATCAACCCTGCTGAAAACTCAGAGTAAATTGCTTAAATTCGATGAAAAAGAGCAAACTAGGTCGTTTTTACTCCTGGCCTCAAATATACATGGGGGGTGGAGGCAGGGACCGACCTCTGAGAAAAGTGGGTGGTCACTGTCCACCCATGTGTACCCGCCACAAGTCTGAAACTAGTCTTGCAGCACCAACCCTACACTAGCAACAGGCAAGATAGCAGAGGTACCCTACTCGCTGGAATGCCTTCCTTGAGTCGCCTGCACAGAGCTGCCACGCTTTGGTTAATCATGCACAGTGCTTTAAGTGGAATACAAAACTGAGGTGGGCCCTAGCACATCAAGATACAATATTTGGGGCAGGGGCTAAAAGCGGTCTTCCACAGCCTTAAATCCCAGGTAGCTGATTAACCTTTAAAAAAGGTGGGAAACTATGTAATTAAAGGAGTGACCCCTGACAGACCCAATCAAGTGTTCATTCATGCAATGAAAGGAAATACATTCTACTTTAAAAGATGTATTAAAATATAATTAATGTGCTGTATAAATATTGACCAAAATAAATATATTCAAATATAAAATGGAAAATCAAATAAAAATACGTGAGTGCACCATGCATTCCCACAGTTATTTTGAAAGAAATAAGTGATTCATAGGTACTAATTAAAATAATTATAATGTCAATACTTTAATTCAATGGGCCTCATTATGAGTTTGGCGGTGTGGCCAAAAATTGTGGTAATGCAGTGGTAACAGCCATTTCAGCAGAATTAACGCCAGTGGAAATTCTGCTGAAATCCCCATGGAGTTCGATGGACTCAATGAATGGGGACTAACACTGCCACTTGTAATCTATGTGGGGTACATTTAAGGCCTAAGGCAGAACCCCACTACAACAAAAACTGCATTTCAGCAGTCACCCAAAAATGGTTGTGCTTGGGTCTGCTGAGCAAATACGGGACGACAGTTGAACACAGCCACCCCAAGAATAGCTGCATTTTGTTTTCTTTCAAGGGAATCCAGAGAAAACAACTGAATTCAGAATGGCTGTGCATTGCTGTTCTGTCATTTAAACATTCAAGGCTGCACAGGAAAATTACCTGCATTTAAAACGGCATCGCACTGGTGCCTACTTTCATTTCAAACATCACACAGTTTTGTTCTATTAAAACACAGCCCTGTCCGTGTATCTCATTTTGAACACCATCAAAGAAGGCGATCCATCCCAAAATGGCACTGTTTTATCAGTAAAGTCCATGAAAAGCAAAACAATTCTGCTTCAAGTTCGCATGGCTTGGATTTACTTTTTTAAATAAACCGACGCACGCAAAGTACTTCAAAGGAAAGATGCTCTCTTTTGCTTCGTGTCAATTACCAGTAAACCATTTTCCAGCATATCTCTGTGTCCAGAAACTGAACAGATCATAAAAAGCCTTTTACAAAGTAAATGCAAAGGAAGCTGTGTGCAGGAAAAATCGCATTTTGTGAAATGAACATGTGAAAAAAATGACCACATGTAAATTTGTTGTTGCAAAGCAGAAAAGTACCTTGAGAAAGCTAAATGTGAAATAATACTGTTGCTCGCACAGAAACACAATTGTACATTTGGGGAGAGGGGCTGCAAAGATATGTATATTGTGCTCTGTTTTTGCCCCCAAAAGACAAATCATCCTGGCTGAGGTTCAGGAATTTCTGTCAAACCAGTTTGACAGTAAGGCTAATTTAGCACCTACCAGTGACTAAGGCTGCCAGGGCATGTGCCCTGTTCTCATGGCACTGACCGCGTGATAATTACAGGTTCTCCCAGTCTGCCAGGCAGAACTGCTCCCAAGGACAAAGGATGGGGGGAAGCTCTGTGTTTTGCCTCGTAGGTGTGATTTCATCTGCATTCATTCCCAGTATCCACTGGAGGACTTCAAAAGGGAGTCATGGAAACCCTTGTCCAAGCTGACCCAGGGAAGACATTTTGGCTTTGGGGTTGGAAAGACGGCCCACATTTTGGACAAATCCAGCCCATTTGATTTAAAGACCTTTTCATATTAAGGCATTTCTCTCTGCAATATGAATGAGCAGTAAGGTGATATTGTGACAGTTTTAATGTGATTTTTGGACAAGCACAATAAGACTATGTGCATCTCTCTGGCACGTGGGGAAATTAAATGGCAGGGAAAATGCATTTATGGGGGAGCATAAATGGCACAGATATTAAATGTGGGGATACTATGCCAAATACTATTATGCATATGTGTAACCATTTGCAGAATTTTAGATAATATGTTTCTCCTGAAAACGGCAAAATTGTGCCCAAGGACGAGGCAACATTGCACAGAATTGGCGTACGAACCGGCATATTACTTGTAAAATATGGGATCTGCCTATCTGATTTTTATGATGGTGACTATTGTAAATATGGAGTTTTGTTTCATAACTCATTTTGGTGAAAAATAGGCTTGTGAGACAAAGGGAGTCATAAAAGTACACACACATAAGGTGAGGTCACTTCCCTGGAACCAATCAGTCTACAGGGAGGAGGGACACCTGTAGCCTGGCCTATCCCATGCAAGGGGTAGGTCTGGAGTATTTCCGTCCAGATTGTAAAATTCTATGATGTCACTCTGCCTATATAAGAGGTAGACAGGGAGACAAAGGGAGATTCAACATTTTAAATTCACCCTGCAAGATTCCAAGACTCCAGAACCAGGTCCAGAGGTAGCTGACCCAGATCCAGGCAGAACCACCTATCCAGAACCACCTATCCAGAACCACATTCATCCCAATAATTCAGGGAGCTAGGAGGAAAGGCTGTTGATCCCCTTTAGGAGAATCCAGTGACCAGACTGTTTTGCCCAGCTGACCCATCCCACTGTCCACAGTGACCAGACTTTTCCCAGCTGTTCCCAACCAGGAGAGCCCAGCGGACCTAGTAACCAGGTCTCTTGACCCCGCTGCCCGTGACCAGATCTATGGCCCTGCCATCTAGAGACCCTGCTGGCTGTCCAAATTACCAAACCCAAACTTGCCTTGTAAGTATCCCATCACCCAGTACCCAAAAACTACATTTCCAGCTATTTTAACTTGCATCCTGTTCAAACCCTATTAAAATCCCATAAACACCCTAATCATTCTCCAAAGTGCCAGTATCCTCTGTTCACCATTTCCTTAGAAGAATCTGTGTACGTCCATATCTGTTAGCATATGTCTTTTCTATTTCCTTCAGTTACCTGTGTAAATCCATAGTATCATTTTAAATAAATACATTAATTCCCCATTGATAATTCACGTTCATTATTGTTGCACTTCGAAAGCAACAATTTTGTTGAGTGTTTTTAATAATTATAGCCTTAAAATATAGTTTCAGTAGAACTAATCATTGCGCTGACAAAACCGATTTCACCCATGTATTTTGCTTTCCTTTAAAAATCTGACTTGCATTTCTCATAATAAAACCCATACTATCATCCTATAAAGAGTCATTCCTTCCCCTCAGTATCCTATCTGTTCTGTGTCTTTGTTTCCCATCCCAAAAAGCGATTTCCGATTTTGCCTGCTAAGCACATTTTCTTAGCTGTTTCGCAATTTAAAGCCTGGGTGAAATAAGAAATTGCAATTCTGCCACATGTGATTTTTGTTGCATTGTTTTCCTCCGAAAATCGATTTTCTCACCTGTATTCATGTTACTTTATAGTACCCTGCTCAGTAGCCTGTAAGCTTCCTTGTCTCTTTAGTGCAGCCACACGGACTTCCGTCCTATCTATCCCGCTGCAAGTGTAAACGGATCTACAAGTAACAAGTGCAATCCGAGTATGCTATTTTGCTCATTTTGAAGGTTTTCATTGTTCTGGGGTGGTGGGTCAAATTTAAGAACCGATGTTTTCCTCTTCTGTCTTGCCACTGGTTTTCATCCACACAGAATTTAGTTAGCAGGTGTTTGGGGAAGTGTTGCAGGGGGAGTCCATAACATAAGTGCCATCTCTGATTGTGAAATAAGTGATTTTGTTTCCATTTCTATTTTAGGTTTATAATGTTAGGAAGTTGAATGAACAGTATTATAACATTTTGCATTTATATTGTCACCACACTGGTGATTGCTGCCCTAAAATTAGTTTTGCTCTGATTTTTCATTTGAATTTTGAAAATAAATAAATATTTCTTTGTTACACAACGGCCTGGTTCATGGTCCATTGTGAGACGGGTCGGGTGCCTCTTCAAGAAAGAATCCAGGGTTCAAATAAAAATAAAAAGGCGTGTTTTATTGTGCGCCACCTTCAGTGTCAGTGGAAGAAGTCCATGGCTGGGGTGTGCCATGTCATAAAATCTGTTACATATGGCAGTAATTTCGCCAGACCAACCAAGTGCAGTAATAGTAAATCCGTTTGGTGATATCTCGGTGGATTTACTGCAGAGATACAACCAAACTCATAAAGTTTTGCCAAAGTCAAGCAATACATTTTCTTATAAATATCTCTTCTGTGTTTTGAAACCACCTAATTCTAAAAGTCTTTAACTGATGTTGTGATTCTAAGCATGGCGGATAGTAGCATCTACTTGCAAAGAGCAGTTTACTAATTCTTCTGCGAAGCAGAGCTCTGCTCCACCCAAGCAATTCCATTGACTGGCACCAGCAGGGTCTGAAATAAAGGTTGGTTCCTCTGCAGTCAGCCGTCTCTGATGCGATCACTGGCTTTTGAGAACATATAACTTCCTGTCAAATCAAGTTATATGGCACTGTGGCAGTGCTGATGCTACAGTACTGCAATTCTAGCGTACATCCTCGAGAACCACCAGCAGATGAGCACAAGGGGACACCGTTTTGTCTCTAAAAACATTAAATTTTACCTCTTGTATGGGAGGCATTTTTCAAATAGTGTTAACTGAATCACTTCTAGGAACACCCCTTTTTTTCAGATAAGTCAGAGTGAGATAAATGATTTGCCTAGAGAGTCAAACACTGTGGTTAAGTAGTGAACTTGAGATTTAACCCACTATGCAATTTAGGCACATCACCACATACCTTCTGAGCGCTTGTTGCTACAAATGTTTAGGATTTGCTTTCCAGGCCATCACTACTGTTTTATAGAGATTATGTGTAACGTACACACATCACAGACTGCTTGCAAAGTAAACAATTCTCAAAGCAAAATAACCTGACAATATAAAATCCTGTATGGAAAGAAATGAGACTAAACGAGTCTCATTTTAGTTTTATTTTCCACATCCTGAATGGAAGACTTAAAGTCCCTAAATGCTGAGTAATGCAAGCTTGAAAACCCTCCCCTATTTTACCACACAATACGTCTAGACACTTTGATGAATCCAGCGATATCATCACTCCCTCTCTGGGGAAATTCTCTCCCAATATGGCCAGGGAAGGGCTGCCGCTAGCTGATCCCGACCGTGGGGGTGGCTGCCAGAGGGAGAATCATATGGAGGGAGAGGACCCTTATGAGAGGGAGGGAGACTGGTTGCAAAAAACACAGCACCCACCTTTCCATTCTGGGTATAACCCCCCCTAGGTTCACAGTCTGTTCACAGTCTGTTACATCTTATTGTGGTACTGAACCCATCCCGCCATCTTACACTGACATCAGGGTTCCTTCTGACAAATTATACCAAAGTACTGAGACGAGAAAGAAGACTGGAGTGATGAAGATTACTACAACTAGGAAGCCTATGCTGCGTTCTGGTAGTTGGAGGGAGCTACACAGTAGTGGAACATTTAAATACCCATTAGCTGTGTGAATATAGGAAGCCACAGGAAGAGAGATCCCAAAGAGTGAACCTCACTGCACGCGAAGCCAGTCGGAAGATGGAAAGCAAGTGGAGTGCTGCCCGACGAGGGAAGGTTGCTGGAAATGCTGCCCGGATGAGGCCGGAAAGCCAAAGGTCTGTCGGAGAGAGGTCGAGGGCAGCGAGAGGCTGTCAGGAGACACAGGAGGCCATGCAAGATGCAGAAAAGCGGATGAACGCTGCACCGAGCTGCCGGCAAGCCACAGCAACCGCGGGATGATGCAGCCAAAACAAGCTGGTGAGGCCAAAAGGAAAGAGCGGGACACCGGGGCGCATCAGGGCAAATGGGGAAGATTAAAGAGTCTTCTACATCGAGCAGAAATCCCTGTGACAAAGAATAAAAATAACTAACGAGAAGGTGGAATATAGCTGACGAGATTGATAGGAAAGGCATGGAGAAGGCTGTTGCCTTGTAAAGTGTGCAAGCCTGAAGCCCATCTACATTGTAAAGAACAGAAGTCCTGGCAGGAGAGTAAACCAGACACTGTTCGAGTTTGGGACCTGCACACAAACAAATGTGTGGAACATTTTGAAGGCGTGTCTGGAGACCCGCACCTGAAAGGAAACGTAACTTGTTGGCAGGAGAGTAAACCAGGCAAGTCTGACAAATATTGTAAAGTCCTGGCAGGAGAGTAAACCAGGCCCAAAACTGAATGTGAAGTGAATAATGTAAAGTCCTGGCAGGAGAGTAAACCAGGCTCAAAACTGAATGTGTAAATATCGTGAAGTGCTGGCAGGAGATCAAGCAAATGAAATATATAAGGGGCAAGGGACCCTCTTTTATGTATAGGGGTGCCTGACTCTGGAGGGTGAGGGGGACTATCGATATAAAGTCTAGAGTCAACGGCTACCCCTTTCATAAACGCTAGATTTTCATATGCTAGCACAGAGATCACAGGAGGTGGATTTAGCATAAAATTGTTAACTAGACAAAACATTTTTTTAATTTAGGCAGAAGCCTATGTCACAAACAGGGTATAGCATATAAGAGGAACCAAAGAGAAAACTTCTGGAGAAATGACAAAGAAGTGCAATTTCATGTACTGCTGTACAGGTAGCAGTACATAACCATTGTCCACTTGCATTCTATACCCTGTTTGTGACATAGACTACTTCCTATTTTAAAAAAATGTTTTTTCTAGTTATCAATTAAATGCTATATTCACCTCCTGTGATCTCTGTGCTAGCATACGAAAATCTAGCATCACTGTAGTTTAGGTGCACCTCCTGTGCGTCTATGAAAAGGGGTAGCCGTTGACTCTATACTTTATATCATGAGATCAAGCAAAGACAAAGTGAATGCAAGTCTGGAGACCCACATTTTAAGAGTGTGAAATCTAGGGGAAGGGAACCATACCCCCTGAGTGGAAAAGTTGTAAGAGAACTGTTAAGAGCTGTGAGCTGAAAAGAGTTGCGTAGTAAGTCAAAAGGTGAGGAAGAACCCTTGATGGTGTGATGCAAGGGGAAGGGGATCATACCCCCTTCATTGCAAAGTTGTCTTTTGCCCACGAAAAATAACTGTAGTAGAGAGCTGAAGACAAGCTGAAAACCTGAGAGAGGGGAAGACCGTTCCCCATCGTTCTGTGGGCTGTAAAAACCTTGGGGAACTTCCATCATTTGTTTATTTGTGCACCTTTTGGAACTTTATGTTGGAACATTAAAGAAGGCCAGAGTTGGCCATTTGAAATACTTTTTCCTTCGCACTTTTTCTTAGGTTTAGCTTGCAAGGGTCAGGATAGGATTTTGGACACAGGACTGAGAACTCTTTATATTTTTGGACACTCTATGACTGACATCCTTTAGTTTCATTGAGGCACTGAAACCCCTCATAGTGTTAGGGCGAAATAGGTATTTTTCCAACCCTTCTTTTACTTTAGTACAAGCTTATAACAACCAACACATGTCTTACTCCTGATTCAACACAACACGCATTAAAATACATTGTGTGATAAGGTCAGTAGCCTATAGCAACTGGTTAACATAAAATTTCAAGTTGTTGTAATGCATGATGCTAAGAAAATGTGAGTCACCATAAAAAATATAACCCTTTTATTTTTTGCATGACAATTTAGTGAACAAAGTCTTTTTTTTAAACTTGCATTTTGTGATTCACTTAAATTGCTTTGGAAGAAGGCACGGGTCTGGTAGGCTACTGAAACTCACATGCAAGGGCTTTCTATTCCCAAAGTCACATTACGGTAACAATCGCTTATTTCACTCATTAATAAACTCACTGCTTTTAAGGGAGAGGTGTGTTAAAAAAGTATTTACCATACCCTTGTTAAGGTGCGGGCTGAACACTAGCAAAAGAGCCAATACAAAAGGAAATAATATTTGTTCTCTTGTTGATCGGCTGGGATTTATCTTCCCGGCCAATTAGGAGGCCAAAGAGGTGCCCGAAATACAACGGTGGGTCCGAAATAAAAGGTGCAGCATGTGCTGCAGATGCAGTTGCTGAGGATGGAGGACCATCAATGTTGGCAAGCATCAAGTAAAATAATTGGTGACCTCTTTGTGGTGTTAGCAGGGACGTAATTTGGGGGTCACCAGGGGTCGCAGCCGACTCCCTTGCTACCCCTGCAATCTTCCTTGCTATTCCTGTAAAAAAAATATATTTATTTTTTAAACGGAAGCTCCCTTGGGTAGCGGGGGCACACACAGGCCCGGCGGTGAGGGGGCCCTGCCACACCAGGTCTTGGAGTGCCCCAGTGCAGTCCTCAACCATCAGGGTGAAGGATGGGCTGGTGCTTGCAGCACCAGATGGAAGCGCTCAGTAGGGGTTGGAGCTGACCGTGAAATGTGGCACGTGTCACATGCCACGTTCAGCTCCCCTTCTTCTCCGGCTTCCTCACGGCTCAGATACAGGAACCCGGAAGCTCTCCTGTTTGTGAGCAGCACGGAGGAGCCAAGGGTATTCTAGAGAGACAAACCGAAGCTCGGAAAACGGACAAGAAGGCTTTTAAAAAATAATTTGATGTATATTTAGCATGTGTGAAGTGCGTGCAGATGTATATATGTGCTATCTGTCAGTGAGTGGTGGGTGGGTGAATGAGATGAAATGTGGTAGTGTGTGTGTTTGAATGTTCTGGGTGGGTTGGTCTGTGTGTGTGTGTGCCTGTATAGAGAATGCAGTGAGAGTGGATGTAAGAGAAGTTGTATGAGTAAGTGGCTGGTGGGGAAATGAGTATGCATGTGGTAGTGTGTGTTTGAATGTTCAGGGTGGGTGGTGTGTGTGTGCCTGTGTAGAGAATGCAGTGAAAGTGGATGTAAGAGAAGGTGTATGTGTGAGTGACTGGTGGGTGAATGAGAATGAATGTGATAGTGTGTTTCAATGTTTTGGATGGGTATGTGTCTGTGTGGAGAATGCAGTCTGAGTGTATGCGAGAGAAGGTGTATGGGTCAGTGAGTGGTGGGTGGATGAGTAGGAATAGGATAGTGTGTGTTTGAATTATATACATAAGGCCCTGGGAGTCTGGGGATCACTAGAGCATTTTTGACACATCCTTTATTGACTTTGCATATTTTCGTGCAAAGCCAAGTTCACGTGTGCCATTAGCTGGCTAGAATGGCATTTTGCTACAGCCAGTCCAGCCATTGCTTACTGTGGCATGACGTTTATTACTCAGTATCTTTTATAAAGCAAGCATGATATGTAGTATTACCTCGCTAGACTGAAGATTTGGTGTAGCGAAGTATTGTATTTCTTACTGTAGCATGACTTTTTATTAACTGAGAATCTATGATGAAGCAACTTGTCTTACATTGAAACCAGTTTGACATGTTTTCTTATTGTGACATGTCACTTTTAATGGCCAAACCAACCAGAGTATTTTCTTAAATTGGCGTACTTGTATAGATTGGCAGAGCCAGCTTTGTGCCTAGTGCCAGTAATATTACTATAAAAAAACATCTCAAAGCATACATGAGTATGTTCTTATAAGAGAATACTAGCATATGTTGGTTGAGCCAGCATAGAAATGTATGGGCACAACCAGCATGAAGATGTTTTTTATACTGGTATATGTTGAAGGGACCGGCATGACAATGCCTTGTGACTTGCATCAATTGTACTTTTTTTCCATGATTACCCTACACCCTACAAAGCTGTTTGCAAACTGTCTGGCCATCTATCCAAATGTTCACAGAAAACGTGCTGTGTAATGCACCATTTTAACCCATTATTCAAAACATTTTCTCATGGGCGGGATAAGAATCTCCTTGACCCCCCCAACCTGTTTTTGTTAGTTCGGGCCTGCTCTCTATGCTCGGTGGCTATCGCATACTTGTGGCAAATATTTACATCCTCCAATAAAACAACTCCCCAGCCACCAGTGGTGGCTGGTATATTTTGGGAGCAGGCACTGCCCACTTTTTCTACGCTAGGTGACATATTTAAGATTTAATAAAAAAATATTTACTTTTTTCACTTAACGGTAGTGAGGGCATGCCCCTGCAGCGGGATAATCATCATGGATATTGTGCACACGTGGTGTCCGGGCCAGCCCGGGAAGTGGTGTGCCCTGTGCTTTGTTAAGGAGCTTGGGGGTGGGTGAAAGGGGGGTCACAAAATGTTGTGCTACGCCACTGATTGGGCTCTGCTCAAACTCTGCTCAAACTCCTTCTTGGAATGAGCTTTGTGGAAGCGTCATTCATGGGCCGGTCCTGGGGTGGGTCATTGAATAACGCACCTCGCACATAAAGCACTGAAAATCGTAGCTGCATTGATCCCCACTACTAAGGGAAGTGCAGCCCCCCCATCCTCGCACCTCACCCTGTTAAAAAAGATTGAAGAAGTGTCATGTATCAAATTTTAGGGCATTAATAATAATAATAATAATAATAATAATAATAATAATAATAATAATAATTGATGTGCTATGTTCGGCTCTGGGGTGTGACGGACGACATGTGGTTGCTTGTCATATAACTCAAAGATAATGCACAAGGAGACAGATGGCCCCAGCTTACACTCGCACAGTAGGTTTCTTCTACCGTAGTGGTACTGACTCATAGATACATTTATAACCAGGGAATTTTGTCGATACTAAATCCTAGTCAATGATTTAATTTTCTGGCCTTGCTCGTGCAGCATTTTTTGCTCCTGGGTAAACAGACAGCGTACGCCTCCCAGGTCAGTGCTTCTTTGGCTTGTTTAACACATCAATGCCACAGATAATGAGTACTTCAGTGTCCATTGATCTATAGATGTTTCATACACTAGCTGCAGCCTGTGTTAGAGATTTTGGTTACCCTGCTACAAGTACTGCATTATGTATATTGTACGTATAGGCTCCACGTCGAATCTGGAAATGACATTCCTCAAATGTATGATCCTAGACAAATTTCGCCTCCCTCTGTGCCTTCAGTCTTATATCTGGCTGAAATGAGAGCAGAGCGCCTGGAAACACAGTTGTTGGATGCATCTGAAGGTCGTGTGCCATCACTTCCCTTGATGTCACTTGGGCGTGGGGTCAAATGACATCACTTCCTGTGATGTCACCGGTGGTCAAGGGTCATGTGATGTTACTTCTTCTACCCCAGGCATTTTGGTGAAATGATGTCCCTGGGTGTTAGTGGTTGTTTTCTCTATTTTTTAACAACATATAGCTGAAATCGATATATATTATTGTTAAGCTCTATAGGAGCAAATACCTGTTTCAGCAGTTTTCTTCATTTCTTCTGCACTCTGTGCAAAATGCTGCCGCACAAATCAAATGCTAGGCATAAGAAGAAGAGTAAGATACATTGGGCCAGATTTACAAAAGCATTTTACAATAGAGAAATCCTATTGAAAAGCGCTTTGTAAATAGGGCCCATTGTGTGTTACCAGAGCCGAACAGGCAGTCAGAAGAAAGAGATAGAGCTGCACGGCTGTTGCCAGAGAGACCAGAGCACAACTAGCTTTGCGTTGGGCTTAACGGCGGCAACTAAACTTGTAAAACTGCATATAAACAGTGTCCACGAATAAAAAAGCATGGAAGGTAAAATCACTCTCCTCCAGATATCCACTTATTACGCTAATAGAGTGTTTAATGATAAACTGTTTTCTACAGGATCCATACTGCCAGCCACCACAAAGGTCACACATCTTGAGTGCACTCCTCCCCTGATTCCATCACACGCTGGTTGAACAGTGCCAGCACCACGAGAAAATGGATGTCCAGCCTGGAGGGCCATGCATTGGCCTCCATATCCTTGTAGGAGCGTCGGCTCCAGAGGCGTTGCTAGGGGGGGGGCCTAAGGGGGCTGTAGCCCCTGTTCTTTTGGTTGTAGCCCCGGATAGAATCTCAGGAGCTACAGCCAAATGGCTAGCTAGCCCCCAGTCCCAACTGTTCCGACATCAACTTAGCCCGGGTCTTTTCCAGACCTAGCAACACCCCTGGTCGGCTCCCTTCCAAGATGGCGGACACAATGGTCGCAATCGAGAGAGGGCCTGCATCCAACTTTGTCCAGCCTCACTGTAACCTAGATTGGCCAGCAGAAGTATATGTGGAGCCAATGGTGGGGAGCCAATGGCGAAGCTGTCCCCTAGTGAATGACCCTAGTTAAGGATCGACGCCCCTGCCTGTGCCTGTCCGGGCATGTCCGGTCCGGGCATGACCGGAGCGGCCAGAGCATGCTATCAGCTAAAATGTAAAATGGCTCTTTATGGCCGTTTATTGTCAAATCAGCATACATAAAGGAATACGTGCAATATGAATATAAAAATAATAAGTGAAAAGTTTAAAAATACTTCACCGTTAAAGCAACAGCCACAGAACTCCTCATCTTGCACTGGATAGCCCCGAAACAGGCAAGGCAGAGACATTTTGCTTAGCAGGCATTAGAAAGTAATGTGTCCACTCTTTCTCTGAAGCTTTTCCCTGTTGTCTAATCAGGTGCTTTCCACTTTAAACCTCCCACAAATGCAGGATGGTGCTTTCCAGAAGGTTCTGACTTTCAAAGTCCACCTGTAGCCAGTTCCCATGGATCCTTGGCGGAATGGCCCATGGCAACCTCAAGAGGTAAACGCTTCCCTTTCTCATGGGAGCGCGAAAGACCGCATAACTTTTTTTCGGCTCTACAATGTTATCAGGCGCTAGAAGGCACCTTTATTCAAAACAGTACCTGAAGCACAGCGGATTTACATAGGCGAAGAAAACATGTTTTCTAATGGAAGAATACAGACAGTGTTCAGACTTCACATTAAAATGCAGATCTCACTGAGCAAGAAAATGTCCATTGCTTCTCTGGGTTAAAAACATTGTAATTCAAAAGCATTACAGTGCACTAGGCTTTTAACACTGTATTAGTTCTCCCATCTATGTGAAAGGTTGTATGCTAGATTGGATTGCAGACCTTAACTGCCAGGTTGTTGTCTGGTCCAATACCTCCTTCCCGTTGTCTGACCACCACATAGCGTCCTTCACTATCTCGCATATCGTGCACACTACACACTACAGCCCATTTTTGCCACCTACCTGGGCCCGCAGCTCCCAAGGCCTCATGAAAGACTGCATAGCGCCCCTGCTCAAGACACTCCAACTGGAGTATCTCTACACCACTGACCCTAATGTACTTGCTGACCTCTACTCCAAGACACTGACGACAGCCATTGACACCATTGAGCCCTTAGGACCCTGAAAAATTAAACCTTCAGTGAACATGGTTTATGCCTCACCTCCAAGAGCTCTGCACACAAAAATGGCTAGTGAAATCTTATTGTAACAAAATCACTCTCAGACCCCCGGAAGCTGCTGTTCACTATTGCAGCGAAACACTACAAAAAGGCATCCTGTTTGCGAAATCCTCAACCTGTAATGTAAGTATTAAAAATGCCAAGTCTAATACCCGGGAGATCTTCACGATCCTCAGGGAACTACAAGCTCCATTCACCCCCTCCAAGCATTATCAAAGATGAGGCATGGTGCACTAAGATACAGAATGCCATGCTGGACAAAATTGACAGCTTAAACACAAGAATCCTCCTCAAGCAGTCCATACTTAAAACCTCATCAGCCTGCCGTCACTCCCCCCACCGCCACCTGTCAAGACCTTCCCATGTTACACTTCAGCAATGTCACAGAGGCAGAAGTCGTAGCCTCCATGCCCAGCCTCCATCATTAAGGACTGTTCTGAGGACCTGACACCCTTCAGTCAGTGTCCCTGCAACACATGATCTACAGTGCCCTGCAGGAGAGCTACAATATTCCTGGTGGCGTAAATAAGAGAGGGGAGTGCCTGGGAAGCCCAGCTGGATGTAGAACAGTAAATAGGAGCCTCTGTGGTGCTGGCCTGGAACCAGCTGCAAAGCTACAATAAGCAGCTCAGGGAAGGAACAGTGCACATGTGATAACGTCTGGTAAAGTGACACTTACACACTCAACAAGATACTGCAGCTCAGGTACGCAAAGGGTGTAGCTCACGTGTATAATGCACACCGCACCCTGAGAACCCACCCTTGCCCCCTAGGAGAGAGCCACATGCAACGAGCCTGCCCCGGGGAAAGCTGACCACGACACCTGACAACAGGGTCAGGATACACAGACACAGCGAGAGGGGCATTATAAAATCAAAGGCCCTTTGCAAGAGCAGCGCCCGAGCACAAAGCATCTGAGGCTAATGGGAGTAGAGGGTAGGGTGTGGTGTCTGAATGCCTCCCACACCGCCCAAAAATAAATCTTGTCAACCAACCCTGGACGGGTTTGCAAACACTAAGCAGCAATCACCTGGAGGGAATATGTAAACGGCGCAGGAGAAAGAGGCGGTCACCACGGAGTTGCACAGTTATGCTGGCGATAGCTGACTGGAAGGCTTCACTGGGGTCGCAGATTGCAGCGGTGCAAATAAACGTGGGACTGAAATATATGCTGATCTACCGGGCGCAGCTCAAAATAATATACAAAAACAACACTGGTTTCTTTGGCGTGGATGGATAGGGAGCAGATAGGTCATGGAGAACATGAGGATGATGACGGACAGGAGACACAAAGAGAAAATCTCTCCCTGCCAGAAGCCAGGAAGGATTGAAGATAAAGGAACTGCACGCATGGCACAGAGAGGTGCTGTGGTGGCACTGGGATTCTGCAACACACTGCAGACACAGGCCTTACCGATTTGAGAGATATCTCCCTGTGGGTCTGATCAAAGGCGCTGATTTATTGCTTTATAAGAAAGAGGAGGAGGCTGTGCTGTCGGCTGCAGCAGCCACACCCTTCAAGGTTTTCTTTTTCAAGGCAATTGTTTGTTTGCCCATCCGCTGTGCACCGGCCCCGAGCAAGATGGCTGGGGGCAAATGTAAGAGAAGGATATGCCTGTGCAAAGGCAGCAAAGCTGGGCTGTTGTTTTTGGTTGGGGAAGTTCACGAAGTTCAAGGGAGGAAGGGCTTGCCTACATGCACGTACAGAGAAGTGAGGATGGAAGCGCCAAAGGTGAGGAAGGGGTGGCCGGGAGGGGTTCCAGAGGTTGCCGAGAACACATACGGACATAGCCACAAATGGCTGGTACTGTTAATGTACTAACCTGGAATGTGAGGGGGCTGAACGCCTATGTAAAACGGAACAGAGTATACTTGTACCTTAAGAGATGCAAGGTGGACATAGCCATGCTTCAGGAAACGAACCTCACTGCCGAAAAACAAGCATCATTGGTGGAAAGGTGGAAGGGGCAAGTATTTGGTTCCACGTACTCCGCCTATGCCCACGGAGTACTGATTTAGATAGCACCCACGGTACCCTTCAAGGTTACTCATGTAAAAGCAGACAGTGAGGGCAGATGGTGCTTATGCAAGGCCTCATGGAACAGATAGATACATGCTTGGTTAATATGTACACCCCCAACCACAGTGCCGCTAAGTTCTTCCAGACTTTGTATCCGCGATTGGGACCATATAGGGACGGCAATATGATATGGGGTGGGGATTTCAATTGTACATTAAACCCAATCCTAGATAGATATGACGTTAAGTATACTAAAAGAGCAGCACCCACGAGAACCCTACGGACTCTCCTGGATTCCTTTGCTTTAGAGGATGCCTGGAGGGTTCTTCACCCAGACACAAACACTATTCGCATTACTCAGTGCCACATGAAGTATACATGAGGATAGATTACTTTTTTGTAGGGCGAGAGCTAGCACAACATATCGAGCATGCAGAGTAGAAGGGGAGGGTCCTATCGGATCCTGCCCTGCTCAGCTTAAAATGGCAATATGTGCCCACCCCGGGCCGCGATAACCACGTGGGGGTTAGGAGTTAATGGCTGAAGGACCTCTCATTTACAGATAGCATTAAAGACTGCTTTAGGGGATTATGTTGCGCACAATTTCGGCAGTGTACCCAGGGCTGGAACCTTCAGGGAACACTGAATGTGGTAGTTAGAGGGGCTGCCATAGCGAGCTCCAGCAGTGTCCAGGCAACTTTAAATATAGAATTGTCCTCTGCTGAGGAACAATTGAGGAAATTAGAACAATCCCATGTGGGGTACCAGGATAGGAGTGTAAGGGTGAGGGAACTAAAACAGAAATGTATGGGCTGCTGGGGGCGACTGGGTAGACATAGTTTCGCTAAATACACAGAGAAACAGCATACAGAAGGAGATAAGCCTGGAAGGTAGTTGGCATGGCTATACAAGAACGAAGCCCAACGGAGCCCCATACATTCGATAAACACAGGACAGGGTGGGTTATGTCACACCCAGAATGGGGTTACCGATGTGTTCCGCAAATTTTATCAACACTTATACCAAGAGGGACCCCCAACCGCAAGCACTCCCTTAGAGGAAGTGTTAGACGAGATTGAACTCCCGGTGCTGTGTCATTAGGATGTAGACAGTCTAGAAGCACCCATCACTTTGGAAGACACAAAACACAATTATGGGATTGCCAACAGGAAAGACGCCAGGCTCTGATGGATTACCTAGCGAATTCTATAAAGAATACGCACACGAATTGGCCCCCCATTTGCTTAGGACATTTAATGATGCTTACGAAGAAGGGGTCCTCCCGCTTAGCCTGAGGGAATCCATAATTATACCTGTCCTCAAACCCCATAAAACTTCATTGGAATGTAGCGCTTACCGGTCCCTTTCAATGCTAATCAGGACAATAAGATACTAATGTCCATATTGGCAACTAGGATGAAGAAGGTGATACCTAAGCTAGTGCAGCCAGATCAGACAGGATATGTCCCAGGTCACAGTATGGCCTGGAACTTACGGAGATTGCACCATGTGTTGGACAGGACAGCAGCCTGGGAGACCCTGTGTGCTATAGCCACATTAGATTCGGTTAAAGTGTTTGATTCCGTGAAATGGGGCTGGCTATATGCAACACTGCGTAGATTTAGTTTTGGACGGTCCTTCATCAAATGGGTCAGATTAGTGTACACTAGACCAATGGCACGGGTTAAGACGGGGAGGCACACCTCTGAGGCATGGGAACTGGAAAAAGGAACAAGCCAGGGATGCCCACTATCTCCGCTACTGTACATAATTGCTATGGAACCAATTCCCCAGTACCTTAGCACAGAATACATTGAAGCAGGGATCGAA
Organism: Ambystoma mexicanum; assembly: GCF_040938575.1. Classification (NCBI taxonomy): domain Eukaryota; kingdom Metazoa; phylum Chordata; class Amphibia; order Caudata; family Ambystomatidae; genus Ambystoma; species Ambystoma mexicanum. The sequence goes on from NC_090936.1 coordinate 1,040,449,224, forward strand.
ATAGATGGAGCCAGCGCTTGATATTCCTATATGCTGACAATACACTCATATGCATTCGAAACCCAGAGGATAATCTAGAACTGCTACTGGAGGGTATAGCATTATTTGCAACTCTGTCAGGGATCACAATTAGCATGGTATAAGACAGCCATATTTCCGATAGCGGTTTTCAGAGGAATAGAAAGAAAGAAACGCGAAGGTACCCACGTTCAGGTACTTGGGGTTTAATGTGTACCATGAACCAGCTATTGAACACACGCATAACACATTACAAGCACTAGAAAGCATTAAGAGCTCAATGACGTTCTGGGCCAAACTACCCCTTTCAATGATGGGAAGGGCGGCGTTTCTGAAGATGATAGTACTGCCTAGGCTACTGCGCTACTTTGTGAACGTCCCATTTTATATACCTAGATCCTTTTTTAAGACCCTGGAGAGCATCTGTAGAAGTTTCTTGTGGAGGTACGGGCAGAACATGATAGCCTTGGCAACTCTATGTAAACCACATGCAGAGGGGGGCATTAGAGTCCCGCATTTTGAACAACACTATATAGCAGGGCAGTTGCAATTCATGGTTGATTGGCTGGCAGGTGGCCCTACCTGGGATACAAGGATGTTGCAACTCTCTGGGCAGAGTTATTATCTGAAAGAGTTATCGTGGTTCCGGACGTCTTGTGTGGGACGATGGTCACACTTAGTGTCCTTAGGTGTGAAAATATGTGACAGAGCCATGGCAGTGATGGGGCTGGCGGACCCAATCTCAACACAGATTCCTCTGGTTTCAGTGGTATCACACTTGACTCAGGCGAGGGTGGGGGTCCGAGCGTACTGAGAGGTCTGCTGGGCGGCCACCATAGGGGATCTACTACTGGATACAGAATATATACCCTTCTTAGAACTCAATGAGACGACGGGCATTCACTCAGGCAAATATATTTTGCACAGCATTATCAAGCGAGAGATAATATGCTGATGGCCCGCATATAGTGAGTTAATGGTGAAACATGTGATAGTGGTTGTCTTATATGACATTGCAGAGGGGGGACATGCCATATCGCGAATATATGATCTTCTACTAGCTAACGGGCCCACCTCCCCTCTAGCTGTGAGAACTAAATGGGAAGATGATCTGGAAGCAGCCTTCACCAATGCACAATGGGAAGGGATTCTGGGATATTACAAGAAAGTGTCGTGTAATACGAGATTGCAGCTTATACAACTGTTAGTGACACATAGGGCATATGTGGCACCTCTGCAGATTTTGCAGTTTCCGGGCGCAGTGGTACAGTGGTACAGAGCTGCCGCAAAGTGCAAAGCGTTAGACGTAGTGATGCTACATATATTCTGGGCATGCCCAATGGCGGGGGCATACTGGTGAGATGTGGCGAATAGACTGGGTAAAGTGGGGGTGGAAGTGGATGTGTTTTCCCCAGGCGCTTGCCTGCTGGGCTGTTTTCCACACCCAAAAACCGGCATGGAAAAGGACGACATGGCGACATGGCAGGACCAAGAAGAGGGTACAACAGGAATTAAAGAATGGGATGTATTGATACAGACCTTGTTCACATGTATGGTGCTTCTTGCTGTATGACAGATGGAGCACTTACGGGTTGCAGGGTAGTAGGCAAGACCAGTGGGTAAGAGTAGGGTGGGGGGATTGATATGATATGATATGATATGATAAGGCCTTTATAACGCACCTATAAACAAGTGTTTCAATTAAATAAAATAATGGAACCTTCAAATGTCATGATAAAGCATATGATATGCCATAATTTATAATTATTGACATGGTTTATGTTTGTGTGAGTTTTGGAATGTTTATTCATGTATTTTTTTTTTTAAACAATAAAATACATTTTTTTTTTAAACCTATAGACCAGTCACAACTGGCCCCTTTCTACTGACAATTTTGGACAGAGCGTCCTACATTCAAATTCAGCGCTACCTGAAAACCAACCACATCATGGGAATGTGCCAGTCTGGCTTTCCCCCAGGCCATGGAACAGAATCAGCCCTGCTTGAACTGGAGAACCAGCTTGATGAGATCGGGGATGAGGGGAATCCTTCTACTCCTTGATCTATCTGCTGCATTTGACCTGGTCGAACCTAAGATCCTCTGCCATCACATCACCACTGCAGCCAATGTTTCAGCGGAAGTCACACCTTGAATTGCCTCCTTTCGAGAGGAAAGATCTATCAGAGTGTTTGCCAAGAACACCAGCGCCCCCCAGCACCAATCTCCTGTGGCATGCCTCAAGGGTCATGTGTATCCCCTACCCTCTATAACATTTTACAAAACCACAATTTGACCTACTATACTCCATCGGTATATCTTTTACCAACAATGCCAATGAGACACACATCTTCCTCCCCTCTCTGGCACCTACCTTGAAGACTCGACCACACTAAACTCTGTTTTCACGATCATCCAGGCGTGGATGGCATCCCACTACCTCTGCCTCAACGATGCAAAAACTCAGATTCTTCTTGTTAGGCCAGCGGCAGTGATCAAGAAGCTTATGGCCCAATGTGCCTCATTAAAAATCGACAGCATACCAATCCCGGTCTCATCCTCAGTGAAGACCTTGGGTGTCTACCTTGATGCCACCCTCGTCAAGTGAATGCCATTGCCTCATTAGCTGCCTACACTACAAAACTGATCAATGCTTCGAGACCTTTCTTATTCCTGGACAGCTGCCTTACAATCACCTGAGCAGTCATCGGTTCTAGGCTTGACTACTGTAATACCCTCTTTGCAGGCACTTCTTTGCACAACATCCAGAAGATGCAGGTGATCCAGAATAACACCGTCCAAGCAGCACTCAATATACCAAAACTAGAACACATCTTCTCCGAAAGAAGAAAAGTACACTGGCTCCCAATTCGAGAACAAATCATCTTCAAAACCTTGACAATCACACACAGATGGCTCTCCAACATTGCTCCCCCACCTCTCATAGAAAATTATGAAAGCCCATTCCTCCAGGCCCACTAGATCGGCTTATGCACACTGTCACTTCCCCACTATTGCAGCCAAACAATGGAGCTCTCTCCTGCCCCAACTTCCCTTTCCTTGGCAGCCATTTTAAGACAGTAAGGCGTCACAAATGACTGAAAATACTTTTTTTACACCCCGGGTTACTGCTTTGGTAGCCCGGAGTGCTAAGGGCCTTAAGACCCCGTTCCAAGGGCTGGAACGGGTGGGGGGTAATGGCCCGGAGCCCTCCGTAATGGCCCTCGCTTAGCTCGGGCCGTTAACTTGGGCTGCAGGGCATTACACCCCGTTCCAGCACTTGGAACGGGGGCTTAACGACACACTAGCACACAGAAGTCATTATTGACTGCCTATAAACAGATCAGAACATTCAGAATGCATTCAACAGGTTCTCTTAGTGACCTCATTCAAACATTCTGACTTCAGCAACAGCCTAACTGCTGATATTGCTTAAACTATTTTATTTAGTTTACTACAAAGCGATAATAGCCATTCAGACCAAGGGAGGGCTCATTTTCACTTGGGACAATGCCCTTCCAACTTAGTGTAGGATAATGCGCACCCCAGGATTATTTCTGAGACAAAGCAAAGGGACAAATGTTCAGAAAGTATGTTATCCCAAGTGATAAAGATTCCTCGCTCTGTCGATAATGCTTAATTACATGGCTCTGCAGAGGCATTGAAGCTGCATTTGCCATACGATGACAGCACCTGCAACTGTGAGGCTGTACCCAACATATTATGAATAAGCCATGCATACGAGGCCTTCCGGCCAATGAATTTCTTTACTGCAGCATTTGTGATCAGGCTGGGCCTTACACATTATGGCTATACCTGACATGTGAGGGCATACACCGATGAAGATGGCAGTATACAAATATGGGAGTCTAGAGTTGGCATACTATGACAGCACTTGGAAATATGGGGCTGTATTTAGCATGATTATACTTATTGGGTGATGCTACAGCTGGCGTAAAATGGGAACAACTGGCCATATGCAGCTGTAATGACCTGGAACAGTAGTGCCCCTGGCCTATGCTGTTTCTCCCGAGTGAAACCCCATCATATCATGACCCCATCCTTGGTATATAAGCCATAGACAGGCTTGCTGTTCTTAAGCACTTTGCGCACAAGCCTAGGGTTTTGGTAAACATGACATGAATACATGTGGAAGTGGAAAACAAAAATATTAGAGATTGTTTTGCTTGCTTTTCAGGGAGCTGTTGCAAAAATTGGCAAACTCTGATTTATGTCATGCAACCCCTGCCAAATGTTGTTGGGGACCCATGGAAGTAAGTAGAAGAGCTTCGCCGCCTGTGTTTTCTTGGGCAGTGAGTACATTCCAGACATACCTCCTGGCGCAGCCAACACCTCTTCTCCAGCTATCTCTCTTTTCAGCGCTGTGCTCCAAAGAACACAGTTGAGTGCCACGATAAATTCGGTCCAATTGGCACCTTATCTATCCCTCACCCTCATCCCAACTATCTTCCCAACTTTGATCCTCCCACCACTACTGAATGTTTTATCATACTGCCCCTTTGCCTCTCTGACAGGGAAAAGCGAGTGCTTAGATGTCATGAACTACGACAGTAGGATCTATACAAATGCAAGATTAAGTATGTAGGTATCACCCTATTTCTTATTTTATTATGTTTCAGCTTTTTTAAGTTGTGTTTTTACATTTGTGACTTCCTGTGATGCCATTGTGGTCATCAGTAATGTGACATCATGCTTTAGGAAACAGTCATGTAACAATCACTTCACGTGATGTCATCAGTTTCATGATGTCACTTCCAATTGCCATGCATTTTGGTGAAATGACAGCCGCAAGGGCTTTAAATGGGGTCCGGTATGTGGGGTATTTTATTAATAGATTCATTATTTTTTTCCCCAATTTATTTTCAAATAGCAAATTTTAGAAAACTGGCCAGCAACTCAACCACACCCAGAAATTCTGCACATCTTTCCAAAAGAGTCCCCAATCCAATCATGGATATGTTTGCTAACCTGTACTGCAATGCCTGAACCATTCCACCTGTCTAGAGTAGTGTTAAATGGCAGTGTGACATATCTAATGAAGATTTAAGAAAGTACATTGTACCATTACACATTCATCAAAACTTGACATATTTAAAAAGCCACGTTAATGGGGTGGTGGGACATCCTACACCCCCAGGATTGTTTTCATAAATAAAAGTAAAATAATCTTTTTTGAAGCAGATTGATCTTGCAGCACTGATCAAAAAGGAGCAGGATTTAAACATACATGTATGGGGCGGTAGGACATGGCAACTCAGTGGATTTCCCCCAGAGAGGAGCACGATTGGATGTAACACAGCTGCTCAGCTTTCACTTTCTCTGCACACCCCTCCCTCATTTCCGAATGCTCGGAGCGCCGTTGTTTTCAATGCAGAGGAGGTGGTTAATACCAGAGATTATTGACTGTGCTATAAATCGCAAACATCATAAACATGTAATTGATTTAGCAGTGCGCTGCTAGCATCCTAAAACTTTGCAATCTTTACATAAAGTTGCAAACATCACAACATGATATAATGAAGCATAACACGCCATAATGAAGCCCAACATTGCATTTGGGATGACTGACGGTGGGAGTGAAGGTCTATGTGCATACGTTACGTTATACAATATTTATACTGTACCCATTTCCAACGGTCTTGTCCGAAAGGTGGCATATTGTGACCCTGCCAGGGTATCGTCAGACCTTAGTGTGTCTGGAAATGAAGGAGAGGATTGGGATCCTCTCCTTCATTTCCAGCACACTGACTGAGGCTTGAAGAAGCCAAATGCTTTCAATATCCTATGGTGTTTCTTTGAAAAAATGTACCTTAAATAACAGTAGTTCCACCCACTTTAATACATTTCTCGTCCATAAGCCTTAGCATTGAATAATTCAACACTTGGAACAATTAATTTTCAAATTTTAAAGATCTAGTCATTCTGACGCTCTTCTGATAAGTTGTAGTGTAAGAAGGAATGATTATGCAAAAGTGTCTCTGTCCCAACGTTTTTTTCAACCTATGTGATCTGTAAAGGAATAGGACCGCATCATTGTCGTAATGTTGTTGTGGCCTTAAAAAATGGATGTAGGATAAAGTGTAATGTGAGGGAAGGTCATTATATTTTAACCCCTTATGAGCATAGTCTCTCCACAACAATGTCTATTGAGCAATGCCACTTACGCGTGGTGCCCAAGATGGTCGATAGTAATACTGTGATGTAAGACGTGATGATGTCACTGAGAATGGCCATTAAAGGCAAACGTTTAACCACATGAGCTTGTTTTCTTATCACAATTCATTAACTCTAGTTATCAAGAGTGCCTTATACATATTTTGACTTTTTTTTTACTTACTAGACGATTAGACAATGCTCCTGATGAAGGGATTGTTGCATACCGAAACCCGTTGAGCAGCCATTTCTTGGATTCTCACTACTATGAATACATTCATCACTATAAATCTATTTTTATCAGAAGAGCAGAAGAGTGTCAGATTGAATAAGTCTTTAAAGTGTGATTAATTGTTCAAAGTGTTGAATTATTGAATACTAAAGCATGTTGGTGAGAAATGTATTGAAGTTGGTGGAACTGTTTTTATTTAAGTTATATGTTTTCAAAGAAACACCATAGGATATTGAAAACCTTTGGCTTCTTCAAGCCTCAGCTAGTGTGCAGGGGACGGGAGTATCCTTCACCAGAGGATGGCCTTTCTCTTATACTCTTCACAATCTATGTGCCAGGATTGATTATTTCTCCCCAGCACCTGACATTTCCTTAATTCATTACAACTAATCTAAACGCCATTTATAATTTGGGGTGCTTTGGAGGGTTGACGTTTTTTAGGAAAAATAAATTAGACAATAGAATAACCAAAATCAGAGAAGAAAAGCAATTGGAATGGGTGAGAGGGTATGTGCAGTCTCTCTTTCTCTCTCCCCCTGTCTTTCAAGTAGATACATAGTACACATTGTTCAGCAAGGATCAAAGACTGGCAGGTGAAGGGATGGACGGCTGCGTTGGGACACGTTCATTTCCCTAGGTGCCGTGCTAAGGGTGTTGGGTGTATGGACATTTAGGATGAGAGAAAAGGATATCATGGATATGAAATATGCAAGCACTACTTAGGGCCTCATTACGAGGCTGACGCTCCCGTAATGAAGGGTGCCGGTACGGGACCGGCACCGTTCATTATGGGACGCCCTATTATGAGGTTCCCTTTGCGGGTCCTGCAAGGGGACCAGGGGCCGTTATTAGCTCCCTCCCCATTCCCATTGAGCCCTATGGGGGCTCAAATGGGAATGGGGATGGGTTTTTTCAATGAGGAATTACCGGGTCCTCCAAGGTTGGATGCCTCACAACACCTCACACCGGTGCAGTGTCTGCTGGGGCCTCCTTGGTAATGGCATTGGCCAGGCCTTAAACAGCCAATCAGAGCTGGGGACTATCCCCTCATATTTCTCAGGGGGTTGGCTATCTCTGTTTTGACTTATTCAATATCGGATTTAGACAGTGGGTTTCTGGGACTCTCCTGTGTGTCTCTGCTTCTGGCATGCAATGTACTTCAGCAGCTGCAGGGTTTAGTCTTAGCTAACTTGCAGTTATTTGAATTTGAGAGATTTACTATTAATTTTGTTGAGCTATAGCTTGAATTTCATATTCATATTGTTAAATCATTTGTATTTTTGCAGGACACATCGCCTCATTAAAACACACTTTGTCATGTTGTCAGTGTTCACTCTACCCTGTACATATTCCAGTTCACATTGGGCCTCATTACGAGTCAGGCGTTAAGGGGTTAACGGCGCCGTAAACGGCGCCGAACCTTACCGCCTGATTCCGAGGTCCCTTTGCGCCATGGTGAGTTTAACGCCTGCTTTTTGCAGGCGTTAAAATCCATGGCGCTAAGGGACCATGGTGCTAATTACGCCACCGTAATTTACGGTGGCGTAATTAGCGCCTTCCCCACTCCCATTATGCCCTATGGGGTAAAAATGGGAATGGGGAAGGGTAAATGGGAAATGGGGATTTACCGCCCCACTCACCTTGGAATGGGGCGGTAAATCCGCCATCCACCATGGTGTAAACGTAGTTTACACCATGGTGGTAAGGGTACGACCCAGGCGGTAACTTACCGCCTGGGTCGTAATGAGGGCCATTGTCTCAGACAAACACACACTCCGCGAGTTCAAGACCTTCAGGAACTGTGAATGAGGGTGGCCTATGGCAGCACCTCTGCCCACAGAATTCACAGGGCATGGCCTGTATTCAAGCCCAATGGGCACTGAGCATAGGGAACACCCTGCAACTATGCCCCGTGGCCCTTGAGATTAGGTTATGGCCTCTTGCCAAGCCCTGGGTGCACTACCCCTGTCCAGAGAACCCACATGTGTGCTACATAAATGGGACTAGGGCTGAGATTGGCATTGCACACTAATTTGTTTATGCTACCCGTGTACCCCTTTTCTGCAGATGGCCTGGTTATTTTTCAACAGAATCATGGCAGATGGACCTTTCATTTCACCCCATTCTGGGTGGATTTTCCATATTTCATGATTTTGTTTTGGGAACTGCTAATGGTAAGCTGTATGCACCACCGGAAGTACCCATTCTGCTTGTTTTGGAAAGCGGGCCTTTGCAAGGAGAATGGCTGCAAGCCCCAGCACCAGGAGGTTCAGTGGTTCAGCGCCGGCTGGTGTGTTACTTGGATGATTTCTTGTTCCTGGGGCTGGCTGGGTCAGGAGAATCTGCTTGCTCTCTGAATGCCTTCCAGCAGGTGGCCAGCAGTTTTTGGTTTCCGTTGGCACTGGAAAAAGCAGAAGGGCCCATCACATTCTTGGGGATTGAGATTGATTCTCGGGAAGGCTGGTGCGCGGTTTACTGGGCGCCAAGATGCGGGCCTTTCAGGCTTCAGTGAGGCAGTGCCTGCCGGGACGGAAGGTGACGCTGGGGCAGCTTCAGATTTTGATGGATCAATTGAATTTTGCTCTTCAGATCATACTAATGGGGAGATCGTTCTCAAGATCATTTGCTGGTGCAATGAGGGCTTGAGGGAGAAACAGCACTGAACTAGGTTATCAAATGAGGTGATGGAAGATTTGCGGGAAAGAGCATCCTTTCAGGCCATCTTCAACAAGTCACGGGTGTCACCAGCAGTGGAGATACTTAACAGTTCAATCAGGCTATTTATGGATGCCACCAGGAGTGCACGTTTTGGGGCAGTTTGAGGGGGGGGGGGGGGGTGGTGCATGGCGCACTGGCCAGCTAAATGGTTGCAGTGGCGGCTGGTGCAAAACTGGACTTCTCTTGAACTGTTTCCCATTGTGGTCCCATTGTTGAGGATAACAATGGCCCTCATTACGACCCAGGCGTTGGACCATGGTGCTAATAGCACCATGGTCCATCCCGGTAACTTACTGACTCCGCCATGGCGGAATGGGGAATTACCGCCCCATTCCGAGGTTGGCGGGGCGGTAATTCCCCATGCCGCCATGGCCCTTCCCCATTCCCATTTTTGCCCCATAGGGTTCAATGGGAATGGGGAAGGCGCTAAGTACGGTGCTGCAAATTGCAGCACCGTACTTAGCACCAAGGTCCCTTTGCGGGTTGTTTTTTTAACGCCTGCTAAAAGCAGGCGTTAAAGTGCCACCCGCAAAGGGACCTCGTAATCAGGCGTTAAGGGTTTAACGGCGCTGCCACCTTTTACGGCGCCGTTAACCCCTTAACGCCTGGGTTGTAATGAGGGCCAATGTGGTCTTTTGGTCTGATAGCAGGTCAGTGGTGGAGGCCATCAATAACCAACAATCTTCTTTCCCTCTGGACCTCTGCTGGCTTGAAATCAAGTGCTGTCTTGTTTACTGTCAAATGTAAAATTCCAGGTGAAGCATGTACTAGCAGTGCAAAATGTTTTGTTTGTATTTATTTCTTAGTGGGATCTAGTTAAATAAACTTTCCACACATTAAAATTCATGTATACAAATAAAATGTAATACAATTTTCATAGTATGATATTTATGAATATATAAGTTAAAAAGAGTGGGAGAAAGGCATGCTCCCTGCGGGACACTGCATCTCAGCAATTCAATAGGAGATTAATAGCCCCCAGAAGCAACACAGGCAGATCTGAGACCTAGAAATGAGGAAAGCCAGCACAAGGCATTATTGGAGCAATTCATGATAGTCCCTAGTCTCTCCAGCAGCAGTGAGTGATCGACGAGGGCTAGGGCCATGGAGAGATCTAGGAGCATCAAAAGTGCAATCTGTCCTGAGTCAACAATGTCACATAAATTGGCTTTTAAGTCAGCCAATGCTGTCTAGTGCCATGTTAAGCACAAAAACCGGACTGTGGACCCAGAAGATGATTATTTTCAGTCTGTTGGTCTAATTGCATGTATGTGACTTTGTCCAAAAAGAAGGTGACATTAGTAAACTTGATCCTAGATACTGTACCTACCAGCTCACTGAAATGTGGTCTGGTCAATGCCCGCTCTATCCCAGCCCATGCCTTGGATATCCATGACCTCATACTTAAGAATAAGACAGACCTCCTCATTATTACTGAAACCTGGCTGAATGAAACATCTGGCCCAGCCCTCGCCCTTGCCATCCCAGATGGATACACTATCCACAGGCAAGACCGACCCCTCACTAGGGGCGGCGGAGTAGCTCTCATTGACAAAGAAAGTCTGGCTATTAGGAGAACAGAAGGTGACCTTGGCCACAGCTGTGACTACCTCCCACTTAAAATCAATCTCTCCCCTAACGTGACTCTGGCTCTTCACATTGTCTATCGCCCCACGGGCCGATCACTGAATTCCATGACTCCCTCATACACTCCCTCTCGGGCAACCTGAAAAAGACTTCCAAAGTCCTACTCACAGGTGACCTCAATCTTGGCCTCAATGATCCCAATGACGCCCATGCAGCCACCTTGGATAAAGCCTTATCTATTCTAGGATTTGTGCAAGCCATCTCCCATCCTCTGCACTCTAATGGACGCTCACTGGATTGGGTTAGCCACTACAACTGCCCAGTACTTATTACTGAGAACTCACCCATCCTGTGGTCCGACCACCATTACATCCGATTTGACCTCGATACCTCCAAAGAGCCCCCCATGCCCGCTATCCCCCTCCCTCCAGGTCTCTCCAGAAGTTCTCGCCAACTCACTGTGGAAAACACCATTCCATTTCTCAAAGTGCCCGCACTCCAGGCCCTCTTTCGCAGGACCCGTAAACTCTTGCTAGAACCTTCAAGTTAGCAATTACCCAAGAAGTTGACTCTATTGCTCCCCTCACTCTCAGGAAAGCCAAGTAAACCAAGCACACCAATGCCTGGTTTTCCCATGAACTGCTCCAAATGCGTGCAAAAAAGCGAGCCGCCCTCGCAGCTTGGAAAGCCAAACCTAATGACACAACCAAATTAGCCTTCAAGACCATCTCCAAAGACTATAAATCGGGCATAATCCATGCCAAAGCAAACTCCTTCAGCACTAGGATAGCCAACGCCAAATCTGGCACCAAGGAAATCTTCGCCATTTTTAGGGAGCTGGAAATCCCCGTCCACCCCGGTGCAATGACATCCAATCTGCCATTCTTAACAAACTAAATACCCTGCAAACAAAAATCCTAGCTCACCAAAAGGCTCTAACTCTCCAAATTGCCACTCAGAACAGCAACCAGAACAAGGAGACCAAAATCAACTCCTCCCCGGTATTCAACTTCAAGGACATGAGTGAATCCGAAGTCATCTCTCGCCTAAAAACCATCACCGTCTAATGCAAGGGCGACGCTTGCCCTGCTCAGGCCCATCACCACTGTCCCCTTCCTGCTCAAAATTCTGGACAAAGCAGCCTACCTGGAAGTCCAAAAATTCCTCGAGGACCACTGCCTTCTGGGCCTTCGGCAGTCTGGCTTCAGGCCACTACATGGGACCGAAATGGCCCTCCTCGACCTAAAAAATCAAATGGATGACATTCGAGACGCCGGCAAACCTGCGCTCCTTCTGCTCCTTGACCTATCGGCTGCGTTTGACCTCGTGGACCACAATACTCTCTGTCATCACCTTTCCATTGCAGCTAACTTCTCCCCTAATGCATGTGCGTGGATCACCTCGTTTCTACAGGAAAGGGCCATGAAAGTCTTCTCCGACTCAGTGTGTGCCTCTCCTAGTCACATCAAATGTGGGGTGCCTCAGGGCTCCTGTATCGCGCCCACCCTTTACAACCTATTAACTAGACCCCTTTCCAACATTCTTGACACCTTGGGCATCTCATATACCAATTACGCTGATGACACCCAGGTGCTCATCCCTCTCACAGGTGACTATGAGGCAGACAGGATCACCCTTAATTCCATCTACTGTACCATCCAAGCCTGGATGGCAGAAAACTGGCTGTGCCTCAACAGTGACAAAACTGAGCTTTTACTCATTGGGTCAGCAACCATCCTGGGTAACCTCGACAAGAACTATTGCTCCTTCCCAATTGATAATATACCCATCGCTGTGTTCCATACAGTTAAAACCCTGGGAGTCTACCTACACTCTAATCTCACCATGAATAGGCAGGTCAACGCCATTGCTTCCTCTTCGGCATACTATTCAAAACTGCTCAATGCAGTAAGACCCTTCTTAACCGCACAGAACTGCCTTACCATCGCTGGGGCTACTATCGGCTCAAGACTGGATTACTGCAATGCTCTCCTCGGAGGGACATCCAGCGAAAACATTGCCAAACTCCAACTTGTCCAGAACAACGCCCTTAGGGCTGCCACAGGATTTCCTAAAAAGAATCACATATCGGACCTGAGGAGACAGGTTCATTAGCTTCCCGTTAAACAGAGAATCATCTTCAAAATCCTCTCCATCACTCATAAATGCCTCCACGATCTGGCACCACCTTCCTTTGCCAGCGCATAGCCATGCCCACATCCAGCAGGCCATCAAGGCTAGCCTACACCAACATGATCACCAAGCCCAAAACATGCAGAGTGCGTGCAGGGGGCTCCAGCTTCCCAGCTATAGCTGCCACCCACTGGAACGCCCTACCTACGCACATTAGGGTAATTGACTCCCACATAGCGTTCCGCAAAGCCATCAAAACCAGGCTATTTGTCTGAAATGTTAAGTCCTAGCTCTTACTCTGTACTCTACTATAACCAACCATGTTGCCCAACTGTACTTTGTAATCTAGCACATATGATGTAACTAAGTAACCGCATGTTATTAATTGTATTCCTGCTTACGTACACTTTCATGTAAAAAGCGCCTCAATGCCTTTGGGCTGTAGTGCGCTCTACAAATGTAATATATAAATAAATAGATAAATAATGGGGTGATAATTATCCACAGAGGCAGGATCAATAGTGTTTTTTTTTCAAAAAAGGGGGGATCCAAACATGTTTGAGAGAAGCTATAACAATGGAATTAATAAAAAGAAGAATTAACCAGTCTGGTAGCAAGAGGAGCAAGGCAGCTAAAACACTTGCTTGATCTTCGCAGGGGGACAGATGTCAACAAGGCAGGGAGATGGCTGAGGTGATGAACAATATCGGACGGCTCAGCTTCAGGTATCTCTTTAAAGCTGAAAGTAGGAATGGAAGTGTCCAAAAAGCGAGGAGCATAGACCTCATTAATAGTAATGCTATGAGAGTTAGATAATTTGGCTTTTATTGCGATGAAGATTAAGTTTGGGTTTAAAGCCCAATTTAATGTCTAAACACCATTGGTTACTTTTAGTGATGGCAGAGTAGGATTTGGCCTTGCCCTCAAACTCTTTAAGAATAGCTAAAAGATATTTTAGAAATCCCTTGGCATTCATCATCATAGGAGTCATGTTTGGCAGCCAAAATGGCAGTTTTACAGTCAGAGGCGGCTTTACGATAAGAGGCAAGATTGTCATCAGAAGAATTCTTCCGCCAAGCCTGCTGCTTTTTCCTTTTTAGTGTTCTTGAGCCAAGGATTTTATCACAGAAGTAGGATTGGCCCAGCGTTTCGGTCTTGACAATTTTAATAGAGGAGGGGGCAAGAATATCTGTAACACAAGAGACAATGGCCCTCATTAGGACCTTGGCGGAGGACCATGGCGCTATTAGCACCATGGTCCATGGCGCTAAGCTGCCAACTCCGCCATGGGGGTTGGCGGACTTACCGCCCCATTCCGAGGTTGGCGGGGCGGTAAGTCCCCAATCCCCATTTACCCTTCCCCATTCCCATTTCTGGCCCCATAGGGCATAATGGGAGTGGGGAAGCCGTTAATTACGCCACCGTAAATTACGGTGGCGTAATTAACAACAAGGTCCCTTAGCGCCATGGATTTTAACGCCTGCTAAAAGCAGGCGTTAAAATCACCATGGCGCTAAGGGAACTCGTACTCAGGCGGTAAGGGGCGCCATGGTTTACGCCGGCGTAAACCCCTTACCGCCTGGGTCCTAATGAGGGCCAATATCTTTATATTGATCTACTAAAGTAGTAGTACAGCATGAAGGTAGCACATTTTCCAAAATGGGTTGGGCAAGTTCATTGAAGACAGTGGGGTAATCTTGCGAATATTCCTGACAGTGTGTTCAACATGAGGGTTAGAGTTCAGCCTAGCGGCCCTAGTCGGAAGATCCAGTAGGACGGAAATAAGGCAATGATCAGATCAAGTGCAAGTCATAACTTCCAGGTTGGTCAAGGATAGGCGATGGGACAATACCCAGTCCAAGGTATGTCCATCTTTATAAGTTTATTTGTTGCTGTAGGCCAAAGGCCTCCAGTGAGAGTATTACATTGGTAGCTTCAGAATCTAGCGCGTTATATGCCCAGCAATTAAATTCACCATTGATGACTACGAAGGAGGAGCCGAGTTTTAGATAAAAAGGGGCACAAGAACAAATAAAATGTACTGTGTGTGATGTGTAACAGTGAACTGTTGTGTTCTTTTTCCCCTCGTGCATCAAGAATTCCACATAATCAATTTCTTTGGTAGAGATTGATCTTAATAAAGGGTGTTCAGCAAGGAGAGAGAGAATGTCAGATTGATTCACGTATTTGGAACCAGAGAGATCAAACATTGCAGTCACTTCAAAAGTTTTTTGTGCAATCGATTTGTGGCCAGGGTTTATGCCCCTGTCTTGATTTCCGCTGCCCCTATTGCTGTTTGCGCACTACTCTTGCACTGTTTTTGTTTGCATGGTGGTGTTCGGGCCTTTTCTAACCAAAAGACTTTGTCGACAAGATCGAGATTTGTAACAGTAGTCAGCTGGTGTCAAGTTGGGTGATACAATTCGCACAAGGCCCTCAGAAGAGGTAATATTCCCTGCTTTGCGATTGTCACTCAATGCTACCACAGGATTTGTTTGACTTTTGACTAGCCAATTGTCCAAAATGGAAGTCTTTTGTTTTTTCCTGTGTTTCCTTGCACGTTTAGGTTGTTTTTTACAAGAAAGGGCTGCAATTAATTCAAAATGACTTTCAACTACTTCATAGTTGTCTTTGGAAAGCTCTGTTACTTCTATAGAGACATTGGGCCTCATTACGAGTGTGCCGGTCCAGTAACAACGGTGCCGCTAGTTTACCAGACTGGCACACTCCAAGTCTGCGAACGGCTGACGACGGGACAGAACCCACTCGCAGACTTTCACGGTAGCACCAGCACCGTTATTAACGATGCCAGTGCTACCGTCATCCACATTCCCATTGAGTCCTATGGGACTCAATGGGAATGGGGATTCATATTTTTCCGGTGCCTGTTTTCCAGGAACACCGGGGTCGTAATCACCCAGTGTTTACTTTTTCCATTTTAGAGTATTTGTTGGCCTTTCTTAATTCTTTTCAGCTGTGAGTCTGTAGCTTTTTTTGGCCCTATCATGGAGCTGCTCTTCAATCATACTTGCCGTCTCTGTTCTGGGTGACGCCTGTGTGATACCTTGACCCAACTCCCCATATGAGCTTCTTCTAAGGTCTCAATGAGTAGAATACTCGTAGAGTTGTCCTTTACTGCATTTGTATTCTTGGAGGCAGCGTTCTCCGGTGCTAGGTCCAGGTCTATATACGTTTTATACATTCATGTTATTTTGCATTCACAGGCTCCCACGCTGGCTGATGTTATCAGCAATTGCTTTTAAGAATTTACACTGAGTCTCTTGGTATTCACATATGAAGTGACACCATTTAATCATCCTGTTGAGTGCAAGGGTAAGCGCTGTTTCTTGAAAATTAGAAAATGAATCTTAGGTTATCATCCATAATCCCGTTCGGGTCTTCAGCCAGATCTAACTCTTTTTAAAACATTTCTATGTTTGTTAAGGATGGCTTGAAGAGTACACAATTCAATCCATCTTTTATAAAGCTTTGCCGACGGACAAAGACTGAGGCACTTTTATGCCCCAGTCCGGGTCAGACTGGGGCATAAAATTATCTCAGGCATCAATGAAAAAGTGATCCACAGTTGCAAATGGACTTGCAACCAGCAGGCCATTTTATTATCTCATTTATTCTATTATGTACTGCACTTTCCCCTCTCCCCTCCCCCACGCACTTTCCCTCTCCCTCCTTCCCTGCACTTGCACGATTTGAATGACACCTGGACTAGTAGGATCATTGTCTATCCTCCCTTTGTTCCCCCTCCCTTGCCTCGTCGTGCCTTGAAACACTTGTGTATAGGCGCGTTATAAATGCGATATCATATCATATCATATCATAACTCATGTATCATTGCTGATTACCTCCACTCTTTCAGGCTGAGCTGTGCTGATCGCTTTTCCTTCTCGTTGAAGGCTGTAGCACAAGCACAGTAGGGAGTTTCATCAGAAAACTCGAAGTTCTAGATGCAGCAGCAGTAAAAAAGGATGTCATTATCCCATTCTCCTTCCGTAACAAAGGGTCCGTTTAATTAAAAGATGCCCTTGGGCTGCTAGTGCGCTTTACAAATCTAAAAAATAAAATAAATACAGCTCCTGCCATCCTTATTTTATAAGCTTCTTGCTGCATAGATGATATGTTATGTTTAAAGGTTCTTATACCACGCGCTGTTGCCACCTGCATGGATTCTTGACACGCTGGCGGATTCAGGGACTGTTCGACTAGTGGCACTTACTGTGAATGGAGCACCGATCTGCTGTTACAGCGATGCTCCTAGTGATTCACGTCTGTCCAGGCTCTCGATGTATGCTCATGGGGGAGGGCTGCAGGGGAGCAGTTAACTGCAGTCCAGCAGCACTCTGCGGCGCTCTGCGCCCAGAGGCAGGTTTAAAAGGGTGATGTTTGCGTCACCGTGAATGCACTCCCTCCAGCAACAACGAGCAGCACCTTTCCAGCAAGCTGCTGATGCTTTGTCTCATTCTAAGGTGAAGGAATTGAGAAGATAGCAGCCAGCTGCTGAAGATTGGATGACCAAGTTTCCAGTTTCCAGAGACTCTGTGGAGACTTCCTTGCCTGATCCTGCAGTTGCTTGCAAGGAAGACAACACAAACGGCCTATGAGTAGGCCTTCAGGGTTTTTCGTGAATTTTGCATGATCAATGGGCAGTTATTGGCCCCTTTTTGTCTCAAGAGATGCTGCTTTTGTATTTGGGGCACCGGTTTCTGTTGCACTTGCAAAGAGGCAAGTGTCTGCAATTTGGTATTTCACAGGTTTGCTTGATGAAGATGCTGCAGACTTTGCAGTGCATAAGGCATTGGCAGGCCGGGATAGATTACAGAGCATTAGGCAAGATCCAATGAGACTGATGGATCACGAGAAGTTGAGGAGAATTGTAAATGGCAAGATTTGTACTTTGCCTTGGGTCCAGCCGGGCCGTGTTGGTCAGTGTAGGGTTTTGTTTGCAGTTGCATCTAGATAGGATTTTGAATGTTAGCACGCCCGCACTTAGGTGAAACTTGAATGCTAGCATGTGCCACACTTAGAATTGTAAACATTAGCCTGCGTCGCATCTAGATAAGATTGTGAATGTTAGCATGCCCACACCTAGATAGAATTGTGAACATTAGCCTGCATCGCATCTAGATAAGATTGTGAATGTTAGCATGCCCACACCTAGATAGAATTGTGAACATTAGCTTGCATCGCATCTAGATAAGATTGTGAATGTTAGCATGCCCACACCTAGATAGAATTGTGAACATTAGCCTGCATCGCATCTAGATAAGATTGTGAATGTTAGCATGCCCACACCTAGATAGAATTGTGAACATTAGCTTGCATCGCATCTAGATAAGATTGTGAATGTTAGCATGCCCACACCTAGATAGAATTGTGAACATTAGCCTGCATCGCATCTAGATAAGATTGTGAATGTTAGCATGCCCACACCTAGATAGAATTGTGAACATTAGCCTGCATCGCATCTAGATAAGATTGTGAATGTTAACATGCCCACACCTAGATAGAATTGTGAACATTAGCCTGCATCGCATCTAGATAAGATTGTGAATGTTAGCATGCCCACACCTAGATAGAATTGTGAACATTAGCCTGCATCGCATCTAGATAAGATTGTGAATGTTAGCATGCTAAAGGTCAGGTAACCCACTAACCAATATAAGCTCAAACTCTCTGCATACTTATCACACTCAAAAAACTCACACAACCATCTCTCGCACAACGAGCCGCATGCACTTCACAACATTGCAACAACACATAAACCGGACCAACAGCACACGCGGACTGACACCGATCCAATATCCGCACCAAAGCTCAGCACCCAGTGTAAACCGAGTTGAAGCTGCCACCAGAACACCACTTCTCTCACTATCCTACTCCCTCTTCACCTTACTAACCCATCCCACCTTATCGTTTACAGATCCGCCAGAGCACCTGGGGACCAATTCCGTTGGTGACGGTGCATGGTACAAATACCTTTAACATTTAACATTTCTTTCAGGATTGGCACAGCCAAGATGGCGGCTGGCTTGGGGTTGAGCAGATAAAGATTGAGCTGGAAGAAATAGGCATGGTTCAGGCACTATGTAAGGCTTTATTTACTGAATATGCCAGGTGGTCTGCTTGTTGCTAATGCACGGGAGAGGGGACAGGGCTATCAAATAGGACATTGCGATGGTTGATTGACATGCCTGTTTTCTTCCACTCTGAGCATGACAGTATTGAGTGATTGTAATTGGTTATTCACAATGCAGACCCAGGAATCGAACCTGTGTTGCTCTGCGTCATCTTGCTTCCAAGACGAGCACATTGCCCCTGAGCTATCCTCCCGAGACAATTTGAATCGTGGCCCATTCAAGAGAGTCTTCTGACTCGTGCAGGGGGAAGGCCTGGGAAAAGTCTGTTTCAGAGAGGACATTTCTGTGTTTTGGATTGGTATCTGTGGCCAAAGAGGCCATTAGCTGAAGGGGGCAATGGGCGAAGAAAGGGGCAAGTGACACTTTGTGATCCTCCACATTGGAGGGAGTGATTTGGCTCAGATAGGGCAAAAGGACCTCATCGGTCACAAATGTTGTCCCGGGGTGATCATCACATGGTCCTAGATCCTCCCAGGGAAGGTATGGAGCAAAGTTGTGCTGGTCTGTCACTGAACATTTCAGCCCACAAGTTGAACAATGAACGAGGCAGGTTGGCACCCAGTCACAGGCACTTTCGGGAGGTGCATCGCGGCATGTGAATGTGGCAATACATGTTTCACAGTGATGGGGAGCAACTGTCTGAGGGTGGGACAGGGCTAATTTTGCAAGGACTGCTGTCCTTTGTCCGCATGGCATGGATTGGAGGAGTACCTGAGACCCGTAGGTCCATCACACTTGGAAGTATTTTTGTCAATAGGTGTGCCGTGGTGTCATGGGTCTGCTGGTAAAGTGGTTAAAGCAGCACTGAAAGGCTCTGGGCCAGTAAACGCCATGGGGTCCAGGGGTGCCGGATCAGGAGGCAGTCAGTAAAGCTGGCCCAAGGATTCCGGCCTCCTGGTATCTCTTCTAGGAGCGTGGCAGGGGAGTGGGTGCCACCCTTCTGCCACACAATTGGCTCATATGTGTTTTATTATTGGCAGATTGTTAGTGTAGAATGCTTCATTTCTTGCTGCATTTTGGATTATTAAATGAAGCCTAATGTTTTCGAAACCTTTGGTGTTTGTGTGACTTTGTGTGGGTTCTGGCCCCTGCGCGGCCCGCAGCCCTTGGCGGCAAGCCCCGGCACCATGCTGTGTCACCAGCTTGGGGGAGTGGCTAGAGCCGCAGGAAGGAAGTGGGGGAGCTTAGGCTACACCCCTGTTCACCTGCCCTCTCCCTTCCAGCGCTGATGAGTGATATGGGCGCCCACGCAGTGGCGTAGACAGGGTAGGGCCTGAGCAGGCAAGGCCCACCCAAAATCTGTGAATGCCCACTCAGCAGTGCTTTGTGGGCATTTACAGATGTTAATGTCAGTGTGGTGGGCCCAATTACATTAGCTTCACGCCCCACTTGTTAGACAATCATTGCTAGGCTCTGGCGCCCAGCCTGAGGCAGCCACATTGAGGGGGGGGCAGTCCGGGGGGTGAGCGAAGTGTTTTTTTGGGCCCCCCTGGAATAGCTACTAGGGACGTAACAGGGGGAGTGGGTGCCACCTTTCTGCCACACAGTTACGCGCACCGCCACCACTCAGGGTCAGTCTCCAGGCGCTCATAAATTGATACAATGTCTCTTTTATCATGAGTAGGTTGTTTGTGTTGAATGCTTAATTTCTTGTTGCATTTTGGGTTAATAAATGCGGGCTAATGTTTTCCAAACGTTTGGTGTTTGCGTGACTTCTTGCGGGCTCTGGCTCCTGCCCAACCAAACAGACATTCAGGCTAAAAGAAAACTGTTGTAATCATTTTAAACACTTCTAGGAGAGAAAGGGGCCGCCCACGACCCCAACTGTACTGAGCTTTCAGAGGCGCTCTGGTAGTCATGGCATGTGTCTGCCTCTTCCTATTGGGGTTCGAAGAGGTGAGCTCAAATGGGACTGACTATGGCCCAGCAGCACGACTGGCTTCCCAGGGCCACGCTCACCTTAAATGGGACTGACTACTCTCTGTTGGGGGCCAGCCCTGCAGGCATGTAAGTGGCTAGCTCCGCTGGAGTCGCGAAGCACTCTGCCCCAGCTCTACTGGCCTTTTAGAGGCAACAGCTGTTGACAAATTCCAGGTCTGCCCATCCCGCCCCCCCCCCCAACTTAGAGCAAAGCGTTGCACGCATGCTTGCCACTGTACCATTAATACGAGCTCAGCCGCACAGGCCGGCGCTATTCGCCCCCACGGTCTCTACTCCCATCCTTGCCAAGGCCACGCAGCTGTGTGATTGCCTGTGCTGCAGGGGGGACGGTTATCACCAAATGCCGAAAGCCATTCCGTCTGGGATACATGCGAATTCCGTGGCCTTGAAAGGACGCAGGACGACATTTTCAACGCGGATTTTAGTTTGACTTCTTGCTCGTGTTTGAAAAGCCTATCTGGCTGGGACAAGCAAGCACGATGCCGAGCCGCGTTTCTAGAGGCGGGCAAAAGACCGTGGCAGAGATATGTGCGGGGCAGGGGCGCGGGGCTTTAAATACCCCACCTGGGAGAGAGAAGCTAGCCTTTTATTCACAGGGCGCAGAGCTGCGGGACAGAGGCATTGAACAATAGTCTGACCTGCGTTATTCCATCTACTCCCATTAAGCACCAGGGACGACAGTATGCGCTACGCAAGCGCGGCACCCCCGCCCCCCCTCCGACCCTCCCACCCCCCCACCCCCGACATCGCAACAAATCATGGGTCGTGCCACACTCTGGGCCGGCCTAGATTATCACGCTTGCACAATGCGCACGAAAGTGCTGCTGAAGGGGTATGCCGCACACTTTACTAGGAGAAAGATATAAACATGTGTTTTAATGCAATATACAGCACAGTCTCTGAGAAAAATTGCCTAAAATGCCAGAGTGTTTGCAATTGTTTTGTAGCATAACACCAATCCAATACATGCAAGTCACCAACAGTGCACAGGAACATCAATGCTTTGCTATTAAAAATGCCATGCCACAATCAGTGCTGGTCATTGGGCCGGCTCTCACCGGATCCGAGATCTGGCACGAGATGTGAAGCCAGATCTCGGGATCCGGCCAGAGTGAGCTGCCCAAACACCAAACCCATGCTCTCCAGCTGGGCTTCGAGGAGAGAAAAAAAAATGGCATGGCGTAGGGGGGCGTAGCAGCTCATTGCCGCCATTAGCGCTTTTCTGGCTTCGCCTCCCCAACGTATCCACAACAGCAGGACACCGGAACAGACCTTCTTAAGGAAGGCTGTCCTGCACTTTCACGAAGAGTTCTTCATGCATGCACCACAGCCGGGCCGCGAAGGTGGGGGCTGTGCTGCTCGGAGCACAGCCCCCACCCTCGTGGGCCCGGCAGATCTAATCTGCCCTATGCGAGGACAGTGCACACAGAGTAGATTACTCTTTGTGCTCAGTGCTCGCACAGGCCATTGCTTTGAATGCAAAATTCAGCGTTCCTATGCTTTTATTTTAAATGAAACCGCTCCAGAACGGTTTCATTTTAAAATAGTGTAGGATGAAGTTCAAACTTGCACTTTTAGTGCACTGCACTGAACGTTTCCCTAAACAGCAGGCACTAGGGTGGCCAACTCTTTGATAGTCTTTCTCAGGACACTTGCCCACAAGGCAGTGATGACATCAAGTCATTCACATTTGACCAGCCCCTTTTTGAATGTAAATATTTTTAATGGCTCTTAATTCCTGGCTTAATTGAAATGCAAATGGCTTGTCCTTGGGAGGTGATGGTCACGTTTTTAACTGCAAACATGACCATCTGGACCCCAGGAATAAAGCATTGGCATTTGAATTAAGCCAGGTGTCAGAGCTTTACAGCTCGACCTGGGGGCTCAAAAGGAGCCAGGGCTGCAGAGCCGCCCTGAGAAAGAAAGCAGCAGGCGCAGCACCATGCTGGGTACATGGCCACTTCAGTTTGAAGAGTGGCTGTGCTGGAGGCAGGTTGTCCTGACGAAAGTTGGGACAACCTGCGTCGTGCACAGCCACTCTGCAAACTGCAGGACAGAGTCCCTAATTGCGGGACAATCCCGCGAAATCCGGGAACATTGGCCACCCTAGCAGGCACATGTTTTGGGGTTTGTATTGTGCGTGGGAGGGGGTGGGGTTTGTGGGGAGTGGTAATGATATCATATTTTGGGTGCAGCAGCACCATGGAAGTGGTTTAAAGTGGAATTGATATATAGCTTGAAAAAGAAGTAGCATGAAAGAAATTGTGCTGTTTTAAACTATTATTTTGGACATTTCCTTTGATCGGAGGTCACCTGCCAGCTCCGCCCCTCTAAACCCCGCCTCCTCAGACACTGCCCACCCCCAAAACTCCGCCCCCATCCCGGGCCTTGTGGGATCCCCCACTAGATTTTTTCCATTTCCAGCACTGGCAACAATGAAAACATGTCCTATTGGCTGCACAATGTAGACCAGTGTAGACACGTAATAACATTACAGTAAAGCATGCCAGGCCAGATTTAGACATACCTAGACTGGTTGCACCAAAATGCCAGTCGAAGCAATAACACTCATCAAGAAGAGAGCACACATTCAAGCCCGGGTCTCTGCGGCTTCTAACAACGCGGCCGTAACTCTTTCAAATCTGCGAGGAACTGGTCAATCCTCTTGCAGTCTTTACCTCTCCTGTTACCTCCCATGCTCTCCTTATGGCTCTGGCCTCTCACGTCTCTGCTAAAACTCAGGACATCCTGTCCTCTATCTCCTCTTCCTCTCCCTCTTCCTCTCTCGGCCCCCTTTGGCCATATCTACCTCTCCTCCTCCTTTCTCCTCTTTCTCTCTGACAACACCTGACAAGGTTTCTAGAGAAGTCCGATCTATGAAAGTGTCATCCAAACAGGTGCTCCCTGCTCCTCCAGAACCATCAAGGACCATATTGACAGCCTTGCTCCAGCCTTGGCCGATTTCTGTAATCACTCTTTCGCCACTGGAACGTTACCCTCTTCCCTTAAGCACTCCCTTGTGTACCTACTCCTCAAGAAGCCATGTGCTGATCCTCCCTGCCCGGCAAACTATCGGCCAATCTCCAGCACCCCTTTCCTGGGCAAACTCTTGGAAAAGCTGGCCATCTCCCAGCTTACTCTCCACAGTGAATCTGTTGTCTCCATGACCATCAGTCTGGTTTCACAGCTGCGAGAGGCATGGAAAATGCTTTTCTGAACCCCCATGTAGATCTGCTCTCGAACCTTGATTCCAGCATTCCTTCTGTCCTAATCCTCCTTGATCTTTCCTCTACTTTCGACACAGTCAACCACGCCATCCTGATCAATCGACAACATGAGAACCTGGGCATCACGGATCAGGTCCTGGAGTGGCTGATCGCCTTCCTCTTGGACTGCCCCTCCCAGGCCCAACTTGGTCCCTTTCTCTCCATCACCTCTCTCTCTACCTGTGGCGTTCCCCATGGCTCTATCCTCTCACCCTGGTTTTTCAATCTCTACTTGGCCCCTTTGGCCCACCTGATCTCTACCTTCTCCTCTAACTTTCAGTGTTATGCGGATGACACTTAGCTTTCCTTCAGGCTCCTCTCCTATCTTTCTCATTCCTGACTGTCTATCTGCGATTCAGGATTGGTGCGCCTCCAACGACCTCTGGCTTAATGCCAATAAGACAGAGATCCTTCTCATTGGGACACCTGCCCCTGCTTTCCCTCTCTCACTGTGGCCGCCCACCTTGGGCCCTCTTCCTTCGCCTTCCTGTGAGGCAAAAAACCTTGGTGTCATCTTCGACTCCACTCTCTCTTTCTCTCCTCACATCTTGGACGTCGCCAAGAATTCCCACTATAAGCTGCACCTCCTCAAAGGGACTCTTCCCTTTCTCACTTTCCCCCAGAAGCTCACTGCCTCCACAGCCCTGTTTCTCTCTTGGCTGGACTACTGCAACAGCCTCTTTTTCAACCTGCCTTCCTCTACTCTCCGCCCTCTGCAACCAATCCAGAACAGGACTGTGAGACTTATCCTTGGACTCAAGCTCAGAGATCGTATCTCTCTAGCCCTGAAATCTCTCCACTGGCTCCCGGTGGCTGCAAGGATCAAGGTCAAGAGCCTTTTCATTGTCCACAAGGCTTTCTGGGGTCGGGCCCACACTACATCCAACACTCTTCCAAAATACATTCCTTCTCGAGCCCTTCCCCTAGCTACCTCCAACTCCCTAAGGGTTAGACACTTCTGCAGATAGAGAGTGGGGGGTACATCTCTCCTCTGCAGGTGTCTCCCTTTGGAATGGCCTCCCTGCCCCTCTCAAAGTTGAGCAGACCACCTGAAGATCCGGAAGCAGCTCAAAACTTTCCTCCTCTCCTCTGCTTTCTCTCTCTCCCTCCCCTGCTGACCTACCTGTCTGCTGTACCGACTGGTTGCTTGGCTACACTCAGAGTCTCACTGAGTCCAGGTTCTTTCTTGATGAGTTACCCTTGCACTGTCTCCGGGCCTACCACGCACTTAGGGGCTGTAACTGTAACCCTACAGTCCCTTGTTCTCCTTGCACTACCCAGAGCCGCGCTGCTCTGGCTGCACTTACTCAGAGGAATACTGCCCTGTTTCCCCTCCCCTCTTCCTTGCACTTCCCCCTCCCTTTCACCTTGCATTTCTTGTCCTTGCACTTGCACGATCTGAATGACATAGGGCCTAGTAAGATAGTTTGGCTTGTCCTCCCTCTTTCTTCCCTCCCTTGTCTTGTCGTGCCTAGAATCACTTGTGTACAGGCGTGTTATAAATGACTTATATCATATCATATCATTTTATCACAGATGCCCAGAAACATATACAATGCTGCAGTAAGAAACGGCTAGACTGGCAGCACCCAAATGCCAGTCTAGCCAGGTAATTATACTTAGCAGGACGGCTTCATCAGAAATGCGCAGTTAAAACACAGTCATACCAAACTGAGAAATGACCAGACTGGCTGCACCAAAATGCCTCTCTAGCCACTAATACCACATATCATGCCTGCTTAGTCTGGACATAGACAACCATTATGATTTAATGCACAATCCTGCCCCCCACACATCCCCTCTGCATCCCACCCCCTACCCCAACCTCCAAAACCAGCTTCTTGGCCCAGAATTACCTTCACGTCCCTCTTGCTTGTCCCAGAGCTTACTCATGAGACTCCTTGCCTCATAGGTAAATACTGAGATGAGGAGGAGTGGGACTAGGAGTAATGAAGATTACAGGCAGCTAAGTCATGCACTACCTCCATGTACCTCTACCTCATCCCAGTACTTGTGTATGAGGCAGATTGCCTCATACACAAGTACTGTCTCATACACAAGTACCGAGATGAGGAAGAATAGGGCTAGGATTAATGACGATTACCAGTAAATAATCAAGACATTAAACACAAGTAGTGGCATAACACCATTGAGTTGACTGGGCTTCAGCACTCCTCCCCTGACGTTTTGGGCTATGTTGACTCAACCTGGCTGACCTTCAGAGCAGTTGCCAGACAGAACAGGACAGAGATGTTAAACGGCACCTGGGTTTTGCTGTTAACAAGGGGCCAGCAATTACTAGCCTAAAGCATTTCACTGTTAGTACCTGCATTCAAATGCCACAATATTTTGGCTATTTAAATCGTGATGTGGGTTTAGTACTTGCAGGCCAGGGGAGTGATTGGAAGGGTAGAGAGGGAACAGGAGACCGCTCATTCTCACAAAGCAGTCCATAAGTGGGTGCTTTCAGACTTGAAGGAGAGAGTTAACTGCTTCTAACATTGAAGCAGCACTAGAATAGTCTAATTAAAATGTGTAAAGCAGTTAGATGCCCCCACACAAATAAGTTTGCCCCCCTCCACCGCCCGCGAAGTTAGCGCCTATCCCAACATTTGAAGGATTAGCCTCCCGAAATGTAAGTTTTGTTGCGCCCCTGAACACAAGCACACACACCATTCACCATATACACACACGCACACCCAGCCATCCATACATTTAAGTGTGCACCCTTTCACCATACAGGCACACCCAAGCAGCCACCCGTACATTTAAGGGTGCACCCTTTCATCATAGAGGCACATACACCCAGGCACCCACCCATTACATTTAAGTGTGCACCCATTCACCATACACTCACACAGGCAGCCACCCATACATTTCAGTGTGTACCCTTTCACCATACAGGCGCACCCAAGCAGCCACCCGTACATTTAAGTGTGCACCCTTTCACCATAGAGGCACAGACACCCAGGCACCCACGTATACATTTAAGTGGGCACCCTTTCACCATGCAGGCACACACAGGCAGCCACCCATACATTTAAGTGTGCACCCTTTCACCATACATGCCCACACGCACACCCAGCCA
Organism: Ambystoma mexicanum; assembly: GCF_040938575.1. Taxonomy (NCBI): domain Eukaryota; kingdom Metazoa; phylum Chordata; class Amphibia; order Caudata; family Ambystomatidae; genus Ambystoma; species Ambystoma mexicanum. The sequence continues at coordinate 1,040,476,534 of NC_090936.1, forward strand.
CCTATACGTTTGTGTGCACCCTTCCACCATACACTCACACAGACAGCCACCTACACATTTAAGTGTACACCCTTTCAAAATACACTCACACACGCACACATCATGGGGTTGAGCAGAGCCCTATTAATTCAAAAAGAAATTGTTTCTTTTTGAAGTCACTCTGACTTCATAAAGAGATTATTTCTGTTAAGGACCGAACCATAATGGAAATAATGTCTTTTTGAAGGCAGAGTGACTACAAAAATAAACTATTTCGTTTTGAAGTCATAGGGCTCCCCCACCCCATGACATGGAGGTGGGGGAGCCCTCAGACTTCAAAAAGAACGTTTCTTTTTGTAATCACTCTTCCTTCATAAAGAAATTATTTCTGTAACAGAAATTATTTCTTTATGAATACAGAGTGAATTCAAAAAGAAAGATTTAAAAAAATGGGAAAAAATATTTTTTTTCATTTCTTTTTCTCCAAGTGAGTCCCCCTCCCAGCACATGTGCTAGCGGGGGCCCCCCGCGCTGCTGGCCCCCCATTACGCCAGTGTCAGCGTGGGCAGAAAAGAGGAGCGGAAACCAGGAGCTCTTGTGACTTTATTATTTTCTACCGTTACCCCAACTGACCTAACGCCCCTCAACCCCGCCCCTTCCACCCCCACCCTTCCATGTCATCACTTCCCTTATTTTCCCTAACACGTGACTCGGCCGAGGCCAACTACATCACAACCCCCCTTTCTTAACAAAAACGTTATTCTAGCCCATTTCTTCTGAGTCTCTCTGTTCGTATTTGTGCCATTTGAGGTCTTCTGGTCTCGCTCACCTGAGAGTGGCTTGGACTTCTTAGTGGAAGCGCCATCTCGTGTTCTCCACTGGAGCCCTCTCCATCTCCTTCATAGGGAGCATCCCACTCCCTTGGGTCAGAGTCCTCGTCTTGGGTTTGTGTCACGATAACTCCAGGCATTCTCTTGAAGTGCGATGAATTCCGAGCAATCTTCCTCCGTTCACCTTCCGCCGTGACGAGGGATCCGTTCACTTGGGTAATAGTCAACGGCTTACTGTCAAAAGCAGCTGTGTGCTTGTGGGTCTGGGGTTGGTGCACAATCACCACATCCCCTACTTCTAGGTCATTTTCACGGGCTTCCTAGCCCCGTAGGCTTGCGCCTTCATGTTTTCCTTGGCATCACTGTCATGTCTCTGCATCTCAGAGTCCTTTTCATATTCTTCTCCTGGGCCCGCAACATGGGGTATCCGTGTGCGAATGCTCCCCCCAACCAACACCTCTGACAGTGCCTTAATAGTGGTGCTGTAAGTATTTCTGTAGTCTTGTATGAGTTGATATAACATCTTTTCCAGGGGTTCTCCCATCAGGCATGTGATCTGAACGTTTCTTTTGTTGTTGCTCATAAATCTTACTACAGTCCCATTTACCTCTCCTGTTCCCTCCCATGCTCTCTGTATGGCTCTGGCCTCTCACGTCTCTGCTAAAACTCAGGACATCCTGTCCTCTATCTCCTCTTCCTCTCCCTCTTCCTTTCTCGGCCCCCTTTGGCCATATCTACCTCTCCTCCTCCTTTCTCCTCTTTCTCTCTGACAACACCTGACAAGGTTTCTAGAGAAGTCCGATCTATGAAAGTGTCATCCAAACAGGTGCTCCCTGCTCCTCCAGAACCATCAAGGACCATATTGACAGCCTTGCTCCAGCCTTGGCCGATTTCTGTAATCACTCTTTCGCCACTGGAACGTTACCCTCTTCCCTTAAGCACTCCCTTGTGTACCTACTCCTCAAGAAGCCATGTGCTGATCCTCCCTGCCCGGCAAACTATCGCCCAATCTCCAGCACCCCTTTCCTGGGCAAACTCTTGGAAAAGCTGGCCACCTCCCAGCTTACTCTCCACAGTGAATCTGTTGTCTCCATGACCATCAGTCTGGTTTCACAGCTGCGAGAGGCATGGAAAATGCTTTTCTGAACCCCCATGTAGATCTGCTCTCGAACCTTGATTCCAGCATTCCTTCTGTCCTAATCCTCCTTGATCTTTCCTCTACTTTCGACACAGTCAACCACGCCATCCTGATCAATCGACAACATGAGAACCTGGGCATCACGGATCAGGTCCTGGAGTGGCTGATCGCCTTCCTCTTGGACTGCCCCTCCCAGGCCCAACTTGGTCCCTTTCTCTCCATCACCTCTCTCTCTACCTGTGGCGTTCCCCATGGCTCTATCCTCTCACCCTGGTTTTTCAATCTCTACTTGGCCCCTTTGACCCACCTGATCTCTACCTTCTCCTCTAACTTTCAGTGTTATGCGGATGACACTTAGCTTTCCTTCAGGCTCCTCTCCTATCTTTCTCATTCCTGACTTTCTATCTGCGATTCAGGATTGGTGCGCCTCCAACGACCTCTGGCTTAATGCCAATAAGACAGAGATCCTTCTCATTGGGACACCTGCCCCTGCTTTCCCTCTCTCACTGTGGCCGCCCACCTTGGGCCCTCTTCCTTCGCCTTCCTGTGAGGCAAAAAACCTTGGTGTCATCTTCGACTCCACTCTCTCTTTCTCTCCTCACATCTTGGACGTCGCCAAGAATTCCCACTATAAGCTGCACCTCCTCAAAGGGACTCTTCCCTTTCTCACTTTCCCCCATAAGCTCACTGTCTCCAGAGCCCTGTTTCTCTCTTGGCTGGACTACTGCAACAGCCTCTTTTTCAACCTGCCTTCCTCTACTCTCCGCCCTCTGCAACCAATCCAGAACAGGACTGTGAGACTTATACTTGGACTCAAGCTCAGAGATCGTATCTCTCTAGCCCTGAAATCTCTCCACTGGCTCCCGGTGGCTGCAAGGATCAAGGTCAAGAGCCTTTTCATTGTCCGCAAGGCTTTCTGGGGTCGGGCCCACACTACATCCAACACTCTTCCAAAATACATTCCTTCTCAAGCCCTTCCCCTAGCTACCTCCAACTCTCTAAGGGTTAGACACTTCTGCAGATAGAGAGTGGGGGGTACATCTCTCCTCTGCAGGTGTCTCCCTTTGGAATGGCCTCCCTGCCCCTCTCAAAGTTGAGCAGACCACCTGAAGATCCGGAAGCAGCTCAAAACTTTCCTCCTCTCCTCTGCTTTCTCTCTCTCCCTATCCTGCTGACCTAACTGTCTGCTGTACCGACTGGTTGCTTGGCTACACTCAGAGTCTCACTGAGTCCAGGTTCTTTCTTGATGAGTTACCCTTGCACTGTCTCCAGGCCTACCACGCACCTAGGGGCTGTAACTGTAACCCTACAGTCCCTTGTTCTCCTTGCACTACCCAGAGCCGCGCTGCCCTGGCTGCACTTACTCAGAAGAATACTGCCGTTTCCCCTCCCCTCTTCCTTTGCACTTCCCCCTCCCTTTCACCTTGCATTTCTTGTCCTTGCACTTGCACGATCTGAATGACATAGGGCCTAGTAAGATAGTTTGGCTTGTCCTCCCTCTTTCTTCCCTCCCTTGTCTTGTCGTGCCTAGAATCACTTGTGTACAGGCGTGTTATAAATGACTTATATCATATCATATCATTTTATCACAGATGCCCAGAAACATATACAATGCTGCAGTAAGAAACGGCTAGACTGGCAGCACCCAAATGCCAGTCTAGCCAGGTAATTATACTTAGCAGGACTGCTTTATCAGAAATGCGCAGTTAAAACACGGTCATACCAAACTGAGAAATGACCAGACTGGCTGCACCAAAATGCCTCTCTAGCCACTAATACCACATATCATGCCTGCTTAGTCTGGACATAGACAACCATTATGATTTAATGCACAATCCTGCCCCCCACACATCCCCTCTGCATCCCACCCCCTACCCCAACCTCCAAAATCAGCTTCTTGGCCCAGAATTACCTTCACGTCCCTCTTCCTTGTCCCAGAGCTTACTCATGAGACTCCTTGCCTCATAGGTAAGTACTGAGATGAGGAGGAGTGGGACTAGGAGTAATGAAGATTGCAGGCAGCTAAGTCATGCACTACCTCCATGTACCTCTACCTCATCCCAGTACTTGTGTATGAGGCAGATTGCCTCATACACAAGTACTGTTTCATACACAAGTACCAAGATGAGGAAGAATAGGGCTAGGATTAATGACGATTACCAGTAAATAATCAAGGCATTAAACACAAGTAGTGGCATAACACCATTGAGTTGACTGGGCTTCAGCACTCATCCACTGACATTTTGGGCTATGTTGACTCAACCTGGCTGACCTTCAGAGCAGTTGCCGGACAGAACAGGACAGAGATGTTAAACGGCACCTGGGTTTTGCTGTTAACAAGGGGCCAGCAATTACTAGCCTAAAGCATTTCACTGTTAGTACCTGCATTCAAATGCCACAGTATTTTGGCTATTTAAATCGTGATGTGGGTTTAGTACTTGCATGCCAGGGGAGTGATTGGAAGGGTAGAGAGGGAACAGGAGACCGCTCATTCTCACAGAGCAGTCCATAAGTGGGTGCTTTCAGACTTGAAGGAGAGAGTTAACTGCTTGTAACATTGAAGCAGCACTAGAATAGTCTAATTAAAATGTGTAAAGCAGTTAGATGCCCCCACACAAATAAGTTTGCCCCCCTCCACCGCCCGCAAAGTTAGCGCCTATCCCAACATTTGAAGGATTAGCCTCCCGAAATGTAAGTTTTGTTGCGCCCCTGAACACAAGCACACACACCATTCACCATATACACACACGCACACCCAGCCAACCATACATTTAAGTGTGCACCCTTTCACCATATAGGCACACCCAAGCAGCCACCTGTACATTTAAGGGTGCACCCTTTCACCATAGAGGCACATACACCCAGGCACCCACCCATACATTTAAGTGTGCACCCATTCACCATACACTCACACAGGCAGCCACCCATACATTTCAGTGTGCACCCTTTCACCATACAGGCGCACCCAAGCAGCCACCCGTACATTTAAGTGTGCACCCTTTCACTATAGAGGCACAGACACCCAGGCACACACGTATACATTTAAGTGGGCACCCTTTCACCATGCAGGCACACACAGGCAGCCACCCATACATTTAAGTGTGCACCCTTTCACCATACATGCCCACACGCACACCCAGCCACCCATAGGTTTGTGTGCACCCTTCCACCATACACTCACACAGGCAGCCACCTACACATTTAAGTGTACACCCTTTCAAAATACACTCACACACGCACACATCATGGAGTTGAGCAGAGCCCTATTAATTCAAAAAGAAATTGTTTCTTTTTGAAGTCACTCTGACTTCATAAAGAAATTATTTCTGTTAAGGACCGAACCATAATGGAAATAATGTCTTTTTGAAGGCAGAGTGACTACAAAAATAAACTATTTCGTTTTGAAGTCATAGGGCTCCCCCACCCCATTACATGGAGGTGGGGGAGCCCTCAGACTTCAAAAAGAAAGTTTCTTTTTGTAATCACTCTTCCTTCATAAAGAAATTATTTCTGTAACAGAAATTATTTCTTTATGAATACAGAGTGAATTCAAAAAGAAAGATTTAAAAAAAATGGGAAAAAACATTTTTTTTCATTTCCTTTTCTCCAAGTGGGGCCCCCTCCCAGCACATGTGCTAGCGGGGCCCCCCGCGCTGCTGGCCCCCCATTACGCCAGTGCCAGCGTGGGCAGAAAAGAGGAGCGGAAACCAGGAGCTCTTGTGACTTTATTATCTTCTACCGTTACCACAACTGACCTAACGCCCCTCAACCCTGCCCCTTCCGCCCCCACCCTTCCTTGTCATCACTTCCCTTATTTTCCCTAACACGTGACTCGGCCGAGGCCAACTACATCACCACCCCCCTTTCTTAACAAAACGTTATTCTAGCCCATTTCTTCTGAGTCTCTGTGTTCGTATTTGTGCCATTTGAGATCGTCTGGTCTCGCTCACCTGAGAGTGTCTTGGACTTCTTAGTGGAAGCGCCATCTCGTGTTCTCCACTAGAGCCCTCTCCATCTCCTTCATAGGGAGCATCCCACTCCCTTGGCTCAGAGTCCTCGTCTTGGGTTTGTGGCACGATAACTCCAGGCATTCTCTTGAAGTGCGATGAATTCCGAGCCATCTTCCTCCGTTCACCTTCCGCCGTGACGAGGGATCCCTTCACTTGGGTAATAGTCAACGGCTTACTGTCAAAAGCAGCTGTGTGCTTGTGGGTCTGGGGTTGGTGCACAATCACCACATCCCCTACTTCTAGGTCATTTTCACGGGCTTCCTAGCCCCGTAGGCTTGCGCCTTCATGTTTTCCTTGGCATCCCTGTCATGTCTCTGCATCTCAGAGTCCTTTTCATAATCTTCTCCTGGGCCCGCAACATGGGGTATCCGTGTGCAAATGCTCCCCCAAACAACACCTCTGACAGTGCCTTAACAGTTCTTAATCTATTTGGAAGGAGTGTTTGGTACTGTGCACGTCGGCTCCTCTGACTGCTATTTACTTTCGAACGCAGCACTGCGAGCGCTGCTCTTGCTGCCTGGCCGCTTCCTGGAGGGGGTGGGGCCTACTACCATCACGTGACGGATCACGTGATCACCTCACTCCTCATATTGCCGGCACAACCGCCCTTGCGGCGTGTTCTTAATCTATTTGGAAGGAGTGTTTGGTACTGTGCACGTCGGCTCCTCTGACTGCTATTTACTTTCGAACGCAGCACTGCGAGCGCTGCTCTTGCTGCCTGGCCGCTTCCTGGAGGGGGCGGGGCCTACTACCATCACGTGACGGATCACGTGATCACCTCACTCCTCATATTGCCGGCACAACCGCCCTTGCGGCGTGTTCTTAATCTATTTGGAAGGAGTGTTTGGTACTGTGCACGTCGGCTCCTCTGACTGCTATTTACTTTCGAACGCAGCACTGCGAGCGCTGCTCTTGCTGCCTGGCCGCTTCCTGGAGGGGGTGGGGCCTACTACCATCACGTGACGGATCACGTGATCACCTCACTCCTCATATTGCCGGCACAACCGCCCTTGCGGCGTGTTCTTAATCTATTTGGAAGGAGTGTTTGGTACTGTGCACGTCGGCTCCTCTGACTGCTATTTACTTTCGAACGCAGCACTGCGAGCGCTGCTCTTGCTGCCTGGCCGCTTCCTGGAGGGGGTGGGGCCTACTACCATCACGTGACGGATCACGTGATCACCTCACTCCTCATATTGCCGGCACAACCGCCCTTGCGGCGTGTTCTTAATCTATTTGGAAGGAGTGTTTGGTACTGTGCACGTCGGCTCCTCTGACTGCTATTTACTTTCGAACGCAGCACTGCGAGCGCTGCTCTTGCTGCCTGGCCGCTTCCTGGAGGGGGTGGGGCCTACTACCATCACGTGACGGATCACGTGATCACCTCACTCCTCATATTGCCGGCACAACCGCCCTTGCGGCGTGTTCTTAATCTATTTGGAAGGAGTGTTTGGTACTGTGCACGTCGGCTCCTCTGACTGCTATTTACTTTCGAACGCAGCACTGCGAGCGCTGCTCTTGCTGCCTGGCCGCTTCCTGGAGGGGGTGGGGCCTACTACCATCACGTGACGGATCACGTGATCACCTCACTCCTCATATTGCCGGCACAACCGCCCTTGCGGCGTGTTCTTAATCTATTTGGAAGGAGTGTTTGGTACTGTGCACGTCGGCTCCTCTGACTGCTATTTACTTTCGAACGCAGCACTGCGAGCGCTGCTCTTGCTGCCTGGCCGCTTCCTGGAGGGGGTGGGGCCTACTACCATCACGTGACGGATCACGTGATCACCTCACTCCTCATATTGCCGGCACAACCGCCCTTGCGGCGTGTTCTTAATCTATTTGGAAGGAGTGTTTGGTACTGTGCACGTCGGCTCCTCTGACTGCTATTTACTTTCGAACGCAGCACTGCGAGCGCTGCTCTTGCTGCCTGGCCGCTTCCTGGAGGGGGTGGGGCCTACTACCATCACGTGACGGATCACGTGATCACCTCACTCCTCATATTGCCGGCACAACCACCCTTGCGGCATTAAGCCCTGGAGGCAGTAAGGGCTGGAGCCGCTGTTTGGCTGTTCGGCTGTGAGTACTGTGGTCTACGTCCATCCTAAGCTACCAGGGAACGGGGTGGAGAGTCGGACTCTGGCAGCTCCATTAGCCGCCGGGCGTTCCCAACCCTGCAACTGAGTGTTTACTTCAAACTCATTTCCCAATTGTGGATATATTAGATGTTTTTAAACTGACGTAACCAGAATTATATCAGAGGTTGCGAGCTGTTTTTCCCTCCGGTTTTAACGTAAATACAATCCTTTTGGCACTATTATAGTATAGAAGGTCTTGGTTTTTATATTAGCCTGTTCCCAGCCTTTTTTATAAAAAAAAAAAAAAAAAAAATTGGGGTTTTTTCGCACTTTAGAGGTTACGAGCTGTTCTTCCCTCAGGGTGCTCTTTTTCTCTTCTCTAATATCTTTTAATACATCTCTTTTCTGGTCTTCTTTCTTTTTTATAATATGCCCGCACTCAGAAGCGGGTTTGAAACTGACTGCTGAGAGTCAAGCTATTAAGATAGCAGAGGACCAATCAGGCTCTCTGACTCATCGTGAGGCGCTTAATAGTATTGACCACATTGAAAATATGGCTACCTCGATTTCATTGGTTGAGAATATCAATGAAAATTCAAATATTAGAGTGGAAGGGAGCCCGAAGGGACATCCCACCATAGATCCTGCAATTTTGAATGTTGTAACGTTGACTGAAGCAAATGTGGACATACCAGACATAGAGGATATGGGGGCGAATAGGGACATACCAGACTCTAGACAGGAACTCACAGACGAGGAATGTCTTCAACAAAGTCGAATTGATACTAAAAGGGTAGTCAGGTATCATGCGTCCACCCCTCTTCAGAAGAGGATCATTACTGGGAAATTACAGGCAGGAGATAAACAATGCTTGGAGTCTCTGATATGGAAGGGGAAACAACCCGGTGGAACTCTGCAATTTACCCATATTTCGCCGGCAACATTTATTTTTGGGAAGGATAATAATGATAAGGTGCAGAAGTACCTCGATTCTCCTCAGTCGGGGAGCTCTAAGCAGGCGGGTGTGAGGGACCAATCTAAAGAGACCCCCATCTGCTCTAAGTATAATCTCAACCAGCCCATTGGAGAGAGTGATTTGGATGATTCCTTTTTTACTACGGCAGATGCTACAGGTCATCTGCTGAAAGAAATAGTTGATCTAGAGATACAAGTAGGTAGATTTTTGTCCAAAGACAAGGGGTTGAGGAGCTTATCAGAGGATGCGCCATCTGATACACTCTCACAAAATAGAAATACGCCTACAATGTGGAAACAACAAGAGGGTAAACATCTATCCCCTATTAGACCGATCACAAAGACACTTATACCATCCATACACTGTAAGACTAGGCATACCCAAACAGATATGGAAAGGAATGACTTGCCCATAACTGTAGATAAAGCTATCGATCCTCAGCAAACCATATTGGAAAATCTTGGGGTAGCCGAAGATAAACAGGAGTCTCCGGGTCTGAGAAGGGAGGAGAGAGGAGATCACCTGATACCACTTTTATCCAATCTACACATTAGTTTGAATTTGGCCTTGAAAACCCTAGGTGAATCCCAAGAGACGATTGGGTGCTCTTTGGTAGGACAACAAGCGGCTTTCAACCAATTGGTGACTCGTCTGGCTTTCTTAGAGGGTATAGTGGAGGTTAAGAACCTTAACGAACAGACTACTAAAGAAAAGAGTCTATTTGAAAAATATAGAGAGGAACTAGATTCTAGGTTAATGACCATGGACGCTAAGATTACTACTCTGTTGGAAGTTATGCTGACAGGAGATCGCCCCACCACGTCAAATATGATGGCAGAGGATCGAGCCTCCTGGGGAATAGGAGATAATAAAATCAATAATGAAAACTATGGGAAGGAACTGTGCTGTCCAGATAGTCCTTTGGTCCTTCTGGATGCCATAATTATGGCAACAGAAGGGCCCACTCAGGAACAGGACAGTGAAAAGTCCAGCGCTCAGATGCAGGTGAGAGAAACGATAAAAGAGGGGGAATGTCTAAACATTAGTAGTGAGGGCTCAATAATCTCCCAACATAATTCTTCAAAAAAAGGACAAAAATGTAAACAAAAGACAAATTACAGAGAGGAACAATTAGCAGTTCAGGTATTAGAAATAGGTCCTAATATGAATTATGATGTACCTGCTCCAGTTATTAGCTCGAACTACGATATAAATGAGGTGCCCCAATCCCCTGTCGGTAGACGAAAAAAGACAAAAAAGCAGTCTATGATGCCCAAAAAAAGCAAAAATATGCCTAATACAAAAATTAAAGGCAGAAATGCGAATCTTAAAGGCATTAGAAATATCCCGTCTCAGGAAGAGCCTGATGATAGGGGGAACCACAAGGTATCTAATAAAGAAGATGGTCAGGTTTGGGGGGAACCTAGTATTAAAGACTCCCTGCCCAGGGGGGAAATCAATACTGACCTAAATACAGAGGAGAATAATATACTAAAAGTTGGTCTGGAGCGCATACAAAATAAACAAACAAAGATGACAGCCTTCGGTAAAATAATTAGTACCAAACATGCTAGAACATCCGTAGGTACACAACAAATTGGGCACCCTATTACTTCTCAAGAAATTCCAGCAGTAGCATCTCCCAGTACTTCCCCCTTACAAGGACCGATGGTGTTAGCTGAGAAGGGGACTGAATTTACTAGTAATAATACGAGAGATACCCTCCAAGATACATATCTATCCAAAACCCAAGAATCTCGAGAAAAGGCTGTGTTTAAATCTAGTACTGACCATATAATGAAGCAATCGAGTCTGGTCGAGCACCCTATAAAGATCGGTACAGGGAAGATACTGGGTTGGATCAATAATAATGATACTGATTCGCAGGTTTACTTAAATAGAACTTACCTTTTAAGTCTGTTTAAAAAGATTCCCTTATTACGAGCAATAACAACTGATGACATAGATTCCATCTCTCTACCTAATCATAATAACCATCGTATGGTAAGTTGTTTTCATTCAGCGATGGTAGCAGATATGGTACGTGCTCAAGAAAAGAATCTCAACTCTTTGGGTTATGATCTAACTACTCTAGCAGATGACAAAGAGGTTGATAAGTTTCTCCAATATAAGGAAACAGATAACAACCAAATTCAACAAACCTCACAATCAGGCAATAATAAATTAGAAAACTTGGGTCCAGGGTTGGCACTAATTTCTAGCCTTCTAAATAGTGGCCAGGATTGGTCATGGTTACAGCCAGCACTTAAAACCTTGGAGATATTCAGACAAGATAGCGGGCGTTCCTAACAGCTCAAATATAGATGTGATTTCCTGGAATTCATGCGGGGGAGCTCACCTTGATATGTTTTTGAATAAAAGGGATAACTATGTGCGCCTCCGTATTTATTTTTTTCAGGAAACCATGATGTTGTCTGATATACATATAGAAGGTTTCTATACTTTTTCTTCTTTAGCATCGCGTGGACCTTTGGGGAGACATAGTGGTGGTCTGATTATTGCTATTGATCGTAATCTGGGGTTTTATGGGGAGGTGATCTTTAGGAGTGAGTGGCTTTTGGGCATCATTCTCACTTCAGAGCATAGGGTTGAACCGATTCTCTTGCTGAATCTCTATTGGAACCCGTTAAAAGTGGCGATTGATGAAGTGGAAGATACTCTGAATATGATTCTGGGAGGATGGTTCGAGAAAGGGTTTGGCAATCGCATTATCTTGGGAGGGGATTTCAACTCGGCCTGCGCCGAGGGTTCCTCACTAAATGAAAGGGGGGTGATTCCCAGACTGTTCCCTCCACATATTAAAAGAGGCATACGGTGGGATAATTATCTCGATCATTGGGACCTGGGTCTTTTAGATCATGCTTGGGATTGGGACTTACCGAAATTTACTTGGAAAAGAGGAAGTAATAAGTCTAGAATCGACTTTTTCTATGTTTCAAATAGCTGGAAGCAAGCTTGTGGAAAGTTGACACTTATGGAGGTGGAATTGGGTGATCATATTCCCCTATGTTTTTCTCTTTCCATTCTAAATGTGGGTAATTATATTAATCCCTCGCTGTGTGGTCTAAAGGCTGGAAATAATGGGAGAAGGGTTGTATGGAATAAGAAAATAATTATGAAATTTAATAACCTGGTTTTGGGTCTCCTATCCAGAAGGTCGCCTCATATTACTAGTGGTGAAGATTTAGATCTGGGAGGATTCTACTACAATACTATATTGTCATGTGTCTATAAAATTAGTAGCACCAGAAATAGGGAGGTCACTAAACCTAGGATGAGGGTGGGTGACCCCAGAATCCAAACCTCTAAGCGTAACAAATACAGTGAAATCAAAGCTTTGAAGAAAATGTCCATTCCCTTCTCCGAATTTCAGCTTAGAAAGAAAAAAATTATATTGAAACATAAAAATCTGATCAAATCACTGAGAATGGATCAATATTATGAAGCACACCAATTGATGATGCATAATCTTTGTAAGGGCAGAGATGTTAAATTTTGGGCAACTATTAATTCTATGCTTATGCCTGCAAAAGACAAACTTGATTGCCCGATCCAAGCAGAAGTGTGGAGTGCTTTCTATAAGCAAAAGTTTGCTTTACCTGTTGACCTCACAAGAGAACAGGACCTGGATTTAGGTCCCCCCGGGGTGGAAGACTGTGGGTGGGATTTAGAGGACATCAAATGGGCCATTAACAAACTTAAACCTTCTAGAGCTCCCGGCTCGGATGGCATTCCACCGTTCGTCATAAAGACATCCCCTGGAATATGGGCTGATTTGCTCAAACCAATATTTGATGATATTTTCAAAAAACATACTATTCCCAAAACCTGGGCCCAGAGTATTATTGTCCCTATATTTAAAAAAGGGGACGTCCTTAATCCCCAGAATTATAGACCTATAGCCCTTTTAGATGCAGCTAGTAAGGTCTTTGGCATTCTTCTTTTAAGGGATATTAATAAATTTACTAGAAGGAATGTCTGCTTCAGTAAATTTCAGGTTGGCTTTAGAGAAGGTTTGGGAACAGACTTGAACGGAAATATTTTGGCTCACTTAAGAGACACAGTCCATCAAACTAAAATGGGTGAAGTCTATATGGCTTCCTTGGATCTCTCTAACGCCTTTGACGGGGTCATTAGAGATAGATTGTGGTCCAAAATGTTAGCAATGAATTTTCCACGCCAGACTGTTCAACTGTTGGCTCTATTACATAGAAACACCTCTGTCAGGGTGTGCTTATCTTATGAAGGCTCCCTTTCTGATCCCATTGAGACTGAGGTGGGGGTTAAGCAGGGCTGTTCACTTGCACCCACGCTCTTCAACCTGTACGTCAGCGATGTGGAGGATATGTGGCAGGGTCCTTCCATCGCTCCCGTTAGGATGGGAAGTTTGGTTATTGAGTGGATGGCCTTTGCGGATGATTTCATTCTTTTCGATCGGACCCCACGGGGTCTCCGTAGAAGGATGGATATTTTCTACCAATATGCTATGAGGAATAATCTTTCCCCCAATGCATCTAAATCTCGAACGATTGTAATCTCTAAGAAGAGAGTTGTCAAATCTTATGTTTGGAAGATGGGGGACAACCCTGTGGAACAAGTGCAGGCTATAACATATTTGGGCTATAATTTCTCTAACAACTCTAGTCTAAAGAGGTGGAAATTGGGTCTCGCAGAAAAAGCATCTAAATTAAAAACTCAAATGAAATTTTTGAGGGTTCGAGTATGTAAATTTTCGCTCCTACCCATTAGACGCTTCTACCTAGCTAAATGTGAGCCGGTTCTCTTATATGGTCTGGATATCTGTACCAAGGATATGAGTTCCTATTTAAATGTGGTTCAGGGAAAACTATGGAAGGAAGTAATGGGCCTTTCCTTGGCAATCCCTAATGCCATTATCCGGCACGAATTATGTCTTGTCTCACTTAAAGCCAGATATTTGTGGAGACAGCTTTCCTTTTTTAGAAAAATGAACGATCCTCTTAAGAATACCCTTTATGAGTTGTTGAATAGGGTGATTAAATCTGGGTCAGTTCAATCAATTAAGGGATTTAGTGACAGAATGAATTCTCTGCTATATATGTTGGGCTCTAGTTTAGACGACTTGGTGCAACGACCCGGCCTAGTTAAGAAATTGTTATTCAAGGTGGATTGGGTGGATACAGTCAATAAAATAGAGTCCTATGCAACTTATAAAGAATATGCTAAATTTGTACATGCAAGGGAATGTATCCCCATTTACTTACTTAGATTCCCCTGCTACAGGGCGAGAACCACATTTATGCGTTTCAGACTCAATCAGATGCCGACCCTAGAAAGAATTCATTATTGTATACATAAAGAAAAGGTGCCTAATTATACTTTACTTTGTCTTACATGCCGTTTCTGTGGAGAAACTGACATATTAGAAACTCTCAAGCACCTCGTCTTAACATGTGTCCATTTTGGGTCGAAACGAGCTCTATTCCTCACCGACAGATTTGATGAGGATTTAGAAATGTCGAAAAATTTGTTCTGGAGTCGCTGTATGTGGGGAGCTAACATTTCTCTGATTCTGGCATTGAACTCATTGCTCCAAAATATAATGGAGGAATTGGAAGTCAGAAATAGAGAATTGTTTGTGTAGGTAAATATAGGATACTAATGGGTAATGATATTAACAAGGCGTATAATTACTATGTAATCTGTTTTTAGGGCTGGGAAGGAATTTTTTAAAGAATTTTTTAAAGAATTTTGTATAATGTTGATGTCTTTGATGTTTTAGATGAAATTTCTTGCTGTGTTTCTTCTTTTGTATGGTATGATAACCATCTTCTGTGTTAGTGTGTTCACACATGCTTATTGGTAGTATGAAAGGTAACAATGTGTTTTCTTTTTCCTATTTCTTCGCTTGTGGTATATGTTGTATAAGGTTTTATGCAAACTAATAATACAACAATAAAAATAATTTAAAAAAAAAAGTGCCTTAACAGTGGTGCTGTAAGTATTTGTGTAGTCTCGTATGAGTTGATATAACATCTTTGCCAGGGGTTCTCCCATCAGGCATGTGATTTGAACGTTTCTTTTGTTGTTGCTCATAAATCTTACTACAGTCCCATTGGCCTGAGGCCTCAGCGAGTGATCTGCCGGTGGGTGAATCCCATATATTCTGCAAAGGCTTTGAAATCTTGCCACGTGAAAGGGGGGCCATTTTCTGACTTTACTACTCTGGGTATTCCATAAGCAGCAAAAATTCTGTCGAGCCCCTGTATGGTGTGGTATGCCACTGTGGAGGGTACCAACTGCACATCCTGGAATCTACAGTACTCATTCATTGCCACCAGAATGTATTCTCCTCCTTCAATGGGCCTGAAGAAGTCAATTGCTGTCTCAGCCCATGCCTTCTCAGGTAAGTCCGTCATGTGTAAAGGTTCTGGTTGTGTCCTGGGCCCAATGACTGCACATGTGGCACATTGTTTGAGAAGTAGTTCCACCTGCGTGTGCAGCTGCGGAAACCCGACCTTCTGCCGTAGCATCCTCTTGGTGGATACGATTACCCGGTGTCCTTCATGTGCAACTTCGAGAACCTTCCTTTGTAGCATCTTAGGGATGACGAGCTTGGTGCCCTTGAGTAGCAGATCTGGCCAGCTCCTCCCTTACTGCCATTAGGCTCCCGAGGTCCTGTTGTATGTCTGCACTCGTACACTCTCCCATCTGTCTGGCCTGTTTCCATCTGCCTGATTAAATGCATCTAAAGATGATCTGGATGGCTTGATCATTTTCAGTCTCTTGCGCAATGTGGGTCAGATCTACTCCTGTTGGCGCGGCTGTTTGTATGACATAATGTATGTATTGATCCGCTAACACGGCTGGTGAAGTGGAATTCTTGCGTGGATGCCGAGATAGAAAATCGGCAGAATTGCCCTCCTTTCCACAGCGGTGAATGATGCTGAAGCTGTTGTCTTGGAGTCTTAGACCCCACCACGCGATTCTGAGGGACAATTTCGCCTGGGGGTTGCCGTATAGGACAGCAGGGCCTGATGGTCCGTGACTACGGTGCATGGTTTCCCATAAAGAAATAAGTGGAAATGCTTGCACACCCATACCACCGCTAGTCCTTCTTTTTCCGCTTGCGAGTAGGCCTGTTCTGTCCTCGAGAGGCTCCTACTGGCATATGAGACAATGTGATGCTTCCTGCCCTCCACTGGGTCAATCTGGGTAAGTATCGCGACCAGACCCACAGGGCTGGCTTCCACCACCAACTCAGTCTCTCTCGCCATGTTGAAGTAGGCCACATGCTGGGTGTTGGCTATCCTTTGTCGAATTATTTCGAATGCCTGTTGTCATGTGTCCGACCACTCAAACGTTGCGTGTTGCTTCATGAGGGCTCTCAACGGCTCACTCACCAATGCAAAATCTTTTATATATCAAGTGCAATAGCTGGCGAGTCCAACACATTTGTGGGTGGGTCTGCCTCAGTGAGAGCAGCTACTTTCTTGGGGTCTGATGTCATGCCTTGACTCAAGAATACGTGGCCAAAGAATCAGAGTGTGTGCTTCCTGAATTCACATTTGTTCCTCTTGAGTGTGAGGTGTGCTTCTTTCAGGGCCATGCATACTCTTGTCAAGGTGTTATCATGCAGTTCTTGATATTTCCCAAACACCAGAATGTTGTTGCTATAATTTAGGCAGTTGGGGACATGTTTGATGATGTTGCGCATTTCAGCCTGGAAGATTTCAGTGGCTGAGGAAACTCTGAAGCCGAGCCGCTTGTAACGGTAGAACCCCAGATGAGTAATGAATGTCGTTATGTACCTGGACTCCTCACTCAGTTCCAGCTAGTGGTTGCCTTTATTTAGGTTGAGTTTCGAAAATACAGTGGCGCAATTTGCAGGTGGACCATGTCCGTTATTCGCGAGGCCTGATGACATTCTCTCAGAATGGCTTCATTTGGTTGTTGAATGTCCACACATAGCCTGATGTCTTGTGAGTCTCTTTTGTGAACAGGGACAAATGGGGAAACCCATGGAGTGGGTCCCCTCACTGGTTCGATGATGTCTGCGGCCAACAGTTTGTGCAGCTCTTCCTCTACTTGCCTCTGAATGTTCACCGGGATGCCTAGGTAGTGTTGGGTTATGGGAGGTATCTGTGTGTCTATATGTAGTCTGATCTGGCGATTTTGGAGCTTGCCCAGACCTTTCAATAGGGTGGGGAAGAGTTGTTCAATGGTGACCAACGGGTCGATGTATTTGTGGGCCATATCATATCATATCACTGGACCGGCTCACCGTCTGTGATTGTTCTATCAAGTAACGGACATACCGTCTGGGTCGCCCTGTGGGCTTGGAGCTTATTTTCTTGCTTGAGCACCATTCTGCCAGCATTCTTTCTGGTGCCCGTCTCTCCTCCCCTCTGTCTCTGTGTCTCTGATGAGGTGGCTCATAGTATTGGCTTGCGGCTCTTGGGGGACTTTGTTGTCGGTTTCTCTCTGCTTTGTGTTGGCTTACCACTGCCCCCTTCAGCGCGTGCTTAAGTGCGGTAAATGCAGCACACAGCCTTGAAATGGTTGTCGCCTCTGCATGCTGAGCATTCCTGGCCAATGGCAGGACAAGTGCCTTCGTGGGGAAATTCGTAGCCACAGCGATAGCAGAATGGCTCACCATTGCCTTTGTGCATTGGCTTGGTGTCCATTTTGTGGACAGTCTCTGATTTACAGTGAGATATTTGGATGTCATTTAGGCCTTCCACCTGAAGTGCTAACGCTGCATCTGATCTTGCTAGGCGAAGGATCTCTTCCAGTGATCGTGGTTTCTGGAGTAGCTGTTTCCTGAAGTCTGCACATTCGCATCCTGCAATGATCTGGCACCGCATTGCTTCATTTGTTGAGTAATTGTTGAAGTCACAGTGCTTGAGCCGGATGCGCAGACGCATCACGTACGTCTGAATGGATTCGCCCTTGACCTGCTTCGTTGTGTGGAACACGTGGCGTTCGTAATCCACACTGGTGTGGGGCGTGAACTAATCAGTGAGTGCTGTCTTTAGATTGGTGTAGGTGTCAGTGGATCCACTGGGTAGTTTGTCCACTATGTCTCTCACATTGGGGCCAAAGGAGAGGGTGAGCAGGCTGTGCTTTTTTTCCTTCCCTAGGGGTCTTATGGCTTTTATGTAGACTTTGAACTCCCTCACCCCTCGTTTCCAGCTCAGGCCCAGGCTGCTGGCCTCAGAGAGATCAAGATGGGTAGGCGGTTGGGTAACCAGGCTGTCATGTAGCTGGGACGGTAAAATTGCAGGTGTGGTGATGGATACAGTGAGATTTCCCTCATCCCCTGACATGTTGGGGTTCTCTAATGCTCCTCACCTCAAGTGTGGCACGTGTCACCTGAAAAGCGTCACGAGATGGCACTTGCTGGTCTGGCAGCGCAGCGGTTCCTTGTATTTCTTTTTTTTGTTATTCTTTTTATGTGTCCTTCACTTAGTCCGTGACATGTGGTGGCACCGCTAACGGTGCAATGGGGAATGGAATGGGCAGGGAGGTATGGGCAGTGCACTCACCCAGTCATCTCGCAGTGTAGGCCGCACCCTCTTTGTCATGCAGCTTCACGTAGCTTCTTCTCGGCCAATGCCAGTGTTTCATAATGTTTCCGGCAGGACGTGCTTGGCCCGCTCTGTGCTTCGGGCAGCGATGCAGCACTCTGTGCGCCTGCCCATCAGATCCACAATCCAGGATTGGGACTTTGCATGAGGCCGCCCACCTCGTTGCCAGTTTAGTGTCCCCACCAGGGACGACAGTATGCGACACGCAAGCGCGGACCCCCACACAGATGCCTGATCCAGCGCAGGCAGAAAATAGGAACAGAAACCAGGAGCTCATAAAGTGACTTCATTATCTTCTACCGTTACTCCAACTGACCTAACTACCCTCAACCCCCACCCCTTCCGCCCCACCCTTCCTTGTCGTCACTTCCCTTATTTCCCCTAACACGTGACTCGGCCGAGGCCAACTACATCACAGACTCCCACCTGCCAATTTAGCATCTCTTTGTGAAAGTGAGCATCCTTAAACTGCCACTTAACCTTAGACAGTGTGAAAATTGCTCCATGGCACTGGCATGCCAACATGGAGGCCTGGGGGTTTATGGTTGACTAAAAGGTTTCTTTTTGTTGCTGGCTTAAAGGAATGGTTCGGTCAGAAATGTTTATTGTCCCTACGGGTCGGCCATGTGTTTTTAAGCCTAAATCGGTCAATATTAGAAACATTTCCTATGGACCTTACCCGAGTTTTCGTCCATTAAACACACGCGAAAACAGGCAGCAGGGCGCTGCCATTTTGTGATAATCCTATCACTTGCCCCATCGCCCTGGGTGACCTGCTTTTGCAGCACTAAATCATATCCCCCACCCCTGAGCCTGTCATCAGCAGACGCATACCGCCCATTTCACAAAGCCAAAGCACGTCTCGTGTCAACATTCGCTGCGCTTCAGCTAATGACGTGTCGCCATGGAAATGTCAGGACGCCTCTTTACTCAATAAGTATAAACAGACCGTTTGACAACACACAGCAGCAGATTTTCGATTCCGTTCCACTCACTGTATTTCTTTGAGTATTTTGTGACTTGTTTCTGAGCTCTGGTCAGCTACCTTCGTTGATTGTAGCCCGTGTGAACAGATACCAGTACCATCGCTATAAATTATTTTACTTTGTTTACCACACAATGGCTACAATAATGCCCTACATGTACGAGCCCGAGTATACCGAGGAGGAACTACTGGAAAGGGAAACATGCGAAAACGATGGGGCTTCGGACGGCAGTTGCAGGACGAATCAACGGATGAAGACACTGGACCTAGTCGCATGGACGGTTTTTCCACCTGGTGCACATGCAATTGGTGCGAGCTAATGCCAACCGAGGACGAGAACTGCTGCTGCTGTGAAAACTCTGGATGCGTGGCCTACATTTTGGAAGGTGAGCCACGGCCGCAATGCATCACCGAGCTGCCAGACTACAGGGCAGCCTGCCTCACACGGTCCGTGTTGAGGATAATGATGGTGCTTATGCACGAACTTCGTGCAACTGTTCGTCCTCGTAATCCGAGTAACGAGTAAGTATACTCTGGTTGTGATGCCACTACTATTTCATGGTCGTCTCCTATATTCAAAATTACATCTACATATCATTGTAATGCAAGAAAGTCGTTCAATAGTGTGCAGTGTCTAGATAGCATTTGTCCAAGCAGAATGCCATTAGTTACAAGAATTGTCATTGACAACAAAGGTTTAATAAACTTATCTTGGTCATTTAAAAACAGTTTGCATCATTGTTTTTCAGAGGTGGTACAGGCTGGTGGCCTATCGTTCCTTTACATGGTGGCTTCACGGGAGGCTTGGGCACCGCGTTCGAAGAGTAATACCTGCCTATGCCGTTCGTGCCATAAAACAAACTTTCCCCAGTGACAGCGGTCAGTACAGGGGATTTTCCCTCGCTGTGCTGCAACCTGACCTGTACAATGTGTAAAGTTTTCTATTTTTGTGCCATCAAAATAAGAAACAAAATTAAACACCACATATATTTTAACAACGGTTGTTTCGATTTTTTAAATGAATCAAGTGTGTCTCCATTCAAGAGTCTTCCTGTGCCATGTCTGCACGCCCACCGGCCCATCCATCCCACCCCCCTCTATCAAAGGCGGTTTGCGCCGGTGGATGCGCGCTGCCATGGGGGGCTGTCAGGGGCGCAAAGGCCAAGGTGCCAAACAGCATGTACACTTCAAAAGGTATCCCACGCCCAGGGGCTATTGCTCACATGGCCTCCTCAGACCCCGTGTCTCCAGGCAGGCCTCCCCTGAAGCAGGCCGCCCCCCTGCAATCCACATAAGTGTGTCTCCATTCAGCAGTCTTCCTGTGCCTTATCTGCACGCCCCAGGCCCATCCATCCTACCCCCCTCTATCAAAGGCAGTTCGCGCCAGTGGATGCGCGCTGCCATGGGGGGCTGTCAGGGGCGCAAACAGCCAAGGTGCCAAACAGCATGTACACCTCAAAAGGTATCCCACACCCAGAGGCCATTGCTCACATGGCCTCCTCAGACCTCGTGTCTCCGGCCAGGATCCCCCCCTCACGCTGGCCGCCCCCTGGCAAACCACATAATACCACGACATATACACGTCATTCATTCACAAACACACCCCTGTTTCTAATACTTTATAAACCACTTGATATGTCTCATGAGATCATCTTTGTGCTTTGCAAGTCAACTCCTGAACGTGCTACCTGAGAACCCCTGAGATCGATGCTAATCTGCTCGTCGTCGTGCTATCTGTGAACTTCTATGACCGCTTCGAGCAAACTCGTCAGTGTGCTAGCGGTGGCCATCTACCTGTTCTCCTGCCACAAACTACTGGGCTTGCTGAATCTAACTGTTTGTTGGTCAAGGTAAGGCCATGTATCACAGTCATATTTCGGTCATTTTTAAATTTATATCTATTTGCGAGTAGAGTACTCAATAGTGCTATGTTCATTGGTCTCATTGCTATTGACTTGAGTTTCAATTGTTATGCTATCAATAGATCTATTTATTTTCATCTATGTCAATTGTCATCGAATTGCATCCTTCGAGGGTCCTGTCTATAATGTAAGCATGCTTCCTTCTCGTGCAAGACAGTACATCCAAGGGACGAGTCACATGTTCAGAGTTTAGTTCCATCATTTTTTTATTTGTGAAAGTAATGCAAATACTAAGCCGCACTTGATGAACTGGTAAAGTTCCAGCGACCAAAACAAACCTTGCATTGAACATTGTATGGTTCATTTACTTTTTTATGACATTTTTATTCATCAAGATTTTATAATAATCTTGATATTTACTTTTCAGAATTTTCAACAATGCCTCCCTGTTCCATTAGCGGTTGCCCTTCGAAGACCCATGCAAAATCTGAAGGCACTACAATGCATGTATTCCCTAAAACTGTTGATCGAATAAGAGAATGGGTCAGACATTGCGGATATCCACCGGAAGAGCTTGAAAGTAAAGTCCAACAAGTCTTTGAGGACAAGAGGGGTGATCGATACCGCATCTGCAGCCGGCACTTTCCCTCGAACATGTTCACCACATCTTGGGTAACAAAGAATAAATGGCGAACGACACAAAAATTGCTCGCAAATGCTATTCCCACTGTATTCGTCCACATTCCGCCGCTGGTGAGTCAAGTGTCCGGATTTAGCTTTAGGCTTTGCGGTAGTGTGTAGGTAGCCGAATGGATTAATTGATATTTTAGGTGTTGTATCCCTTGTAATACTTTCGATATTGATATGAGTGTATAGCTTTTTGAATAATGACATTTATCAATAAATTATTTTTCAATTTTATAACTATCAAAGGAAATCTGTTTATGGGCACAGGGAACTGTGCTATATTGTGCATTTTCAATAGCATTATTCTCAAGTATTCTGCCGCCTTACATGGCAATTTTTAATATTGGCATTTCATTATCAAACAATAATTTACCTTTACAACTGCTTGACTATCCACTGAATCTGAAGCAAGAACATTCTACATCTGTGACATGCCCGCAGTTATCAACCACTTCTAGCGCGTATGAGGTAATCTTACTTAGCTATTACACTACAGACTTGTTTTATGCATGTCAAGTAATAGTTTTTAAGTATTGTGTAATTATTTTACCAAATGTTTGGTTAGTGCTTTCCAATTGATATACAACTTAGTTGTCGTCCCCTAGTGTTTGTTTTCAGTTATAATTAGTGTTATCCATACTAATGCAAGTACTGTCTTTCAGGGAGATGCTGAAGCGTCCACCACATTGACAACATCCCTAGATGTTCTTCAGCAGCACGAGGTATGGATACTGACAGCACCATCGAACGAGATCACCAGATCTTGTAAACTTGTAGCGTGATTGTTCTACACAATGTTTCATTGGTGGTTAGCCATTGATATGTACCTGTGTGGTCGACCCCAAGTGTGTGTTATGTTTTCAATATTGTAATCCTTACTAATGCAAGTACTATGTTTCAGGCGGTAGATGGAGCGTCAACCCCTGCACTTGATGTGGAGCCTGACATTCAAGTAATTCCAGGGGAAGTGGAAGCGGGACCATGCATATACGATTCGGTGCAACAGCTTTCGGAAGTGCGCACTACATTTACAACATCCATAGATATTCTTCGGCAGCACGAGGTATGGATACTAACAGTTCCATCGAGCGTGATCATATAACGTGATTCCATTTGCTATACTTTCTTCCTTATTAACGCAAGTAATATGTTTCAGGGAGACCACGGAGCTTCCTCTACAATCACAACATCCCTTCTAGTTGATGCAGATGTAAATAAATCGGAGAAATAAATCGATTCAATCGGATCATATTTAGATATCCATTGATTCTTTTAGACAATGCATCATTTGTGGTTATCTATTTATATGTACCTGTGCCGTCGACCCCAAGTGTGTGTTATGTTTACAATATTGAAAACCATATTAATGCAAGTACTGTGTTTCAGGGAGTTGCTGAGACGTCCTCTCCAATAAAATCATTCATGGCAGTCTATGCGGAGCCAGAGGTATGGATACTGACAGTTCCATCAAACTAGATAATCAGAGCTCGAATACTTGTTGTTTGATTGTTCTACACAATGTTTAATTAGTGTTTAGCTATTGAGATGTACCTGTGTGGTCATCCTCACATGTGTTTTATGTTTTCAATATTGTGATATATAGTAATGAAAGTACTATGTTTCAGGGAGTCGATGGAGCGTCATTCCGTGCTGTCTATGCGGATCCAGAAAATATAGTCGTTGCAGCGCAAGAGGAAGGGAAGACATGTGGAAACGAATCGGAGCAACAGCGTGCAGATGTTGAAGTTCGAGTCAAGAAAGTTGCAAAGAAAAGAAACAAAAATAAGGTTAGTTACAAACAGTTCATATTTTTAGAAATTGTTTTGTGCTGGGGACTATATTATGTTTTTTTTCTGTCAATTGTACTATACTTTATCTTGGCCCTCATTACGACCCTGGCGGAGTGGGTTTACGCCAGCGGTATTCGCGGCGGACCCGTCCGCCCTACTACGAGTTCCCGTAGCGCCATGGAGCGTTTTCCGCCTGGTTTTTCCGGGCGGAGAAATCCATGGCGCTACGGGACCTTGTTGTTAATTACGCCACCGTATTTTACGGTGGCGTAATTAACGCCTTCCCCACTCCCATTATACCCTATGGGGCAAAAATGGGAATGGGGAAGGGTAAAATGGGGAATGGGGATTTACCGCCCCGCCAAGGTCGGAATGGGGCGGTAAATCCGCCAACCCCCATGGCGGTATCGGCAGCTTTCCGCCGTGCTCCATGGTGCATATTGCACCACGATTTCCGCCAGGGTCGTAATGAGGGCCCTTGTGTTTAAACTGAACATCCCTTTTCCAATCTGTCCTCTAGTTACCCTGGGTGTACGAACTATACATACACAGACAGTGAAGCAAATGAGAGATGTTGCTTGCCAGAGCATTTACACTATGGAGGAACTGTTAATTCAGGCGTGGCGTGTTCAGACTCGAGATGCATTTGTCCAATGGCCAGAGCATGAATTGAATGTGTCCGGAGAATCCAGAAAGGTTTTACTGGACCATTGCTACAGTGCGACTGCACCACCACAAGAAGATGATACTGGATGTATTGACGATAGCTCTGAAGTAGTCACAGATCAATTCACACAATCTACACCAGCAAAAAAAATGCCACCCAAAAAGCTGTCAACATTGTTGTGTTCTCCCATCAATGTTCAAGTAACAGATGTTGAAATGACAGAGAATGAACCAGAAGCACTATTCGCCGACGCATCAGAACATGATATCAGCGATATTAGTTTCAATTCTGGTGATATTTACACAACGATACAGTCCAAAACAACTGTTATGCAGGATGACAGTCTAATGAAAGAGGGCAAATACATAGTATTCGACAGTTGTTTGATGCATATTATAAGTATGCTGAAATGTGGGCATTCAGTTAGAGGGGAAGTATGTGGGAAGACATTGATTCATGTGACTCGTCAAACACAAGGCAGTAACGTCAAAATACATGCCGCCTGTACATTACATCATACGTTCTCATGGTCTGCACAATGGATGCTGGGGAAACTGCCAGCAGGCAATCTACTGTGTGCAGCTGCCTCACATTTTAGTGGGTCCAGTTTTAGAAAGTTAGAGTCTTTCTTTCAGTTTGTGGGACTCCATTTCATTTCTAAAACGCATTACTACAAATTCCAACATGATTATCTATTTCCGGCCATTAGTGATGCTTGGAAAATTGAACAATTGTCTCTAGAAAGTACATTCGAAGGCAAACGATTCAGGCTAGCCGGCGATGGACAGTGCGACAGCCCTGGATTTCCTGCCAAGTACTGCACCTACCACTTTCAGGACATGGATAGTAAGACAATTGTGAGTTCGGTGGTCGTGCAGGTGTCCCAATGTAAATCCTCAGTGGCCATGGAGAAACTAGGATTTATAAAATCATTGGAATATCTACAATCGAGGGGAATGCACATCGACCTCATAGCCATGGACAGACACGTTTCAATAGCCAAGACAATGAGAGAGCAGTTCCCACATATTAAACATCAATTTGACGTATGGCATCTTGCTAAATAAATCAATAAGAAAATCTCGGCTGCAGGGGAAAAAAAAGGTTTGGAACGTATTTCACAGTGGTCCCAGTCTATCAGCAACCATCTTTGGTGGAGCTCCAAAACTTGTGAAGGGTCAGTGGAAATCCTACTTGAAAAATGGTAGTCACTGATGCACCCCTGTACCAACGTTCACCGCTGGACAGAAAACCAACATTTCCACCAATGTGAACATGGCCCTTTGTCCCCAGAGGAGGCACGGAAGAAGAAGTGGTTGATTCCATCTTCACCTACACACAAAGCCATTGAGAAGATTGTTTTTGATAAAACTCTATCAAGAGATTTGAGGGGACTGACAGAATTCTGTCACACGGAGGTTTGGAGGTGTTCCACAATATGTGCCTAAAGTACAGGACAAAGCGATTGCATTTCGGCATACAGGGCATGAAACATAGGACTCTACTAGCGGTCTTGGCCAATAACGAGAATGTGTGCCGTGAACAATCTAGGACTACAGGAAATGTAGGGATGCTTCGCTACACTACGGCCTTTGCAAAAAGAAATAATAAATGGGTGGTCAAACCAGTATATGAGGAAATGGAGTTCAACTTTGTTAAAGGCCTTATTGTTAATGTACTAGAGAAGCACACACATGGAATTTTGAGCGATTCTGTGCAGAGCACAGTTACATTGCCACCAAACATTGCCACTGTGCCATGTCCACCCAAAGCAGAGCTCGTTTAGAAATACAAATCCCAGTGTAAATCATTATAATCTGGGTATGCGAACCCTAACCCCTCCCTTCACCATCCTGGGTTGCGAACAACCTGGGTGTCATCTTTGACTTCTCTCTCTATTCACCTCATATTGCTGACCTTGTCAGTATGTGTATGTATATATTTTTGTTGTTGTAACTAAGCTTTGCAATCTCATGTAAATGCTGCACACTGTTACATGAGGGGAGGCTTGCGCATTACAAATAATAAAACAAACAAACAATAAATCTCACTTTCAACTCAATTCCTCGGGTACTTTATACTTTTCCTACTTTCCTCCAAAAAGTCAATGTCTCCATGGTTATGGTTCTCTAGGGCTGCAAAGCTCACAGACAACAAGGACAAACTTGGGGTTCTTGGAACGCGCCAACTGAGGCGTTGCAGATGGGAGAGAAGCCAGTTTGCATTAGCACAGTGAGGCCTAGTACAAAGATGGAGTCGAAAATTCAAGTTCTCACAGATGGCTTTACACGGGATGTTGCAAAGTAAGAATGTATGCTTATGCAGAGTGAAGGTCAGCAGCTTTGATTTTTTGCTCGCGGGCTGGAGAGGCCCATGACTCGCACTGGCAGTATTAGGTTCTATTGTTTTTTGACCTTGAGAGACAGGGACCATGGCGAAAGGACTTCATATGAAGGAGGGGTGCAATAACGTAAGAGTCGATAAGGCTGAAAATTCTGAAACTACACCAAGTTTCATGTTAGTTCAGTATATGAAAAATCGTTGCCACAAACAGAGTGGGATTTACGGACTGCATTATGCAGAGACAATGGAAATGGCAAATATAATGTAAGTTACTCTTTAGACAATATTGTACCGGAATATAATACCAATAGCGTACCGTTAAAGGCAGGTTAAGTATTACTTGTTCATTCTGTGTGGCATATTACAATGAAGAGCAAGTAAAACATTTGTGGGATCGTCTTTCTACCGGGCACATGGGCATTCGACACGCATGTAGACAAACAGTCTTTTCTCAGTGGTTCAACGCTAACAAATCATTACATTGTGTGTTAACCTCGATTTCTTTCGCATTGCGTTTAGATCCGAACATACTCCTTTGCACTATCCTCGCAAGCAAATAGTTTCAGCTTGGCCCTAATAAATAAAATGAATAATAGTTATAAAGATCGGCTGGTGAGACTAATTTCAATTTTTATGTTTTCAAAACAGGTACATCCTACCGTACTGCGACTGCCACCTATTCCAGACCCCGGTCGACGGATTTTTCAATCGCCAACTGCAGCTTCTTGTAAACAACTGCACTACCTTGACTATTTTATGGGACGATCGCCAAGGGCCCATATGCCCTTACGCAGTACTAGCGGCTAGAAGCAACATATCAACCTTTACGGTGGCCTAGTGCCTAGTTGATGGAACAGCCTTGCAATTCACTGTGCGACCAAAGTGCTTCTTTTAACGAAAACCAACACCCTGTGTACCATAAAGGAACAGCGCGTGACTCACGATAAACTTTAGAGGATTTGCAGATCGAGAGCAAAGAAATAAAATTCCATTCCGATTTAATATGCCAATTGCTGAATATTCTCTAAACATTTAATGTCAAATAAATGTACTTTACCAAATGTAAAATCTTGTTGTTTGATTTTAAAGTACAGTTTCATATTCCGAATTGTGGCGCACTGTGTTGTGAGTTGATCTGTGTTGGTTTCCGGGTTCTGTGTGAAGTCGCGTAGAAGACGACTGGGCGCGTTTGCCTACGCAGCACAGTAACGTCTAGGAGAGAGGCGGGGAATATGAATGTTTTGATAATGTCAGGCTCAGGGGCGGGGGATATGATTTAGTGCCACAAAAGCAGGTCACCCAGGGCGATGGGGCAAGGGATAGGATTTTCACAAAATGGCAGCGCCCTGCTGCCTGTTTTCGCGTGTGTTTAATGGTGTTTAATGGACGAAAACTCGAGTAAGGTCCATAGGAAATTTTTCTAATAACGACGACTTAGGCTTAAAAACACATGGCCGACCCATAGGGACAATAAAGATTTCTGACCGAACCATTCCTTTAATCAAAAGTGCCAAAGACTACCTGCAGGAGTAGGAGGTTGTGTGGGCATGCATGGAATACTAAAGTAAATGGCCAAAAGAAGGCTTAACACATGAGGAAGCGAGCTATTGGTATTCAGGTATGGTCTTGTGCCAGGCGACTAGGCTAATTGTCTTGTTTGTGGGGTATTTCAATCAAATGAGTGACTGCATGCCATCTGAACACCACTAGGGTTTCTTTTGAAAATCATTGTTTTCTGATATGTTAATCAGTTGATACAAAAATACTGCACCTCCCAGAATCCATTTCTCTGTTACATTAAAGCAAAGGACTGCTAAACTGTTCAGATGACAAAGAGTCACATTGCCAAACTATGCTGTTTAAAGGGAGGCAAAAACATAAGTTTGAGTAAGTAGGGGAAAGAACAATATTGTTACCTATTATGTTTGTTGCTTCACTTTTAAGTTTTAGCAAAGGTTGGAAAAATTGAAGGTTTGAATGCAGAGGGGAATGTGCTTAAGGGGATTTGGTTTCTTCGGTGTTGTATGTGTCCAGGAGCAATAGTGTGCGTATGTGTATTATTTACTGTGAAAGAATTGTACCTGCAAAGATAGAAAACATGTATTAACAAAGCCAACAGTTTTATAAGGAAGTTTTCTTTGCTGCTACTGTGGGTAGTGAAATCGCATACCCATGTACCCTCACAAATTGCCCAGTGTTACAATCGCCTGTCCAAGTTACCATACTTGTTTATAGGTTTTGCGAGGATATGTTAACATACAACCTACACTTTCAATTGAGAGCGAAATGTGTGGAAAAAATAGATAAGACAGCAGCAATAGACGCTTTTTTGGTAGCAACATCTAGGCAAGTTTCCTTCATTTGGACAATGAACATGAACATGGATTTATTAAAAATTAATATTGTTTTATGTGTTGTCTGCTCATAAATTGTAAGTACAAGTCAATAAAAAGTGATGCAAATTGCAATGAACTAATGATTTTGGAGAGGGATTGCAGTGTGGAGTAGCAGTACAGAAGCAATGTGAGGGGATGGGGGGTTTACGGGTGTGAGTTTTCTGGTCTTTCGCCCTGCGTGCACTATTGTCTAGAAACTGCCCTGCCTCCAGATAACCCTGTCCAAAAGTTAGGAATGTGTTTGATGCTTAACTCCCTAGTGAAGTCCACATCAGTACTGTGAGAACATAACAAAATTTAAAAAACACATAAACTGCCAACGCAGGCTTACTCAGAAGCAAGTCATAAAGTCTGCTCTCACAACATGGTCAGACGCTTGCAAGAGCTCTGATGGAGACCACTCTTATTCCTTAAACCCTGAACTGTCAGAAGCCGGTGGGGAAGCAACACAGAATCTGAGTCTTGCTTAAGAGTCTGCAACCTGTGGTTCTGCAAATGTTTTGGACTACAGCTCCCATGATCGCTCACCATTGATGATAATAGTTAGGGTCAGTGCTACAGCGACCCCCCAGTCCTGTCACGCCATGATATTATCCCACCACGGCCGAAGCCGTGACGGGAAATGAGCCCGCTGCCAGATGCCCACGGGCTGATGTGCGCTCCACAAATCTGAATAAATAAATAAATAAATTGAGTCAGGCAGCTGTGACTGACAGAAGTGCCAGCCAGCCACAGCGTCGCTCAAACTGTTTATGTGACACTCTGGCTGGCTGACACTTCGGTCAGTCACAGCTGCAGAAAACACGCAGCGTCTTCAAACTGTAACTTCCTCTCACAACCCCCTCGCGAGGCTTAGAAACCTCATGAGAGGAAGTTACAGTCCTTTGTTGCCTGCGGGCAGATCAACCACTCCCCAGGTCACAGAGGCATCTTTGACCCTTGGCAAACGGTAACCTGGGGGCTCTGTGATCTAATCTGCATAGCAGATAAGATCACCGATCCCCAACTTCGCCGGACACATATGCCTTGGTGATCTAACCTGATATGCAGCGCACAGATCACCGAGCCTGAGGCGTCTTTGTCCGTCGGCGACACTGGGGGCTCAGTGATCTAATTTGTTCTGTGCGCTGCAAAGCAGATTAGCTCACTGTGTGCGTACCTTACTATAGTTTGTGTACTTTTCAAGCTACCCTTTATGAACACAGAACTATGTTACATATTTCTATGTTTATAAAAGATGGCTTGAAAAGTACACAAACCATACTAAGGTACGCACACAAATATATTAATGATACTTATATATGTGTGTGCGTACCTTACTATGGAGTTCTTCACTGGTTATTTTGAGTTATGTTGGGTTAAGAGTGTGTGGGCTGGAAACAATTGAAGCCTGGTAGAGTCTCAGAGTCTTTGCTGTACGTGTGGTTAGTTGTGTGTTTGTTCTGCAACAGCTTGCTATGTGCAGGGGAGATGTGCAATGAGTGCAGTAGTGAGCTTTGCAGAGGATTTAGAGCCTAATTTAGGTGTGGAGCTGACTATGTAATAGATGGTGTTATGGTCTCCATTTTGTGACATGGGGTACCCAGTTAGGTTTTGCGTGGCTTGCAGTGGGTATGCGCATATAGCATCTGCATAGAGTAGGTTTGCAACAAATAATCATCATTATGCCCTCTCACCTGAGAGACTAACAAAAGGAAGCTGAATGTACCCTGTGCACTACTTACTAATCCCCAAGCTATGAACCAAAACAGAACTAGCCACTCACTAGATGCTATTTATACGCCAACAACCAGATTTCAAATGATAGTTATATATTTGTGTGCGTACCTTCCTATGGTTTGTGTACTTTTCAAGCCATTAAAAGATGGCTTAAAAGGCACACAAACCATCGTATGGAATGCACACACACATATATAAATGCTGTGGTTTGTGTACTTTTCAAGCCATCTTTTATAAACATAGAAATATTTTACATGTTTGCCTTTATGTTTATGTTTATTTAGTTTATATAGTGCTTTAAGCCAAAGCGCTTTACAGTATAACAACAAGATACAATAATGTTAGAAGCAAGTAAACAATCATGATACAAACAACGATTTAATATGTAGAACAGTTTCCTTGGCAGTGGAGGTGAGGGAACAGAGACAAGGAAGGGAGAGGCGGTAGAAAGGAAGAGGAGCAATAAAGTCAGATATGAGATATAAGGTCAGGTGGATGTGAGAAGGGAGGAGAAGGGAAGGTATGAGGGACAGGGAGAGGAGAGATGGTAGAAGGTCAAGGGGGAGTGAAGAAGAAGGGTTTTCAAGGAGGTGCGGAAAGAGGTGTAGGTGGGGATAGAGCGGATAGAGAGAGGTAAGGAGTTCCAGTGTAGGGGGGTCAAGAGCTGAAAGGAATGGAACCTTTAGGCCACACCCATCATGCAAGCCATGCCCCCAAATGAGGGCTCCCCCCTCAATTTAATACCCCACTTAAAGGCTAATGAGGATTGCTATCCAAAACATCTGGAAAGTGAAGGGTTGCAGACACCTGCATCTGAACTACACTGAATTCCAATCCAGGAGTGAAGTACATTCATAATCTTGCCCCTTACAGTGGGCGTCTCTGGAGATCCTAAATACTTACAGAAGGGAATTATTGTATTTGCGTATTCCCACAACCAGAGGCCGGATTAACCAAGGCATTGGCTGCACCTGGCTCAATGCATACATGCTGCGCCAGGGACCACTTGGGGTTTTGCAACCCAACCCCATTACAGGAAAGCCTCTCCCAAGAGCACCTATAGTGCTCAGTAGTGGTGCAGCATGTGTAACTCTAGTGCCAATTGGATGGAAGCCTGGGCCCCACCAGAAGGAGGTTCAGTCAGAAAGTGAATCCCTCTGGTTCATATGTGCTGCAATGTGGATAGTGCAGACCAGCTATGTTGCAATGGAGAGCAGGGGTTACTGTCATAAGTATAATGTGCTGTTTGTGCAGGGGGCTCAGCTTTTGGTAATGGGGTGCCAGATGGAGTTGCAGATTTAAGGCAAAGTGCCCCGTGGGCAAAAATGACAGAGGGCCCCAGGAGTGCGGGTCATGGAGGTGGAGCCTAGAGTGGGCCAAGCTGTCCAATGATGAACTTTAGGACCAAATTGTTAGGCGTGCCATGCTCGTACGGTCCTTGCTCGTGGCATGGCCCCACTTACCTGCTTCTTCATGGTGGGTCTATCAGCGGTGGCGACTCCCCCCGCACTAGTCTGACATGAGAAAGATGCAGCCTGGATGCGACCGGCGGAAGGGCCATCATGCTCCAAGGATAGGCGCCACCATGATGGTTTGTTTTTGGCAGTGGGGCAGGGGCCCCACCCCTTGGCTATGCCGAACGCTCCTGAACATCCTTAGTTACCAGGGTGGCGTATCTCGCGCTATGGCGTGAGAGTACACTATAAAAAGCAGTTCAGGGCTAGAAGTTAACACAGACCAAGATGTATTCCTAAACGCAATTTAAATCCTCAACCAGCTAAATTCCAGTAATAAGGCGAAAGCCTTGGTATCAAAAGAAGACACTGCCAGAATATCTCTAGCAGAGAGAAAGAAGAAGTCAGGGAGGTTGGTGCGTCTTAACGCTCCTCGCTAGTCCTGCCGTTTTGTCAGTCCTGGCCACTCTGTTTCCTGCAGTCCTGCTTCCTACCTTCCCTTTTCCTTGATCCTGTTTTCCTTTGCTGTTCTGACCTGGCCCCAGCCCTCCCAGCTGTGTTTCCTCTATTGGGTCTCTGGCCTCTTCCTCCTTTCTTCTCCTTTTGTCTCTTGGTTCCTGCTCCTCCTCATGCTCCGTGTTATAGTACTGGGGTTTTCCCTATCCTGTCCAATTGCTGCCATATCCCTTTGGTCCAGTTTCTACCTTCCCAGATTGGCAGCAATCCAGAGTTCGCCCCGTAGCACCTCTCAGCGCTTTGACATTCTACAACACCTGTACAGAAGATCTATGGCACCCCAGACAACACTCTGCACTGTTCCTGTGCCACAGAAATACGAGGGTGTCATAACATGGCGTAGGAAGCTCGCCCAAGAGGTCTGCGAGTTCCCATTTCCTCCAGAGCCTACTTGGGGAGGGGGGGCAAGGGAGGGTCTCTTGTCTTACTTACACAGCAATCCAATCACGACTGCTCCTCCTGAACCACAAGAACCAAGAAAACCCCAGGTACTCCGCGAAAACGTGAATCACAGATTTAAAGGAGTTCACCTTTTAATCTCAAAACATACCATGGGTTACCTATTTTTTTGTGGGTGCTGCTTGTGGCACTTGAAAGACCCCTTCACTCCAACCCATCACCTCCATATGTCCTCCAGCTCCTTAGAGCCCTACTGCAGGGCAGTGAATGGAAATGTAGAGGGAATAAGGGCGTGATAGTGAGGGAGAAAAGTAGAACACGAGCAGGTGACATGAACACTGATGGGGCAGGAGAGTGAAGGAGGGCAGAAGTGTGAGGGGGAGACTGAGGGAAGATAGGAGAGGAGGTGATTAAAGGGAGCAAAGTGAGGGAAAGGGGTGAACGGGTAAAGCGAATGAACGAGGGCAGGAGAATGGGGCAATAGTTAATGAGGCACAAGAGGGAGGAGAGATGCAGGGTAAAGAGGATGAAAGAGAGGAGAATGGGGAATAAAGGATCTCTAGAGAGTCAGAGAGAAATGAAGATTGAGGGAGAGCAGAAGAAAGGTACCGAAGTGAGGCAAGTGAGTGAGGAATGGGGAGTGGAGGCACAGCAATGTAAAGGCAAACGGTGTGTGACGTGGGTAAAAGACAGAGGGACAAATTGAGTGAAGGAAGGCAGGGGAGTGTGTGAATAGCAGCAAAAAAGAACCTTTGCCAGAAATGGAGATAGAAAAAGGCAGATTAAGGAAACGCAGCAAGCACGGGGGACGACATAGTGGCCAAAAAGTGCAGGAGAGGGGAGCAAGAGAAAGTGAAAGAGTAGGATAGTGGAGAGGAAAAGACTAGAAAGGAAAAAAGAGATGGCAAAATGACTGCTGTATGGTAGAAAAGGGAAAC
Organism: Ambystoma mexicanum; assembly: GCF_040938575.1. Lineage (NCBI taxonomy): Eukaryota > Metazoa > Chordata > Amphibia > Caudata > Ambystomatidae > Ambystoma > Ambystoma mexicanum. Next base: position 1,040,510,885 of record NC_090936.1, read on the forward strand.
AGGAAGGAAAGGAGTGAAAGGGGAGCATGTTTGTGATGCAAGGTGGGCAGGTGCTGCTTGCCCCAGAAGCCCACCTTTACGCAGTCACAGCTGCAATAGATAAAAGAAAAGGGAAAAAGTTAAAATGCAGCTACTTAGTCGCGAGGATGCATTGAAATGGGCCAAAAAGATCCACATGGTTGACAAAAATCCCCTTTGTGTGAGTTCTCCTTGTTCACCTTATACCAAGTTGGCAGCTGCACAAGCCCAGATGAAACCCAAGGTTGGGAAGCAGGGCTGGGTGTGTCTGTGGGTGACCAACTATCCCGCATTTTGCGGGACTGACCCAATGTCATGGGCCGCGTGCCATACACAGCTAGCTCGGGCAGGAATAAGCCCTGATTTTTCTTCTTCTAAAGCGGGATCAGCTAACAAAAGTCTTCCCAGCTCACACTTTTTTTGTTACAGTTAAAAGCGGAGAGAAGCACAGCGCCTTTCTCCCCACACCCACCGGTTCAACTTTGGGTCAACCTAGCAGTTTAATAAACCGATTAGAGCTTGATGACCCAAACACAGCAGTGCTTGGGCAAGGACTGTTGTCCCTTAAAAAGTGCGAATGGTGTGTGATAATAAATGGGAGAGAGAGTATAATGCTGTGTTAAATAATGCCTCAAGCTTATTGCATTATATTGCATTCTCCTTCACTGGGAATATGTTTTTTAAAACCAAATAAGGTTGTTTTTAGGTCCACATATTTATTTTATTTATTTATTGGGCATTTATAATGCGCCTATACAGCCAAATTGTTTTCAAGGCGCATCAAGACAAAACGGGGGGATGGAGACAAGGGTGAGAAAAAACGAAACAGAAACGTTCCTCCTAGGCCATGAGACATTCAGATTGTTTAAGTGCAGTAACAAGAAAGCATCAACACAAAATGCGGGGGAACAAGGATGAGGAGAACAAAACAAAAAACATTCCTACTAGGCCATGAGACATTCGGAATGTGCAAGTGCTGAACAAGAAAGCAGGGGAGAGGGGGTGGGAGTAAGTGCAGGTACAAGTATGTAAAATGCAGCATTAGAATGCCTCACCTCATGGTGCAGGGGGCTACACAATATGCAGTTGCAAGTAGGAAAATGCACTTTGGAACCCAGACAAGCAAATATGACAAAGTAGGTATGAGTGAATGCAGACTGGAAAAGCCTCGCCTCATGGCATGAGGGGCCACATTAAGCATGCAGACGGCAAGTGAGACAAGTAGCTGAGGGTTGCATCGAGATAAAAAACAGAGGCAGCATAGGGCTGAGTGATGAGTCAAGAGTAGAAGTTACACGCAGGTCAAAAGCGAGGCAGCACAAGGCTGATAAAGGTTGAAGTTGATTGAAGGCAAGTAGGAATGCAGATGCCACCAGAGGATAACAAGAGAAGTTCGGCATTGTGTGCAGGCTGTGCAAGTCTGTTGTTGGACAGGATGGACAAGTGTGTCTTTGCCCAGGGGAATGAGGGATTGCCTCAAACAAGATGGCTGCAGAGGACACAGCAGATTTCGGCAGCCAGGCAGGAGAAGAAATGAGTTCAGAGTCAAGAGAGGGAGCAAGGGAGCAAGGGAGAAATGACGAGTGGTCGATGTAAGGTAATACGGGCAGTGACAAAGCTTACCGTAATGGTGCGCAGTAAGGCATACAGCTTCGATGGCCAGCAAGGGCAGGAAGGTTTGAACCAGTAGGTAGAGGGGTGGCTCCAAAGGAGAATAATAATGAAAAACAGGGAGCAGAGGGCCATCCCCAAGGTGCGAGATGGTTTGGCAGCAGGCAGCTTCTCCAGCGCAGACAGGCTCAGCCGGCTTGGAGAGGGAGGGTCAAAAACAAGGAAGCGAACAATGAGGTTGCATGGATCGAATGAAGCTGCATGCTGGCAGGCATTGTTGTAGGGCCGGTGGTGGGGTCCGCCAACTTGTATTGCTGCGAAGCTCCTGCCTCGATGTATGCAACGTGTCTGCCGGCTGTTGAGGCAGTCTGCCACTGCAATCTTGCATTCAGGGTCGCGAAAATAAAGTTATGCATGCCTTTTTGCTTGACCTAATTCTATAAAAATGTTTATAGTGTCAGGTTTGTTTCTTATGTGATTTGTATACTTTTCAAGTCATTGCTTGAAAACGAATTAGAAACTCAAACCTTAAAATACTCTGTAAACTATCACAATGTGTAGGGACGTCAATAATCAAAGAAATGGTGATCAACACAAAGCTCTGAGCTGCTTCCAGCTCTCAGCTTCTTCCCCAAGTTCAAGAAAGTTTCACAAAACTCCCTCTTCCATTCAAGGTAATACAGTTCCATGCAATCCTCAGGGTTCGCTTCCCCAAGTTCCAAGCAGTATAGTTAAAAGAAAAATTGTCTCAAAGCTTTGGCCTAAGACAACAGGTGTAATGTCTCACGTCTCAGGACTCCCTTCCCCAAGACCTCAGCTCCACTAGTTATAGGTATTTCAATCTTTCAAAACAAAAGGTTTAACACAACTTCAGGTCAGCTTGACCATATTCCTGGATTGCCTCATCCATTCACTGTGTGAGTAACCTGAAGGTGTCTCACTCACTAGTCCCTGGGGATCTGTCATCCATGTGACCAAGGCATGGCCATCACTATTGGATCTAGTTCCTGGGGGTGGACCAGTGCCGGAGGATCACCTGGATGGGGGATCTTCAGGGAGATGAAGTGGGGCACTGACGGGTGAGATGCAGTACCCCCTTCCTTATGACACCTTTTCCCCATCCTACTCCATAGAATATTTAAAAACGTTACCCCCCACTTTTCCTACACAACACTTTCTGACACCGCGAAAGACAACCGACTAACACCAGAGCCGTTTGACTGACATTTCCCAACACAAGGGTCAGGCAGAGTCAGGCAATTGCTGATAACTACACACACCTGATGGCCCTTTCCCTTCCCCACAGAGATAAAAGGCGGAGCATGAGAGTACACTTTGAGCAAGGCCGAACGCATGAGGAAGCAGCTATTCCGGGACGGCAGTTCAAACGAAGGAGAAAGGCGGTGGAAACCGAAAGGACAACACAGAGGGAATTGCCCTTGCCCTTTTCAACTGGGAGCTGCGAATCCTTTGATAAAAGAACAGTAAAACCGGGAATTGCATCTGGAGATTGGTGTGGCAGATGTCAACGGTACACAAGGTCCTCTCGCACTGATAGCCAGGTTGGGGAAAAGAGCTTGCCGCCGTGGTACCGTCCTCCACTCCAGCAGAAGAAAAGCCAATGAGTTCAGCACAGCCTTTGAGTCGGGGAAAATTGATAGGGGCCCGGACTGTGTTAAACTCAAAGTTGCAGGGGCAACATTTGCGTAAAAGAAAAGAAGATAATAGACAAGGGTCTTTTGTGAACAATCCAAGGTATTAAGGTTAGAGTGGTCCGGCGTCACGTGGGAGCTCATTCAAAAAACTCTAACAAATACCCGTTCCTGAACAAGGAGAATGTGTTGAACTGAAAAAACTGCAAGTCAAAGGGATCATACAAGGGTCAAGCTAAAATCCCTTGTACAGTCGAAAGTCTTTGACACATTGTGAAGTGAACTGTGTTACTGAGGGGAACACTGCATAGATTATGATAAAGTGAAACCTACACTTGCCATAGAAACAAGGAGTGATCCAGCGACACGTGCTCGCCCTGCCGAAGTCTCTGTGTAGAGTGACAAGTGGTTGGGAAAGCAGATGAAGGAGGTCTGAGCCTGGACAAGAGGGACCTAAGTAAAAGGGACACCAGTAACCCAGTGAATTGTTTAAAAAGACATTGAGATTCCTAAATATTGCAGGACAATGATGAATTGACAAGCTAAGTGAACTGCATTGTGTTGACAAACGTGAACTCGACTGAGGGATGTCCACAGTTAGTTGTTGATCTGAGACCGATTGAGGGAGGCTGACGTTGTGACGGGGATAGGAGCCCGGCTGAGGGGGATCTTCGGTTGAAGAGTAATCACCCAACATGAAGGTTAATAGAAGAAACTATTTTTTTTTTGTTATTTGTGAAACATCAGGCCTCTGAAGCAAGAGACTTTGCATGAAAGAGACTTGGGCACAGAAGGACTTGATATTGTAATAAGGAATTGTTAACTTTTAACGGAGAAGCCCAGAAGTGTGCTATGCTCGAATGTCCCGCCTTGTCTCATGCTTCAAACATGAGGAAAGGAGATCCCTGCTTTAACATCCTGACTTATCATTTGAGAATACTTCTTTCTTTCTTTCTTTCTTTCTTTCTTTATGAACATTATCCCACACTATTTCATAGCATAGCGGAAAGGATTGGCAATAGATTTTTTTCTTAGTATAGGCCCTTTTTATTTGACTAGACTCCACTAGGACTGTATTATTATTATTTGATGGTCATAGGTTGCTCCCATCTTAGATTTAGGTTTAGATTAGGCGTTTATCCCACCCATTTGTACAGTTTAATGAACACCCTTGAACTGTGATCACTGGTGCCTGTCTTACTTTGATAAGATGCCTTCCTTACAACTGGCAGTGCCCCTTCGGGTTTTTATTCCACATTGGGCCTCATTACAACTATGCCAGTCCGGAAACAACAGTGCCGGTAAGGTTACCGGCACTGTTGTTTCCAGACCGGCACACTACAACTCTGCAGGTGGCGCCGTCCCGCCCAGCAGGTCAGACCTGCCGGGCGGAACGGCACCCGCCCGCAGAGTTTGCACGGAAACACTGGCACTGGTGCCGGTGCTTAAATGGTCCCCACTACTATAGAGTCATATCAGACTCTATGGTAATGGGTACTTACAATTTACTGGCACCTGACTTTCTGGTCCCCCGCTGTTGTAATCCCCCGGTGTTACCGGGAAGTCAGGCGCCAGTAAATCATTGCGGGTCCAGTGGCAAACCACCAGAATCAGCGGCACTGTTACCGCTGGACCCATAATGAGGCCCATTCTCTTTTGGTTCTTGCAGTTCAGGGCTCACTGCTCTAGGCGCAGTTTTCAGACCACACGGTCCACCCACCATAGATCGCGCAGCTAGAATCCCTCTCTTTGTGGCCTCTTGGCTTTAAATATAATATTTACACTTCGCTGGCTTCTCCCTGGTAGCCCTCTGACTCTGCCAGAGTATGTCACACACCTCTTGCCAGTCTTTGGCCTGGCTGCACTGCAATTGTTCACACAGTTCACTTTGTGGTGGTCTTACTTATGTCCCAACTTTTATGGCACTCTTTCACACTGGTGTAATTTCTTATATGTTGGTGTCACATGGGCACTTTCCCTTTGGCTGTCTTTTATCACTTGCTTTGCCCATAAAGCTTAAAGCTTCACTTAGTTTTATATTCCACAAGCTTAGTGGTGTGATTTCATTCGGCTTTGTAATTACCAGATATGCAATGTGCTCAATGGCTAGGTTTCTTCAATTCGTTGTCTAATAAATGTTCAAGTGCCTAACGTCAAGTTCCCATTTGGTTCAGTATTCAATATGCATCTAGCATCTTTAGTTGCAAGTTTTCGTTTAGTTCGGTAATGTATTGTATTGTTGTATTATCGCCACCCGCTGGGAACGCCCCTGGCTCTCGAGTGCCTCTCCTGACACTCACCGTTCACCGGTCTTCGGCGATGTTCCCCGGTGGCTCCCGCTCTCTCTTCCAGCCTCACAGGTCAGCGGGCCTGCTGCTATGAGCCCTGCTCGCATTCAGGGGCTTGTCTCTGCCCTGCTGTCTGCTCCTCTGCCTCCGACTGGGCACGGACAGCGTCCCGCTCTCTCCGATGCTTCCGCAGTTCTGGATACATGTTTCTTGCTGCAGAAGCTGGTGCTTCTGCACACACCTAGCGCCCCAACATGCCTTAGGCTTAATAGGCTTTCTGGGCTTCTGGCCAGCATCCTGGCTATTCCACAGGTACCACCAGAGCTGCCTCTTCCAAACACGGGTCTCCTGCTGGTCTCTTTCCCACAGGTCTCGCTGTCTCTCCTCTTGCTGCACATTCTGTCTCCTTTTATACACCTGTAACCTTTTAACAGGTTGCAGGTGTGTACTTTTTTGGATTTGCCTGACTTTGATTAAGAGGACATGCCTGACCTTCACTACAGTTTGCAGGCATCTTCCTCATCCCAGTACTGATTGGTGACATGGCCTAGTGTGAATTACTCTCAGTCTCCTCTTCTTCATCTCAGTACTGTTAAGTGTCACATGTGGGGAAATGAGGGAAGCTGGCTTATTATAGCCCATAAAGTTTTGGGGAGGGTTAGATTGATTGTCAATGGGAAAAGGGGGCTACCATGTCTCGCCCGAGGGCACCCCACTACTAATCCTCAAGGACTCTCCCAAAAGGTGATCCACCCTCGCTTCTCTACCCCCAGGGTCAGGATCCAAAAGCAATGGCCTTTCCCTGGCTACCTGCACAGAGGATCCAAGGGGAGTAGGAGTAAGAATAACCTCAGGTTTCCCACAATATCTTTTGCTGGACAAGCCCGGATAGATCCGGAAGGCAAACCGAACATGTCAGTGCCTTGTATGCCGAACAGTCCCACAGTGTTGTCATTTTGCTGTGCTGTGTATGTGTTCCAGAACCTCTAGGAGGGAGGGACCTGAGCAGCTGCCCCTATTTTGGCATTCTTACTACACATCCTGGGAAACATTTGGCCTATATCTCTTCTGGTGTTTCTGATGAAAGCACTGGAAGCAATAGTTACCCCTCAGTTTAGAAATGTCCTTTCAGAGTTGGCCATCCTCAACGTATTGCAGTCTGGCTTTCGTCCGGCGATGGGTACGGAGTCGGTATTGACTTCTGACCTTGATGACCTGATCATGATCCTGGATCAGGGTGGAGTTGGGGTATTAGTTCTATTAGACCGCTCTGTGGCTTTTGACACAAATGACCGTTATATTTTGTGTCAGCGCCTGGAAGAAATTATTTTTGGTGGAGCATCCCTTTGGATCTGGTTCAGATCTGTTTTGGCTGCCCGGACACAGTGCTTTATATTCCACCTTTTCTTTCTGCACTATCCACTCTGACCTGCAGAGTCCCCCAGGAATCAGCCGTTTTGGCCCCTGTTATTCAACATTTACGTTATTCTTCTGGCGCAGTTGATTGTGTGTCGGTTCTATGCTTACGCAGACAACACTCAACTTATTTTGAGAATAGACTAGGAGCAGGGTATGAAGGTGGCTTGGCTTAAAAACTGTCTAGTAGACATTGGCAGCTGGATGAACACAGATTGGTTAAAACTAAATGCTTCGAAAACTGAGGTTATGATATGATATTTTATTTGTATCAGGCTCATACACATGTGTTTCAGAGCACGACGAGGCAAGGGAGGGGAAACAAGGGAGGACAAAAACAATGATCTTACTAGGCCCAGTGACATTGAGAACACGCAAGTGCAGGGGAGAAGGAAGGGGGAAGTGCAGGGGAGAGGGTAGGGATGGAAGTGCTGAGCAAGGGATAAAAACAACAACAAATGGTAGTGCAGCCAACAGGGTGGCAAGTGCAAGGTTTAAAGCGCAGACAAGGGGTATCTGATAGTGCAGGTAAAGGGACTTTAGGGTTATAGATACAGACCCAAGTGCATAGGTTGCCAGGAGGCACACTAGGTGTGTGGCTGAGTGGGCAGGGACCTGGGCCAAAAATCAGAGGGTAGCCAGGAGCCAAAACAGACAGATCCGCAGGGGAGAGGAGGAGAGAAGGCAGAAGCAAAGAGGAAGGTCTTGAGGTGCTTTCGGAACCGGAGAAGGTTTTCCTCGAGTTTCAGAGTGGCAGGGAGGCTGTTCCAGAGGGAGGCCCCAGCCGAGGAAAGAGATCTACCCCCAACTCGTTGCTTGGAGAAGCGACTAAACCTGAGGAAGTTGGAGGTGGAGGAGCGAAGAGCTCCAGTGGGAAGGTATTTACGGAGGGAGAGTTGAAGGTATTTTGGACCCAGGCCCCATTAAGCCTTGTGAACAATGCAGAGAGTCTTGAGTTTAACCCTTGCAGCCACTGGGAGCCAATGAAGAGATGTGAGGGCTGGAGAGATACGATCCCAGGGCTTAAGGCCAAGGACAAGTCTCGCAGTCCTGTTCTGGATGAGTTGCAGAGGGCGGAGAGTAGAAGCAGGCAGATTTAGAAAGAGGCAGTTGTATTAGTCCAGCCTAGAGGGAACCAGAGCTCTAGAGACAGTGAGCTTCTGGGGGAAGGAGAGGAAATGAAGAATACCTCTGAGGAGGTGCAGTTGATAGTTTGACTTCTTAGAGACGACAGAGATGTGGGGAGAAAAGGAGAGTGTGGAGTTGAAGATGACCCTGAGGTGCTTAGCCACGCAGGTGGGAGCAGGAAGAGGACCAAGGGAGGTCGGCCAGAGAGTGACAGGAAAGGAGGGTGCAGGTGTGCCAATGAAGAGAATCTCTGTCTTACTGGCATTAAGGCAAAGATCATTGGCGGCACACCATTCATGGATGGCAGACAGGCAGTCAGAGATGAGGGAGGGAGAGGAGGTGGTGGAGGGAAGTCTGAAGACGAGCTGAGTGTCATTCGCATAGCACTGAAAATTGGAGCAGAGAGCGGCAATGCGGTGGACAAGGGGTGCCAGGTCTTGGTTGAAAAACTGGGGAGAGAGGTTAGACCCCTGGGGGACACCACAAGTAGAGAGTGAGATGGAGAACAGGAAGGACCCAGGTTGTGGTTCTCTGCCATTCTCCAGCTGCCCAAGATCCATAGACTACTGACTTCAGGCCCTCTTCACTGGGCCCCTTACCCACCCCGGTCTTGGTGGTAAAACATCTAGAAGTCAAAATCGCATCATCCCTTTCAGCATCACCTCAGGTCAAGGCGAGAGGCAGCTTGGGCCATGCAAAGCTGAGGATGCTGAGAACATTTTGTCAATTTATTCCAATAGAATTCTGGAGCATGGTAGTCTCAGCATCCATCTCAGGGACTCTGTATTATTGCAATGCTATGTTTCTAGGCCAGCCGTAGTTTCTCATACAGACATTGTCGAGCACTTGGCCTTTTGGAAAGTGCTTACAACGCATCTCTTTAACTAGCCTTTCCCGGTTTCTTTTCCTTCTTTTTCTTTTTTAGTAGCATTTCTTCCCTTCTCTAGCTTAGGAAATCTATAGCACCAAGATACCTTTGTGTCATAGTTACGCTTAAGAAGTTTAGCTAACATAACATAACGCAGCAACATATTTCTTTCTTTCATGCCATTAAATGTGCACTTTGCCTTACATACATGTTACAGTCTGCCCTTTGCTGGCTGCTGTCACCTTAACTGAAGACTTTAAATGTGCGCTTTGCAGTAGGTTACAGACTGCCTTTGATAGCATCCAGCAATATTATCACCTCTTTGTCTTTTACTCTGCTTCACATGCATTAGCACCTTGCAAAAAAAAGAAAAGAGCAATTACTAACTTTTCAGTGGCCGTTTAGTGCTTCAGCTCCCTTCTGGCTGCCTGCCCTGTGAGATTAAAGAACATTTCTTTGTATCCATTCTTATTTAAGAAACCCAAGCGTGCCACAAACTGTGTCCACCCCCCGCCCCACACCCAACAGTTGGCAATGGGGAGGCTCAATCACATTGAAATGGGCCCCCATCAGCCCTCACAAATGTTCAGCCAGGCCCTGTGACCGAGCCCCAAGACTGCTCTTTGTTATTCCGCTGTGCCTGACTGCCAGCAGGGAAGGATGAGGGGGTGTGTGTTGTCGCTGGTGTAAAGAGATTGGGAAGGTGGCGGACCAGGGCATGGGAGGGCCTGTTCAGCCAAATTGTCCTTCTAAGTGCTAAATCTGTCCCTTTCCAGAAGGCTATGCTCCGCCTCTGGAAACTGCTAAAGTGTGCCTTTGTTGCCAGGATCAATAAAATGTGTTTCCACTGATAGAGGAAGGGCACCACAAAATGCTTCCTAGGTTAGGTCAAAAATCCATGCATCGAGAGACAGAGAGAATGACAGCAAGACGCGGCAGCTAGCTTGCCGGGGCGGCACAACTAGGAGGCTTCGGGCTGTCCAAATCGAAGAGTTTGTGGGGGAGGATCCGCCGGTGGGTGACGTCATCATTAGGAGCAGCCACTAGGTGCAGTTATGCCGGGTCTCGGACGCAGGGGGGGAGGAGAGGGGGGTGAGGACAGTGTCCCTCCTTTTTGTCCAGTGCGTCCCAGGCCCGGCAGCAAGGCCGGGCTGGGGCCAGAACCGGGTTCCCACGGATCCACCCCTACTTCAGGGGTGGCAAATGTGTGGAGAGTGCAAGCATTAGGTTTAGCACATTGCATTGGCTTTAAACCGGACCCAAGCATTCTGGCGCATGAGGGGAGAGATGTTCCACCTTGTTGGGGGCCACAGCTCAGGGCTTTACTGTGAAGCAGGATATGCATGGCACTCCCTGAATATTGCTTAACCAGTATCCACACAAGGGCAGGGGGACTGGCACTGGGCGGCGTGGTTGGCTCACAGGGGTTCTCCTTGTGCCCCCAGGACAGTTCTTTTAGGCTGGTAGGCGACTTTTTTTTCCTTTTTCATGCACCCATAAAAGCCTTCCCCCCACCTATTCTAGGAGAAGTATAATTTTCTATTATATACTCCAGTCATAGAATATTTGGGGAAAGTGCTTGATTTTCTTTGGAGTGCAAATTTGGGGAAATGTTGCCCCCTGGTGGCCATTTCCCAGGTGACTATCACTGGATACCCCTGCATTCTTTTCTGTTGCATTTTGTGAATAAATGCGGCCAAGTGTCTTGCCTCTCTCATTGGCCTTGCCTGCATCGCCCATCCTTGTGCTCCCACCTGGCATTCTCTGGCCAATTGCCGCTACTTATACTTTTCTTCAAGCATCCACAGCAAGTGCCTCAAACTAGCCCGTGTGGCATTTGGTGCTATTGGAAAACGCAAATAACACAATCTGGCATTGTATGCAATGGCTTAACATAACATAGCCTCCCATAGCATGAGATGATATAACAACATTTACAGTAACGTGGCACAACATGGCACAGCATGATATAATGCACATTAACAGGGCACACCATAAGGCAGCACTCCCATCAGCGCACTCCAGCATAGTCAATGGTGAGGTATTGTGGGAGTTATAGTCCACAACATCTGGAGAGCCAAAAATTGCAGAACCCATCGTCCAACATGACAAAGCACAACAGCAACAAAGAATGATTTCCAGGGAAGTGCTTGGAGGTCAACTATCAAATGATTAATTGAGCGAATATTTCTGATTATTGGATTGAGAAATGATAGCCAAACCACGTTTACATTTGTTTTGCTTACAAAGTTAATCTCTTAAGGAGTTAAAATTTAATGATCACACCACGTTGACCCAGGTGGCATTAAAATAACAGATGCCAACTCTCTGAAATGTTAAATCAATCGCCACGCATAGTGGACAGCTGTCGTTGGAATGACTTTGCAGCACTGCATCAATGTGTATGGTTCTTTAAACTTGCTCCCAAATGATTTTCTGGTGGACCGCAGCTCAGCAGCCTGGCATAGCATACACTGTGCCAGAGAAATTGCAACTTTCGGAGATGCCATGAACAGTAATCGAAGCGGTATAAGTAGATGATAGGAGAGTTTTCTTTTTGTGTGTTTATGCATTCTCGAGGCTGCGTTTAGGGTAGGGGGTTCAAATCGGCAAATATGTTAAGGAAGGTGCAAGCGTGGGGGGTGGGCAGAAGGGGCCGATTATTTGCAGCACTTCGTGCCATCTTGAAGTGCACTGCTGCACAGATCTGGATATCTGTGGGTTCTTTTCAAGGCATTGCTACAAACAAAGTATTGTTTAAGGACATGAAACCAAAACTGTACTACATATTTATATTAACTTAACCTGGGAAGATATGTGCTCAATTGCTGAAATTGCCCACATCCTGGCTTCACCATTTGTCCAAAGCGTGTGATCCTGTGCACATCATTTAATCTCATTGTGTCTTATCTGGAGCTCCTGCGAGTGATTCAGTTCATAGCGTATGATATGATATTATGTTATTATAAGCTGTTATAGGTCATTTGCCACTCGGCTTACTTATGGAAGCTCCTTGCAATATCACTTCCCATGAAGTATCGAAGACTGATGATGCTCCTTGCGATGCACTGTTCTGTGAAGTCACGACTCTTGATGTTAAAGCATATGCAAATTAGGAGGAGTTTTGCCCCCACAGTGCCTGTATAGAGTTCTAATAAGTGAGTTTCCTGCATGTAAAATGGTCCTACAGTTTGTTATTTTTTTTGTGCTGTGCATGTGTTAATGACACCTGCCCCTAATGCCACCCAAAAGTTGATTGGGGGCAGGGGAGTTGCTAGGTCTGGAAAAGACCCGGGGCTACGCTGATGTCGGAACTGTTGGGACTGGGGGCTAGCTAGTCTTTTGGCTGTAGCTCCTGAGATTCTATCCGGGGCTACAACCAAAAGATCAGGGGCTATAGCCCCCTTAGCCCCCCCCCTAGCAACGCCCCTGATTGGGGGTTTAGGGGGGGTTATGCGCAAATGATACTGTATGGAACCTTGCGCGCACTGCAGGCCGCTTTGATGAGCCTCCCTGTCTAACGTGTCCTGCAAAATCATGTTGTAATTTTGGCCCCCCTACACAGGCCTCCTGCTTCTCTAATGCATGTTTTAGTAGATACAGGTCCATCCCTGCACAGCCCTCCCTTCTCTCTGACTTGAGATCTGAATAGTTGGCAGGTATCTGAGCAAGGTCCTTGAGGGCCCGGGTGGGGGCTGTGGGAAGAATTCGAATTGTCTTTGTAGCTCAGAGCAGAGACACAACAATGGGCCTCTTCCCAGTCCTTTCCCAAACACGAAATAATGGCTTGGAAGGAGAAAGCCTGGGAAACGCAGATCGGCAAGGACCGGAAATACGTGACACACTGTGGACTGTCTTCTAGGGAATAAATCATGGTTTCAACTGGGCAATCATTCCGTATGCGTGGGCTTAGCTGAATGAGGGTGCACGCTCGGGGGCTATGCAGATGGTCTCTTATGAGGGTACACTGAGGGGGGTATGCAGATAGTTGGTCTCTTATGAGGGTGCACATGCGGGGGGATATGCAGATAGTTGGTCTCTTATGAGGGTGCACATGCAGAGGGATATGCAGATAGTTGGTCTCTTATGAGGGTGCACGCAGGGGGGGTATGCAGATAGTTGGTCTCTTATGAAGGTCCACGCGCGGGCGGATATGCAGATAGTTGGTCTCTAATGAGGGTGCATGCACAGGGGAATATGCAGATAGTTGGTCTCTTATGAGGGGGCACGCGTGGGGGATATGCAGATAGTTGGTCTCTTATGAGGGTACATGCGCGGGGGATATGCAGATAGTTGGTCTCTTATGAGGATGGACGCGCGGGGGGTATGCAGATAGTTGGTCTCTTATGAGGGTGCACGCGCGGGTGGATATGCAGATAGTTGGTCTCTAATGAGGGTGCATGCGCGGGGGATATGCAGATAGTTGGTCTCTTATGAGGGTGCACGCACGGGGGATATGCAGTTAGTTGGTCTCTTATGAGGGTGCACGCACGAGTGGATCTGCAGATAGTTGGTCTCTTATGAGAGTGCATGCGCGGGGGAATATGCAGATAGTTGGTCTCTTATGAGGGGGCACGCGTGGGGGATATGCAGATAGTTGGTCTCTTATGAGGGTACATGCGCGGGGGATATGCAGATAGTTGGTCTCTTATGAGGGTGCATGCGTGGGGGGATATGCAGATAGTTGGTCTCTTATGAGGATGGACGCGCGGGGCGTATGCAGATAGTTGGTCTCTTATGAGGGTGCACGCGCGGGTGGATATGCAGATAGTTGGTCTCTAATGAGGGTGCATGCGCGGTGGATATGCAGATAGTTGGTCTCTTATGAGGGTGCACGTGCAGGGGGTATGCAGATAGTTGGTCTCTTATGAGGGTGAACGTGCAGGGGGTATGCAGATAGTTGGTCTCTTATGAGAGTGCACGCGCTGGGGGTATGCAGTTAGTTGGTCTGTTATGAGGGTGCACGCGCGAGGGGATCTGCAGATAGTTGGTCTCTTATGAGAGTGCACAAGCGGGCGGTATGCAGATAGTTGGTCTCTAATGAGGGTGCATGCGCGGGGGATATGCAGATAGTTGGTCTCTTATGAGGGAGCACGTGCAGGGGGTATGCAGATAGTTCGTCTCTTATGAGGGTGAACGTGCAGGGGGTATGCAGATAGTTGGTCTCTTATGAGAGTGCACGGGCTGGGGGGTATGCAGTTAGTTGGTCTGTTATGAGGGTGCACGCGCGAGGGGATCTGCAGATAGTTGGTCTCTTATGAGAGTGCACAAGCGGGCGGTATGCAGATAGTTGGTCTCTTATTTTTCTAGTGTATCCCGCCTTCTGCCTCCTCTTTTTGCATGTCCTTTAGCCTGAAAGTCTATATTCCAGCACTTCTAGTCATTGGTCTCAGAAACGGTGCAACATCTTCTCTCTGGTTGCAACCCTTCAAAGTCTCACACGCGCTTCAGTTCCCTTCCGGCAATGTTGATTGACTGCATGAAAATCTGGGCGGGCTGGGTTCATAGTGCAAGCAATCTTACATGCAATGAATGTACGGGCGTAGCCAGAGGCATTTACAAGGATTCCGTCAGAATCCAATGCATTTCCGCCAACAACAAAATCAGAAGCTAACGGAAATGCATTCCTTTTTTACAGTGGATCTAATGTTCGCTCAGTTTTTCGCTCTGTCTGTTAAAAAGTTGAATATCCCCTGCAGTGTAAAACTATGCATAAACATTTTCACACATCATTTTTACACCATATTGAACACTCCATAGACCTTCAGAAACAGGGTAAAGATTGGCTCCTCAACCAGCAAAACGAAATCCTGCAATTCCCTCCTTTTCGGCTCACCTGTACCTTTGGATCACTACCTGTTTTGTAACAGTATATATGTGGCCTCTATCTGCTCTGATGCACACTGCATACTTGCCTTCCATCTGAGCCGCTGACTTGATATGTAACACTAGTCAACTGCTGCTTGCTCTGTCTTTGTAACCTGACCTTGCAGGCTTGATGTGTAACACAAGTCAACTGCTACCTGTTCTGTATTTGTAACCTTTCGCTCAAGTATAAGCGCCCAGATACCTTAGGGTTAGGTGCGCTCTGTAAATAAATAAACTAAACTAAACAATGAGGCCCAAAGTGAGCACTGCAACAAATCCAGATAATTCGGCCCTTCTCCCCAAGGCGAAGCCCCCCTGTGAGGCTAGGGAGGTGATCCCACCCCGCAACATCCTCCCTAGTGGTCGAGGCAAGTGGGACCTCACCAGGACTGGGATGAGTTTCTCTCTTCTTATAATAAACCTCTTCCCCGGTCGGGTTATTCGTTACTTGTTTTCTCTGCTTTTTTACAATTCCAATCACACAGTGTTATCATTACTTTTTTGTACTTCGAACTCTGATGAGTTTCTTCACATTGATAATGGTGCCGTGGTGGCCTCCAGCTTCTCCCGTTTCCCCAGGTAGCTCTCACTCGGGTACTCTTTCTCACTCTTCTTGGTCGTTGGCTTCTTGTTCTCGGTACCTCAGCAGGTCCCTGCCGTATAATGGCACAAATGTACGGAAGCTATTGACGCTTTTCGCAATGGTGATCTCGGGCATCGTTGTTCAGGCACCCTGCCCACCACGCTGCACTTGTGGTCACGCCACCACCGGATACCTCATTCCTTCTTTCCTCCTCACAATGCATTCCTCGCATCAGCACATGCCAGGCCTCCGCTGTTTCATACTGGTGCTCTCTGCCTCTTCGAAAGTCAATGGCTCCGCAACTCACCTTCTCTCTACCTCCACAAGGCCTGTTGATCTCAGGGGGCATCCCCTGTGCACACAGCTCTCTTCCTCCTCTCCTCAGACTCGTCCCAGTCAAATATACATCTCTAGTTAAAGAGACATTGTCCTTTTGTTTTCCACATGGTTTCTCTTTGCATTGCCTTGAGCCAAATGAAAAGATTTCACATTATTTGTTATAATAGGCAGCCCCATATATGCGGCTATAGTAGGTGGTTTAGGAAGTTCCTCACCGGAACGGGAGTCCTTGTCCTCATAGGGGGGGTCTCTCCCTGTGAGGTTCCACTTACCTCAACCCCTAAGGAGGGTCTTGCGGAGCAGGATCACCTCTGTAGCCTCATTGGGGAGTCTCCCCCTGGGGGAGAAGGGACGAATACCTGTGATTCGTCACAATACTCAGAAAGAATGCACATTTGAATTACTAACACAGACATGTTTGATAAACATGTGGTTATTCTTATGTTCCCAGAATGCACTTGGTTTTCAGGCCAAGCAGCCAGCCTCCTATGATAAGGGCACATACATCATTCGACATTTAGTTCTGCCCCTCAGTCCCGCCCACACCACTGACAATCTGACCACAGTCCCGCACACACCACTGACAATGCCCTTCCCCCCAGTGAGGAAATGGGGGAGTTCCCCGAATACATTGTGTCCATTTCCAGCACTGTCGCTTCTGCAAAGGTGAACTCTTCTGATGGGGTAACCCCTTCTGCAAGGTAAACCTTTCTGCTAAGGTATCCTCTTCTGAAGGGTAAACTCTTCCCAATTGGTAACCTCTTCTGAGGGGGTAAAGTCTTCTGCAGTGGTAAACTCTTCTTAAGAGATACCCTCTTCTGTAGAAGTAAACCCTTAGGAAGGGGTACATTCTTATGCAGGGCTAAACTCTACTGAAGAGGCAATCTTGTCTCTAGGGATAAACTCTTCTGCAAGGTAAACTATTCTGCTGGGGTAATCTCTTTTGCAGTGCTAAACTCCTTTGGAGGGGTAAACCTTTCTAAGGGGTAACCTCTTTTGAAGGGGGTAAGCTCTTCTGAAGGGGGTAAACTACTCTGACGGAGTAATCTCTTCTGCAGGGGTAACCTATTCTGGAGGGGCAATCTTTTGGGAGGGGTCAATATTATATGTACATGTCCAATGGATTTACTAGTTCATGCCTAGCAGGCGATAAGGACTTTTGTGGGAAGGAACAATTTAAACCTTTGGGTCTTGCTGCATGAAATGCACACCATCGCACTGAGCATGAGAACCAGATGAACTAAAGTATTGGGAGGGTGCTCAGATCAGATGGTAAGTTTGGTAATATTGAAAGGAGGATGGAAATGGCAATACAGGCGATTATTTGCTATGTTATCAGTTTAATTACCATGCACTGCAGTTTGATATATCGTTGTATATTAAGCATAACAATGCCAACAGTTTGGGCTTTTGTGTAGGCATGGGAAAGGCACTTGCCAGGCACTACACGTAGTGGTATTAACTGGCCATTGGTGGTAGCAGCTGAGAAAATGGTGCAAGTACCTGGGCATCTAAAATCAGTGCCTGGCAAATGCCTAATACTTATACACAAACCAAAATTGTTGGCTTTACCAATGCTTGTTTTTAACAGGACTTCAGTAAAGGACACACATAGTGCTCATAAGATGAGTGGCTGAAGGCAGATCTGGTTAAGACATTATTATAGCAGTAGCATGTTTACAACTCCAATTGGACCCGATTACGAGTTGAGCGGTGCAGGATAAATGTGGCGGTATTTCCATATACTGCCGCATTCCCATACTCCTAACTATGAGTTTGGTGGAAAGTTGGAGGATTCATCCCCAGCTATGAGCTGGAGGTAAATATGCTGACTTTCGGCCCATTTTGGGTGGAATTACCGTAGCGGAATTTCCGCTGCAGTAATTCTGCCCAAAGAGCCCCATTCGGTCCTGCGGACTCTGAAAAAATGGGGAGTTACTTTTCATTTAGGGCCCCATTACACGGTAGGCGGTTAATGGGGCCGGTAGATCTGCCGGCCCCGTTAACCCCCTACCGCCTCATTACGAGGTCCGCTCGCGGTCCAGCATGCTAACAACAGGCCCGTCATAAAAGGGCCCGTTATGATATGATATGATATGGCATTTGTAACGTGCCTATACACAATTGTTTCAAGGCGCGACGAGGCAGGGGGGGAACACGGGGAGACAGACAACGATCCTACTAGGCCAGGTGTCATTCAAATTGCACAAGTGCAAGGGTAGGGGAAAAGGGAGAAGTGCAAGGGGGAGAGGGAGCGGGGAAAGTGCAGTACAGGGTTAATAGCATACAGGAAAAATAACGAGGGCCAGCTAGTGGCAAGTGCGAGTAGGTGCAGACAAGTGCTGGGAAGGGGGGCTGTAGGGATACAGACACAGTGCCGTAGTGCAGGGGGTGCCAGGGAGACAGTGCAGGGGAGAGTGGCTGGGCCAAGGACCGAGAACGGTGAGTGGCCCAGTTGCAGATTCAGTGCAGTTTCAGTAACTTTAGCAGAGGAGAGGGGGAGAGAAAGCAGAGGCGAAGAGGAAGGTTTTGAGGTGCTTCCGGAACCGGTGATGGTTCTCCTCAAGTTTCAGGGAGGCAGGAAGGCTGTTCCAGAGGGAGGCCCCTGCAGAGAAGAGAGATCTGCCGCCAGCTCGTTGTTTGGAGAAGCGACTGACCCTGAGGGAGTTGGAGGCGGATGAGCAAAGAGCTCGAGAAGGAAGATATTTAGGAAGAGTGAGTTGAAGATATTTTGGCCCAAGGCCCCAGAAGGCCTTGTGGACAATGCAGAGGGTTTTGAACTTGATCCTTGCAGTCACTGGGAGCCAGTGTAGTGATTTCAGTCCTGGAGAGATACGATCCCTGGGCTTGAGGCCAAGGACAAGTCTCGCAGTCCTGTTCTGGATGAGTTGCAAAGGGTGGAGAGTAGAGTTAGGCAGATTTAGATAGAGGCTGTTACAGTAGTCCAGCTTCGAGAGAACCAGGGCTCTAGAGACAGTGAGCTTCTGGCGGAAGGAGAGGAAAGGAAGGATACCTCTGAGGAGGTGTAGCTGGTAGTGTGACTTCTTAGAGATGTCGGATATGTGAGGAGAGAAGGAGAGTGTGGAGTCGAAGATGACCCCGAGGTCTTGTTGTTAGCATGCTCCCCATACCCATGAAGCCCTATGGGAGCTCAAATGGGAATGGGGATGGACCGGGTCTGGGTTCCCTGAATGGGGAAATACCGGGCCCTCCAAGGTCGGAATGGCCCGGTATTTCCGCATTCAGGGAACCAGGATCCGGTACCCGGAATGGGGGTAGCCATGCCGCAAAAAGCGGCATCGCCAACTCCTTCCTCGTAATGAGGCCCTTAGTTATTTATTTATTGTGTGCTTTGGCTGTACATAACAACCTCTCACACCCTCCTATATAACAGCAAATATAATAATACAAACAGTACATAATCTACATATTCACATTTCGTACACAATTCATAACAAAATATAGACAAAATTATTACATTCACTGATATGCGTTTAAGATTCATAATTCCAAGTTCCTCCATTAAAAGCAAATCACATTACAAATCCTTTAGGATACGTTCTAAAAGATCTAAAACAGCAATTGTCAACGAAATTTCTTTTAGAGGGTGAATTCTAGACCATGGTTGGTCGGCATTGCGAGTAGCACCATTTCTCTGCACTCTACTCATTTTCTCTGGCTGCATTTCCTCCAGTGCTACACAGTCCATGCATAGATGTCTCAAGGTTTCTCTCTCTCTGTTGCAGTAGCCAAATGTCCTCAGACCAGAGACTGCACCTAATCACCTACCCAAAACCTCCCGCGTTGAGAAGAGATTTAGTTTTAGTCTCAAAGCCTTTGCTCTAAAGCCCCTTGAAGGGTGTTTTCCCAGTAGGGATTACTCTGCCACTGCCACTTGTAATCCGGCAATAACTCTGCCAGACCAGGTGGCAGTAATGGAAAAACAGTTTGGTGGTATCTGATTGGATTTATCACCCAGATGTCACCAAAGTCATAATGACCACCATTACCTCTCAGAAGACCAGATTGAAAAACACGGGCAGGCACTTCGAGTGCACAGTTTGATGAGTTCCCATGAGGCAATGTTTCGGGAGCGAAGGCGAAGGAACTGGGTGGGAATGACCATAGGGATTAGCATGGCCATGGGAAGTCAATGGCTGGGCAAATAGCCAAACCACACCTACAATCTTTTTGTCCATCCTCATTTGTCATTTCTCCCTATCTGCACTTTAATGCAATAGTTTCTGCTTATAGGTGGCGCAAGTGCGGCCTAATAGTTCAAATTAAAAATGAGTTGCAAACTCTGCAAAAGGCATTCATACAGAATCCAAGAGTTAATCAAAGATCACAAGAATCCACTGCATTGCAACCCCCCTACCCCCCAATGCTGAGGGCTTTCCTTCCCAAGGGCTACTGCCTAGAAATCTACAAAAGCATTCTATGTAGGGCCTTGTAATGCGTCACAGAAAAAGGACACTGGCAGTAAACATGGCTTAATGCTTCCATCGTTCTTGGAGCACAGATCATAACCCCTTCTTGTTCCAGCCATCATGGTCCGATTTAGGAAATTATTGGTGGTGCTTAAGGCCCATGGACAGTGATACTGTTGGGGCCTTTCAACTTTTTCAGTTGAAATGGACCTCGAGCCTTGGAGGGCCTGACCGGCTGCATTCTGTTGACAGTTTTATGACAAAGCAACCTAAACCTTTAATTTAGAACATTAAATGTACATTTACACAGCACACGTTACAGGCTGCCTTTGCAGGCCATAACTCTCCTGGGCTTTTCATTATGCAGCACAGTTCCTCTCACCCCGTTCGTTGCCTTTGTACTCCAGTTTCCTCTGTGCTTTACAGAGCACACGTTACAGGCTGCCTTCGCAGGCCGTAACCCTCCTGGGCTTTTCATTATCCAGCAGGGTTCTTCTCACCTCATTGCCTTTGCACTCCGGTTTCTTCCTCTGAGATCTGCAGAGCACACGTTACAGGCTGCCTTTGCAGGCCATAACCCTCCTGGGCTTTTAATTATGCAGCAGAGTTCTTCTCTCCTCATTGCCTTTGTACTCTGGTTTCCTCTGGGATTTACAGATCACATGTTACAGGCTGCCTTTGCAGGCCGTAACCCTCCTGGGCTTTTCATTATGCAGCATGGTTCCTCTCACCTCGTTGCCTTTGTACTCCGGTTTGCTCTGTGATGTACAGAGCACACATTAAGGCTGCCTTTGCAGGCCGTAACCTTCCTGGGCTTTTCATTATCCAGCAGGGTTCTTCTCATTTCGTTGCCTTTGTACTACGGTTTACACTGCGATTTACAGAGAACAGGTTACAGGCTGCCTTTGCAAGCAGTAACCCTCCTGGGCTTTTCATTATGCAACACGGTTGGATCTTCTCACCTCGTTGCCTTTTTACTCCGGTTTCCTCTGTGATTTACAGAGCACACGTTACAGGCTGGCTTTGCAGGCCGTAACCCCCATGGTCTTTTCATTATGCAGCAGAGTTCTTCTCACCTCGTTGCCTTTGTACTCCGGTTTCCTCTGTGATTTACAGAGCACACGTTACAGGCTGGCTTTGCAGGCCGTAACACCCCTGGTCTTTTCATTATGCAGCAGAGTTCTTCTCACCTCGTTGCCTTTGTACTCCGGTTTCCTCTGTGATTTACAGAGCACACGTTACAGGCTGGCTTTGCAGGCCGTAACACCCCTGGTCTTTTCATTATGCAGCAGAGTTCTTCTCACCTCGTTGCCTTTGTACTCCGGTTTCCTCTGTGACAGGACATTTTGCCAGGCAATGCAGAACAAATAAGGAAAATGTTCGCATGCAGAGGGGTGGTGTCCACTTAGTGACGAATTAGTGGAGCCCATTATGGAAGAGAGGGTAATACTCCATGTACAAAGGTGAAAATTAAAGAGCAGTGGTGCATTGTAAAGGTAAACAGCGCAGTTATTGAAATTATGCTGTATTCGGGATCACCTTATACAATGGTGGCTCCAGAACTCTACGAGGATACCTTCAAGAAATGTGTGGAGACACTTTCACCTCCTGGCATAAACCAAAGCGCCTATGGGCAAGCTCCCATCAAAGTTCTAGTATATGAATAGGCAGATATCCAATTCAGGGGCAGGTGCATGATGGGCAAGCTGTATGTTGCACACAATCGAGCCAGCGGGCTGGGGTGGGATGAACAAGCTGCAATGGATATTCAAATTTGCCCGGGAAGTGGAGTTCACATTTTGTGTCTGGATGCGGAAAGGCCTATGTCAGCTGACAGTCTCAAGGAATCATACCCTAGTGTGTTCTGCAACAAATTGGTGAAGTAGAACGACTTTGTACACAAGATTGTATTAAAGAGAGGGTTAAAGCCAATTGCGCACAAAATCAGGAATGTACCAGTGTTGACGCGTGAGGGGCTCAAAGCTGAGTTAGCCAAGATGACAGGAGATGGGGGTTATTGAAAGCCTTGAAATGGTTGTCACTGGTGGTTTCGTCAAGGAAGCAAGATGGTGGCCTAAGGATGTGTGTAGACCTCCGTAACCTCAATGCCAACATCTGGATGGACAGGCATCCTCTCCCAAACATCAATGAACTGTTAACCAAGGTGGGGAAGGGGGCATGGTTTTCAACTTTTTACTTGTCTTCGGCCTATCACCAAATTGAGCTACATGAATCATCATGTCATTTAACATCCTTTGTTATGCCTTTTGGTGCACACATGTTCCACCGAATGCCCTTTGGATTGGCATCTGCGGTGGCTGTTTTTCTATGTTTGATGCAAAAACTTGTTGACAGTTTAGTTGGGGTAAACTATTTTGAAGATGATATTTTGGTGTGGGGGAGGAGTGAAAATGAGCAAGATCAAAGGGTGCATACAGTTATGAGTGTGTTGCATGAGAATGGATTAACCGTGACAATGTCTAAATGTCAGATAAAGGTGCGCAGTGTCATCTATCTTGGTCATACTATTGATGAGATAGTATCAGACCCAAAGAAGGGTTGGCGAATGTACTTAAGGAAACGTCTGTTTCTGTATCTAAGGAACAACTCTGTTGGTTTTTGCGGATGGGCCGAGTAGTACGTAAAATTAATTCCCAACTATGCAGAGAAAACAGTGCATATGAAGGGTTTGTTGAAGAAACATGTGGAATTTGATTGATTGGACTAATGAGTGTGTAGAGAAACCCCTCAACGCTCACACCAGAGAAAAGGCCCAGCACACCTCTTGCAAGGAGAACAACGTTTTATTTCCACAAAAATAGAAAATGCACCAGCAAAGCACTCTGCTGCCATGGAGCGTTCTGGCAAAATCAGTACAAGCAACACTTTATGAAGCCACACAGCGTCATCAGTGATGTAAATTACATAATGTACAAATGCAAATGGCTGGTTGGTTGAGACCCTATACATAGGCTACCTGCTCCATAAGGGATGTCAGGCCATTGTTCCCAGCCCCTTCTGACCATCTTCTTTCACGTGGGCTCCTCCTTGCGCGTCATCAGGCATGAAGGAACAATTAATTGGCAATCATGTGAGGAAAAAACAATGCAAGCTCTATCTCTAACCTGATGTGCACCTGGCACTGCAGACATGGGCTAAGAGGATACTTTGAGGTCATTGCATCTAACAGATTACAGCTCGATTCTAGACACGTCGGCGCCCATCCAAAGCTCCCCACTCTCGTTTTGGCTATGTTGTTATACCCATTTTAGCACCTCGCAGCACAAATCACGTGACCTATGGTGAAGGCAACTGATCCCTGTTTTCAGATGTTTTCTGATCGATTGGGGGTTTAACAGTTTCATGGTTGGTAGTCTGGGACTGGCTGGTACCTTGGAATGCTAGGGGTCTTGGGATGGGGGCATCTGAGTGCTATTACTTAGAACTGGGCCATGGAAGGTCAGAGGCTCGTGCCCTCCTTCTCATGGGATCGCTTTTCGCAGAGCGCTCTCAACCCCCTCATGGACTTGCAGGGAGCATGTCTTCTGGGATACGAAGGCTAGCAACATGAGACAATGATGGCTCTATGAATCTCTGTAGCCCAGGTCTTTCTCACTGGTGCCCACACTACAATCTATTCCATATTCTCGCATGCATACACATATTTCCATGTGTGTGTGGCTTGAGCCACGTCCCTGGTTGCAGCGCAGAACTAGGCCTCAATTTCAATATGGCTGTTACTATCTAAGATGGCGTTTTGGTTCCACGTGTACACTAAAGCAAAAACATACACTCCCCTCCCCATACTATAGCCCCTGTCAACGCCCCCCTCCCCTTTTTACCCTCCCCAAGTCCCTACTGCACACTTTCAGGCCTCTGCCTCATCTGAAAGCGCTGAGAAGGATCAGGAGTTGTCATGGTTAAGGAAGGGCCTTATGGAGGGTTTGTCAGCGATTAATGATGCAGGGGTGAGCAAAAAGTACACTCTAGTAGCTAACAAACTTGCCGATGAACCTTGGGGCATAACTCGGGGTGACAGATTGATTGCCCCCTGCCGGTGTGCAGTAGACTCTAGTAGCTTTGGCTCATGAAGGACATATTGGTAGGACTTTGATTAAAAGGAGGCTGAGGGAGTCTTATTGGTGGCCCGCTATGGATGGAGATGTTGAACCGTCGGTGAGATAATGCATTCTGTGCATAGTGAGTGACAAAAGCCAAGTGGTGAGGGCGCAACCAGTGCACCGTTTATCAGTTCCTCATAGTGTGTGGAGCAAGGTAGCTCTTGATATTATGGGACCTTTTGAAGTTTTGGACGGTGATGACAAGTACATCCTTGTTTGATTGACTATACCTTGAGGTGAACAGAATTTTCCCCAGTACAGACCATGACTACACAGAAGGAGTTAGCATTTTTGACAGAGGTGTTTGACAGGGGGGGGGTGCCAGATAGTATAGTCACTGATAATGGAGTAGAGTTTGTTTCTAGTGAGATGACAGACTTTTTGAGGGTGAGGGGCATTGTACATTACAGGACAGTGCTCTATAGTCCCAGCGCCAAAGGTTTGGTGGAGCGTGCTAACAGGTTTCTGAAGGAGACCACGCAATTGTCGTAGGCAAATAGTTTGGATTGGAGGTTGGCTTTGGTAGGGAAAGTGAAGGTGCATAGGGACACTCCCAATCATTTGAAGGGGTGCTCTCCTTTTGAGCTTGTGAGGGGTAGATTGCCTGGGATAGGCTCTGACCTATTTGGCTGGGTGGTGTGGTTCAATCAAAGGTTGATCTGGTGCAAGTTGTGAGATTGGAAAGGGAGAGGCAAAAGGCTATGAAGGATAAGATCAACAGAGGTCATGGTGAGTGTCCCATTGGTGTAGGGCATGTGGTGACAGTCAGAAGTCCTTGGTTTGTGAGGAAAGGGTTACCTGTGTTTCTACCTCCAGGGAAGCTCATTGGGGTGGGTCGGGGTCATGTCAGATTGTCTGATGGTACTGTCAGGCGTAAACAGAGTATTACTGTGCCGGACGTGTCGGGTGCATGGTGGACATATGATTGGTTTTCTGATCATGGGGGAGATGGTGTCATTGATTTTCAAACACCAGCCGCGGTGGTACCCAGAGTGTCTGTTGGTTTAACGACTTGTGCCAGGGTGGATGAGGGTTTGGATGCACGTGCTGTTAGGGTGGGCCTTAACCCTTTTGTTGTGGGTTCAGTTTCTGCTGGGACAATTTCTGTTGGGTCGGCATGTGCCTCTGGGGGTACGAGTGCAAGCTCAGCTGATGGGGGTCTGATTAGAGGGCAGTGTGTGTTTCTGATAGGATCAGGTGTATGCCTAAAAGGTTTGACGATTATGTTTGTTAGTGAGTTGCTTATTCGTTTTAGGTTGGGGTGGTTGAAGTGTGCATGCAGTGTTGTGTTTGCCCACGGTTTTCCAATTTTCTTTTCCCTTCTATTCTTCCTTTTTGGTTTCTCCTGTGTTTCTATTTCTTAAATTAAATTTAACATTGTCCTTAGTTCCACACGGGTAGACCTTCATTGGTCAGTATTGGAGAAGCTTCTAACCAAATTCTATAAAGTGCCATGTACATAGCTTTAGATGAGGTATTTAAGCAGCATATCCAGAAGTCGGGATCCTTAATGGTGTCCAAGTTGTGTATTTGGGAGCTCAAATATTTAATGTATAATTGCTGCAGCTTTGAGCATTCGGTCAAAATGTGTTTTACTGACCAACTTGCTTGTGTTCCTACAAATTCTACAAACTCTTGCAGACACAGGAAGCTTCAACACTGGGCCAAGGATAGCGAAGACTGGTAAACGATTTAACCACAGGAGGAGTATAAACTTTTGCAGTTCCTTAGATGGGCACAAGGAAAGGTAAGTGTGTGGCTTCTCATATGTATAATTCATTGAGGTCACAAACCCATATGATTTTAGGCTGGAGAGATGGTTAAAATTACAACCCCAGTGCCACATTTCTAGCTTTCGTGTGAAGCTCATTTTAATAATGCGGTAGCTCTCACTCCAATCAGGTTGCCAGCCTATTTTGTGAAATACCTGGTTAATTTACATCACATAAGCCACCCTATCCCTTGCTTCCATCTCTTTCCCAATAGAATACAAGAGTTGCCCATTATGTGAGCTCTAGGCCTTTATGAAAAGTAGTACTCATTTTAGAGTCACCAGAGATCTTAATAAAATCAACCCAAGTTCAAAGCAGATGATTTCCATGGGTACACATGGTGGGAGGGCCAGTAGCTTTCTCCAGTAGGAGCTTTCATTTTTTCCCAACCATACCCAATTACTTATAGTGAGGCCCTCCAACCCAGTAAATCACTGCAGCAGTGAAACATTGGCATTACAGCATTCTCGCAACCACCAGTGAGAAACCTCCAATTCTCCCTACATGATACGAAATCAGAGTGGTTAACAGTTTTGCCCTTCTTGTATAGTCTCTGATATATTCAGAATAGCTCCTACGGGGTCAGTTGTGTAATTCTCAAGTATTTGTATTGGTTAGTATATGCAATGTGTTCATCATTAATACTTAGGGCCAATCTCGCAATGCTTTTCTGCCAAAGTAAATTCCCTGAGTTTTATCTCTATCGATGGTCAATTCGTGATTCTGTGTGTAGTTCCATAATTCCTCTGCAACTCTTTTTAGGCCCTTAAAAGTGTGTTCGAGGACCACCAGATTGTCGGTGTAGGCCAGAACAGGACAATAATTGCCATCTACTTTCGGCGGACAACTCTTTACCTTACCCAGTACACAAAACAGGTCTGCCAGGCAAAGGTTGAAAGGTAAAGGGGCAAGACACAACCCTGCTTCACTCCTCTCCATACACCAATAGGGCTGGTCAAGGTCCCCTCCCCATCCAGTCTCACCTGTACCACTTTATTCCTATGGAACAACTTTATAAAATGGAGAATGTAATCTGGGCAACCCAGAGATTCCGATTTGTGCCACCATCTTGCTCCACTAACAGAGTCAAATGGAGCTTTGAAGTCGATGAAGAGGGCATATAAATCAGAACTATCTTTTACATTTGCTTTCTCGGTTAACATATCCATCGTCCTCAAGCTGTCCACCGTGGTACACCCAGACCTAAATCCTGTCTGGAATCTATCCAGGATACCAGTTTGTGCCACGCAGCCCTGCATTCTTTGCAACAAAAAAGATCTGAATATCTTCCCTGTGATGTTCAACATTGATAAGAGCCTATAATTCCCTGGATATAACATATCACCTTTCTTATGCACTGGGATCAATATGCTGACTGCCATGAGTGAGGAATCTGACCACTTTTCAAAACTTCATCATACAGCATACATAATATTTTAGCCCATATTTCTGGTTCTTGCTTTAGGACGACATTGGCCAGACCATTAGGTCCACGCGTCCTAGAGGATTTCAATCTGTTTGTTTTATGCATAATGCCCACCTTATCGATTGTACGCTCATTATTGCAAGTGTACCTGCTATTCCTAAGCACAGTTCCTCTCTCCTTCTTTTCATTTGGCTTATCCATTATGTTATCCATTGTAGTTCACTGTTGGGATTGATTATCCTTCTACTCTTAGGCCCTTTAGCCTCAACCAGCAAGTTCCACAAATCCCGACCATTCCTAGCAGTCAAAGCTTTAACCAGACGTTGCCATTCACCAATTTTACATGTATTCTCCACCAATACACGTAGTTCCTGTATTTGTTTTTAATTCTTTTGGTAGCAGTTGCTACTATTATCTTAGGCTGACCACTTTTAATCTTACGTAACTCTCTTCGCATTTTGCGTTTCTGATCTCTGATTAGACGATCATATATCCTTTCTTCGTTACTCTCTCATACTATTTGAGGAGGTATGAAACGGCCATTTGCTTTTGTAAAAGCTAAAAAACAGTGTTCAATCTCTTCACTACTCATTAGCTCGAATTAATACAGAAGGTGCATTCCATTCCTCGTAATTATCTTTTTAGCTCGAGAGATATTTTTAGCTGACCATTTCATGGAGTTTCCAGCATGATTCACTTCAATACATCCCCCTCTAGAGCTCTTTGAGACTTGATTTACTATAGAATATCCCAAAGTGGCCATTGCGTGGTCACTGAAACTATTTTCTTTTATGAGCATGGCCACAACATCTGGCAGCAAAACTGATTTAACAAAAAAGTAGTTGAGCGTAGTGTAATTGCCTGGTCAATCACCCTCAATACGACTGTTCATCATGCTGAAGTTGCATTCTCTCAAATGTTTCATCCACCTATTTCCCCGCCTTGTGGGTCGATTCTGTAACATTATGCACTTAGCATCCAAGTGGGAATTAGATTATATTTCGTCAGTACAAATACATCTACAATTAAAATCCCAGAATGATGAGCTCACTGGGATCTATGTTAGACCATTCAACCAACATTTCAAACAAGGAATCTTGTATTAAATCCCTCGAAGCTCCCCCAGAAGGTGTATACATGTTTACAATAAATGTTCTACCACTTGGCCTTACCTCGACAGCCAATAAAAACTCTGTACATTAAAGATGGCAATTATACAAGCGTTTAAAGTGAGTTTCACACCGATGCCTAAACCACTGTATGGTCTGCCTTTTTGGCCATTGGTTGGTAAATAACATAGCCTTTCACAAGTAAATTGACTCTTATGCAAGATTCCTGTAAAATGAAAATATGATTATTAATCAACAATGCAGCAACGTCCTGTGAGCACAGCAGATGGGAAAAGCCCAGAGTGTTCCAGGTCATAATTGATAAAGTTCATTGTGCGTCACTTGTAAGTGTAGCTAAAGATTCAACCAGCCACTATAGCATTCGCTATACCCCTGGCAGGGTTAGCTCATTACCAAAACTCTGGCTGGGGAGATTTAGCTGAGCACCACTCTTGGCTCTCACCCCACCTTTAGGAAGGACAAGGGGCTTCATTATAAGTGTGGCGGCCGGGAAATAAGGGTGCCAGTAATCTTATTGGCACCCCTATTTCGGGGCTGCCACACTACAAGTCTGCCTGCAGTGGCCGTCGTTCCCAGCAGGCCTGACCCTGCCAGGCGCAATGGCCAAGTAGGCAGAGTTGTCACAGAAGCTCCGGCACCGTTAGTCCTATGGGACTCTATGGGAATGGGGACTTACCAAATCCGATGTCTGACTTCCCATGCTGCCAGGACTTGTAATGTCACAGTGGCACCGGGAATTCAGGTGCCGGAAACTGTGTTTCGGAGCCGGCGGCAACCCAGCGGGTTACCGCCAACCTCTTAATGAGGCCACAGATCTTCATGATCCTGATCCATATCGAGCTCAATACCATTCTTTTTCAAGAGTGAACTGTATGAGCGTAGAAGTGAAGCAGTGGCAATGTTCCGACAATGGACTCTGGAGACATTTGAGTTATTGCATGTTAACGGCTCAACAAACTCAAAGTCGTCATGACCAAGACCCGCAATTGAGGGATTTCGTTCAATGCTTTCAAAAAACAGCATGATCCACCCACTTCTTCCTCTACTTCCGATGGAGATGCTTAATTATTATTACATTTGATTTGTTGTCATTCTTTTGTATTTTTTGTATTTTTTTTTAAATATTTATTTTCAAAAATGTCACATCATTGAAACATACGTACAGTAATATAACATCATGCAATTATCATAGTAAAACCAGCAAAACTATATACATCAGAAACACCCCCCTCTCCGCAGGAGTCACAATACAATCAATAAACAGGTATAATACAATAAAAGAAATTTGCCCCAAATCTTATTAAATAATGCATTTTTCTTTGCTCTCTGATACAGCACTCTCTCCATATCCGCTAGAGAATGCATCTCTGCAATTCAATCCTCAATGGTAACTGGGACGCTTTCCAATGTCTCAAAATGAGTTTCTTCCCTACCATCGGCCCTCGAAAGAACCACTTCTTCTGAGAAGTTGTCAGGTCATCCAACAAATCCCCACAACCCAGTACTATGGTCTTGAAACCCATATTAGTAGAGCGCTCGCTTTGACATCCGTGCAGAGCTTGCTAACGCAGGTTCGAATCCCGGCGGGGCCAAACTCAGCCTTTCATCCTTCCGAGGTCGATAAATGAGCACCACACACCGTGGGTAATAATAAGCAGCGCTCAGATACCTGAGGGTTTGTAGCGCTATATAAATGCTAAATTATTATTATTATTATTATTATTATTATTATTATATGAACCTTCTCATCAAGAACCCTTTCACAGATCTGGCCAAATTCAAACCACAAACCTCGCACCCTTGAGCACTCCCACAACATATGCTCAAAAGTGCCCACCTCGTGTAAACATGCCCAACATTCAGAGCTATCACTCATTCCCCATTTTCACCATTCTCTCAGGTGTCCAGTACGTTCTGTTCAATATCTTAATTTGACGCGATCTGTCAGCCAGACTCAGAGAGCACAATTTTACATTCTCAAATATACGCATCCAATAATCCTCCGCAAAATCTTCACCAATTCTCTGATTCCAATCCAATCTCAAAGCATCATTAGCCTCATAGTTCGACACAATCAGTCTATAAACATAGCTCACTAGACCACATCCACTCACCCCAGGCTCCCAACCAAGCATGTCTATATTGATCCTCCTTTCCATATCCACATCCCCCACCACTCTCCTGATTTTTCTATAGTCTGCCAAACAAAAATTAGGAATTTCAAACCTCAGCCAAAGCTCTCTAGCCGACATCCAATTCAAACCATTGAACAGATCTCCAATCCAACACACCCCAGCCAGGTACCATTCATGCCAAAACAACATTTTCCCATCATGTATAATACTTGGATTCAGCCAGATTGAAGCACCCGGATCTTTCAACGCATTGAAACCCAAACACTCACTCAAGGCAACCCATGAATTCCGCAAGCTCCTAGTCAGTGGGTCTTCCATCTTTGTTCGATGTGGATTTCTGGTCAACAGAGCCCTAGGCGATAATGGGCCTACATGGTTAGACTCTGCACATATCCAATCATCATGTTCTGATTCGAGAAAGTTAAATAAATTTCATGACATAAAAGCCAGATGGTAAGCTCTGAAATTAGGGACTCCGAGCCCACCCTTAGACAAAGGCAACTGCAATTTGCTAATTTCAAACGAGGTGGGTTATGATCCCACAGGAAGTCTTGCATGAGTCTATCCAACTCCCGCCAAAAATGTTTCTCAATATCTAATGGGATCATACTCAGTACGAGGAGTTGACACCATTTCTAAAGCATTCACCTTCCCCCAAAGGTGTCAATTGTTGTCATTTTGTACTACTTTGTTCTGAACAATAGTCACCATTTCACTATTTGAGCGTGCAATCACACCAGGTCTGCTCCTCTCTGGTGTGGAGGATTGGTTATTAGTATTCTTCCCCTGAGGTAGAGTTTAACTTTCACTAGAAACTTGTACCCTCACTCCATTTGAGGGATCGGGGATCATTACTTCACTTTCTTCATTAAATAACCAATTCGTCAGCAACCTCCACTACTTGGACAGACGTTTCCTAACCATCCCGTTTGTGTTCTGAAGTACTATTACTTTGTGTTGTTTAAGTGCTTCCAGCCGAGCCGCCTTTCTTCTGTCTTTTCTTGAGAACGCAAATTCTTATTCCTCAAAAGCCATCGAATGGCCACTGTCAATCGCTCTATTTTACTCAATCAAGTCTTGCTGATTCTGCAGTAGCTTTGAACTGCTGGTCACTTGCTGCTGAGGTTCACTATGGGTATTTAATGGCGTCCTGATCGCCTCAGGCAGGATGGGGACCTTCTCCTTGGACACTCGCCCGTGTAGTGACGCAGCAGGCATAAATAGGGTGTCACGTGTCATGTATTTTCCCACTTAGTTTAAGAAAGATTTTGAACGCAAATTGCATAGACACCATGAAGGAGTGCAAGTCCGCGTTAGAGACCGTGCTTCTGTTGTCGACATTGAGAGATTGAGCCGACTCGGAATGTATGGCCAGATTCGGTCAAACAGACAAATGCTAATTTGCAACAGGAGAGGGAACCCTACCTTCCATGGAGACGAAGAGCGAAGGCATGGATTCCACAGTGTCTGCTACCACACTCTCTCCTGCCATTGCAATACTCTTCTGTATGGGGTAACAGAGATCCAATAGGGAGTTATTATCGACCCCTTCTAAGTCAGAGGTATCCGTGTGGTTTTGTCTGCTTGTAATGATCACCATGGCATTGTCTCCCACTACACACCCCTCTGTTGGCAGCACATTTCTGACCTTCGACACTGCCGCTCCTGCGGGAAAAACACAGTGATTTAATTATCCTTTTGTTTAGGGGGAGCTGCCTTGTTACCGAGGTTACTTACACTCACTTCGTCCACTAGTTCAGAGGTGGGAGAAACCAGTAGTCTCTGTTTTCCTTTTCTTAAATTGTATCTCATTTCATTACCTTTACTTTTAGCCTTGTTTGGCATCTTAACGAAACAAGATAATTAATATATTCCTTCTAGACACTTAGTGAGGACGCAATATATTGTTCACTCAAACACAACAATGGTTATTAAAATCCTGCCTGTATCCTGAGTCTGCAGCCTTCCGCCTGACAGCACTCAACTGAGCACTCAACAAGTCCAACTTGTAGCTCTTTCCAGGATTCAGTAGGAATGGCTTCCACTGCAACTTCAGGGAATGAAAACGTTGGGAACAGCAGCGGTTTGCAGCCTTCCCCGCAGCCCGATAGCACTCAACTGGGCGCTCAACACGTTTAATGTTTACTTTGGAATAGGGTACGTGCGGACCGTTACTTTTGCTTCAGTAAATCGTGGGGTGCCACGCTTGAAGCTTACACGTTTCTGTGTCTTCCTTTCCCCTAGCCATCACTACATTTTTCTTTTTGCCCAGAATCCGCTATGTGATGCAGGCTCTTATTTGATGCAGGCTCTTCCCTTGGTTATCCCAAATAAGACTCTGTGGTAATTACAGGACCACGTCTTTCAGTTAATTCCTGGCATTCCTTGCACTGGGGGTCTGTATCTGTAACCCTACAGCCCCACCACCCCCGCACTTTTTTCTGCACTTATCAGACACACCTCTGTCTGTCACCTTAAACCTAGCACTTGCCACTTGCTGGCTGCACTACCACTGTTTGTTGTTTTTTATTTATTTATTTATTTATTTACTTATTTTATTCCTCTGCTCAGCACTTTCCACTCCCCTCCCCCCCATGCACTTGTGCGTTCTCAATGACACTGGACCTAGTAAGAGCATTGTTTTTAGTCTCGCTTGTTCCCCTCCCTTGCCTCGTCGCACTCTGAAACACTTGAGTAGGAGCGCCATACAAATAAAATATCAACATCAATTTGCGCTAATAAAACCCCCAGTATCTGCCAAAGTACCATGTCAGTTGCCAATATTAACAGTGGGCTAGGGGTCGCAGACCTGGAAAGCTATTATTACACAGCCCAGCTCGCCCCTTTCCTCAAGTGATCAGACGCATTGGATGGGGATTGCGAGAAAGGGTCTATGGGCACCATTGCATGAATGGTGCTGGATCCTGTAAAGACACATGCTACCCCAGTACAGTGTTGCCCGCTACCAGGGCTTCCTTGTTGATCTGGGATAGGGCAAATACAAGGTAGAACGCCTCCACAATGCCCTCCCGACTTACCCCAGTAATTCTGAACCATGCCTTCCTGCCAGACTTCCACCCAGGCTCTCTTTTACAATGGTCAGCAGGGGAGTTGAAGAGAATAGGCCAGCTATTGGTAAATGGGCGGATGCTCTCCTTCCAGGAACACAAACAGTTCTTTCTTCTCCCAGAGACGGTGAAGTATGCTTATAAACAGCTGAGGCATTGGCTCGGTAGGCCCAAAATGTTGAGGGTCGGAGCAGAAAGACCACCAAATTTGGAGATCTCTTTCTTAGTGACCCCCCTCTCTGAAGATTTCCACGCTGAATGGGATTCTCAATGGGAAGCACTTTGGGCACCCGCACATCTATGTGGATAAATGTGAAACGGATATTGGCAGTCAAATAGATGATCTGAAATGGTTTAACATCTGGACTAGAGCCTCCACATCATCCAGATCTATTCAATTAAGGGAAAACAGTTGTGAGCTTTTGGGCTGTTGGTATCTCACTTCTGAGCATCCCCATCATAGTAACCCGACTACACTCCCAACATGTTGGCGAGGGGGGCAGTTCTTGGGTTCCTTCTTTCATGTTTGGGGGTCCTGTCATCTGATCCAGCAATATTGGAAGAAAATACTATCCCACATTAAAGGTATTAGAGCAGCGGATCTGCCGTTGGATCCCCTAACCGTTCTGTTGGGAAATGTGGCCGCTGATGGACTATATATCTCCCGAGTAAGAGCGCCCGGCTGATCTCACGGCTCCTGGTGGCGGCCTGAGTGACGCTGGCTCATAATTGGAAGGGGAACACGTCCCCAGACGTCTGGGAATGGTGGAGCAGGATCTGGTTCTCCTTAGCGATGGATCAGATTGATGCTATCAATACAGGGGAAATGTCCAGATACCTGGAGATCTGGCGCCCATTTATCGAATTCGGACAATGCAATGACTTTCCAATGGTGCACCGCAAATCCCAGAGTATGGTGGCATTTACAACGATGTGAATGCTTGTTCGTTGGTACAAGTACTGGTCCACATTGTTCCTGCAAGTCTGTACACTGGTTCCTCACCTGCTGATTTTGTTTACTGATGTACGCAGCTCATCCGATGCCCTAACGTTACTCTGTCTCCTAAACATATTGTGACAGCTTCCCGAAGAGAGTGTTGGCCTTTGTTTTGCTCTGTTGTTTTCTCTACTTATGATAGTTATCAGTTGTTGTGAGCGTCCCGAGCACCTCGTCCTCTAGCATATTTTAGCTGTGTCCTTCTCATCCGAGCTGTGGTTTTGAAGAAGTTACCGGTTCTCAGTAGGATGTCTCAGGCGGATAGCTCAGGGGCAACGTGCTCGCTTTGGAAGCAAGACGACACAGAGCAACACCGGTTCGATCCCCAAGTCCGTGCGTTATAAATAACCAATCATGTCATATCATGCCTTGCTCTCGTGTATTGGTTGATACACGTTCTTGTTTTTTTTTATTTGGTTGTCTTGTGAAAGCAATAAAAATGTAATAGAAAACAATACAAGTTTAAGGTTTAATTAACAATGGTAAGTGACATCTTTAGCTCAGACAGCCTTGTGGGGGTGGGGGGGCTCGAAAGTGGAGGCACGGGGCAAGTATCCATGTTGCCCTCCCTTAAAGACGTCTATGCATGCCACCATCACATGTGGCAGACGGTTACACTGGCTGCAGCGTCAGCGGAGAGGCCAAGGAAGGAGGGCATGGCAAGAGAGCCTGAACTTTCTGCTCGCCCACCTCAGTGGAGTTTACCCTGGCGGTGATTAAGGGGCACTGTGGTTTATGACACAAGGCCTCAGTACTCTGATGCCAGCACTGTTCACTTAGGCTCATGGTGGCTTGGATTCGATTTCTGCTGTGATGTCACCATAGAGAAAATATCAGACTTTATGCACTGCCCCGACCGCCCCCATCCCCTTTGCGGAAAGAGTGTTAGAGGCGCAAATCCGCATTTTGCTGAAGTCTAAGCGCAACATTCATTTTTAATAACAGGTTTAAATCGCTTCCTACCAGGTGGCCTGCGTTTCTAGGCGCTATAATAGCTGTTATTGGCAGATTTGAAAAAAGAAAAATACGCTTGGCGAAACTAAATCAACACGAATCATAGTAAGTTACCATAAAAAGGACAAAGAGAATGCTACAAACGAGAAGGCACATTTGAAATAAATACTTGGAGAGGATTGATTTTGGGAGCCGGTGTAGTCATGCATCCCAAGCACGTGGAGGAAACATGAAGGGGATATTCGTACACTAATTTTCGGCGTGCTGGTGACTCCTGCACGCCGAAAATTAGGGCACAAAGATTCCCTTCTGTGGTGTGAAATAAGCGGCCTACCACGAGGACCCCAGGGCACTAAAAGTTCAAAGAACAAACGAAGCAGTGGAACCAAAGCGCAAGTCCTCGTGCGCATGTCACGCAGTGTCAATTTGTTACGTCAATTTGAGATGGAGAATCACGAGCTCGGATAACAACATGGCGCATGCTTCCGGTCCACGCTGGACACCACACGTCAAAGGTTTAGGTTAGAAAAGCTGGTGAGTCTCACTGTGTCAAACATCCTGTCCCTCAACCCTCACCAAAGCGTGTGCTGTCCACAGATCTCCAATGAGGAAGGGGAAAGGAAAAGTTCAAACAGCTCTTTTTGGCAGTACAGTTTATGAAATGATCAATGTCCTGCAGTGCTATTATTGGTACAAAAAAGAAGTGGAACTGTGATGGTTTAGCAAGTGTCACAGGATTATAGCGAGGTCAGGTAGACAGCCTAGTGGGGACGAATTGGCAAAAGAAGGCGCCAGAACTATTACATTGGCGCACAGCCAGGAGGGAGATGGCATGTGAGGAGCGATACAAAGCCTGTAGGTTTTGTTGGGCTATTTACCCACCCAGTGATTGCACATGGCCATACTACTTCTTATGGCAATCTCCGTCCAGACGTGGAGCCCTCGCTCACTGTGCCTTGGAGAGGCTCAGACTCAACTCAATGAGGAGGCCCAACAAGGCCGAAAAAGGGCCTGGGGTTGCTGATGGTAATCTTGTTCCAAGGAGATTTGCCTAGCATTTCGGAGCTGGGCTGCCCTTGTGGGGGGAGCAGGCTGATATGCAAATGGATATTTCACCTCTGTGGTCAGTGAACTCAAATGTGGTTGTAGATGGTCCTGAGTCAAAGAAATTCCATAGAACTGGTTACTTGAACCATGTTCATTCTCACTCCCACACTCTTGGCATGGAAACTAAAGCTGGGAGAGAAATGGGGAGGGGGGGCGGGGTTGGACACAGGTATTGTCTGGATATTTATCCACCCATTGACCACTTATGGCCATACTAGTGCCTATGACCATTCTCAACCGTTACCTGCCCGTCCCCATCTAAAAACACCCTTTACCCAGGATCTCTTTGAGCGATCTCTTTGCTTTTAAAGGAAAGCATACCTTAGTTGTAAGCAGTCTTCTGTAAGGTATTGGCATATTTGCAACAATCAGCCAGCTCCTGGCGTAATGAAAATGTCTCATCCAAGTTTGCCTTCAGGCACTTGATTTATAATCAATATGTGTGTCTTTGCATATGTTCCTTGCACTAAACAAATGTTAATAACAAGCGTTGGCAAAGCCAATAGTTTTGCCTCTAGTGTGTTATGTTTATTGAGTATATATTTATGTGAGAGGAAGGGGAGCCAGCCGAGTTGAGAGAGTGAGGTAGAGATAGAGTCTTGAGGGCCAAGAAGACATAGAGTGTGGCTAGAGGAGTGGTAGGTGGATTTTAGGGGAGTCAGGTGAGAGACAGGGAGTCCAAAGAGAAGAGAGGAGCAGTAGAAGAGACGGGAGAAAATAAGGGAGGAGATTAGGAGTTTAGAAGCATGAAAGGTGAGGGAGGAGCAGATCCTACGGATGTTGAAGAGGTGGTGCTGACAAGCACGAGAGGTTAGGGAGATGTGGTTAGAGAAGGAGAGAGAGGAGTCAATATGGAGGCCAAGGTTGCGGGCGTAGGTCGAGATGGGGAGATTGGAAGGGGGAAAGTGGATGAAGGGGGCAGGGGAAGGTGAGAGAGTGCTGGGAGGGAAGAAAAGCACTTCAGTCTTGTCAGTGTTGAGGGAAAGAAAATGTGATGACATCCAATTTTTTATGGCCGTAAATCAGGAAGAGAGAGTGTGGTGGAGGTCAGAGGTGAAGGAAGAGAAGGAGAGAAAGAGTTGGGTATAATCCGCATAGAAGTGGTGGGAGATGCCGAAAGAAGAGATGAGCTAAGATACTCATTTGCCGGGCATTGTCATAGATAACTCAGGTGCAAACAACATTTTCCAGCTATTGCCATCTTGTGGCCAGATAGTACCATCATGGCAGTGCCTGGAAAATGTCTCTCCCATGCCTACATAAAAGCTGAAATTGTTTGATTTGCGGATGCTTGTTTACTTTGTCAGTTAGTCATTTGGACAATTCATATATATAATGTATCGCCTCTAATCGCTGATCTTATCTCCGCTGGAACCCACGCCTAACACACACACAAGCAAATGCTGCTTGAATAGAGGCCCGAAACTAGAAAAACAGAATTTGATCATTTATTCCAAAGCCGGAATCCAAACATTGAAAGTCTCTTTTGGTCTGAAAGAGAGTCCTTGGAATGAATACTCTGGGATCCCCATGAACCAAAGATTTACCTCGTGATGCCATCCTCATGGCAGGCAGCAGCCCTATGAATGCATTTGAAGATGATGCAGAGAATTCTAAGCTGCATTCTCTACTCCACTAGAAGCCACAGCGCACCGGTGCATGCTCCTACTTCCAGAAAACAATCAATTTTGAGCCACCTGAAGTCGGCTAATAAGCTTCATTGAAATATCTCCCAGGGGTACATTCCAATAGTCCAACCGACTGGTCACTAAGGCTCCTTCTACAGTTGCACGTTTGTCTATTGGCATGAAGTAACACATCCCACATACCCATCTGATTGTAAAACAGCATCCCAGGTGAATTCCCTGGGCCTTTATCAACTGTACCATCTATGCATTTAAACTGAGATCACATGAAACATTTCCCAAAAATCAGAGGGAGGTGGGGTGTAAGGAGGGATTCCTCCTTAGTGTTAGCATGACCTCCTCCATCATCTTCCCCTAGCTAGGATGGAGCCATCTAGAGTTCATGCATGCCCCAATGCTATCCAGGCTTCATGAGCGTGCAGTCGGACAGGTGTCAGTGTAGCTTGAACTGCTATACAGAGCTGGACGAGGCGGGCAGAGCCAAGGCATAGCCAGGGGGTCTAGCCTGGCTCTAAGGGCCAAATGCAAGATGAGCCAGGAAAATAACTGCACGAAGCAGGGGGCACTGCAGGATGCAGCATGGTGGCGGCGTGGGGGCAGGGGAGAGAAAAGCCCAGGTCAGCATTGGAGCCGGGCGAGTGGGGGTTGGCAGGGGACATCACCAGTGTCTTTGGGAAGGTGTGTGGAAGGGAGGCTGTGGGAGATGGGGGCCTAAAGGGAGGGGGACCAGCAGCATAACATTGGAAAGTGTTACCTCGCAAAGCAGCAACCTGCTTCAGTTATGTCACTAGACACCCGCGCGCCATTCCCGGAAGTGAAGTGCTCCTGTCCCGCCCCACCCTCGCAATGAGAAGTGCTGGGGCAGGACAGAAAGTCAGGCAGCTGCACTACTGTATGTGCGGTTGACACATCAGGAGTGCTTTAAAAAAAAAAAACTTTAAAAAAAGAGAATTCTGTGATTGGCGGGTACATAGGCAACAGGCTGGGCTCTTGGTCGACCCCTGCTTTGGACAGCTTGGGGTGGTAAAATTAAGAGATATGATTTAACTTCACTTCAAAAGAATGGTCCCGGAATGATGGAAACGGTTGTGAAAAGTAGTGGAGAGTATAGACAGTGAATAATAAAAGTAGTGGAACTCATTTTCTGATAGCTCCCACTCACTTGTGATGCTGAGATGTATAGTGCTCAGTGCTCACCACTGCCATGGTCTCCAAGCGCTATGGCTGATCTGAAAGAGAGGAGTGGGTTGGGTTGGTGGGGAGAAAGTGCAAGGTAGCTTTACTGCTGTGTGGAGGTGTGCAGTTCAGAAGTACCGCCTGGGTACTGTGTGGCACTCTTTCTAGGTGACCTGTGTTGAGGACATAGT
This sequence comes from Ambystoma mexicanum, assembly GCF_040938575.1. Taxonomy (NCBI): domain Eukaryota; kingdom Metazoa; phylum Chordata; class Amphibia; order Caudata; family Ambystomatidae; genus Ambystoma; species Ambystoma mexicanum. Next base: position 1,040,550,809 of record NC_090936.1, read on the forward strand.
TGTATTTGTGTCCACGGTGCTACTTTGGATTAAGGCGCTATATAAATAGCACATCATTATTATTATCATTACTAATAATAACGTATTGGTGACCAGCCGAATCATGTGTGGAAGTCTTAGCTCCTAGCCCCCTGCTCCCAATATGAGCAAAGTGCGTGCCTTGTTGGTGAACATATGTCCACCCACTTCACCACCAGATGCAACTTTAAAAAAAGGAGTCGCAAAGGTTTATTTTAGAACATCATTTCGGGAAGCAACTCGATAAAACGTCACATAATGTGCAGACAGTTTTTAGGGGGAACCAGTGCTCCAGATGAGTTTTTAAAGTGGGAGTATTTTACTGCCTATTTTTTAAAGTTGGGAGTAAAATGCTTTTTAGTAAGTGAAAAAGGAAGTATTTAATTTCTTTCTGGGGCATTAGGCTACTTCGGTGCGAAACATGTTTGTGGAGCTGTGTGGATGAAGGCAGGGGAACAGGCGTTGGTAAGCAGCTGTTTCCTATTTTTGTTGGGAGTGTTTTTACTCCTTCTTTTTGGGGAGTATTTGCCTATTATTAGGGCTTAACATTTTCTGCTACACCCCTTATCTGCAGGGCTGGGGGGAACACACGTGATATTCATGCCACGCGGGTTCGTTTTGCTTCACCAAGTCATTTAGGGGCCTGTGAGAACATTGTGCACCCAATAGAAACACTGGCTGCAACGTAAGCAAATATGTGTCCCACAGCACAGAACCCGTACCTGGTAGCGGGTGGCAATGCCACATCGGGGAACAATGGCAGGCAACGTGTTTTTAGTTTTGGGTCGTGCAACACCTGACGAGGATAGTATCGGCAGGAGAGTGCAGCTGTAGAAGGGAGATGAGACACGAGCAGGGGATACACAGCCTTTGGGTCGCACCTGCCTCTTTTGGCTTACTGCACAAAAACCCAGACTCATTTAAAAGTGGAAAAGGTCGCTTTAATGTGACAGGCCAAAGCTTACAATCAAAACGCTTAACTGGCTCCATGGCCTAACAACTAAAGAAATATTTTAACAACCAATTAAATAAATTAAACATTTTCATTTTCATTTTCCCCCAACAATTAAATAATTAAATAACCCATTTCCTCCCTAATTATCCATTGGACCCTACCGTCTCCTTGCCCCTTTTCTAGGCGTCCCGCTTTCTCCCAGGGGCCATGCCCCTCCAGGCTCAATACCTGTTCCCCCGGGGTGACCTGCTTGTGCAAACAGCGCCACCCCATCCTTTCCCGTGTCATTTCCCCATTGTGCTTCCCTCCCCCCACATCAAAAGGGGCCATGCCCCCGGCGCCCCGACCCACTTCAACACCCTTCAAACTCCCCTCTACACCAAACTCCCCCTTTCTATGACCTGCAGCCAGCCTGACCTGCCACATCAGCAACATATATTACACACAAACCTTCACAATGCCCCGACCTGTCACACAAAACTACCAACCCCTACCATCCTAACAGACCCCAAAACTCATAAAAAACTCGCCATGTCATCTAAAACCCCCCGCATAATCCCATGAACAATGGACCCCCCCATATTCCATAACCAGACACCAGCCTAAAACTAAAATGAAGGGGTGGGAGGGCGGGACAATCACCAAGTCCTAACCGTCGCCTGCCTCCCGAACCTTCCCTGAGCCCTTAAATACCCCCAGGAGGCACTCTGCCCACCACGGCCACTCGCTGGCCATGTGCAGCGCCAAAAACTCCCCGGGGGGAAACGCTTCGCGTTCCCCCGGGACCCCTCTTTTGGCTTACTGCACAAAAACCCAGACTCATTTAAAAGTGGAAAAGGTCGCTTTAATGTGACAGGCCAAAGCTTACAATCAAAACGCTTAACTGGCTCCATGGCCTAACAACTAAAGAAATATTTTAACAACCAATTAAATAAATTAAACATTTTCATTTTCAAATAATTAAATAACCCATTTCCTTCCTAATTATCCCTTGGACCCTACCGTCTCCTTGCCCCTTTTCCAGGCGTCCCGCTTTCTCCCAGGGGCCATGCCCCTCCAGGCTCAATACCTGTTCCCCCGGGGTGACCTGCTTGTGCAAACAGCGCCACCCCATCCTTTCCCGTGTCATTCCCCCATTGTGCTTCCCTCCCCCCACATCAAAAGGGGCCATGCCCCCGGCACCAGAAAAACCCTCCCCCGAGGAGTTCTTTCTGCCCCACCCCCCTCCCCAATTTTTTCTACCTCCAACTTTTTACCCAGTCTCCCAGCCAAGAACCCAAGTCCGCCAGGTAGTGATTATTCCCATACAGGGACAAGTGTACCCCATCCTCTCTAAAGATAAGGAGACCCTCATATGTTATTTCCTTATGGTCCCTGACCTGCACGCCACCGGGGCACAAAATTTGACCCTTTCTCTGTTTATTCCCTTCCTGGCCCGCTCTATTGCTCCCTCACTTCTCGCTCCCCTCCAAACTCTTCTCGGCAACAACTTAGTCCACACCACCACTGCTTGAGGCCACATTTCCCGCACCCACACTAAGTCCCTCTTCATTTTCTTTAGCAGAGCCACCCCCGTATCTCTCACCAGGTCATTCTCCCCTGCATGCATAATCACCACCTCTGGAACCCCATAGCGTTCCCTCATCCCTGCCAATATAGGAAGCAGCTGATCCTACCGCAGGCCCCCCAACCCGTGCCATCTCACCACCACTTCCTTGTAACTGCACCCCAGTTGCCTTCCAAACACCCTTTTCTCCGCCTCTTTCCCAGCCCACTAAACAATTGAATGGCCAACAATCCAAACTTGCGCAAACTCCTCCTTCTTTCGCGCAGCATCTGAAAAAGAAATTACAAAATCACTGACAAGTCAAAAATATTTCAACAACAACAGTTGGCCCACAAAGTCCTACTCCACCTTTCTCCAACATTCCCCTTTATCAAACTCCCTGATGTACCCCTTGTATTTCCCAGACCTCCAACGCCTCAATCTTTTCCCTTGTCTTCTGAAAAACCCAGCCTGGTACCCTCAAATGCTGCGCCCATCCTAAAGGAATGAGTCCCAAAATCCTCTGCCTTTTCTCCCACTGCCACCAGCGCCTTCCGCAATACCCCTAGCACCTGGGCCGCTGAAACCGGCGATCCATCCGCATGCTGAAAAACCAAGCCTGTCTTACCCCCACAGCGCACCTTCCACACCTTGCCTGCCTGAACTGGGCATAAAACCTTGCTCCCTCGACCCAGCAGAACCCAAGAGCCCCTTCCCTTCTGATCCGTCTTAGACCTTTTAATCTTGATGTCTAAACCTTCTTCTGTAATTTGAACATCTTCCCATTGCAGTCCACCTACCCCCCTTTTCCCCCGACCAACTCAGAAACCCTGAAAGCCCCAAAGAATAACCACGTAAAACAAGTCGCAAACAGTTCACCTACAAGCAATAAACCAATTGTTCAACTTGTTGTGCCCAGTTTATTGCTTTACAGTCCTGCGTTGCCCCCCCCTGCACCGGGGGCCCACGTGGACCCCCGTCCATGCAGGCCCTTTAGTTTATTACTCCTCTCGCCACTGCACCAGGGGCCAAACCTGCACCCCCGTCCATGCAGTCCCTTCCATATAACTAATCTTCAAGCTCCTTGCATCCATTACCACCTGTTTCCCACCTGCACCAGGGGCCCTAGTGCACCCCCGTCCATGTAGGCCCCTTTTCTGCCTTACTCCTCTCCACCGCGGCACCAGGGGCCAAACCTGCGCCCCCGTCCATGCAGTCCATTCCACATAAATTGCTCTTCCAGCACCTTGCTTCGTTGCTCCACTTTTTTCCCCCAGCTGCACCAGGGGCCCTAGTGCACCCCCCGTCCATGCTGACCCATCTCATCACTTCCCCTTGCTGCACCAGAGGCGCTCCCGTACCTCCGTCCATGCAGCCTGAAGCCTACTCACCTTGTCGTGCGGCAAGCGTGAGGGCTTCACCACCGTCGTCCAAGCTCTCCAAACGACAGCTACCACCCCTTAACAATTTCCACCGTTACATCCCGCCTGCGGCCCTCCCCTACCTACACGTCTTCCTCCTCACCCTTCTCCTACCCCCTTTAAGTTGCCCCCAAAAACCTTTCATCAAACCTTGCGCCCCCCCTCCTTTTACGATAAACTAAGCCCGACCTACCAGCACACCCCAATTTACCTGGCATGCAGTCCTTCCCCCCCACCTACTTGCCCCGCTCCTCGCCCTGACCCACTGTCCCCTGCCTGAAAACAATCTTTAACCGGATGCCAACCCGCACACCTGCTGCACTCGTGTTTAAATTTGCACATCCACCTCATGCAGCCTTCTTTATTGAACGCCCAACATGCTGTCGAGGGCTGTCCTCTGCCTCCTCCCCCTGCCCCCTCATGGGCGGGGCGACCAAGAAAGGGCCGGAAAGGCACGGGCAGCCCACTTGCTGTGTGCAATGTTGGGGCAGGCCTCGTTGGGGCCATCCATTGCAGCCAGAGATCCATGTCTATCTCCCCCCAGACCGCCTGACTGTCCTCTGCCATTCTCGCTCTGAATTCCTCATCATACCTCACCCAGGCAAAGCCCCCAAAACTTGTGAAAGCCTTCCTTATTACATCCATATATTTAAGCAGGGCCACGCAACGCTCCGGGAATTTTTCACAATGCACACTGGCATAAATGATAAACGCCGACGTCCAATTCTCAATAGTCACCGGGACCCTTGTGCGTGAAGCCAGTTCCCTCTCTTCCTCCTTAGACCCCTCCTTTGCTCTCTCTTCCCTATGGAGCAATTTAAAGACATCCACAAATTCCCCCGCCTGAATCTTCTCACTGGTCGCTGCCATCAAGTGCGCCCCCAATGGTTTTGTTATCCCCATGTATGGCAATTTTTTCTCTTTTCCTTTCACTTCAACCTCCTTATCTTTTCCAGTTTGCACTTCGAGCACCAATGGCTCCACCACCTTGTCCGTTTGGACCTCCACTGAGCCAATGCTCTTCCCAACCTCTGCGGCTCCAATGGCCTGTACACCAACTTCTTTCCTTACATCTTGCAGTCCAGACCCTTCATCCCCTGTCCCCCTTCTTGTGACCTCTCTCTGCCATGCAGATGACCATTCCCTTTCCCGCTCACCTCTTTCCACACCTGCCGCCTGTGGTCTGGCGTCCAACCGATGCTCCTCATCTCCTTTCTTTGAGCATCCTCCTACTGCGGGGACAAAACATGTCAGCACACTCACCCAGCCAATAGTTCCCCTGACCCCTTCCCCCCCTCCCCCTGCACTTCCCTTTCCAGATCCCACCTCAAACTTCTTCTCTCCTCCCCCCTTTCCCCTTCCGCCCTATAATCTTCCACTTCCCATCGCCCAACATATTCCTCCCATCCAACTTCATCACCCCTTAAATACCATTGCAGATGCAAGCTCATGCCCGAGTTGAGTTGATGATCTTCTTGCGAGCCCGGGGCGTCCGCCCCGCCACTCCTTTGACGTCTTCTCGGCGGGGTTGTGGAAACCCCTGCCTGGTCCTCTTCTCTCGGGCGAGGCGTTCCGTCCTCCACCCTGGAATCCTCAATGCTAGGGGCTGTGCTGCACCCTCTAGGCTCTCCTTGCGCTGACCGAGGAGAGGCTGTACTGAAACCCTCTACCTCCACCTGCCCAGCGGGGGCTGCGCAGCGCCCTCTGCCCTCACTCCTCCTACCCGGGGGGGCCGTTCCGCACCCCACTCTACCTTCCTCTATTGATGGGGACCTCTCCCTCCTTCTCCCACCTGCACTCTTCTGCAGGTCTTTACCCCCTCTTCCCCTCTGCCCTGACACCCCCTTCTGTGCCCCATCCCTGCCCCCACTGTTGTTCCCTCGAGCCACCTCCTTTTGAGCATTCCCAGCTTCCCTAGGGCTATCATTCACTGCCTTCCTCACTGGCTGCCCACCTGCCATCATTTCTCCCCCGCCCGCCCTCCTGTCTATCTCCCTCCTCATCTTCCTGCCCCTGGATTCCCAAACCTCCCCTCTCCCCGCCGCGGGGGTGCAAGCCACCACTGCCGCGAGAGCCCCGTCTGCCGCAGCTCTACGCTGCGGCCTGTCCCCACCTACCTCTCCCTCACCCGTTACTTCCCCTGCCGCCCCTTCCAATTGGGCCTTAGATGCCCTGCTAATTATTTCCAGGGCCTCCCTCAGAGCCCTAGCATCAACCAGACTCTTCTTGCTGGCTCCCTGGCCCACCATCATGCACCAATAATCTGGTTGTGCACTATAATATGCCCCTTGAACGTTAAACTAGTTAGCCTAAGCTCCCGAGCCAAAATGTACCCGTGGACCTATACCCCAATTGACACACTACTATCTTTGAACAGAGTTAACTAAGCACTAATAAAACCCAACTGGTAATATGTAATAGCAGAAATACTATTCTCAAAATTATTATTATTTCAATTTAATTTTTTATTCATTTATTTATTTATTTATTTATTTATTTGTTTGTTTTTTAAAAATATATTTTCTTATTTTTACCCCCCCAAATACTGCCCTAGCCCTTGAAACCCCCTACCCTGGCAAATAAATTGCCACGGGAAAAAGAAAGCCCCAAAAACCAGAAGCCCAACTAACAATTGGGCCGAGAAGCGTCCGTGTCACCCTGCCCCCTGGCGGCGTGTGAGCACCACCGCACTTGACTGAACAGAAATGGTGCGGTCCCTTTAATAGGAGCGCACTGCCCCCTCTGTCACTCGACGGCTACCGCATACAGATTCCCCTCACCCAGACACGACACAACACGGGACCCGGCGCTCCACAAAAGAATGCCACCCACAACAATAAGTGGAAGAGAGGCGCCGAATGCCCATAAACCTGACCGCTCCCCCAACCGGACCGCGTTCCCCGGCACCTTCCCTAACCTCACACCCTGCAGCAAACTGAAAAAACGCAGCGACAGAAAGGAACCCTACACCCGACCACGGATAGCGCTGGGGCCGGAGCCTGATACAGTAAGATTATTAATATTAATATTATAAAAGTAAAATATACTTTACTAACTCTCCTAACCTCCCCGAATATGCTAAACAACTATCCCTCTCACCTACTCTACCCTGCAGCAACGAAGGCCCAGCTACTTCAGGGAAGGCTCGGGAGCAGGCGACAGGACTGACAATCACCAAGTCCTAACTGTCGCCTGCCTCCCGAACCTTCCCTGAGCCCTTAAATACCCCCGGGAGGCGCTCTGCCCCCCACGGCCACTCGCTGGCCGTGTGCAGGAGCAAAAATTCCCCGGGGGGAAACGCTTCGCGTTCCCCCAGGGCCCCCCTTCGTCTGGTCATTCCATCCATCCACGGCCATACATTTAGCTATGAACAGGCGTGGTCCTCTTGCTGGCTTATTAAGCCTGCTTCGATGCAAATGCCCCACCCCCCTGTCCCCCTCCCTTTCCCATCCAGCTAGGTGCTGCCACAACAGGGACAAAACATCACAAGCACACGTCATTAGCATAACTAAAGTGCCTGTGACACGTCCTGCACCCCTTTCTCCCAAAGGCATCATTATGAGCTGCAAACAGCAGATCACCAGTCACCCATCCACACAGTTCTCGTTCACTTGCAGCACGGATAGCTCACTCGGTTAGATGCGTGCTCCAGAGATCTGTTTTCTCACTGCAAGCCACACGCTTATGTCCCAGAAAGCAATACACAGTTTTTCACAGTATAGCAACGATGTGTATGTTTATTTTGACGATGGTGCATGCACGGTGCCTTTGTATATCGTCTTATTCAGAGCAAAGCGTGTGTGGAAGAACATTAAAGCCAGGGAGTGACCATTGTATCAATGAGTGTAAAAGACTTCTTTATCACTAGCAGCACTTCTGACCACAGAGATGCGCGTGCAAGGCACTATTCTACGAGTTTCGGAACTGGATGCTTGGCACAGCAGTCCACTCATGCCAGCCCACCATCTTGTGGGTCCCTCTTACTACATCAGGGAAACTCCCACCCACAGCAGATTGTTTGTTTCCCTTCCAAGCTTAAGAAAGATGTTTGTCGCAGGGTCGCGAGCAAGGTCGGGCAAGATTGCAAGGCCGTACAAAGAGCTCTTGAGCTGCATGCCTGGTGTGAAATGTTTGCCAACTACCTCCACTCGCTTACAAGTCTATGGGCAAATATAACCCTCTGGCTTTCTGCTACACAATGGCCCTCTTGGGTGTTTCAAAGTCGTTGGCATGTACCTCCCTGAGGAACACAGTGTGGGAGATCTGACACGTGTGTGCCTGTGAAAAGGGCAGTCATACGTAACCCTGACAGAACTAGTGGCATCAAAGAAGGATGCCAGTCTCTCCACAAGAAGTACATGAAATAACATGTCAGAGAGACATGGACCTAGAGGCTCGTGTGCATTCTCCAAATAACACTTCTGCTGTGCTTATTGCATATATTTTGACCTGTACCTGTTTATTTTTCTTCCTCATTTTTTTAAGAGATATTATATAACAGTGACTTATTTTACTTTCGTACATACATTTCAGACCTATCACCCTAAATGTACAATTTGCCCCAAAATGCCATTCAAATATTTTTGCATTGTGGCCTCCTTTTTTCCATGCATGTATTTCTGCACCCACTTGCCCCTGGTGCTTCATCAAGTGCACTTAGAACTTCCAATGCAGATGGGTGGGACCCGCACCGGAAGCCATCTCTGCACCGTGGTTCGCCCCGTGGACCGGGAAGATCCTCCACTCCCATATCTTTTCTTACCATGCCACCAGGGCCATCTTAAGCACTTTTAAGGCTCGGGGCACAGACATCTTTGGGACCCCTCTCCACCGATCCAAATGATTAAGGGATCCAGAATATCTGGTCACACTCCCCCATGTCACGATTACACCCATAGCTGGATACGCTGCCTCGCAGTGATCAAAATAAGCAATGATGCTCCCTTTCAGTCCCCTTAGCCTTTCGTTCTTGCTATAATGAGAATGATAAACAAGTAGCCTGGCATGGGCACCATTAGCGGTCCACATCAAGGGTACGTGCGCTCTAGCATAGGTCCAGTTCACTTTTCATCAGCAGCGAGGAAGGTTCACGGGCCATTGTATAAATGCAGGAAACAGATCGTATGAGAAAAAGAGAAGCACAATCAAGACTAAACAGATCACTCAGATTAGCTGCCTCTCCCTATGCAAAAGTGCCCAAGCCTTGAGGCCAAGGAGGTGATGCGCTCCCCGATAGTACCCCCGGAAGTAGTACTCAGCGGGTGGATCTCATTCATTCATTCCTTTTGGGATTTGTATAGCGCTTTTCGCCATAATTATGGTCCAACCGTGCTAGTGGTTGAACGCCCTTGGAGGGACCAAAGTCGAAAGCGTTGAGGAAATTGGGAGGTGCTATTATGCGTGTGTGCATTTTGGCCATTAATGCATTTTGGCCATTAAGGTTATGAGAGGGTGGACAAGACCCTGCTAGTCACCCATGTCTGAATGGCGTGTGGATGGGCGGAAAGGAGCTATACTAGGAGCTAAGCAGGAGGGGGGGGTGTAAGTGGAAGAAAGGTTATGTGAGTAGCTACAGTTCGAAATGTCATGAAAGGTAGGTTCATTCGTATGGCAGAGGTGCTGTGCAATAGTGTTTTTGTTATATGTGAGTGCAAATGTGTGTGCGAGTGCGGCCGTGCCTTCGCCTAAGTTTCGAAGGTGCGGAGTGCGAAAGGAATAAATGGGTTAGCTGTACATTCAACATTGTCTACCACCTGGATTCCATCTAGGTACAAAGAGCAGTGCTTCATCTCGCATAGGATCTAAGTGCAATAAATGCCCACCCTCTGTGTGGATCTTAGAGTGAAACATTGCCATCCCACGTCCTTCAAGTGCAAAACATTCCCACCTTAGATGTCTAGCTATGGCAGCAATGCCCACCCTCGTAAGCGCTTTAGAGTTACATACAGTGCCAAATACAAACGAAGATTCAAATGCAGCTAATTATCCTCCTCCAATTGATCCTATTGCTTGACCTGAAGTTGTGTTTAATTAAGTGTGACATTGCCCACCCTCCAAGCCCGTTTCAGTTAGTGGATGCCTTCTTGAGTCCTCTGGACTGGGGCTGGAGGGGTAGTGGCTCAAGGGGTAGAGTGTGGGTGTAGAGCTCAAAAGATAAATGAGAGACAAGGCAAGGTAGCTGAATGGCAGACAGGTAGGAGGGAGTGGGCATTGGAGGGGGCTCTGACTGCTGGTTGGTGCTAGTCTATGGGGGGGGTGTAGGGTCAGGATGCGTTAGGGAACAGACAGGTTTTGACAGCCTTTCTAAAGGCCAGGTGATTCTCTATGAGATGGAGCGCGAGGGGAAGGGAATTCCAGAAGGTGGGTGCAAGGACAGAGAAGCAAGCTCCTCCTAGTCTGCTGAACCTGAGAGGGGTACTACCCGGAGGTGTGCATTACCTGATCTGAGGATTCAGGTGGGGTGGTAGCAATTGAGTTTGTTTTGGAGAAGGCTAGGGCCTTTCTTATGAATGGCACGATGGGTAATGCACATGGCTTTGAGGAGGCACGTCGCCTGATGGGTAGCCAGTGAAGTATCCTGAGTGCGGGGCAGATGTGCTCTCTAGGGGAGAGTGCAAGGAGAAGACTTGCTGCAGAGTTTTGGATCCATTGGAGCTTGCTGAGTTGAGATGCAGGCGTGCCAAGATGGAGGGAATTAGAGTAGTCTAGGCACGAGAGGATGATGGCCATGATTGTGGAGACTCTATGATACAGAAAAATCTGCTTGAGAATGCAGAGTTTGAAGGTGAATGTTATGGTGACTGCATTGATGTGGTGAGAGAGGGTCATGTCGCAGCTAACGGTGCATCCTAGGTTTTTGACTGGGGGCGATGCAATGGGCAGGGGTCCCACAAAAGCGGCCAAGGGGTAGGTTGGGGGAAAGAGCTGTTTTGCCACAGATTAGGATTTCGTTTGTTTACGGAATTGTTCGTCATCCAACGGTTTATGTCTGAGATGCAAGATCTGGATGGTGTGAAGACGGGGAGATGGGGATCCTGAGGATGATCTGAATGTCATCAGCATAGTTGTAACAGGTTAGATTGTGGGAGCAGACAAGAGCGGGAGGGGCAAAAGGTAGAGGCTGAAGAGGAGAGGGGAGAGGGAGGCTCTCTGAGGGATTACATGGGAGCTGGCCGGGGGGCACAGGAGAACGGATGGAGAAACATAGTTTGGTATTGGTCAGAGAGGAAAGAGGAGATCCATGTAAGGGCAGAGTCGCTGATACCTAGGTCGAAGAGTCTGTTCGTGATTATGGAGTGGTTGATCATGTGAAAAGCTGCCGAGAGGTCAAGAGGGATGAGTGCGGCGCAGCCCTCAGAGTCTGCTGTTCTTTTCAGATAATCCCAGATTGAGAAAAGGGAAGATTCAGTTCCATGGAAGAGTCTGAAGTCTGACTGGGAAGTGTCAGGAAGGCCATAGGATTCTGCAAAGAAGCTGAGCTGGGAATAGGCTGTGCAATCTAGTAGTTTGGCTATTAAGTGAGTGTTGGAAATTGAGTGATAATTGGAGGGAATGAGGGGGTTAAGAGAGGGCCTTTTTAGTAGAGGTTTGACATGAAAAGTTTTGTGTGCTACTGGAGAGATCCCAGCTGGCGATGAGTGGTTGAGTGTAGATCTGGCGAGGTTGCCTGCGCAGGTGGAGGAGAGAATGTTTTTGAGGAGGGCCAGGGGGCAAGGGTCTCCTCGGGAACCTGAGGGGCGGCTATTAGAGTGAAGCCTTAAGCACTCAGGGTGGGAGATTGCAGAGAAGGAGCTGAAGAGAGTGTGTGTCGGTGCAGCGTTGGGGGGTCGAGGGTGAGGGGGATAGTTCAGCATTAATGGTGCGGTTCCTTTCAATGGCTATGTTGAAGTAGTGGTTGGAATGGGTGTCACACAGTGCTTGGGATACACAGACATAGAGGTTGAGCAGAGGGGGTCTTGAACTCAGTGATAATCTTGTGGAGTTCTTTGCAGGGTTTGGTTGCATTGGCAATGCAGAAGCTGTAGAAGCAAATTTTTGGCTTTTCGAATTTCTAATCAGGCTCTCGTCTGTCTAGCAGGAGTGGCTTTGTTTTGGGGGGAAGGGTTGGTCCACCAATGGTGTTCCAGGTGATGGTTGAGAGTTTTAAGGGATTTCAGGGAAGGGCTGAACCCTCTGGGGAAAAAACCTGTCTGGTGGGAGGGGAGTCTTGTGAGGGTTAGGGGGGATAGGGCATCGTAGAGCCATTGGTCAAAATGGGCTGGTTAAGGTGTTCCTCATTGGAGGGGAAGATTGGGAAGGGAGGAGAGCAGGGAGGAGGATATATCTGGAAAGATAGTTACTTTGTTCCAGAGCGGGCTCCTGGAGGAGTCAGTGGGAGGCGGGGAGGTTGGAGTCAGAGCTGAGAAAAAATAGTAGTGATCAGTCCAGATGAGGTGGCGGCTGAGTGGGGATGAGATCAGATTGGAAGAGCTGAACACTACATCTAGGGTGGGACAGGCAATGTGTGTGGAGCAGATATGAGTTGGGTCATGGGGAATGGGTTCTAGAAAATGAACGCTCCTGTGCTGAGCTCTGTGTAGTCATAGTTCTATTTTCTGGTATATCTTTGCAAGGTCACAGGGAGGAAGGGGCAAACCCAATGCCCCTTGTGGAAATTTCATAAGAGGTCCTGGTTACCTTGCAGTAAATTATATTATTATATTATATTCGACCCTTTTAAATAAAAAGGATATCATGCAGGTTGCTGTGTCTTCACGTGGTTTTTATTGTCCCCGATGTGGACATATGGCAAAAGGAAAGTGGTCAGCTGACACGTGTTTCAACCCCAACGGGTCTTTATCAAGGCAATGTTTCTTAGTAATTTTGCAGAATCCCTAAGGCTGGTGCCAGTGTCGGTGCGGGTCGCTCACTGATGAGCGACCCGCACTGATACTGGCACCAGCCTTAGGGGTTCTGCAAGATCACTAAGAAACATTGCCAACCGGCAGCCAGAACAACATGGGATAACATCCCTCAGATATATTACTTATGCCTTGATAAAGACCTGTTGGGGTTGAAACACGTGTCGGCTGACCACTTTCCTTTTACCATATGTCAACATCGGGGACAATAAAACCACATGTGAAGACACAGCAACCTGCGTGTGATGCTTTTTTTTTTTTACAAAGGTCGAATATAATATAATTTACTCCAAGGTAACCAGGACCTCTTGTGAGTTGAGTCATATTGAGGGCTTCCAAGTTACCAATGAGATGACAAGTCATGGGGCTGGAGAGGGTGTCGAACCAGATGTTCAGATCACCTAAAAGGGTAAGCATGGGATGAGAGATCATTATGACACTACAGAGTAATTCAGAGGGTCCGCGAAAGTTCCATTATAACCTGAGGTTCTGTAAGGGAGGAGGAAGCTGAGGGAGAACGTGGGAGACAGTTGGAATTTGACTAGCAGGGATTTGCAGTCGTCACTGCAGTGTTGTTCCTCCACGTGTATGAGGCGATGTTTGTGGAGGATGGCTATTCCCCCTGCTGTCACAGCTTGAGTCGGAATTGTCCAACCCGCTTCCCACCTCCGTATCCTCACTTGACGAACTTGATTCTGTAGAATAGCTGGAGGACTCCCGGTAGGTGTACGCAGCTGAAGAATAGAACCTTCCGTGGTGGGAAGCCACAGCGGCCCCAAGAAACTGTGGCCACGGCGGCCCCGTCACCGCAAAAAGGCGTTCTTTGGGGAAAAAGCCACAGGCATAAAAAACCCTCGTAGAATCCGGAACGTCCAGGTGGAATGGAGAGTTGTACAGCTCCAAGTGGAATGGAGAGGAGAACAACGGATGAAGCAACTTCCGCAGAACCGGAGTTCACTGTGTAAGTAAGTGGGCTGGAAGCAGGAGAAGGGACCAGGACAGTCCAGGTAAGTAAATAGAGAGAGCGAGAGCAAAGCGAAGGTGAGAGGGGGTTCCCGCTGAAATGCGGGAACCAGGAAAATAAAGAGAGAGAAATGCCGTACCGAAAGTACCACGAAGGGGGAGAAAAGGAAGCAGAAGGGATCAGTGAGAGTAACCACTGAACAGGGAAAGGAGAAAAACACAGTGTACAGCAACAAGGCAGCGAGAGACGCTAAGACGTTGCAACGCGCCGACAGTCTGACAACCCGGAGTAAATACTTCTCGGCTGTCGACAGTCACAACCAGAACATAAAAAAGACTAGACCGATACCCAAGAATAGTGCCCAACGTGGTGGAACGTCTAAAGGCCGCTCCATCGAAACCGCCGCCATAACCTCCATGCATTCAGGCGCATGACAGTATGCCCCCGTCCGAGGGCCCCCCCGCCCCCGGTTTACCCGGGTGAAGGCGATGAAATGCTCTAAGCAACCGTGGAGAGTAGATGTGTGACAAGGGTTCCCACCAATCCTCGGATCTGGGATACCCCTTCCACCCAATGAGGTACTCCAAGTGACCATTATGGTACCTGGAGTCGAACACATGGGACACCTCATATTCTTCCTGTTCATCAACAGCTTTAAGGTGTGTGTGGTTCTGTATGGAGCGTCCATGAGACTGAAAGAAAGGTTTGAGAAGAGATGCGTGAAAGACTGGGTGAATACGTTTCAAATTAGGAGGAAGGTGAAGTTTGTAGGAAACAGGGTTGATCTTGGCGAGAATCAAAAAAGGACCGATATATCTGGGGGACAATTTGGATGGATGGGCCCATCGGGGTAGGTACTTGGTAGAGAGCCAGACTTTAGACCCCACATTCCAGTCAGGGCCAAGCTGGCGATGTGAATCGGCTTGTCTTTTGTTGTACTGTGCAGAATCTTCGAGGCTAGTTGAAGCGCTGACATGGGCTTCTCGAATGGCTTGCAAACCTGCCTTGACTGCTGGAATGGGTGTCCGACTAACCAATCCTGGTTGAAAGCCTTTAGGATGTAGACCATAAGTACAGTAAAATGGAGACATCTTGGTGGCCGAATGTCTGGTATTGTTGTAGGCAAATTCCGCTGTGGGAATAAGTGATGCCCAGTTATCTTGTTGGTGATTACAAAAACAGCAGAGATATTGTTCCAACGTAGGGTTGACCCTTTGCATCTGGCCGTTAGTCTGTGGGTGATATCCAGGTAAAAGAGCTCTTTCGATGCCAAGTGTTGGCAAAATGCTTCCCAGAATCTCGAGGTATACTGAGTTCCCCGATCCGAGATTATCTTGTCTGGGATGCGGTGTAGGCGAAAAATATCCCGGAGAAAGACCTGAGACATCTCCTCTGCGGATGGTAACTTAGGTAGCGGTGAAAAATGGGCCATCTTGGAAAAAGAGTCAATCGTCACCATGATGCATGTACATGACGCAGATGGGGGTAGGTCAACGATAAAGTCGGTGGTAATTACTCCCCAAGGACGAGTGGGAATTGCTGGCTGTTCCAAGAGACCAATGGGTTTGCCTGTCTGGTACTTCGCCTTGGCACATACCGGGCATCTCCTGACATACTCAGCAATCCAGCTTACCATCTATGGCCAAAAATAATAACGTCCGACTAGGTCCTGTGTACCCTTCACTCCTCGGTGACCTGCGATGAGACTGTCGTGACACCAATGAATAGCCTTGAGTCTGAGATCTTCCGTGGGGAGATAGAGTTGTTGATTCTTGAACCAGAGTCCATCCCTTTGAGTGAAACCCTGCAGAGACTGAGGCGGCATTTATATAGATGCTTCTTTAACTTGTTGGAGAAATGAGTCCACGACAGAAACTTGGCAAGGTTTGGGAAACATAAGCTCACGACTTGAAGTGATGGCCTCTCCAGTGTCTTTCCGGGATAAAGCGTCAGCCAAGATGTTTTGACTTCCAGGGTGGTAGGTGATGCGGAAATCATACTGTCCGAAAAAATGCGCCCATCGGGCCTGGCGTGAATTTACACACTCCATGGATTCTAGGATCTTTAGATTCTTATGATCTGTACGGATGGTAAAAGGTTTATCTCCGCCTTGGAGTAAATGCCTCCAGGTTTCACATGCTTGCTTCATCGCTAAAAGTTCTCTCTCAAGAACCGAATAGTTTCTTTGGCTGGAAGTTAGTGTTTTAGAAAGATATGCAATGGGATGTTCAACCCCATCAAATGACTGGAGCAGTACCGCCCCAATGGTAGCGGCTGACGCGTCGGTTTCGACAAGAAATGGCAAGGATTGATTGGGGTGTTTGAGTATCGGGGCTGAGCAGAAAAGGCCCTTGAGGTATTCAAAGCTCCTTTCAGCCTCAGGAGTCCAATGGAATGGAAGTGTGCTCTTCTTTAAGAGAGAGGTGATGGGGAGAACCTTGTTAGAGAAGTTCTGAATGAAACGGCGATAATAATTAGCCAATCCGAGAAATCGCTGGACCTCCTTCACAGAGGAGGGCGTGGGCCAGTCCAGAATCACTGATACCTTCCGCTTATCCATGGACACCCCTTCCGGGGATAGCACAAATCCCACATAAGGTATTGAGGTAACCCCAAACATGCATTTTTCTAGTTTGACCAATAGATGGTTGACTTGAAGCCGGTGCAGGACTTACGAGACATGTTGAGTGTGATGTCTTGGTTCCTTAGAAAAAAACAGAATATCATCCAGATAGATGATGACAGTCATGAACATGAGATCAGAGAACAAACGGTCCATAAATCTCTGAAACACCGCGGGCGCATTCACTAACCCAAACGGCATCACTCGGTACTCGTAGAGGCCGAGTGGGGTGCGAAATGCGGTCTTCCATTTGTCCCCTTGTCGAATGCGCAAGAGATGGTAGGCACTGCGTAGGTCGAGTTTGGTGAAAATCTTAGCCCCTTGGACGGCTTCCAAGATATCGGAAATGAGTGGCATAGGGTATCTGTCCCGGATTGTGACCTTGTTCACACCCCGGAAATCGATACACGGCCTGAGTTCCGATGAATCCCTCTTTGGGATGAAGAAGAGGGGAGCCCCTGCGGGTGACTTGGAGGGTTGAACCAGGCCATTTCTGAGATTATTGTCCAGATATTGCCAAAGTGCTTGCCTTTCTACCAGAGAGTGAGAAAACATCAATCCGAAGGGTACCAGTGCCCTAGGTGACAGATCTATAGCGCAACCTCTGGTCTATGTGGGGGTAGTTCCATTGTGGTTTGTTCAGAAAATACGTTCTGATAAGGGTGATATTCCGCAGGTAAGGCATGAATATCCACCAAATGATTCCCGGTAGGGCTCGCAGCCTGGAACCGAACTGGACAAGTCTGTAGACTGCAATGATCTCTACAGAATTCATACTCGAATGCCAGCTGATTTTTTGCACAGTCAATGCAAGGATTGTGTCGATGAAGCCATGAGATTCCCAAAAATGATTGGGAAATGCGCGGCCCTGATAATGTCAAAGGTTATGATTCCTGAATGATGAGAGATCTTGAGATAGAGTTCTTCCGTGAGATGAGTGATCGGTCCAGATGACAACGGAGTTCCATCTACCCCTTCAACCTTTTGACTCTCCGGTTTTCCGATTCTTTTTATTCCCATCTTGAGTGCCCAGTGCGTATCGACGAAATTCCCTGCTGTGCCGCAATCTAACAAGGCCAAAGTATTCGACCATACACCATTGATAAGCAGCTATACAGTGAGCACCATAAGTCGGGAGTCCTCGGTCTCTGGGATCTTGGAGGCTGAAACTGTTAGTGAAACATAGGGACTGGAAAGGTATCCTCGGGAATTCGTCCCTTTTCATTCCGAGGATATTAGTTTCCCGGCCGGCGGCCAGCCAATTCCACACAATCTTGGATAGAGTGTTTTTCAGAAGCACAATATGCGCATAGGCCCTTCTGTTTACGGCGTCGTCATTCTTCCACAGTGAGGGGACCCCGGGTGACCCCGATTTGCATGGGTTCTTCCTTGGGAAGTGAGGAGGGAGTAGGAAGAGCGGGTAGGGAAGAGCCGTCAAAATACGATCGACTCCTAAACTTGCGGCGTTAGTTCCTTCTTTCTGACAGGCGGTGTTCGATCTGAAGGACTGCAGAGAGTAGTTCCGCAAATGAGGAAGGCCGTGGCATTCGGACTAAGTCATCCTTTATGTCCTCCTTCAATCCTCTCTGGAAGATCGCATATTGTGCCTGTTCAGGCCAGCCAGCCTGAGCAGCCAATGACTTGAAGTTCGAGATGTACGTTAGGACATCCATGGAACCTTGATGTGCATCCAAGAGGTCTTCGCATGCTGAAAATGTGGTCTCTGGTCGTTCGAAAGTCTGCTTTATAAGGGCACAAAAACCCTCATAGTCTTGTAATGCAGGATCCTCCCCCGTGACTAGAGGAGTGACCCAGGACAATGCATTACCCGATATGTATGAGATCAGAAACCCTACCCTGGCCTTACTGGTGGCAAAAAGAGTAGGTCGGTATGTGAAATACAGTTTGCAGACATCTAAAAACTCCTTTACTTTTCTCGAGGCTCCATCAAACTTTCCTGAGGAGAGCGGCATAGGGGGTAACTCTGGCCCAGGTGGATTATCACTTGCAGTCATCATTTGCTTAAGGACCACATTCTCCGCCTTTAGAGTTTGGACTTCTTGGGATAATTGTTGTAGGGTTTGATTTTCAACCTTCAGAGTTTGCACCTCTTGAGAAAGCTTCTGTATAGCCCCCACTAACTCTTGGATCTGCTCCGGTGTAGCCATAGTCCTTTGGCGTTGCAATCTGTCACAGCTTGAGTCGAAATCGGCCAACCCGCTTCCCACCTCTGTCTCCTCACCTGACGAACTTGATTCTGTAGAATAGCTGGAGGACTCCCGGTAGGTGTGCGCAGCTGAAGAATAGAACCTTCCGAGGTGGGAAGCCACAGCGGCCCCAAGAAACTGTGGCCGCGGAGGCCCCGTCACCGCAAAAAGGCGTTCTATGGGGAAAAAGCCACAGGCATAAAAAAAACCTCGTAGAATCCGGAACGCCCAGGTGGAATGGAGAGTTGTACGGCTCCAAGTGGAATGGAGAGGAGAACAACGGATGAAGCAACTTCCGCAGAACCGGAGTTCACTGTGCAAGTAAGTGGGCTGGAAACAGGAGAAGGGACCAGGAAAGTCAAGGTAAGGAAATAGAGAGAGCGAGAGCAAAGCGAAGGTGAGAGGGGGGTTCCCGCCAAAATGCGGGAACCGGGAAAATAAAGAGAGAGAAATGCCGAACCGAAAGTACCGGGAAGGGGGAGAAAAGGAAGCAGAAGGGATCAGTGAGAGTAACCACTGAACAAGGAAAGGAGAAAAACACAGCGTACAGCAACAAGGCAGCGAGAGACGCTAAGACGTTGCAACGCGCCGACAGTCCGACAACCCGGAAGTAAATACTTCTCGGCTGTCGACGGTCACAACCAGAACGTGAAAAAGACTAGACCGATACCAAGAATAGTGCCTAACGTGGTGGAACGTCTAATGGCCGCTCCATTGAAACCGCCGCCATAACCTCCATGCGTTCAGGCGCATGTCACCTGCTCTGCTGACTCTGTTGTGCGTGATAAGGGAGTAGCCCGGGGGGAATGGCCTCATGTGGAGTGGGGAGGAAGTCGCCAGAGAACCAGGTTTCGGTGATGAAGATGATGTCTGGGTTTTCGTTGTAGACAAGGTCAAAAATCATGTTTTTGTTTCTGGTGACTTATCATGTGGCAGGAAGCCTGCTATGGGATGAGTGATAATCTGGGGAGAACATTGTATCCCCATAGCCCACCTATTTCCTATTGGTCAAGACAAGAGTCAAATAGAAGTGAGAAATAGAAATCCAATGGCAGATTCTGCCTGGAGGTACCGGGAGCTGTGAGGCCAGCGGTCAAGAGCCGAGCCCAGCAACCACAGACATGACACTTACCTGTTAGCAGAGATGCACCACAGAGTTCCATCGTGGTTGGCCTGTGTCGGGAAGCAGGAAACCAAAGTGCCAGCTAATCGAGAGAGCTGGGGCGCATGGTCTGCCTGGGATGCAACGCTGGAAAGCAGGAAGCCGCTGTGGAGCTGCTGCAGAACTCAAATGCTGGATGAAGTCTCTGAACAGGGGAGAGAGACCCAGAAGCAGCTGACAGAGACCGATGAGCAAACAGAGAAGGGTTCGGAAAACCGGGAGACTTGCTGGGAACTCCGAGAGGCTATAATGCAGTGGAACATGGGTAGGGGACATGCATCCAATAAAGAGTGTCCTCCAGAGCCATCTTCTTCGTGGCAGTCCCTGTGAGCCGGGAAGACTGGGGCTGCTCAAATCCAAAGAGCAAGAAGCCAAAGGGATCTGAGACCAAAAGGCAAGAAATCAAAGGGGTCTGGCACCCAAGAGAAACAAGCTAAAGGGTTCTGGGACATAATAGCCAAGAACCAAAGGGGTCTGGGACCCAAAAGAGAAGAAGCCAATATCAAAGGGGTCTGGGACCCAACAACAAGAATACCTAGCAGGATAGTGAACAAGGTACAAATTCAAAGGGATCTCAGACCCGAAAACACAAAACCAAAGGAGTCTGGGACCCAAAAGAGAAGCCAATATCACAGGGGTCTGGGACCCAACAACAAGAATACCTGGCAGGATAGTGAACCAGGTACAAAGTCAGAGTGACCTCAGACCCAAAAACACAAAACCAAAGGGGTCTGGGACCCAAAAGAGAATAAGACAAATTCACAGGGGTCTGGGACCTGACAACAAGAATACCTTTTAGAATAGTGAACCAGTTACAAACTGTTAAGAATCAGGAAAAGCCAAGAAGGAATTGGGATCCACACCCAATAATGATCTATACACAAAACCTTTGTTATTATCACAATGCCTCGCAGGCTAGTGAACCAGGTAGGCTATGAACACAGGGAGCATTGTGTAAAAGACCTGGGGAAGTAGGTTGTAACCCTGGTGTTTGTAGACATTGTAAAAGGAATCAAGAAGAGGGGGTCCTTCTCTTGACATTGTGAAGATAAAAGACTCTTTGTTCTATACGTATTATTGGAACCTCAATTCAAGGCACCTTTTTTCGAGACTTTTGATTCATATCCCTTAAGAACAACATTTCATTTTGAATTACCCAGACGTGAACCTACGGATATCATCCCTAAAGCAGAAACCACTCTTCTGAATGAAGAAGTAGTACCTTTTTCCTTTAGTTGTGTATATAGTGTAAGGGTCAGAAATAGGGTTTGGACACAGGACTGTATTATTTGAGGCAGGGAAATCCTCTTAGAACTAGGGTCAGACAGTGTTTTCTCTTTTATTTTACAAACAATAAACCTCTATAGCCATAAACATTGCTCCTGTGTACTGAACTCCTTCTTCCACACCCTTACCACAGTGAATGATAATTAGAAGCTGCCAGGAAAGTGTTTGTCACCAGACAGGGATTACCCCTCTGAAATAAGAGATTTATAAGTAGTGTTGCCATTAGATAGCAAATTACCACGTTACTTTTGTGTGTAATGTATCAATGCTCACTAGTATTATAGAGGAAGCAACACTATAGCCAGTGAAACTATGAGTGAGGTTTTTTTGAAGATCAGATCTTGAGAACAAAATCACTCTGAAGGGTGACAATTTTAAAAGGTTTAGGGACTGAGATTAAATGAGATTCCCAGAATCGCACATTGGTTAGGAGGTGACGCTGGGATGTGTACCCACTCTGCAACTTCTTCACTTTACCGCTTTTTTCCAGTTCCTACCATGAACTAAAATAATCCCATTTTATAGGACGGTACACAAATCGCATAACTCAATATGACAATTTTTAAAAACAAAATGTTATAGAAGCATATTATGCAAAATGGGGATTATTCAAGCTTCTTTGTCTCTGTCATCAAGGGAAATAAACACATAATTGATGTGTTCTCAAAATACTTTATCTGGGTTTCTCTATTGCATTTTAAAGCTTCAAATATGCCCAAAACGCAGGCTTGTGAACTTGTTATTTAAAACAAAACAAGAGTGAATGAAAATCATTGTTGGAACACTCATACTCATCTCAGTTTAAAAAGAAGCATTGTACAACTAATCATTTTTTAAAATAATTATAATAGTTTTTTTAATGTGCTTAATACCAAAGAGGGTTCTAAGCGCTTACCTGGGATTCGGATCTGTGTTGCTCTGCATCGTCTTGCTTCCAAGACAAGCATGTTACCTCTAAGCTATTCTCGAGGCCCGAGGAGGATAATACAAAGAGAAGTGGAAGATGTATATTTTGGAAAGGATCCATTTAATAATGATTCATATCAAGAAGGTCTAAGCAAAATAACAGAGCAGGCTATAAAGGAGAAACCTGAGAACAAGCTGGGCTTTGTAAAAACATGTCCAGACAAAGGGAAAAAGGAACTCAAAGACTATGAACTATTTAGGAAAATAGAAACTAGCCCAGAAGGAAAAGATAACTGTTTGATAAAATCTTCAGGGGAAGATAGAAGGATCCTCTGTTGTAGAAGAAAACAAGAGAAGAAACAAAGTCCAAGACAGTAACAAATTAACTGTACAAACTGATAAAAGTGATCACTAGAGATTATATGAAGATCATCTATTGAAAAGTGGCTCAACCATAAGCCAACAAACTTCAGGAAAGGGACATCTTCCCAAGACTTTGAGTTGTTAAAAATTGTGGGCCAGATAGGTTAGAGTCGAACAGTGGACTGTTTCATGTATAGACATTCACTGAAGACTGATGAGCACCTTAGCTAGTTTTGTTAGGTAGGGAAAACTTGTGGAATAGGGAAAGACAGGCTTTATTCATATTCTTTAATAAATACCCCAGTGAAATGTCTAACCAGAGGCTGTGTCCTTATTCTAACCTACCACACTAGCTGACGAAGGAGCTGCATGATTGCACCATAGCTCACATTAACAACTATGAATGTAGGACACACAGAATCATTTTTAATTTGGTATAATTCTACAGAAACAAACTGCATTTAAGTTGCTGAAAAATGCTGTCATTTTTAAACTATGCTTCTCAATACAAAAATGCATTGGGCTTTATGGAAATTAAATCTCACTTTGCACTTAACTACAATGGAAAAACACAATACATTTTATTGTGTGCTGTCCGTGTCTCTTTAAAGCTAGCATTCCGTTTCTTGCTCCCAGGTCACCCAACTCCCTGGGAGTTACCCTTACAATACTATGGAGCAGTCTGGATTTGCATTGGGGCTCAGAATACTGCTTTCTATTTTTTAAATCAACCTGGACCCTCTGACCCCGATTTCCAAAAGCATTTTACCATGGTGCAATCCCATTGAAAAAAGATTTGTAAATCAGGCCCTCCATTTCAATTTCCTGTATCTGCAAGGTCCCTTAAGCAGCTGTGGCAAGTTTCCAATATGAACTGATCATCTTTCTGTAGCCGGTAAGAAAATCCCAGCTCTCCCAAATGGTCTCTGTCATCTCCTCATTCTCCTCTGCAGCTAGCCATCTCTGTTGGTTAATATCCCTCTCTGGTTAATATCTATACGTGTGCAAGGTATTTAATAATCAATACCCCTCCCCTAGTCTTGTGGCTAAGAGGTGGCTATTCCCTCTTTGTGTTATGACTTGAAAAAGTGGGAGGGAAAATCACTCCTAGTCTTGGAGATAGCACTTTGGTTTTCCCTTGTAAATTTGTACAGAAATGTGTTAATTTAATAAAGCCATTAAATTCTATGTGGTGCCTGCACAGAGATACAGTACTAGAGGCTCTGGCATATTTACTTGGCAAGATATTGATTTTTCATGATTTTCAGTTTTTATCATTCTAAATTCATCATTAGTGCACTGAGGGCCCTGGCCGAGTTGCGCTCTACAACAAATTATTAATAATAACAATAATAATAATAATATAAACATGCAGAAAAACCTCTGAGTTGTACAAAAAGAAAACCTTTTTTGTGTCATATGAGCAGACCTTAACATATGCTTGCCAGAAGCCTGCGATCTCTGGTCTGCTTTCTTCTGTCTAGAACCCCTTACGCTCAAATTGCCTACATAAAAAGAAAGATCAGGTGATGGGCTAAACACTGCCACCTGCTTGTGAGAAGGCAACACGTTTCATGGAAGGTAGCACCGTAACGTCAGTGATATGATGATTTGTCAAGGATCACTGTATCATTTGCTTGCAAAGCCAGGATACAAGCATGAATGCTTTGGTTCCACAATCTTGAATTTGGATACCTACTCCCCTCTCCAGACTAACACTTTGTGCTCATCATTGAAAGGGACTGCCTAGGTTTTATAACTCCCCATCTGAACAAACCTATTTCTAAACCTTCAACACACTGAAGCTATGTTTGTTTTTATAGCAACTGCTATCTGGTGCAGGTACACTGCCAATAATTGCACCGGTTGTGCTACAAAACAAAGTACACATGCATGCAGGTTTACCAATTCAGACATAGGAAAGGGAAAGGTTAAGTCGGGCTTGCTGGAATTTGGTATTGTAATCTTGCATACGAACATACATCTCTGCAATGAGCACGTAACACACTGAGCTATCATCTGACCCATTGCGGCACTCACAATTTCTCAATAAGCATTTCAACTTTGGCAATTGCATATGGTCTATATAGTTCCCACAGAAAGATGGGAATGCTACAGGAATTGTGCTGTAGTGGACGCACAAACTATGTTTACCACAGTGAACACAGAAAGCATAGCAGAATTAATTAATCAGAGCACAATGTACTTGTCAACAACAGACAGGCAATAGGTTAAGAGCTTCAGCAGCATGCCATAGAATATCCTGATGTGTTAAGGTAACCAGACGTCCCAGCTTTTGCTGGGACTGTCCTGAAATTGGTTGCTGTGTCCCCCTTTCCCAAGATTATTTTTCCATTGGAAGGTACAGTGGTTCCTGTTTTTGGTAGTGGGTCTTCATAACTTTCAAGCAGGAATGCACCATCTCACACAGAAGAAATGCTGCATTGTACGAATTAGATAGTGGTCGTTTGTGATAAATGAATTATAATGTGTGTTTATTCCACAAGTAGCACTTAAACCTCCTTCTCCTCCAACCACTACTGAAGTGTAGTGCCTTGACAGACACTTTCAAGAGTTAGTCCTACTTTTATGTTATTGATTGTGAGAAAGGTAGGTGAATGGTTTGCGCCAGAACTGTTGAATAAGTCAAGTCAGAAAATCAATAAACATTGGTAATTTATTTTCACAGTGAATGTGATTGCTACTGTTTCTATAAACAAGAACATTGGTGCTAATGTTCTTGTTTACAGAAACACTACAATACCATTCACCTACATTTTATACAATCTGTAAACATTCTTGACTGACTAGTGAATATCAGTCTTAGTTAGGTGTCTGCAGCTAGATTATGCCTAATATATAACACTAAAATTGTCAAACGTATGAGAGTGGCGCTCAGGCACAATATTCACTGGCCTTCAAATAATCTACTTTTACTAGCCATTCCTAGCATACCATACGCTGTTCTAGAATCTCTTAAAGGTCAGTATCAGTCGGGAATTCATTGGGTCACTTCTGTCCCCTTTTTAAATATCGTAATTACCACTGATCGCTTCCAGGAAGGTCCTAATGACTTATTAATGAAACCACTGATTGCTTCCAGGAAGGGGGCGTAGGTCCCTGTGATTTATTAATGGTAATTGAAAAGGCTAAACGTATAGGTAACTGTCCTCTTTTGAATTTGAAAGGCATATTTGTATGAGATGGAATGAGAGGTATGCACGGTACAAGAACAATATCTAAGTTCCATCGATTACACAGGCCTCTATGATGTGTCTTTGCAGAGGTGTAATTGTCAACCATGTTCAATTGCAGTGTCCCAATGATGGCACAAGATTGCGTAGTAGTATAATTACAGCACCTATTTTCATTTTTAGCTCGTGAAGAAGCATTTGTCCTACAGCGTTTTGCTCTTTAGAGACTGAAATGTTGAGCCAGTAATTAACTGTTCATTGACATTGGAACCGTTGTGCCCTATGCGAAGAGAAGTAGGGGTGGAAAGAAGTAACTTGAAATTACTTTGAATGTTTGCGATAGTGGAAGGTGAAGGTGACCGTGTAGAACCCTGCTCATTCTGTTTGTTAAAATGATAGCTGTTGTTGAATCGGAAGGGCACACAGAGGTGCACTTTGTCATTTGGACAGCAGAGGGCAACCTAACACTGATACATTGCATCAGCTGAGTATGGAACTATACCAAGTATTTTATATATATAGATGTTAGTTGCCCTGTCCCGGTTTGGACTTTTTAAATCGGATCACCCTATGATGTGTTCTATTTAAGTTTGATGAACAATGGGAACTGACATCTTTAGCTAAGGCAGCCTTGTGGGGGGCCCCTTCCAAGGTGGGGGCACGGGTGAAACCATCACGCATGCCAGATGGTTACACTGGCTGCAGTGTCAGCAGAGAGGCCAATGAAGGACTGCATGGCAAGAGAGCCTGAACTTTCTGGTCGCCCACCTCTGTGGAATTTAACCCAGCGGTGATAACGGTGCACTGTAGTGTATGACTCAAGGCCTCGATACTCTGATGCCAGCACTGTTCACTTAAGTAACCTGAGGGATAGCCTATGATCGGGCAGGACGATAAGGCTTATGCAAATATTTAGAACAGGGGGGTGGTCCTGACCTTAAACATTTAAGCTACAATAATTTGCTGTAGACACAATTTACATACATCTCCATATACAGTACTGCACACTTAACAGATTATGCATCTTGGGAGGAAAGACATACAAATCCAAGTTCTGAAAGGGCTGGACAACCAGTTTTTAGACCTTTATTACTTTAGGTCACATATTATAGCGTAGTGATCCCACTGTCTTATAAACTTCCAGATAAACAGTAGACAGAAAAAATCAACAACTTAGTCATCAGCTTACTCCATTTTGTACAGCGAGGACTTGAGTATTTGAACAGGGGGAGAAAGGCATTGAATGCAGCTTTTTGTATTTGTAAACGTACCAGAGTTAAGCTGAACTTTAGGCATTCTATTTACATTTTAAGAAAGAACACATTAAAGAGAAGAGAGATGTAGTTTGTTGGCTCCACAATACTACCTTTTTACTCAATTCTGTTATCTATGTGTTAGTTAAACAAAATATTGATTCATATTTGTCATCAGTGTTTTGTACAAAACAAACATTTGCTTGAAGAAACCTGAAAGTTAGGTCTGCTGAGAGGCAACACTTCTGCAGCCACTACTTTGTACAAAACAGTTTTTTGCTTCGCGACACCTAAAAATAGGAACTGCTAGGAGGCGTTGGACGTTTCGGCTGTATAGAGATGGCAGCCTTCTTCTATGGTGTCGCGAAGCAAAAATTGAGTAGTAATTGAGTAAGCTGATGACTAAGTTGTTGATTTTTTCTGTCTACTGTGTATCTGGAAGTTTATAAGACAGTGGGATCACTACGCTATAATATGTGACCTAAAGTAATAAAGGTCTAAAAACTGGTTGTCCAGCCCTTTCAGAACTTGGATTTGTATGTCTTTCCTCCCAAGATGCATAATCTGTTAAGTGTGCAGTACTGTATATGGAGATGTATGTAAATTGTGTCTACAGCAAATTATTGTAGCTTAAATGTTTAAGGTCAGGACCACCCCCCTGTTCTAAATAAAAGCACTGTTCACTTAGGCTTATACTGGTTTGGATTTGATTTCTGTTGTGATATTACTGTTACTGTAGAGAATATATGAAACCTTTATGCACTGCCCCCACCGCCCCATCCCCTTTGCAGAAAGAGTGTTAGGGCGCACATCTGCATTTTGTTAAAGTCTAAATGCAACATTTATTTTTAATAACATGTTTATTTCGCTTTCTACAAGGTTACCGGCGTTTCTAGGCGCTGTAATAATAGCTGTTATTGCCAGATTTGAAAAAATAAAACTATGCTTACTGTGTGGCACTCTTTCTAGGAGACCTGTGTTGAGGGCATAATTGTATTTGTGTCCACAGTGCTTCTAATAATAATGTATTGGTGACCAGCAAACCTTGAATCATGTGTGGAAGTCTTAGCTCCTAGCCCCCTGCTCCAAATATGAGCAAAGTGCTTGGCTTGTTGGTGAATATATTTCCACCCACTTCACCACCAGACGCAACTTTAAAATAAGGAGTTGCAATGGTTTATTTTTAGAACATAATTTTTGAAAGAAACTAGATAAAACGTCACATAATGTGCAGACAGTTTTTAAAGGGGAACTAGTGCTCCAGACAAGTTGTGATGTGGGAATATTTCACTCCCTATTTTTTAAAGTTGGGAGTAAAATGCTTTTTTAGGGTGTAAAAGTTGCATTCCCAATGGGAGTATTTAATAAGTGAGTAAAAATGTTGTAACTGTAAAAAAAAGAAATGTTTGGTAATAAATATTTCTCTGCACCAAGTTAATCATGCACATTGAAATATATATGTGTACCTCTTCAGATCAGGCAGGAATAACAGCAGCGTTTCTTTCTGGGGCATTACGCTACTTCGGGGCGAAACATGTTTGTGGAGCTGTGTGGATGAAGGCAAGGGAACAGGCGTTGGTAGGCAGCTGTTGCCTATTTTTGTTGGGAGTATTTTTACTCCTTCTTTTTGGGGAGTATTTTCCTATTATTAGGGAAGAAACTTCGCACATGTCTTTTTAATAAATCTGTGCTAGTTTCGTGCAGCGACTCAAGAAACTTTGTGCATTTTCTTCGATTCGTAATAGGTTCGATAAGCAACATCTTCATTCTATCTGTACTAGTTTAGCCAGCAACACGAGAATATTCACGTGGGTCTTTTTTGACTCATAGTAGTTTGTTGCCGCAGCACGAGAAACTTTGCAAAGGCTTATTTTCGATTGTACTAGTTTCGCGCATCGGCATGAGAAACTTCACACAGATTTTTATTTGATGCGTACTAAGTTCACGCAGTGTCATGAGAAACTTTGTGCTGCTCTTTTTGATTTGTGCTAGGTTTGCGCAGCGTCATGAGAAAATTTGCACTGCACGTTTCGATTTGCGTTGGATCCGCGCAACGTCACGAGAAACTTTGTGACTCGCAGAATGGAATTTAACAATTTCGCCCAGCCCTACTTGCTGAGATAACCTAACCAGTAGGTGAATTGTCACTTCTGTGGAGAGACCTGTGGTGCCCTACATATACCTTGTTCCAAATAAAATATTACTCATTGGCTGCGCGTGCTGTATATTCATCCTTTCGTCACCTCTAGTATTTTTATAACATTGTGCTAACTCTATTGATTAATGGTGCACTGCATACCCCCCTCTATACCTATGAAACTGCTTGTGGGAGGCTGCTGCTTACATCTGTAGAGAAGCCCCACTTAGTGCCTGCCTAAAAAATGCGAACACTGTTTTCAACACGTCCACCTTCCATGTCATTCTTGCTGTCTCTTTCCTGTGATCTTGTGTGGGGGAGGTGAGGAGGTACTTTTTACACACTTACACATGAACATGTTCTATTTTCCTGACATGGATAGTAATGTTGAAAATGTTTCTACAGCATGTGCCACAAACAGAATCACCTCTGGGCGCTTGCATTGATGTTAATATGCAGGGATACTAATTTTATCAACTTTGGAAGGAGAAAAGGTGTAGTCAATCCTAGGAGGATTGGAAATTGTGATCTACAGTCCAGCAACATAATCGCATAGAGACAATTTAAATTCATGGTGGTGCATGTTCAAATCCATTAGGTAACGTCAAAACCACAGCAGCAACCCTTAGCTGTCTTCCTGGTACTCAAACACCAAACTCTGCATGTTACCAACTATCTCCGCAAAATGCAAATTAACCTACTCACCAGCCCCGCCTTAAATAGAAGTTAGTAATAACTTTAAAATCGTGCCTCTTTTCTAAGCAGAGCTTTTGTCACTTAGAACACAACATGTGACCTCTTATAAACTAAGAGATACTGAGTACTCTATCCTTTGAAAAGGGGAACGAAAACTGTAATTGTAGTGCATTTATATATTTAAGTGTGCATGTGAGATGTTTTTATATTAACGTATACTTTCTGTCCTAAAAACTCACACATGTAAAGGAACACCTCTTTTTAGTAGCCTCGCCCACTTACCGGATAGGTCATCCACTGAATGGCTGGCCTTGTTGTGTCCCAGCAGCGAGGTACGGTGTACATGCTGGGGTGAAAGATCTTTCAGGAACGGTGTCTCCCCTCTGGGAACATCACTCATTGGTGCAGCCACAATGGCGGAATCGTGTTCGAAAGTGGTCTGCAGTGCTGAGAGGCGCTGTGACAACTGTGTTTTGCTGTGTTGCACAGACATTTGGAACTTGTTTGCAGTTCGTGGAGCTTTTGGGCTGTTTCCATCTGCTGGCCCTTAAACTGAAGTCCAGAGCTTCGGGGAACGGCCTGAGAAGGAAGAGGTGGCCCTACCTTACATAAACCCATTGAGGCGTGGAGCGCTTGCAGGAGTGGGTGCGAAAGTGGTCTGCAGTGGTCCGCGGGGTGCCGCACGTCAAGCGTGCGTAGCGATCAACATTGATCTGCACCTAATTAACACATGTTGACGACTTTCGCACACACTATCCTACCAGCCTAATACATACTAGTCACGGATTTATCTTCTGTCATGTCAGCCTCTTATAACTTGAGAATTGGGACTAATTTACATCAGGATATGGTCCTAACTAACGTTGACTCTTCCTCTGCTTTGAACTCCCCTGCGATCCTTGTCAAGGTTGCCTGCAATGTAGTGGGATCCCATGTGGCTACGTATGCAGATGAACTTCAAAGGGATTTCGTTGAACCAAGACCTTCCTTGCTCCAATTGGCCCTCTCTGTTCCATTGGCTCGTCTGTGGAGGTCCCTCTGACTACAGTTGGAGGTTGCCTTCGTTTTGCCTCCAGGTCGGTGCGTCAAGCCTTGTGCCGGGGCTGGGAGACGCTCAGATGCTCGGAGTGAGTCACACAACGGGGGCATTGAAGAGGACTCAGTTGTAATGGATACATCATTCTTGAGGCTCTGTGGTGAGATGGAGGGAGCAACTAACCTGGGGTTGGTATTGCCCAGTCCTGTGCATTTGTAGCATCATGCAACCTCACCCATTAGGTGCACTACGGACAGGATAGCTCCCGACTACTACCCCAAGGAAGTCCACCTAAGAAGAGAGTCTAATATTTTTCACAATGTAAATTCATTGGGCCCCACCTCTATTTTAGCTCTGCACCTGGTATTGGAATCTCTGTTGAGGTTATACGATTGCGGCAAAGTGCGTGCCTCGGAAGCAAGACGACACGAAACAACACAGGTTTGATCCCCGAGTCCGCACTTAGAAACCTCTTGGTGTTTAAGCGTGTTATAAATACGCAACTAAGACAAAAAAAAATTACGCAACTAAAAAACAAACAATTCCTGTAACAGCGCCTCGATGCCCGTGGGCTGTGTGAGCGCTTTAAAATGCTAAATAAATATATTAAGGATATTACTAAAGAAAATTCAGCAAAGCTTATTGTGATTGAAGGTAAACTATTAGCATGGCTAGTGCCACATTCTCAATCGGAGAGCTTTGCTTTAAATTCCCAGTGGCTTCCTCTGAGCCCACGACCATCGGCGCCCATTCACAATGTTGATGACTCTCTTCCTAGGTTTGAGAACTGTCGAGATAACTTGAGCGGCTCTCTGGAGCTTTTTGGTTCAACACCTTTGTCACTACTGGTGGCAGACATTATTGATTTGCACCCTTCCATATGTTTAATTACCCAACCAGTAGCTATACAGTCTGACCATTTTAATAATAGGGGCACGTCAATTACGAAGGCCCAAGCTGAGAAGGAATCAGAACTTTCTGAAGATATCTTGGTCCAGACCTGTCTGAGACAGAGAAAGAAAAGAAATTGCAACCAAAGAAGAAAAAAAAGAAAAATCAACAGCGAGCAAATTTGAATAAAGAAATCCTCCAGGAAATTCTTAATGTCTTTACCACGTATAAACAGAATAATTGACCTTAACAGCACGGAGGAGACGAGGATTGTAAAGGTCTCTTCTACGCCCAAATTGAAATCTAATGCTAATAAGGATAAAGCGATTGAACAAAAGAAAATGACTCAATATTTTGTTCCAAATGCTCTATCCAAGGCGGGAAATAAGCTCCCCAATTTAGATGAAGAAAGAAGTGTGTTATGCCGTGATCCTGCTTTAATGTCCCCTCATATCTTCTCCTCCTGTAGTTATCAATCTATGGAGGGGGTAGTTAGCGGATCTCTACCTCAACTTCTGTGTTCACATGTCCAGACAGTAATGAAACAAAGAGACACAGGAATTAAGCCTTGCATGGAGGAACAACACCTTGTATCCGAGTCTGGTGCAAGAATCAGTGTAAACAAAGATAAGCAGTCCTTTTTAATAAACAACTATGATGAAAGAACAGTTATTCTCGAAAACATTGGGGAAGTAAATGGGCCTTTGTGCTTAAACAGATTTGAATTGCTTACAATTTTAGAAAAAATTATCCTCTTCCGCCTTATTCAATAATTGACATTATTGAATTAACAGAAGACGGTATGAACAGACAGATTGCGCATTTCTACTCACATTTGGTGGCAAAGATCGTGTGGGAGCAAAAATACCTATTTAGAATAATGGGTCTTCATCTAATATTGTATGTTGATGCTAAGAGTTTGCCTCCGTTTCTGGCAGGTCCTCCTACTGACAACATATTTGGGTCTCAGGGCGATTTACGGGTTTCTACTATTGTGTGGTCTTGGCTGGTAGCAAATCTGAACCCATCTGTTATGCCTGAGGTTTCTTTAAACCGTCTTTGGCATAGATGAATGAAAGGTTCTGTCCTGCAATTCATGCAGCATAAATAATATCGTAAAGACTCCAACAGGGCATTCGATATTTGCTGGAATGAATCTGATGATTTTCCAGGTAACTATGGCTTTACTTCCTATGCAATTTGAGAGTTTTGTGACATATTCTAAAGTTGCCAGGCGGGCTCAGTGGGCCACCCTAGGGTGGGCCTAGCTGTGGTCTTAGATTTGG
Source organism: Ambystoma mexicanum (assembly GCF_040938575.1). Lineage (NCBI taxonomy): Eukaryota > Metazoa > Chordata > Amphibia > Caudata > Ambystomatidae > Ambystoma > Ambystoma mexicanum. The sequence continues at coordinate 1,040,583,654 of NC_090936.1, forward strand.
CTCTTGAAATAAATTCTTTTGATATTGATACAAACAATGTGGGATTACAAGCTGTGAGTATTAAGTTCGAAGATTCAGGGGCACATGTTTTAATTGTGAATTTTTACTTGAACCCAGCAGCCCAGTTACATTTTTTTCTATTCAGTCTGCCCTGAATATTATCATTTCTGAACTCCAACAATATTATTATTGGAGGAGATTTTAACACTGAATGTGTTTCTTTGCATGGGAATTGTCTAGAAAAAAGACGGCCTGAGGGCGTGTCACAAAGTATCTTGACGGTTACGGGGGAACAGTGGGACACAGATAGGCGTTCAATAGGAATTAACCTTTTACTTCTTACTCTAGAAGGATCTAGTGAAACAATAATAACTTGGGAAAAGGGATCCCAGAGCTCTTGGATCAATCATACTCTTGGATCAATCATATTTAAGTGTCTAGTTTGTTGCTGCAATTTTGTTCCCCACTATCTATTAATAGGCATGTTTTTAGTGACCACTCGACCACTTGTTTTGTATAAATATCGGGGTCAAGTGTTCTGATCAGAATCCTACCCTGGGTTTGCTGACTACAGCAAGAGGCAGCTTAACCGTAAGGTGGAATATCACTGCTTGCCAGAGGCTTAATAGGGAAATGGAGTGTGTGAAATTCTGAGGCTCTATTCTCTATAAGGTCATACAAAAAGATAATTCATTCATGTTTAGCATCCCCTATGCCCAAGGGAAGATTGGTGGCTCCTAATAAACATATGCATCACTATAATGAGCGGGTGGCAAATACTAAAAGGGATAAACGAAGGGAACTAAGAGCTCTTCGCTCCATATTTAAACAATACAAAGAGTACTATATACAACTTTAGTGTAAGATCACCCAAAGATACAGGAATTATATTTAACATCTGAGATATAGGATAAGCATAACCAACAGCCAAGGTATCTTGCGGGTTATAAATGGATCTTAGAGCTAAACATTTTGGGAAAAAAATAAATGATGCACTGTTCTCCGCTGTAGATCAAGATGCTTGTCTCATAACAGAATCATCATGGGTGGTATTTTTGGGGGAACTATACTTGAAAAAAGACAAGACACGTATTAATATTTTTCTAAATGATAACTACAAATCCATTCTAGGCTTTGACTGGTGAAAAGAGGGTGTTATAAGAGCAATTTGGAGATCTAAACCATCTAGGGCAGCAGGTCCGGATGGCCTTGCTCCAATTGCTCTGAAGTTCAACCCAGAGTTGTGGGCCGATAGTTTATTTCCAATATTTTTGGACATTTTGACTACGTATGAGTTCCCTTTATCATGAAAAGCATCTTTTCTAAGCCTGATTTTTAAGAAAGGTGACCGTGCCTTGCCATCCAATTATCGGCCAGTGGCAATCTTAGATGCCACAATTAAAGTGTTGTGTTCTCTTTTATTGCAAGACCTAAATAGATTAACAGAGAACTCCTTTCCTACTTAAAGGTTGGCATTGGGAAAGCTTTGGGAACTATGTTGAATGGCCTTGTAATTACCCATTGGCTAGCCGAGGTTAAGAAGGGGAAAATTGGTACAACTTGTATCGCATCATTAGACATGAGCAGTGCTTTTGATAGAGTGGACTGCAAGTGTTTGTGGCAGAAATGATTGAACTGGAAACTTCCAGCTCCACGTGTAAATATCTTGGCGGCCCTCCACTCAGATAGCACTGTTTGTGTTTGACTTAATGAGCAAGGAGTCTTGTCTAATCTGATAAAAACATCAGTTGGTTTGAGACAACGGTGTGTTGGCACCTTTACTTTTTAATGTGTACTTAGTGGATTTGGAAGATCTTTGGGTAGCCAACACAAATGAAAATAAATTGGTTGGCATTTTCTGACGATCTTCTCTTTTTTTACCAAACCACTATAGACCTCCAAAGAAAACTTCACATGTTCTCGGAGTATGCCCTTCTAAACAATTTACTTAGTGGATCTAAGCCCAAAGGGTTGTATACTCTGTCAAACATAAACTCATAACAATGTTTTGAACAGTGAGGAATACTAGGCTTTACCAGTTCCCATCTCTACGTTATTTGGGTTTTACACTATGTAATAGCGGAGCCCAAAGTGAGTAAATGGAACGACTTAGATTTAGATCTTTTCCCCTGAACTGCACAGATGGAAATAATTGTCCACACGCTTTGTACATTTTCATATTTACCTTTGATTCGTTTTTATGTTGCAAAAGTTGAACCTTCTGTAACCTACAGGTTGGAGCTTCTCATGCTGGATTTGGGGTTGTTTTACAATACAATCCAAGGTTTGATGTGGAAAAAAGCATGTGGCCTTCCTTTGGCCATTCCCAACGTGGTAATAAGACATGAGTTCAGCTTAATCTTGCTGGAGACTAAGATTTTTTTGGAAACAACGTAATCTGTATGCTAAAATGATTTGTCCTCATGGAACTCTATTAGATAACTTGGCAGAAATGTATAAAAAGCAATCTGTTTGTTACATCAATGATTACTTTGATAGGATGAAAGATGTTGTGTCTTATATTGAGTCATCTCAGAATGAATTGATACATTCTCTGCTGTTGATAAAAAGGAAACTCCATTAGTTGGATCGGTGCGCTACTATTGAACCTCTGGTTTCATACAAACTTTACAGAAAATATAAAACTATTGTTAGGAAAAGAAATCATCTGTCTCCATACTTGTCTTTATTCCGTGATGCAAACTCCCAAATGCCTTATATTTGCTTTAAATGTACTAAATGTTCAACTCTCAAAGTTATTGACCCTCACCTTGGTTTACTAACTCAGGACCAAATGAGTTGATTATGTCGAAAGGCTGGTATTAACGAAACTATGAAGCACATGACACCTTATTTTGAAAAAACTTTGGACTTGCGCACTTTGCTCTTTAATGTTTTTATTAACACAGATTTTGAGGATATGATATGATATGATATGGCATTTATAACGCACCTATACACAAGTGTTTCAAGTGGACTGCACTTTATTGAAAAGGCTACTGGAGGGTTTTAATAGATCATTGATATTGTCACTTTGTAGATTTTCAGACAAATTGTGTAATCTTTAAACTAGTGGAAAGTAACTGTAAAACTGTATTTTATCCATTTTGTATCTTTATTTACTACATTTGTGAAAGGTTTGATTAATAGATCAAAACACAGTTTTTAAAAAAGGGTGCAGGTTCATGGATGCCTCTTATGGGAAAGCCCACACTTTTCTAGGGAGGGATCTGAGGTGGGCCCAATCAGCTAGGAATGTTGGCCCAAACAATCCTGTTTGCGCCAATCAGAAGGCCGGCCCTAGGCCATTGAGTCCCTCCACCTGTGTTCCCTCCCCTAAGGGAACGTAGAGAAAATAAAACCAAGAATGCAAACCATCCAGGGCTGCTCCTGCTCGACGTGACCTGTGTGATGAAGGATTAGGTAGGCCTCTGGCTGTCACCACTGAGATTTGCCTTTGAGCATCCTGCTCCTCAAAAATATAATGGTACCTTCATAAAGCAAGGGGGCTAAGGCTATGTGCACCACTGAACTCCATGTACTCTGCGCAGCACCCAGGACCTGCCTACTAGCACCCATTCTCTGGCTCATTCAATAGAGTACATTTTTCCTCTGTTACGTAGGGAAGACCCCTCCAAAATGGAGGTGCTGCTGGGTTGGGCGGGCGGTTGTGGTAATGGTGGGAGGGGTGGGGATGGGCGGCATGGGTAGGCCTGCAACCCCGTATCAGGATACGGACATTGCGCCAGCCTCCTCACTCAGAGGCGTGCTATGATGCGGGCCATCAGGCCGGAAGTAGATGGGTGCGCCGGGAGAGAGGGGGCATGATTTGGGGTCGGGCCTGCCACCTTTTCATGAGCTTGGGAGGACGGGTGGGAGATCTGCCATTTAAGGGGCTGCCCTGAGGAGGAAGAACGCATCGGCTTCCTCCTCCTCTGGATACCCGTCACCAGTCTCTGCCCCACGCCTGCCTCAGCACCGCCAGAAGGGATCATGATGGGCCAATGGGGAAGGATGGCTGCCTCTCACTGGGAGGGTTTCGGGCCAGTAGGGTGTCCAGGGGTGGGGTCAGGAGGCGGTCGGTATAGGTATGGAACAATGGACCGCCTGGTACCACCCCCAAAAGAGGGCATGCCGGGGAGGCTAAGCAGGGCTGAGGTCCTCACTGCCATGCACCACACAGGGGCAAAGTATGGTCCACCTGGATGAAATCTAATGCTTGTAAACATTTGTGCTTGGGCGTTTTTTTTCTGATACTTATGTTGACGGGTCGCACTTGAAGATTGGTTATATTTGCAGTGCGTAAATAAATGTGGCCAGATTAATCCAAAGAAGTGGGTCAAGTGTTACTTCCACCCTTGCACGCTGCCACCTGCTGAGTCCACTCGCAGAACTTTACATTCTGATCTCTCACACATGTTTGAAGTAGGCCAGCTGTTCTTCATTCAGTGTTTGTGTGCAAAGGAAAAAAAAGAAAACATACACCTCTGTTTGTTAAGACTCTGCATATGTGAAGGGTGCATTTCAATTTTTTTTGTATATATTTATTTCACATTTTCCTTAAACAGAACAAGCAGTTACATGAAGTGTGAAGGATTTATAAATCAAAAGCATAAATATCAAATAAGCAAATCACATAAAGTATGCAGCCCCACCAAAAGACAGTACACAAAACCACACACACATAAATAAGATGGGTGACCGGGCAGAGCCTAAGAACTACCACCCGATTGCCCTGTTGGATGTTGGTAACAAGATTTTTGCAGGACTCATACTGAGGGATTTGGAAACTTGGGTAGAAAGCAATGGAATCCAATCAAAACATCAATTTAGGATTACGAAAGGGAATGGGCACTTCAGTAAATGGTCTGTTAATGAGCATAGTATGTGAAAAACCATGGATAAGGTCTATTTTGTATGGAGCTTGGGTTGACTTGTCGCAGGCATTCAACACCATCAACAGAGAATGCCTGTGTAGCAAACTCAAATCTTGTGGTATACCTGTCATGATCACTGCTTCCAAGGAGCTAGGACCAGCCCAACGTCCTTGGAAGCAGGCCTCTAACCTTCATCCTAGGCACCAGCCGGTCCCCATTGGGACCTTTTGGACCTTGTCCTGGCGCCGGTGGCACCAGGCTCATCAAAATCACTGGTCCCGGCACTGGAAGCGTCGGGCTCATAACATGTATAAAGATGCTTGGGTGGACTTACCTGCAGCAGACCATGCTGCTTACTTACCAGCCATATGGGAATCCTCTGCGAGCCGGGACTAGTTTCTTACCTGGGTGGGGCAGGCTCCACTGCCGGGATACAACACTGGAACTCTTCTAGAACAGGAACTCTTTTCTTTCCTGGGCGAGGCAGTGGAGGAAGACGCCTCATCACTCCAAGGCTATTTAAACCACACCCGATTGATGCAACGTGCTTTGCGTTATTCTGCATCTGCAGCAGAACGCTCACCGTGTCGGTTCCAGTCTTCTTTCTTCCTATCCTGAACCTGTGAGAACAAAAGCTTACCTTTCTTGTATCCAGCCTTCAGAAGCACCTGCAAAGACAAAGAAACAACAGGTTAGCACAGCAACCTTCACTAGCAGCGCTTTCCTCACCTGATCCATCGGCAGTTACCAACTCTTCGCGCTGCTCCTCCGCCATTATAAAAGCCTGTGAAGACAAAAGCATAATTATTCCTGTGGGAATTTACTTACCGGCACCCCTCGAATTCCGGTTTTCTTCAACGCTGCATTCCTGCACCTGAAAGAGAAAAGGAGAGACATTAGGCAGGCTATTTACTCACGCGCCATCGCGCCCTCCACAATTAGGCGCCTGCAAATACTCCGGCGTTTTCCAGAGTCTCTTCAGCATCCGAACTCATACCTGCAAAAGAAAAGAGACAGTTGGAGTGCATTTCGAAGCAGGCAACAGGCACTTACTTACGCACTCCCAAGCGCTTCATTCCTATGCGCTGGCTCGAACTCCGGCTCTCTTCAAACCACCATCTTCCGCCTCAAGAGCCCTGCAAGACAAAAGGCACCATTTGAAAAGAACATTATACAGAGCCCTAGTCCATACTAACGTGCCCACGCACCTAAAGACTGTAAGGACATTAAAGGTGCCCGGAAACTCACCGTTCGTGCAGTTAACGACGGTTAGCAATCCTCTGAAGTCAAGAGGCCTACGTTTCAACCCAGTGAAGGAAATGGTAACGGCACCCTGCACCAGACGCAGATGGAGAGTCCAGCATTCACCTATCTAAGGTGAGCATGTTGACCTTGGGGCTCCACGGAAAAGTGATAGGGGGGGAGAGAGAGACACCCGACAATCCAAGGGCATTAACCCCATATTCTTTCACCTGCAGACATCTTACTCTTTGAGTTAGACACACAGTGCGAAGAGGCCCAGCCCCGGAAGCCAATCGAGTCCTGCACTTCACTTTTCGAGATACAGTTACCACCCTGCCAAGACCAGCGCCTCCGTGGGAATCAGGTGAGCGTTACAGAACGCGAAGCCCACCGCAAAACTCCTACCCAGGCGCAATGGAAACCTCAGATACCAATCAATTGGCCCAGTTACTTGGGGAACTAAGAGCGGAAGTACATGCAGCTCGTCAGGAAACAAACGCTTTAAGAAGAGAACTGATTATATCCAAGGAGCGAACAGATGACCTCGCTAGGCAAGTGCTACAAACGCAGGCAGGACAAACACCTTTGCCCGCTTCAGGAGGAAACTATCCTTCAGCATCCTCCACAAACCCAGTGCAAATCAATCTACCCGGTAATGTGCCCTTGGCTCCGCCCGAACGCTTTTCTGGTGACCCAAAGAGATTTGCAGTGTTCATTAACCAGTGCCGCTTACACTTCTTATGTAGGCCAGCAGCCTTCCCAACAGATCAGGCCAAGGTGGCCTTCGTGCTTTCTTATCTCAGTGGCAGTGCCGCAGATTGGTCGATCCCTTTAGTCACTCAGGATGATCCGGTTCTTCATAATTTCCAGGCTTTCCAGTCCAGCATGGAGAAACTGTTTGCAAGACATTCACAAGGGCAGGCCTTGGACAATGAACTCCTTTCGTTACGACAGGGTAATCAAGACCTTTTGACTTACATCGCATCATTCAACAGACTTATAGTGGAAACTCAATGGCCTGAGGATAAGAGAATTACGCTTTTCTACAGAGGCCTGCGTGGAGAGCTCAAGGATGTGTTAGCTCAAGTTGTGAATCCTCCACAAGACTGCTCAGACTATATTGACCTAGTTGTTCAATTGGACCACAGATTACAGAACAGGAAGGCTGATCGTTCCAAATTTGATACCCGAGTGTTTTCCAAACCGCAGACCTTAGCTAGGGGAGTTGACACCGTGGAACCCATGCAAAAAGGGGGCATGAAAGGACCATTAACCCAAAAAGAGCGAGAAAGGAGAAGACAGCTGCAATTATGCCTCTATTGCGGAAACTCGGGGCACTTTCTTCGAGACTGTCCAGTGAAACCAGCTAAGAAGGCTGTAGGAGCTGCAGTTACCTGTACCACAAATTCTGAGCAGGGAAACGACCTAGCCCGACAAGTGTAGAGGTCCTCTTGCCGAGCGTTAAAATCTGTTCCGTGACCTCGCATTTCGTGGTGCCTATGGTCCTCATTAGCCCTGAACGTCCGGATCGTTTGCATGCAATTGAAGCTTACATCGACAGCGGAGCAATCGGCAATTATGTGGACCGTGAAATGGTATCAAGGATGAATCTACCTCTTTGTCCTAAGGCAGTAAAAGACGTCATTACTACAGTGGATGGCACGGAGATAGCCTCCGGACCAGTAACTCACACCACCCAGGAAGTGACGTTAGTGAGCCAAGATGGACACCGAGAGAAAATCGTGTTCGATGTGATCAAGGCCCCTCAGTTCCAGATCATTCTAGGAATTCCTTGGTTAGAGAAGCACAATCCTCAGATCGATTGGCGAGCAAAGACGGTTCAGTTTCCTGAATGTTTCCCCACTTGTTATCCTCGGCCCGACGTTTCACTGGCAGCAATCTCTTCTGAGGTTCCCCAACTACCTCCTGAATACCAGGAATTCCAAGACGTCTTTCAGAAGGACCAAGCTAACTCCCTGCCTCCTCATAGGTCTTACGACTGTCAAATAGACCTGATACCCGGATCTACTCCTCCTTGCAGTAGGATTTATGCCCTCACCGAGCCAGAGAATCTCCACCTCAGACAATATCTGGACCAATACCTAGCTAACGGGTTTTTCCGTCCTTCAAAATCCCCAGCTTCTTCGGCTTTGTTCTTCGTTCCGAAAAAGGAAGGAGACCTTAGAACTTGTATAGATTACCGCGCCCTGAACCAAATCACTGTTAAAAACAGATACCCGTTGCCTTTGATCCCTGAACTCCTGGACCAAGTCAAAAACGCATGTATATATACAAAGTTGGATCTCAGAGGAGCCTACCATTTGGTACGAGTAAAAGAGGGCGATGAATGGAAGACGGCCTTCCGCACCAAGTATGGGCTGTTTGAATATCAAGTCATGCCCTTTGGACTATGCAACGCTCCGGCCGCCTTCCAGTATTTTATGAATGACGTCCTCAGAGAACTCATAGATGTGTGTGTAGTTGTCTATATTGACGACATCCTCGTCTATTCACCATCTGAAGAGGAACATCGGAAACACGTTAAAGAGGTCCTCGAGAGATTACGTCAACATAACCTTTTTGCTAAGCTTGAAAAATGCGTTTTCAACGTAACTGAAGTTGAATTCCTGGGATTCATACTGTCGCCTAACGGAGTCCATATGGATTCAAAAAAGGTTGATGCAATCATCAAGTGGCCTTCACCAACCTCTGTAAAAGGAGTTCAAAGCATGTTAGGCTTCGCTAACTTTTACCGCAGGTTCATTCCCGAATTCTCTCGAATAGTCCAGCCCATCACCGCTCTGTTAAAGAAAAACAAACGTTTTGAGTGGTCTACAGAGGCGGAACAAGCTTTCCAAGACTTAAAAGCTAAATTCATCTCTGCACCTGTTCTGAAACATCCCCACCCAGAACTCCCCTACATCGTTGAAACAGATGCTTCTAGTCTTGCTATGGGGGCAGTTTTATAACAAAGGGATCCAGTTACACACCAATTACATCCTGTAGCCTTTTGGTCCCGCAAATTCTCGGCTCCCGAGATCAACTATACTATTACAGACAAGGAACTTCTAGCTATCAGATCGGCCTTTAAGGCCTGGCGGCATTACCTTTTGGGAGCCAGACACACAGTCACAGTAATGACAGATCACCGCAACTTACAATATCTGAAGACGGCCAAAGCTCAGTCTTCCAGGCAGCTCCGCTGGGCTCTGTTTTTGGCTGAGTTTGACTTTATAATTACTTATCGACCAGGCAGTAAAAACGGAAAAGCAGATGCCCTCTCCCGGATGGGAATAGATGAACACTTGACCAATCCTGAACCAATACCCATAATCCCTGAACAAAGAGTTTTGGGTTTGGTCATCGCTCATTCCCTTGAAGACATCGAAACAACGGTCAAATCACTCCTAACTCCGGCAGAATTACAGGACTGGCAACTCAAGGGGAAGGACTTCTCAGTGGATCAAGACCTACCATATTTCCGAGGACGATTGTACTTGCCCTGTGAGAAAATAAAAAAACAGGTAATCTCCTGTTATCATGACTCATTAATGGAGGGTCACCCTGGCATTACCAAAACCATGGAAAAGGTCAAAAGACATTTCTGGTGGCCATCATGGAAGAAGGACATTAGAGACTTTGTAATCTCCTGCGGTGTGTGTGCTTGAATAAAAGCCAGAAGGAGAAACCAGTCGGCCTCTTACACCCGCTTGACATCCCTCCCTGTCCATGGCATACCCTGTCCATGGATTTCATCACTGACTTACCTCCGTGCTCAGGGTATAATACCATTTTAGTAGTCGTGGATCTATTCTCCAAGGTGGCTCACTTCATTCCCCTAAAGGGCCTACCTTCAGCTTCAGTGTTAGCCCGAGAATTCCTAGAAAACATTGTTCGGTTACACGGTTTCCCCTCGGTTTTGGTCTCCGATAGAGGAAGTCAATTCATCTCCCACTTTTGGCGAAGTTGCTGTCGCTTAGCCCAGATTGATGTGAGACTTTCAACTAGTCACCATCCCCAAACTGACGGACAAACCGAGAGGACAAATCAAACTCTGGAGCAATATTTACGTTGCATGCTCCAACAAACTGAAAACCCTTGGAAGGATATCCTTTGGATCGCTGAATATGCTTATAAAAATTCGATCCATTCTGGAACCGGGAAGACTCCCTTCTTCCTGTTATACGGAAACCATCCTAGGACCTCTAACCTGGATCCTCCCCAAAAACTCGAAACACATGCTGTGGATCACTTGCACTCGGTGATCACTCATGCTTTTAAAGAAGCCACTGCCCATCTGCAAAGAGCTAAAGCACTATACAAAAAAGGAGCGGATCTACACCGTAAAGAGGCCCCTCACTACTCTGTGGGAGATCAGGTCTGGTTATCCACTAAGCACCTGCCTCTAAAAGGACCCCGCACTTTCATCCCGAGATACCTAGGACCCTATCTCATCTCTGCCATAATTAATCTGGTGGCTGTCAAATTGGAATTGCCTTCTCATATGAAAATACATCCAGTATTCCATGTCTCCCTACTAAAACCAGTACAACCAGAATCCCGATTGACCAAACTCCCAGAACCTGTTCTAGTGGATGGAGAACTTGAGTTCGAAGTAAAGAACATCCTAGACTCCAAAATCTCCAAATCTAAGTTATACTACCTGGTTGATTGGAAAGGATACGGCCCCCAGGAAAGGTCTTGGGAACCCTCAGAACATGTCCATGCACCTCGTCTGGTCAAGAAATTCCATCTAAATCACCCCGACAAGCCAAAACCCCCGGAGAAGACGTGCTTGGGAGGGGCCTTGAGGGGGGGTGCTGTCATGATCACTGCTTCCAAGGAGCTAGGACCAGCCCACCGTCCTTGGAAGCAGGCCTCTAACCTTCATCCTAGGCACCAGCCGGTCCCCATTGGGACCTTTTGGACCTTGTCCTGGCGCCGGTGGCACCAGGCTCATCAAAATCACTGGTCCCGGCACTGGAAGCGCCGGGCTCATAACATGTATAAAGATGCTTGGGTGGACTTACCTGCAGCAGACCAGGCTGCTTACTTACCAGCCATATGGGAATCCTCTGGGAACCGGGACTAGTTTCTTACCTGGGTGGGGCAGGCTCCACTCCCTGGATACAACACTGGAACTCTTCTAGAACAGGAACTCTTTTCTTTCCTGGGTGAGGCAGTGGAGGAAGACGCCTCATCACTCCAAGGCTATTTAAACCACACCGATTTGATGCAACGTGCTTCGCGTTATTCTGCATCTGCAGCAGAACGCTCACCGTGTCGGTTCCAGTCTTCTTTCTTCCGATCCTGAACCTGTGAGAACAAAGCTTACCTTTCTTGTATCCAGCCTTCAGAAGCACCTGCAAAGACAAAGAAACAACAGGTTAGCACAGCAACCTTCACTCGCAGCGCTTTCCTCACCTGATCCATCGGCAGTTACCAACTCTTCGCGCTGCTCCTCCGCCATTATAAAAGCCTGTGAAGACAAAAGCATAATTATTCCTGTGGGAATTTACTTACCGGCACCCCTCGAATTCCGGTTTTCTTCAACGCTGCATTCCTGCACCTGAAAGAGAAAAGGAGAGACATTAGGCAGGCTATTTACTCACGCGCCATCGCGCCCTCCACAATTAGGCGCCTGCAAATACTCCGACGTTTTCCAGAGTCTCTTCAGCATCCGAACTCATACCTGCAAAAGAAAAGAGACAGTTGGAGTGCATTTCGAAGCAGGCAACAGGCATTTACTTACGCACTCCCAAGCGCTTCATTCCTATGCGCTGGCTCGAACTCTGGCTCTCTTCAAACCATCTTCCGCCTCAAGAGCCCTGCAAGACAAAAGGCACCATTTGAAAAGAACATTATACAGAGCCCTAGTCCATACTAACGTGCCCACGCACCTAAAGACTGTAAGGACATAAAAGGTGCCCGGAAACTCACCGTTCGTGCAGTTAACGACGGTTAGCAATCCTCTGAAGTCAAGAGGCCTACGTTTCAACCCAGTGAAGGAACTGGTAACGGCACCCTGCACCAGACGCAGATGGAGAGTCCAGCATTCACCTATCTAAGGTGAGCACGTTGACCTTGGGCTCCACGGAAAAGTGAGAGGGGGGGAGAGAGAGACACCCGACAATCCCAGGGCATTAACCCCATATTCTTTCACCTGCAGACATCTTACTCTTCGAGTTAGACACACAGTGCGAAGAGGCCCAGCCCCGGAAGCCAATCGAGTTCTGCACTTCACTTTTCGAGATACAGTTACCACCCTGCCAAGACCAGCGCCTCCGTGGGAATCAGGTGAGCGTTACAATACCCATGTCTCTTTTAGCAATCATAATATCACTTCATGATAACCCGAAGCTACAAGTGAGACTGAATATGGAAGGGCACTTAACCAGTGACATTACGACCGAAAGAGTCATCTGCCAAGGATGCATCATATCCTCCCTCCTCTTCAATTTATATCTAGCAGAATTGGGAGAGGTCCTAGGTTCATCCGCCCTCAGTAGCTCGAGCATGGGGGAATACAGACTAAATTGGATTGCATATGCAGACGATTTGGTTCTCCTAGATTAAGCACCAGTCAGGCTCCAAAGGATGCTGAACACACTGGAGAATTATGCAAACCTCAATGACCTGCCCATAAATGCAACTTAATCACACATAGTTAAATTTAAAAGGCCCCATAAACAATCTCCGAAATTCATGTGGACACCGAACAGATAGTGCCAATCGCAAATAAAATCACATACAGGCTTCAAACTGAGGGCTTTTCCAACATTGGCTGCATTGGAGCTTGCCTTCGACACCAAGACGAAACAGCTAATATGTCAAATGAAAAACAATGTATTTTCCTTTTGTCGATTCTCACTACTCCCCTTGGTATGGTTCTACAAATCGAAGGTGATTCCTTCCCTTGTGTCAAATAAATCCAATGAATAAGAATTCGAATTGGTCACGTTTAGAAGGCTGAATATGGAAAAAAGTACTTGGCCTACCAATGAGCCTTCCAATCTATTTCTTGAGATATGAGTTGGGTCTTCGCTCCATGCAAACACAAGTGGATTGGAAGGTCCTTTCACTGTTCAGACTAATACGGCTTTCCCGTCAGAATCTCTGTTGGAAAACATCAACACAATTCTTAACAGATGCCCCAACAGTTTTTTTTATCAATCTTGACTGTGAGGCACATGAAATGCTGAAACGTTGAGAATGAGCTTTTAAATAATCCTCAGAAACTCAAAATTTCCATGTTTACAAATAATTGGATAAACACCATATCACAAGCTTGAAATTCAGAGGTCGCGAAACCAATGTCCAAATTAAACAAACGAGGGGTTTTCTTGCCAAGTTTCTTAGGAAGTTTCCACGTCCTATAGGTAGAAAACATTTCCTAAGAGTCCGCCTCAACTTACTACCGACTGGTGAAGTGAGGATGATTCGGAATCAAGATTCTCCATATACCAGTTCCTGCGCTTTCTGTGAAATGCCAATCATACAGACCTTAAAACACACTATGATGGAATGCGTAGGAATTCAAGAGCTAAGAATCAAACTCCTGAAATGTTTTGTTCATAGAGAAGAAGGACTGGTCATGGATGACTTTTGGGAAAGACTAATTGCTGGGCATGAGATTCTTCTCCACAATTAAATTTTACAAATTTTGCAAACATTGGGCTTACTGATGTTTAAATGATTTAATGAATTGATGTTCTTTTACGTTTTGTAATGAATGTAGTTCTTTGTATGAACACGTTGTGTGGCGGCTGTGACATAATAACACATAAACTCAGACACTCAGCTTAACCATAAAACTCATTGAAAGAAGCCCATAACTCAAGATATTTCTCTGTCATATCTTGCCCAGCAGACAAACCCTCTCAACTCGACAAAACCTGCAACCCGCATATCCAATCTTCCACCTGTGGCTTCTTCCTTGTCTTCCAAACCTTCATTATTTGTTTGACAGCCACCATCAGCGACCTATCTATCCAGCGGTTATTCTCTCGGGCCACAGTACATCTAGCGGCCTTCGACAGTAACACAGACAATAATGGTAAAAAGGAATTGACATCACCAAGTTAAATCTATCCAAGACATCTTTCCAAAAATTGCATACCCATGTACACTTCCACAGCGCATGCAGTAAGGTATCCACCTCCAAACCACAACCCCAACACAAACCATTATCGATCAATCCCAGTTTATGCATGTGCACTAATGTCCAATACAAATGTCACAGTAGCTTCTGATTAGTTCATCTCAAATTTAAGTCCAGCTTCGCCCTAAACCCTGCCTTCAACACAAATTCCCAATGATCTGGTGTAACCTCAAACAGTATATCTGCCTCCCACTCCCACCGCAGTTTATCCCAACGTTCAACATAAACTGGTTTCATAGAGATCAATTTAAGAAAAGTAGAAACATTGCAGGGGGAGTGTCAAAATTATTACATAATCCTGGCCCTTTCTCAACTGGTGACTGCAGCAAACTCAATCTGTGTATCAACAGCCTTTGGCACACTCTATACCTATCCCTTTCCTGATTCCCCAAGTGACATCTCATCGCTGCAAAACTCAGAAGATTCTCATTCCTCAAAACATCACCAATTCTCACTACCCCCTTCAAGATCCAACTCCACCAATTCAGAGACCCATTATCAATCTGCAATATTTGATTGTGCCACAGTGAAGCATCATAATTTAGCCACCAATCCTGCCCATTATCCTTAAACGAAGAAACCAACGCCACACTGGTAGCCTCAATAAATGGCAAACTATTGCACCCAGATGTCCGCTTATTCAAAGAATAAATAGGATCTAAGGAATAGGGCTGCACAATTTAACTCTCCAACTCCATGCAACCTGGCACATTACTATCCTCTGGCACAAAGTAATAAGCTGACTTCTTCAGCATGAACCCCTTCGAATGATTCTCCAAATCCGGTCAACCAACCCCACCCTCATCAACATGATAACATACATCTAGGAATACAGGGCCTCTTCCCAATACCCCATAGGAACCATTGTCAATCCTTTGCACATTTTTACCTGTGGTTCTCAATGGTAGAGACTGCATAATATAAAGTACTTTACGGAGAAGCGTCATTTTTATCACGTTTACCGTCGCCCAAACATCTAACTTCAACCTCTCCCATCTCCTCACATCCTTCAAAATGACCTCAATCAGTCTATCCACCTTACAATCCACAATCTTATTCAAGTTACGTAAAACTTAAATTCCTAGATACTTCACTTGTTGATCCGACCATTTACAATCCCAGGAGCCAAAACAATCCTGAATACACACGAGAGACAAAGGACGACCTCAGTCTTGTCCCAGTTAATCTTGTGCCCAGACAATTGCCCAACATCTTCGAAAAGCCTCTTCAACAAAACACTACTTTCCCTCGGGTTGGACAACAGCACAGCCATGTCATCCGCTTATATGACAAAACCTTAAGCTCCGGGCTCCCTACACATATATCACGGATATGCACTTCCCACGTATGCGAGCTGTAAGCGGTTCCAAAGCACTGTTAAATAAAACACGGGGAAAGAACAAATTTCTAAAGTAATTCTAAATTGGAATTAAAAAAACAAACTGAACAGTGATCCTGTCACTCTGCACAGAACAGGAGAGACATTCCTCCACTAGCCAAACATACTACCAAGTTTAGCAAATAATGAAGCTAATGTTTATTTTATATACAAGGTTAAAGAAATGCGTCTATCCATTATCAAACTCTCCCCTCAGCCCCATTCGGTTTCTAGAGTGCCTGAAGTATAGACATGAAGAAACTAAGACATCCATCCTCTCTAGGTTCTGTGTTTTAACAGGGCAGGCCAAGTGTTCTTCAGCTGGGTATGTTGCTGCAAAATCAGAGACAACTCATGTGAAGACATTGCCTCAGTCAATCCACCATTAACTGCCTCCCACCTGATACTGCATTTACCGGAGCCTGCTTAGTGAACCAAAAGTTGCCCCGGCTCCAGCACAGCATTAGAAAAAGGAAGCAGAAACATTTAATCAGAAGAATGAAGCTGCAGTTGGGCCCAGCAGGCTTCCCGAGCAGGCATTCACTGTCCATCAGCAAACTTCGGCATACTAGTACAGCCCCCTAGGAGCAGGCATTTCCTCCGGCACAAAAAGCCTGCTTATCGATTTCTGTGTATTTTTGGGCGTCTTACGGTTTTAATTGTTATCTTTTTTGCAATGTTTGCAATATTTTTTTATGTTTATTGGTAGTCTGCAGCCCAGATAAAAGACATCTTAGGGTTAGGGTCAAATCAGAAACCCCCAGGTTCCCAATTCAAAAGCAAGTGGCAGGTCTACATAAAAAAAAATCATTGGCCAGGAACTGGGCTTTGCGCACTTTACACAAAAGGAACTAGGGACAAGACTTTAAAACAGAGGAAACGAAATTGACAAAATAAGAACTGTGTTTGGTGACAGTAATGAAAGATAATATTTGTGCACACTGTTCTGCACCCACATACAGTTATTGTGATATTTTAAAATGCAAAATATATACGGATTGTTCTTTAGTACTATTCCCTATTTTAAGTTTGCTTAATTATTTATGAGACTGTTTCATTTATGGGAAGTTTTTTTAGAACTGCATTCTGTGCTAAGACTAGGTACCACTTGGTTACACAGCGATCATCCTTTAGCAGGGCGTGTCTTTATGTATGCATTTATTTATATATTCACCCTGCCCTGAGAGGGGTTTAAAATACATACTCTTTGAGAAACGTTTTGTGTTTGTTTGTTTCCTTGTCTCAGTCTGTAGTAGAGGGTTGTTGTAGGTTTCCTTTCCAGTAGGCAAATCCAGGAGTATAGTCCACCTAGTCACTCTTGGTGGAAGCAATAGCATCAGAAGTATGAACATGTGGTTCTAGTTCTGTAGTATCTGCCCCTGATCCTGGGTACTTGCCATAGTGTAGCCCATCTCCGAATCTCCCAGCTACAGGTTGCACAGTGAGGGACAGGGGCAGAATGGTAATTGAACAGAGGGTATGATCCTTCGGGGATGACACTACCTTTTTGTCTGCACTTATTTATTTATCCCACTTATTATTTAGTCTGTTCTTTCCTCTGTCCACACTTTCCACTTCTCCCCCTTCCCATGCACTTTCCCCCTTTTCCCTTTTCCATGCACTTGTGCGTTCTCAATGTCACTGGGCCTAGTAAGATCGTATTTTGTTCTCCCCTGTTCCCCTCCATTTGTTTGGTCGCGCTCTGAACCACTTGTGTATGAGCGCAATACAAATAAAATATCACATCACCCGCCTTGCCCACAGCATCAAAACCTCCAGACGTGGTCTCCTTGACAGTTTAGAGTTGTCTTGCTGTATATTATCGCCACACTGACACCTTTTCCTATCAAGTCAGGCGCTGCTGCAAAAGAGACAAAAGAATGCAACCACGCATTATAGGCATCACAAAAGAAGCTGGGACACGTTCTCTTACCCCTCACTCCCGAAGTCATCATTATAAATAGAGGGCTGGCTATTAGTCATCCACATCGTCATGTGTAATGTTCCTTTGCAGGAAAAATAGCTTACTCGGTTAAGTTCTGCCGAGATGTGTTTTCTCGGTGAAGGTCACATGTTTAAGTCCCAGAAAAGCCAACTCCGTTTTTCACCTTTCTAGTCTTGATACATTGTTCACCATTAAAATGTCTAATATGAATAGTATATCAAGAACTGTGTAAAAACAATGTATTATCAGTTATGTCTATTTTTACCATGGGCCATGCATAGTGCCTCTGCACATTGTCTAATTCAGAGCGAAGTGCGTGAGAAATCTTGTACCCACTGAGTGGACCATTTTATCAATGAGCATACAATACTTCTTTTTCTGTGGCAGTACTTCTGGTTTACACGTGCAGGGGAGTCTTCTAAGAGTTGCAAGCCTGGGCTGCCTCACAACCCAATCGGCTCATGCCAGTCCACCATCTTGTGGGTTCCTCATTCCGCTGCATCGGCCTTTGGACACTCCTAAAGCAGATTCTTTGTTTCCCTTCAAAGATTAAGATGTTTGTCTTGAGCAAGGTTGGGATAAGAATGCAAGGCTAAGCAAATAGCTCTTGAGCTGCATGGCTGGTGTCAACTGTTTGCCAACTACCCCCTCTCTCAAGCAAGTCAATAGGCAAATACAACCCTCTGGTTTTCTGCTGCACTCTGTCCTTCTTGGGTGTTTCAAAGTTCTTGGCACGTACTTCCCTGAGGAAAGCAGTGTAGGAGATCTGACAGGTGTGGGCCTGTGAAAAGGCCGTCAGTGCTGCGACTGGGCCCGTCATATGTTGGCCTATCTCTGAAAGAACTAGTGGGATCAAAAAAGGCTTACCAGTCTCTCCATTAGAAGTAAATAACATGTCAGAGAGACACGAACATAGAAGCTCGTGTGCTCTCTGAAATTAACACTTCTAGCTAGATTGATCATCCCTGTTTTTTTCCTTCCTACATTTAGTTTTGTTTTTTTTAAAAGATATTATATGATGCAGATTATTTTTGCCTTCTTTACCGTATAATCCAAATGCATTTCAGACCTATCACCTTAAATGGACCATTTGCCCCAAAATGTCCTTTATATACATGCTAAATGTGTCCTCCTATTTTCCGTACATATGTGTGTACCCACTCCCACCTGGTACTTCACCAGGTGCACTTGGACCTCCCAATGCAGATGAGTGAGACCGACAGCTGAAGCCGTCTCTGTTCCCTGGCCTCGCTCTGTGGATCGTGAAGGGACTCCACGCCTATAGCATTTATTTCCACCATCACAACAGGCAGATGGTTGCACTGGCCACAGTTCCATCGGAGGGGCCAATGAAGGAGAGCATAGCAAGAGTCTGAACGTTCTGCTTGCCCACCTAAGTGGGTTTTACTCTCGTGGTGAGAAAGGTGCACTGTGGAGCATGACCCAAGGCCCCAGTACTCTGATGCCAGCACTGACTATATACACTGAAGCAGCTTTCCCCACAAAATACTCCCATACACGTTGTGTCTAGGCACGTTATAAATGCACAATATATATATTTTTTTTTAAATACATGTCACTTGGGATCATGCTGGCTTGGCTTCGATTTTTGCTGTGATAGCACTGTACAGAATCTATAAATCTCGTATGCACTTTCCCCACTCCAGTGATCCCCTTTTGCGAAGTGAGTTTTAGAAGAGGAAATCCTCATTCTGCTAAAATCTATACATAACATACAATCTAGGGGTATTGAAATTATTCTTCATTAGACTTTTGTAGCCATGAGTGGACGTGGGCTGGGAACAAAAAATGGCGCTGGAAATGTTTTTACACAGTGCGAGAGAGCCAACCTCTACAAAGCAGAATTTGGGGGATTCTCTGTCCAAGAAGGTTTTGACGAATGGTTACAAATAGTGCATTTTGAAGCCCAATTGTCCCCATATTAGCATGAAAAAGTAGTTAAATGTAACAAAAAAGATAAAAAATATGTGTTAAGATTGAGGGAAAACATGCTGGAAGATGTATAGGAAACTCTTTGCTTTCAAGACAATTGGGGATGGAAAGTGGTTTGGGGACTGGGAGAGAGAATAATCATGCATGCCAACTCTCCCGATTTAGTTTTCAATTAAAAAGTTTGCTTTTTTTTTACTGTGTCCCGCCTAAAATAATTGTAAAGGCAAGGCAATTCTATGAGCGAATACTGTCTCCCGATTTCTGTGGTGAAATCTCCCACTCAGGGGCTCCAGAATGTTGGCATGTCAAGGGGTGAAGAAAATCGGGGTACCCACACAAAGGAGGCCCACCAGGAAATCCCCAGAGTTCGCTGTAGGCCAGTCCAACACTGTTTGCAGTTCTTCCATCTATTATGATACGCATTTCTCAGTCACGTCTTTTCTCACAACACCCAGTAGATCTCGGCAGGGGAAAACAGCAAGCATTCCTTCTTCTTCTTCTTAATTATCGGAAGCGTGGGCGAACCCACGCAGGTGCTTCCCCATCCTATAGGATGATGTGCACCGCACCCACTAATTATTATTTAGCTCCATTTAAGCTCACAACTCCTCCCACCTCCCCGTCTGTCTCACAAAATCCAACATCACACTACTCCTCCTCCTGCCTCTCTCCCCATCACCTCCCAGTATAAACCTCTCACTCAGCTCAGCCATAGCTCTCAACTCACCTGCTTTTGGCGGGTGTCACCCGCCTTGTAAACAGGTGAGTCACCCGCCAAGCCTCGTGCACGCCCATTAATTTCAATGGGCCTCTCACCCGCCAAACACAAAATCGGGTGATTTCACCCGCCTTTGCATCGAAAAAGGTTGAGAGCTATGGCCCAGCCACTCCCAACGCATTCAACCGAACCCTCATCAATTCTCTCTCCGTAACATGTCTTTCACACCTAATCAAAAAATGAGTAATGCTGGAATATTTATTTAGAGATCTTTATCAGTTTTGGAGATCATGAAATGTGTATGAAATGTTATCTATGATTCTCAAAGAATTTTTATTATGATTGTTTTACAGTCTAATAATTCTCTATCCCATGCTATTATTGTATAGTTTTTTTTTATTTGCCTACGAGTTGTTTGATATTGGAAATGTGGTCATGTATCATGTATTCTGTCATTAGTTCTGGCTTGTTGCTGAAATAAAGAATGAATGATGATAAAACTAAACTAACACGGGTCAAGTAATTCACCATAAAACAGAGCAAAGAGAAAGTTCCAAAGGAAAGGGCGCATTTGAACTGAATTATTGGGCAGATTGGCTCAAGTCATGCACCCCTAGCACGTGACGCAAACATGAGGAGAGAAGAAGGGGATCTTCGTGTCCCAATTTTGGGGCATGCTGGACAGGAGTGAGACGCCTAATGTGACGGGCTCAGTGCACTGAAGAGTTCAATGAACAAACGAAGTAGCGTAACCAAAGCGGCAGGTCCTCGTGACCGTGTGACGCAGGATCGATTTGTTACGTCAATTTGAACCAGCACGTCACGAGCACGTAAGACGGCATGGCGCATTCTTCCGGGACAGGCTTGGCATCCGGTTTGGCATTTACACGCCTCAGGTTTAGGTTCTAAAAGCTGGTGAGTCCAGCTGTTTTCCCCGCCCACAGCCAAACAATCTTCACTTCCACTGGACTGCACTCAGGAAAGTAAAAGCCTTTACATTTTCCTCAAACCAGGAATCGCCCCTTACAAACAGTTCTTCTTGGCAGTTCCCTGCTGTCGAAATTATAAATGCTATAATATTTTAATGGGATTTATAGTACACCATTGCTGCTTGCTTGGTATCCAGGCGCGTTGGTGGAACTGAAAGAGGGAACCTGCAAGATAGCTTTGCTGAGATGTTGATACAGCATACAGTTTGGAAGTACCAGTGATCTGTGTTGAGGGCATAGAGGTATTTTTTTCAAGATAGGTGCCCCATGCCTGTACCCTTTATGCTGCTAACAATAATGTATTGGTAAAAAATGAATTTTGTAACGGATGTGGCAAATCTAGCTCCTAGTCCCCTCCCCTTAACAGGAGCGAAGTTGCTAATTTATGGGTGGCAATATTACAACCCACATCACCGCCAGACACATTTGTGTAAATAAGCAAATTGTGCTTTTTCGAACCCAGTTTTTGGAAGCTGCTTAAAAAAAAGCCATGTAATGTACGGGTAGTTCTTATGCAAAACACATTAGCTATTGTAATACTTCTGATTCCACAGAACGCACAGGCGCAGATTAAGGCGCTCATTTTTGGGGGTTACAGGACAAGTTGAAAGGACATTGAGTGACCCTGCAGTGCCGCTTTTGTCCCATAAGGTCTCTAATGTGCCACAATGACATATACCACCAAATATACTGGGGTCACTTTAATATCTCCATGTTTTTGCCATACAACAGTAATCTTCACGTGAAATAGCATGCTACCGCAAGTATAATCATTCAAAAGCCCATATAGCTGAGTAATGCTGGAAAATCGCTAGCTACCGTTCTCAACTACCATCACTAGAGAGAAGGAGATGATGATGAAACAGCCAAGCCAATGAAACATGCCATTTTTGCACAGCAAGTTTGTTCACAGTATAAAAGCAGGACCACAGTCCACAGGTACCATCATGCTTTATGGATAGAGCTTTAAAGCGACTACTGGCACATTTTTTCACGATTTGAACGAAAAGTTGGAATGGATAGAACGGATGGGGAAGATAGAAAGAATGGAGCGCATTGGAGTGGGTGGAACAGATGTAGTAGATAGAGTAGATGTATCATTTGAAGTGGATAGAACAGATGGAGTGGATGGAATGGATAGAACAAATGGAATAAATAGAGTGGATGAAACAAAGGGAGTAGATGGAACAGATGGAGTGTATGGAACGGATGGAGTGGATGAAACAGAAGGAGTGGATGGAACAGAAGGGGTGGATGGAACAGAAGGAGTGGATGGAACAGAACGAGTTGAACGAAAAGTTGGAATGGATAGAACGGATGGAGCAGATAGAATGAATGGAATGGATTAGAGTGGGTGGAACAGATGGAGTAGATGTATCAGGTGAAGTGGATAGAACAGATGGAGTGGATGGAACGGATAGAAAAGATGGAATAAATAGAGCAGATGAAACAAAGGGAGTAGATGGAACAGATGGAGTGGATGGAACAGATGGAATGGATGGAACGGATGGAGTGGATGGAACGGATGGAACAGATGGAGTGGATGGAGTAGATGGAGTAGATGGAATGGATGGAGTGGATGGAACGGATGGAGTGGATGGAACGGGTGGAGTGAATGAAATGGATGGAGTGGATGTAAAGGATGAAGTGTATGGAACGGATGGAGTGGTTGAAACAGAAGGAGTGGATGGAACATAAGGGGTGGATGGAACAGAAGGAGTGGATGGAACAGAACGAGTTGAACGAAAAGTTGGAATGGATAGAACGGATGGAGCAGATAGAACAAATGGAGCGGATTGGAGTGGGTGGAACAGATGGAGTAGATGTATCAGTTGAAATGGATAGAACAGATGGAGTGGATGGAACGGATAGAACAGATGGAATAAATAGAGTGGATGAAACAAATGGAGTAGATGGAACAGATGGAGTGGAGGGAATGGATGGAGTGGATGGAACGGATGGAGTGGATGAACAGATGGAGCGGATGGAGTAGATGGAATGGATGGAACGGATGGAGTGGATGGAACGGTGGAGTGAATGAAACGGATGGAGTGGATGGAACGGATGGAGTGGATGGAGCAGATGGAATGGATCGGATGGAGTAGATGGATCGGATAGAGTAGATGGATCGGATAGAGTGATGGATCGGATAGAGTGGATGGAACAGAGAGAGTGGATGGAACGGAGAGAGTAGATGGAACGGATGGAGTACAGGGAACGGACAGAAGAGATGGACTGGATGGAACGGACGGAGTGGATGGAACGGCCTTATTGATAACCACCATATCACACTACCACGCTTACTCTCTCCTATACACCACCACTCAACTAGAACACAGTGATACTACGACACATTTGGTATAGCTGTTCTCATAGTAACACCTGCCTCTTACTCTTCAACATCCTAATTAAACACAGCTAGCTGAGCACACACCGCTAGCCTAAGCGTCTCCTCATGCCTAACGCAGCCAGAAATCAGTCTGGATGTCAACCCTCCAGAATGAACACATATTCCTGACCTCCCAAACACCTCACCTACCGCTAAGAAGCAGCTATCATGCAAGTGCTTCACCAACTGCACACATATGTCCGGTGCACCCACGCACCTTACTACTCTCTCTCTCTCTCTCTCTCAACTGACCTGAACTACGGTTCCCGAGGGCGTTCAACCTGCCAGCGCTTTGAGATCATACCAATGATACATAAGGCGCTATAAAGTAACATAAGAAAACTAAAAGGGGGCAACTTGAGGTTGCTACAAACTGCCCTATTGGTTATTCCACTTTCAGTATATAAAGTCACTACCCAGAAGAGCCTGTGTGATTAAGTCGCCTTCTATAAATGATTGACAAAGACGTAAAACATGTCTCTGCTAATGATGTGAAAGTCATGCATAATTCCACAAAACGTGTTTTTTGCACTTAACAAGCGAATGTCTTGGTCTAGTATGCATGTCAAAGTTTTAAAACAAGAGGTTTATTTCAAGATTGCGTTTACTTTGCAAGTAGCAGTTTCAAAAACGATGGGAGCTTCACAATGCATAAGGCTTAATGGCAGTGCAAATGACCAATCATTAACATTAATAGAAGCCTTTTGGCCTGCGAATAGGGCCCCTCCACACAGTAATCATCACTGACTGAGGTGTGTGCCGCAGCAGCCCTCTATTGCAAAAGTGCTGCTTAAACTACATAGCGCGTGAAAGATACTTTTTGCTCCCAGTGCGAGTGAAGCTGCTGGAGCAGCTCCACAATGCTTCTCATGGATTTACCTATGGCTACTTGGCAATGCTTTCATCAATAAATTGGCACACCCATACGACGGTGTAGCATTGGCTAGAGAGGGCAGAAGTCCTCCATAGCTGATGGCTTGGGCCGCCCCTGGCCACGCGGCAACATTTCACCGAAGCAAGTCATTTAGGGGCCTATATGATTGTTGTGCATCCAGCAGAAACACTGCCTATACTGTAGAAGGATTTCTTTGCCAATTCCACACTGGGAAAAATTGCAAGCATCTATTCATTAATTGTGGCTAGTGTGTCACCCACTGGGGCAAATATATTGGCATAAGAGAGAGC
Source organism: Ambystoma mexicanum (assembly GCF_040938575.1). Lineage (NCBI taxonomy): Eukaryota > Metazoa > Chordata > Amphibia > Caudata > Ambystomatidae > Ambystoma > Ambystoma mexicanum. Next base: position 1,040,608,491 of record NC_090936.1, read on the forward strand.
GGCTGGAGAAGGAAGATTAGTTATTTATTTTAATTTATTTTATTGAATATTTATAAGATGCTTATAGAACGAGATCAGGGTTTTAAAGCACCAAACAGTGTTTAAAAGCACCAAAGTTACAAGCAGGGACATGCAGCCTGTGGGCATCATCTCACGTTCTTCCACCCATTTCATTCCCATGGCCATGCATTTAGCTATGAATACTTCGGGCACTGCCCATCCATCTCCGACCACAACATACGCTCTGGGGATCTCTTTCAAGCCTCAGGTCTGGCTGCTGCTCTTTTTCTAACGTTTAAAGCATTTCTGACAGTGATGCCACTGCAATGGAAAACCAGTCTTTCCCCATTTGTTTCGGACAGCTTTCTTTAAAAGGAATTGCTAAGTAATAGCCCCTCGTACCTTAAAGAAGCCTGTGTTGGCCCACTCTTAAAAAAGCCCAGCTTAGACCCCTAATCCCCCAACAACTACAGACCTATCAGCACAGTCCCTTTCCTTCTAAACATTTTAGACAAAGTTGCCCACTTCCAAATTCAACAGTTTCTGGAATAACCCAACATCCTAGGCATGCAGCAATCAGGTTTCCGCCTAGGCCACGGCACTGAGTCTGCCCTACTGGATCTCAAGATCCAACTAAGTGACTAAGTGGACAAAAGCCAACCAGCACTTCTCTTCTTACTGGATCTGTCGGCTGCTTTTCATCTCGTGGACCATGACAATCTGTGTAAACACCTCACAAATGCTGCTCACTTCTCTGCCAAAGCCACAGCCTGGATCTCCTCCTTTCTTAATGGGAGACTCATGAGGGTCTTCTCAGACCAGGCACGCAGAGCACCCGCCACATTGCTCTGTGTTGTCCAGCAAGGTTCAAGCACAGCCCCCATGCTGTACAATATTTTCACCCTTCCCCTCTTCAAGGACTTGGATGAGCATGGCATAGCCTACACCAACTATGCCGATGACACTCAAGTCCTACTCCCCCTCAGCAGCTCCTATGAACAACATTCTGCCGACCAGGACAACATCTACGCAGCCATTCAGACATGGATTTCAGCAAATGGACTATTTCTCAACAGAGACAAAACAGAGATCCTCATTATAGGCACTAAAGAATTGCTTAACAAACTTGACCCGCAATACCAGACTTTCATAATTGACAACACACCTATTAAGGTGTCTCCAGCAGTCAAAACCCTTGGGGTCTTTATTGACTCAAACCTATCCATGACACGCCATGTGAGTGCCATTGCATCATCCTCAGCGTTCTCCACCAAAATCATTAATGCTGTGAAACCATACTTATCCAAGACCAACCCGATTAGCAATAGTCAGAGCCACAGTTGGAGCAAAACTTGACTACTGTAATGCCCTACTCCTTGGCACCACCAACAAAATCCTCCACAGTCTACAAGTTACCGAAAACAACGCTCTAAGAGCTGCCCTTAGCATTCCAAAAAGGTAACATCTCTCACAAGCAAGGAGGGAAGCACATTGGTTACCAGTTAAGGAACGCATTCTATTCAAAACTATGGCCATAACACACAAATGCATCTCACGCACTGCACCGCCCTACTTAACAGAAAATATCACTCCTCTCTCCTCCTCCAGACCCATCCGTTCACACCACACAAACATGATGTTTGTCCCCACATTCAAAAGAACTAAAGCTGGGGCAGCTTCCAACATCTAGCATCCAAACACTGGAACGCCTTGCCCACGGAACTTAGAAAAGAAGCGTCCTACACAATCTTCCGGAAAGCTCTTAAAACTAAACTGTTTAATTAACCTGCACATGATTCTGTTCCAATGTAACCAAGGAACGCACTGTATACCCTGTTTATCTAAAAACGTACCTATACTGTGTATTGCACCTTACTCAAATTTTTGCACTGTCATCTCCCTGTAACTAGGCAAGTTTGCTGCAACGGTGCCACAATGCCCAAGGGCCGATTGCGCGCTTTACAAATGGAAATAAATAAAATAAATAAATAAATAGCCTAAATCTACCAGGTGTCATTTTCTCATTACAGTTGGGGGTGAAAGAACCCAAACTTCCCAGCCCTTCACCCCATATAGCGCTTTTCGATAGTGCATGGTAACATGTATCAGCGGTAATGGCTATGGAATCCAAGGCTGACCTTTGAGAATTTTTTGTCTTAAATCTTTGCATGAATACTATGCATCTCTGGCGTTTGTCCACCCTCTATCATATGTGTATGCTGACTGGCGTCACAGTGGCGTAACGTAAAATGTGCCCCCCACCGGTGTGAGCCATGCTGAGGGCTCGGCAACAAAACATTGGTTCGCGCCACACACCCTGGGCCTGCCTGGATTACCACGCTTGTCAAATACGCACACGCGTGCTTCTTCAGGGATACACCACACACTGTACTAGGAGAAGCATGTATATATATGTGATTAGATGCATTATACAGCACGATTTCGGAAGAAGAATTGGCTAAAAAGCCAGAGTGTTTGCTATTGTTTTGTAGGGTAATACCAGTCCAAAAATCCAATACATGCAAGTCACCAGCAGTGCACAGGAACATTAATGCTTTCATTAATTTAATGCTTTGCTATTAACACTGCCATGCCACAATGAAAACATGTTCAACTGGCTGCACATTATAGACTAGTCTAGACACATAATAATGTATTCCAGTAAAGCATGCCAGACCACATATGGACATACCCAGACTGGTTGCACCAAAACGGCAGTCAAAGCAGTAACACTTATCATGGTTGTTTTTATCACAGATGCCCAGAAATATATACAATGCCACAGTCAGAAAGGGCTAGACTGGCAGCACCCAAATGCAAGTCTAGCCAGGTAATTACACTTAGCAGAACTGCTTTATCAGAGATGCCCAGTTTAAAAAAAGTCAAGCCAAACTAAGAAATGATTAGACTGGCTGCACCAAAATACCTCTATAGCCACTAATACAACATATCATGCCTGCATAGCCTGGAGACAGATTCCCATTATGATTTATCGCACAATCCCTGCCCCCCTACAAACCCTTTCGCCCTCCAACCTCCTGCCCCAAACCACAAAATCAGCACATCCGCCTACAATTGCATGCATGGTCCTCTTCCTTGTCCCAGTGCTGACATATGAGGCACCTTGCCTCATAGGTAAGTACTAGGACGAGGAAGAGTGGGGCTAGGAGTAAGGAAGATTACAGATGACTAAGCCAGGCAATACCTCCATCTCTCGCTACCTCATCCCAGTACTAGTAGACAAGTACTGGGATGAGGAAGAATGGGGATACGAGTAATGAAGATTACAAATAAGTCATCATGGCATTAAACACAAGCAGTGGCACAACACCATTGATCTGACTGGGCTTCAGCCCTCTCCTCCATCCCCTGAAATGTTGGGCTATGTTGATTCGACCTGGCTGACCTACAAAGCCATTGCCGGACAGAACAGGATACAGATGTTAAACAACGCCTGTGTTTCGTTATTATCAAAGGCCCAGCAATTACTAATATAAAGCATTTCACTGTTAGTTTTTAGGCAGTTGAAATCGTGATGTGGGTTAAGTACTTGCATGCCAGGGGATTGATTGGAAGGGTAGAGAGGGGACAGGAGACCGCTCATTCTCACAGCAGCCGATAAGTGGGTGCTTTCAGACCTAAAGGAGAGAGTTAACTGCTTGTAACATTGAATCTGCACTAGAATAGTCTCATTAGAATGCGTAAAGAAGTTAGATGCCCCCACACAACTAGGTTTGCCCCCCCACCGCTCGTGAAGTAAGCGCCTCTCCCAACATTTGAAGGGTTAGCGGCCTCTCGAAATTTAGGTTTTGTTGAGCCCCTGAACACAAGCACACACACCATTCACCATACACATACACGCACACCCAGCTACCCATACATTTAGTGTGTACGCTTTCACCATACCGGCACACCCAGGCAGCCACCCATACATTTAAGTGTACACCCTTTTTCACCATACAGGCACACCCAGGCAGCCACCCATACATTTAAGTGTGCACCTTTTACCATACACTCACACACGTACACCCAGCCACCCATACATTTGAGCGTGCACACTTTCACCATATACTCACACAGGCATACCCAGGCCACTTCATGCACTCACTCATTAATTCACATTACATTATATACATACATATACACACACTTACATGCACGCACACACATTTAAAGAAAATACATTTTCTTACCTTTAATCCGTTGGTCCAGGGAACGAGACGTTCAACTCCCTGCTGCAGCCAGGAATGCTTGTTCCCGTCATCTGCCGAGGATCTGGAGTCCTTCGTATCATGGGGTGAAGGGAGCCCCATTATTTCAAAAAGAAATGGTTTCTTTTTGAAGTCACTCTGACTTCATAAAGAAATTATTTCCGTTAAAGGACCAAACCGGGACAGAAAACATTTCTTTATGAGTGAACTGAAACAGAAACTATTTCTTTTTTGAAGCCATAGGGCTCCCCGACCCATTACATGGATGCCTCCAGCCTGTAGGATTCCATGTCATGCGGTGGGGGAGGGTATCAGGTAATAATTTCCCCATACATATTGTCCCATACATAATGTCACCGGGAAAAGCCATTGGCGACATTATCTATGGTGACATTATGGATGGGAACAGATTGCAGGGATGTCCCCTGCTCCCCTTGTAAAAAAAAACAATTTGGGGATTGCAGGGGTGTCGCCCTTATGTTCAATGTAATAATGTCTCCGCAAAAAACAGCAACATTTTTGGCAGGAGACATTTTTGCATTATTACATGGAACCTGGGGGAGCCCTCAGACTTTAGAAAGACATTATTTCTTTATGAAGGCAGAATGACTTAAAAAAAAAAAACATTTCTTTTTGAAATAATGGGGCTCCCTTCCGTGCTGGTGTGCAGTATTGCAGCTATTGAAGAGCAGGCTTGCATAGCATCGACAGCCCACACAAGATCACTCTCGCAAAAAAGAATACTGGGTTTAAAAACTCTTAACCGATTTTCCAACCCACCACTCCCGTCCCTCTAAGCAGGGCCACAATTCAAAGAACTGACACCTGCTTTCTTTATTTTGCTGACTGATTCAGTCTGTCAGTAGTGTTTTTCGATACCGGAGCTGAGCCTCATTACTCCACTTCTCTGATTGAGAATGTAATTGCGGTTTGGTTTGCTTCTTGATCTGTCTTATCTTGCCACAGTAGAGTTGATTTCACAGGGTCAAAAGAAGTGACTGTGTTTGTATCCCTGTTAAATTGCAGCTGTTGAATTGCATCCTTCCGGGAGACTTGCTGCCTCCTGCGCCTCTGTCAGATGTCCTCCCTGACAGATTGTCCTCTGCCCATGTGAAATTCCCCAGGGGTCAAGCAATAAGCACCCAGGCGCAGGTGGGCATTTCCGCTAAGAATGGCGCCCTCCAAATGCCTCCCGTGGTTGGCGTGGTATCTGGCAATCTGAACATCTTGGTGTCATCGTATTAAAATAATGCTTGTTGCAAACTGTATATCGGCTCTATGCGGGTGACTCTGCGGCCGCGGATAGGGTGCTATGACTATCTGCCTAATGCTCCTCCCACTAGCTACTGGCCTCAATAATAAAGATTACCCCTGCCTTGGCATAGGGAGTCTTGATTCTATTAAAGGCACAGACACAAGCATTATGCTTACTCTTCTTTTATCATACTCTTCAGCAGATTAAAATCTTTGTATCCATTTTCAGTAAACATATATATATTTTTTGTGTGTGAAACACAACCATACTCCATCTCCCATAATCCCGAGTGCCTCTGGTAGTCCTTATGGTCATACAGAGGTCCATGTGTCACTTCCTGCCTAGGTCCCTTTTTCTTCTTTTGATGCCTTCGAACTGGCAACTGTGGTGACTCTGTCAAATCTTCAACGGAAACTTGAAGCAGTATTGCAAGACCTTTCATCTGTCCCTTCGTGCTAGAAGTCCTCACATGTCCAACCTTGGCAACTTGCACTGCAGCTTGCAATTACTGAGCTCTGTCTCCTTCAGGTTTTCTTTTGGACATCCCCTGTCAGAGAAGACACATGTTAGGGTAGGGAAAATACTGGCACAATGTGACAAATATCAACAATATGCACAGTTTATCAGTATAAATTCATTTCGATTGCATTGATGGGCGGGATAATGCCCGCCTCTGTGTCAAGGCAGGGGTAATCTTTATTCTATGTCAAGACTGGAGGCGAGCATTATGCTTGTTCAAAGCTTTGAACTATTCCCCCTGCTGTGGTTGTATAGGCTTAAAATAGAAGGTCCTGAACATGCTGTCGCTGGACCAGTCTGCTGCTCTTAATATGTCTTGTAGGCTGGCGCCGGCTCTGAAAGCCTTGGAAGCTATGGCCGCTCTCACTGAATGCACCCCAAATACAGATATGTCTATGCCTGCTAGCGCCATAATCTCTCACACCAATCGCTCTATGGTCGCCGCTGCTACTGCCCTAAAAGGTTTTCTGTGCACAATCAGTAGCTGTGTTATGCTTGCTGGCTTTTTCTCAGCTGTTCTAAGTTCATACTCTATGATACACTGCGCTACGCATAGCTTGGGCTGTTCTCGAAAGTAGGGGTACAAGATATTCGATGTGTGGCAATTGGTCCTTTTTGCTTTGGAGAAAATCACTTTGTCTGGGCCGAAGGATTTCCGGTCCACTTCCAGAGCTTTCACGTCAGATACTCTTTTACACAATACTATGCACAGTAGCATGGCTAGTTTTCCTGATAACTGGTGGTGGTTTAGGTCTTTGTTACAGGGCCAGTCCAGGAATAGGCGTAGGATCAGTGATACATCCCATAATTGGCCATATTTTGTAAGGGGGCTACTCGTCTTAACTCCCCTCATGAGCCTCACTATCGCCGGGTGTTCTCCCATCGGCACCCCTTCTAATGGATCGTGCCCTGCTGACATGGCTGATATGTAAACCCCTATCATACGATTGGCCTTCCCTTCTCTGGCCAAAGCTGCTAGAAAAATTGAGCACTTGTTCCAAAGGGGCCGAAACGGGATGAAGGTTGGGATGGTTGCACCATACGCTCCATCTTCCCCAAGACTCCTCATAACCTTTGAGTGTAGAGGGAACACAGGATTGTCTGATGAGCTCTGCAGCTGAGCTCGAAATGCCTGACAAGGCCCATCTACTCCCGATATCCTGCATGCGATGAGAGGTAGCTGGTTGGTCCTCGTCAGAGGATGGAAGCTTCCTGATGGATCTTATAGAAGATCCTTCCTGGGAGGGAGGACTCACAGGAGATCGGTAGAAAGTTCCATCAGAACTGGAAACCACTCTTGCGATTTCCAGTTCGGGGCTATCACTATCACTTCCGCTCTTTCCCTCCTGATTTTTGCTAGTGCTCTGGCTAGCATCACGAAGGGGGCGGGGGCGTTGTGCATTGCGCCTGCCCACAATTGCCGGCATGCATCTGCTCCCTGGGCCTCTGGATCTAACCTCCAGCTGAAACATCTTGGTCATTGTCTGTTTAATCTGGAGGCAAATAGGTCAGTGTTCATTTTACCCCAGGGGGATGTAATATGTAATCTGAGTGAACACTTCCCTGTGCAACTTCCAGTCACTGGAGCCGTGCCAATAGCGGGAATTCCAGTCTGCTACAGTGTTCCGGGCGCCCAGTAGGTATTCCACTGTGATTGATACCGTTTTCTATAGGCAATAATGCTAGAAGTCTTTTGTGAGCTCCACTAGCATGCATTATCTCGTCCCTCCTAAGTGGTTTATGTAACGAACTGCGTAAATGTTGTCCATCCGGATTACAATGCAGCACTCCACCTTGTCTTTGGTGAACGCTTTCACAGCGAACGACCCCACCAGTAGCTCCAGGCAATTGATGTGGAGTTTCAGTTCCTCCTGGGACCATCTTCCTCCCGTCTCTAGCTGTCCGCGTCTCGCTCCCCAGCCCACTCTGCTGGCGTCCGATTCTATGATCAGCTATGGGGAGTCCCCAAAGATGGCCGTCCGTTCCAGGCCTCCATGTTGTGGAACCACCATTGTAGCTCTGACTTCTCTTCCGAGTCTAGTGGAACTAGCTTGTGGTATCTTAAGCCCCCGTGAAGGTGGCGGATCCTCAATCTCTGAAGGGCTCTGTAGAGCAGGGGTCTAGGGAAGATTGCCTGTATGGAGGCTGCTAGAAGGCCGATTGTCGCTAGAGCTCAGAGTGATATTAGGTTGTTCGTTAGGGTCGATCTGATCTCTTTCTTTATCTTGTGATTTGGACGTTCTAGCGTTCCTCTTGTGGTGTTCACTATGAATCCCAGGAATTCTAGATGCTGTTTGGGAGTGAGTTCCGTTTTCTCCCTGTTCATCAGGAATCCCAATAAACCGAGGAGTTTGGAGGCCCACTGCGTTTGCCTTTTCAGTACTTGTTTATCTGGATGATATCCTAATGCTAGCAGAAGACAGACAATCATTCGGATGCCTCTCTCACTCATGACCGCTGCTATCACCCTCATAATCCTTGTGAAGGCCCACAGTGCTGAGGCTAGCCCGAATGGAAGGCATTTGAATTGTCATATCTGGCTGTTCCAAATTAAGCTTAAGTATTTCCGGTGTTCGCTGGCTATTGGAATCGTTAGGTAGGCATCCTTTAGATCTAACCTCACTAACCAATCTCCCTTGTGGAGGATATCCCTAAGAAGGTGTACTCCCTCCATCTAGACATGTCTGTATATGTGCCAGCTGTTCAGCTCCTTCAAGTTTATAGCTGGGCGGATTTTTTCCTTTCTGCATACTAGGAACATGTTGCTTATGAATGCCTCTCCTGCAGTACCGCCTCGATCGCTCCTTTGCTCTCTTACATCTTGGAACGCTTTGTCTAGCAAGTCGATGTCTTCCTGCGCTGCAACATAATGCTTTGGTTTTGCGTACTGCACTGGAATCATGCTGAACTCTAGGCGGAAACCAGACACTGCTTGTAACAGCCATGCGTCGCTTGAAAGCATTTGCCAAAAAGAATAATAGCGTCCTGCCTCCTACGGATGGGGAGGGTTTTATGTTTCTCACCTTTTGGTGTGATTGGGTGGTGGTAATAGCAACGTCCCCTGTGCCCTAGGAAGCCGCGTCCGCGAGACGGAAAGGAGGCTTCCTGTTGCCTGGATTCCTGGTAGTGCGCTCTGGGGTTCTGAGGTCTCCTTTGTGACTGAAAGTGACTGGACGCACAACCTCTGTTGTGGCCAGTCCCGGCAAAAACTCTTGTGGGGAAAATGTTCTTGATGGATGCCTGGGCTTTCTCGAGTGCTGTGTAGGTGCCCACAAATCTCCCCATCTCCTTGACGAAAGCTTTGCCAAAAAGTAGGCCTTGTGCGGCCACTCCTGCCTCTTAGAAGGCCAGGTCTCCCAACTTTGAGTCTATCTTTAGCAGAAGGCTTCTTCTCCTCTCAGCTGTTAAGGAATGCTTTGCGTTACCGAGCAGGCACACTGCTCTTTGTGCCCAACTAGCTAGGGCCTCGGGATCTACTGGTACTCCGATGTCTCTGGCCCTATCTGCTAGGGCCATTATTTTGGCTATGGGACCAGACAAGTCTAGAACTTTTTCCTGACATTCTCTCCAGGCTCGATCCATGCCCTTTCTCAAATCTCTGGCTACTTTTGAGATGAACGTGGTTATCTTCGGGTTTAACTCAGTGGTCTCTGCCTGCTTGCCCTGTAACTCTGGTCTGGGACACTCAGAGCACATACATAGCCTTATTTCCATTTCAATGGACTTGCGCAGCATCTGCGCCAAGTAAGCCGTCACTGGGTGAGGGGCACCAGCTGTTTGATCTCAGGTGTACTATCGACTTGGGGTCGAACATGTCTGTTAGTTCTTCTTTAGGCTCCTCCAAATGTTATTCTTTTTGCTTCCTCTTTCCTCCTTTGGATTTATGGGAAGCCTCAGAGTTGGAATCCCTCGATTCGGAGGAGTCATCGTCATCCCCTTTGCTTTGCGCCCTTGGGGAAGGGGATAGGAGGCTTGGCATGGTCGTTTTTGATAAAAAAGCATCTCTCGGCTTTTGAAATGCATCGACAGACTCAGGAGGTCTTGTCTTGCTAGGACCCTGGGGAGTCGGTAAGGCTTTATGCTTGTGGGTCAATTCTCTCCCCTTACTCACTGCCCGGCTGCTGGGCTGCTCGGTGGATGTGCTGGCTACATCTTTAGAGCCTGTCTTCTTAAGCCTGCCCTTGATGAGGTATTCCAGGGCGACCAGTCTATCCTGGAGCGGGCACACGCCTTGTGCTACTGAGTCTGTCAGAGAATCCCCTAGCACTCTCTTAAAACTGAGAGTGATTCTCTTCTTCAGAAAACACTCCCTCAGAAAACTCTTGTTCCTGACTTTCCACACTCCGCTCTTCCGATTCCATTTCCTGGTGTGCCTGTATGCCTGAACGCTGCAAGCTGAGTGGCACGTCCTCCTGGAGGTGGAGTATTGGTGGCTTATTGGGGTATGAGGCTCTGTTTCTTTCTTTTTTTTATGCTTGAGCTGAGCCTAAGTTATGCTCTGTAGTCCTTACTGTGGCTGTATAACCATTCAATGTATTGCTCAGTCTTGTGAGTTTCATATATTCATATATTCATGTAGGCTGCTTCCTCCTAATTATTTGCAGCTTCAAACTGCTGTTAGTAATGTCTCACATGACCTGGTTCTCGGTGCACGACCATTGGATTCAGCTTGTAGTCATTCGTTGTTCGTGGGATGACTTTGGAATGCGAATGCCTTCCGAAGCGCAGCCGAAGCCCCGGGCGCGATTTAGAGACTCGCGGGCCAGGCTGCGCTCTCTATCTAAAGTGTCTCGCTGTGTGTGAGCGCGCTACAAATGAGGAACGGCGAAGGCGAGGAGGGAAAAACGCTTCTGTAGCGAAAAAGATGGAAATAAACTCTCTGTCAAAGTTGCACTGTAACCGCAGAGCTTTGTTGCACTAGGTATTTGTGTAATTAATCACACATTACATATCTATGCTCCCAAACCTTAAACATTATAGAGAGGCACATAAACAAGGTACACATCTCTGAGAAGAGCAGACAAGAAGAGGAAGGGACCTATGCAGAAAGTGACACATGTGCCTCAGTATGACCGCAAGGACTACCAGAGACACTGGGAATTATGGGAAATGGAGTATGGTTGTGTTGTTCTTCGTTTCTTCCAGGCAAAAAACCCTCCAAAAATAATATGTTTACTGAAAATTGATACAAAGATTTGAATCTGCTAAAGAGTATGATTAAAGATAATGCTCACCTCCGGTCTTGACATAGAATGCCTTCCAGAAGGCCTGTTTATTTTTTTGGCTTGGGAGGGCGTGTAATGAATTGCCATTTGGCAAGGGTGCTGGAGTCCTGGCTTTTTTGATGTATATTAAATTAATAAAATGATGTGGGTAATTCCATCTCTGAAAGAGAAATCTACTGATCAAATTTCCCTTTCATAAGCTCCACACCGAAAGCATAGTGTCTATCTGTGTTCTGCTGCATCAGTATCCTGATTTGCAGTGTCTGCCCTACCAGTGGCACAGAGCAGGTTCAGTACTCACAGGTGCCCATTTGGCAGCTGCAGTGGCAGCCAAAGTCTCTGGAGCACAGGGCTGCATTTAAGATATGCTCCCTAGGGGCGTGGCTTGGCGCCATGGTGAACGGTCGAGTCCGGTGAGAGCTCCCGGCCGTGACCGAATATTACCTAAAATGCCCCAGTAAACAGCTAGACTAGGCGAAGGAAAGCGTTCCCTGCAAAGCCCGGAGGCTCGGGCTGCTCGTGCCTTAATTTCAGCAGTTCAAAGTGGGGATTGGATTGTGTCGAGCCCATCCTCTCCCGGTAGGAGACTCCGAGGTGCGCGGCGAGCCAAGATGGCGGACAGCGGCCCGACATAACGAAGCACCTCCGAAGAACGAGAGGAGTTGGAACTAAGGAAGCCTCCCCCTCCGAAGCACACAATCGTGGACCCTCCCGGAGGAGCCTGACTGGGGGCACTGCCTGCACCCCCCCGATAGCGGAGACGTGAGCCGAACCCGGCCCGAGGATCATCGGGGTGGAATCTCCCCTCCGCCGGAGTTCCCGAGAACGGGGGTACAGGCCCCGCTGAGCCCCGCGACACCCGCGGCCACCCGCCCCTCGGGGAGCTGCCGGGGGGAGCGGATTCGGGCGAGGGGCCCGCTCGATACTCCGCCGAACGCGGAAATAAGTTGGAGTCCTTCCCCCTCCCCGGCCCGAGGGTCCCGAGAGTCCCGCGGCGGACCAGAATCTCCCGCCACCCGCCGCCCCCGCTGCTGTTGGCCGTTGTTGGGGGCCCCGGGGGTGCAGCGGGCGGCCGGGGGGCCGATTTCTCCCTGCAACTTCCCCGGACGAACTCTGCGACTCCCCCCCCCCCAGAGACGCGGGTCCCGGCTTTCCGCCGGCCTTCCTCCGGCCTCCCTCCGGAGGCTTGCCTGCACTCCTTCCGCCCCGGACCTGCGCGGAGCGGCGCGGCGGGCGGAGAGCCCAGCCAACCCCATCAGGCACAAGGGAAAAGAAGGTGGCCCCCCCCCATTCGGCGGCCTGGCGGGTTCGAGGCGGGAAGACCCCTGCAGCCCTGAACTGTTGAGAAGAGACTGAAAGGCTCAGCCGCCGTCCTCCCGGGGGTGTGGAGCCTGAGGAACGTTCCTAGAGGGAAGGTAAGGCGGCACCTGCCGCAACTGCGGGGCTCTCCTCGCCCCTCCGGCCTGCCCTAACACCCCAGGGATGACCGAACTGGCCACCTAGACGCGGCCCCTCAGGGGTTTGGCCCCGAGACTCGAACTGGCTGGCCTGTAGAGGGGGCGTGGGAGGGGCCCGGAGAGAGACCCAGGTGCTCCATAACAGTCACTCTGCCCCCGAGTGGATCGGGCCCCGGTGCATCCCACAAGAAACAATGTCCAGAAACCCAAAAGTGACCAAACAAACAGACATTGCGACATTGCTGTCCACTAACATGGGTGAAAAGAACAAGAAAGGAGACCGCAGCGACATGGGGGGAACCGCCCAAGAACCCAACGGGGGGTCCACAGCCCAAGCGGTGACCAAAGCTGACCTACAGGAGCTCCTCTCTGCCATAACCAAGGAATACCAGAAAGGGACAGAGGAACTGAAAGACAGAATTGCGTCCCTGGATGGGAGAGTGGGCGAGATCGAAACCAGAACAACAGAAATAGAAACCACCCTGTGCGAACAGAACTTTGAGATCGGGGAGGGGGCCGATAGACTCTCCGCACTCGAGGCTAGATGCGAATCCCTTGAGAACAAACAAGAAGAGGCTGAAAACAGGTCTAGACGTAACAATATCCGCCTGAGGGGAATCCCGAGTTCGGTCTCCGACGAGGAGCTCAACTCTTATGTCAACGACTTATTTCGCTTCATCACAACGCTCCCAGACGGAGCCCCCCTGGAACTGGATAGGGTCCACAGAGTCAGAGCTAGACAAAACGCAAATCTGGCGCCTGATGTCTTAGCAAGAATCCACTTCTATAGAGTAAAGGAGGAAATCATGCGAGAAGCCAGAAGTTCTGCCCGAATTCTCTTTCGAGACGCCGAAATATCCCTATACCAGGACCTAGCGACGACCACCCTCACGAAAAGGAAGGCTCTTAAGCCACTAACCGAGTGGCTGCGCGAACGGAAAACAACATACCGCTGGGGCTTTCCCACCTCTTTACTCTTCACTTGGGAAGGCAGATCTTGGTCTATCCCTTCCCCCAAAGAGGCGGAGAGGTTTATGAACCCGGAAAGCGAAGAGGGGCCCCCCCCTAATGCGGCCGAGGTCCCCAGAGGTACCCGTGGGGAAGCCACCAGAGCCTGGTCAAAGGTACCTAGCCGTCGTAGACCCCGTGGTCCCGCGGGCAAACTCAAAAGGGACAATGACCGCTAAAGGGGCAGTCTAGAACACGGAAAACACAAGCTCCCCCCTGGCCGAGCTTTCTGCCCCTCTGACGGTGGAGCCGAGCCTCCTCGAGATACCTACAGTACTCAAATCAGTTAAACTTATCCTGAATGTTTACTGGCTAAAGGAAGAGGCAAAGTTTGCCTCCATACCGAATTCATATACCGGTCCGGCCGTATGCCCCGTTGGTTGAAGGCTGGCCCGGAAACCTTGTTATGGTTTGATGGGTGGGGGGTGGGGGGCTGGGGGGGGACGAGGGGCGGAGGACAACATGATAAAGAGGAAAGAACGGAGAATTTCGCCATGCAGGAACAAGGAACAAGAGAGCTTCAAGGAACAATCTGAACCGACTCACACGAAATCCAAAAGATGGGCTCGCTAGACAAAACCCTAACCATCACAACCTGGAATGTGCAGGGGCTTAACGCACCCAGAAAGCGGAAAGCAGTGGAACACAAACTAGACCAATTAGCAGCCGATATTGTCTGCATTCAGGAAACCCATCTCATTGCGGATGACCAAAGCCGACTAAGATTTTGGCGCTACCCAAAACGCTACTTCGCCTCAGCCACACAGAAAAAGAGAGGCGTAGCTATCCTACTAAAAAGAGATCTCCCTCTAACACAGATCACCATCAAAAGAGACCCCGAGGGCAGATTCCTACTCCTGAAAGGCCTCCTAGTGGAGCTACCGATCACCCTGGTGGCCGCTTATGCGCCAAACAAAGAACAAGACCAATTCCTCCTCAGCCTCCTTCCAATCATCACATCCTTCGCAGAAGGATGCCTAATAATCGGAGGGGACCTCAACCTCCCCCCGGATCCAACAATGGATAAGACGCTTCCAGCCTCAAGGGAGGACTTCAGCAGATCCCTTGCCTTGGCGAAATTCCTGCGGGAAACCGAAACAATAGACATATGGAGATTCCACAACCAAGGGGATAGGGACTACACCTTCTTTTCGCACGTGCACAAAGGCTATTCACGCATCGACCTCTTGCTCGCCACAAATAACCTGGCCCCCTGCGTGGAGAGGATTCAGATCGGACCGATCGCAATATCGGACCATGCTCCAGTCACGATGGTGGTGTCTATCCACGGGGCCCCGGAACCTGCCCAGAGGCAATGGAAACTGCAAGATTATATCTTGACAGATATATCGGCTAGCTCGGATCTCGCTGAGGCAATTCGGAATTATTTCTCTGAGAACACAACCCCCGACTCCTCAACAGCCATGGTGTGGGATGCCATGAAACCAGTGATCCGAGGGGTCGCCATGGACCTAACAGCCAGACTCAAGCGCCAAAACCTACTCAAGCAACAAAAGCTCGAGCAAAAACTCACAGCCCTGGAAGGCAAACTCAAAGCCAGTTACAAGAAAACAACGCACCAAGAACTCAAAAAAACTAAAAGAGAGCTCGAGATCCACCTGGCGGACCGAGCCGCTAAAGCATTAACCTATACCAAACAATACTATTACCTGAACAGTAACAAAGCGAACAGACTCTTAGCATACAAACTGAAAAAGCTTCAGACCAGGAACCACATCCAATCCCTGCAAGACAGGAACGGCACCCTATTCCACCGGGACTCCGAAAAACTCGGGTTAATGGTGCAACACCACGAGGAAATCATGGCAGGGCCCCCGACGACTATCTCAGCCATCACCCAATTCTTGACCCCAGTACCAAAGAAACAGCCACCCCCATCCCTAGTGAACTTAGAGAGCCCTATTTCAGAGGAGGAAGTCAGCGAGACGATCCGCCACCTAAAAAACACAACACCTGGCCCGGATGGGTTTTCAGCAAAATTCTACAAAAAATTCGCTCACCTGCTCGCCCCACAGCTGGCAAATCTATTCAACTCATTCCTGTCCACCGGCCTTACGTCCCCCTCCATGAACGAGTCAATAACAGTGCTGATCCCTAAACCAGGAAAAGACCAAACACAATGCTCATCGTACAGGCCTATTTCGCTCCTAAACAACGACGCGAAAATATTTGCAAAAATCTTAGCAAATAGGCTATCCCCCTTCCTCCCGGAGCTCATTCACCCGGACCAGACTGGATTTATCCTAGGTCGGGGCACCCAAGACAACATTCGCAGAACCATCAACATCATCGAATCAGCGAACAGACTGGGCACAAAACTGGCAGTCCTCTCCTTAGACGCGCATAAAGCTTTCGACATGCTCGACTGGGGCTATATTAGGAACACACTAGAGCACTTCGGCTTTGGCCCAAACTTCGCAAAATGGGTTCTGGCCATCTACCAAAAACCCTCTACAAATCTTCGCCTCAACGGGACTAAATCCAGCAGAATAAACATAACCAGAGGCACAAGACAGGGATGTCCTCTTTCCCCACTTATATTTGCCCTATCCATGGAACCATTCGCCGAAAGGGTCCGCCAAAATGCATCAATATCAGGCCTAACGCACAAGAAAGAATCCTACAAAATCGCGCTTTACGCGGACGATGTGCTCCTCACACTCACCAGCCCGGAAGAGTCAATAAGAGCCCTATGGCAAACGCTCGA
Organism: Ambystoma mexicanum; assembly: GCF_040938575.1. Taxonomy (NCBI): domain Eukaryota; kingdom Metazoa; phylum Chordata; class Amphibia; order Caudata; family Ambystomatidae; genus Ambystoma; species Ambystoma mexicanum. The sequence continues at coordinate 1,040,624,894 of NC_090936.1, forward strand.
AGAATTCCGAGCAGCATCGGGATTCACAATAAACATCTCCAAATCCACCGCACTGGGCATAAACATCCCAAGAAAGACCAAGGCTCATCTCGAAGAGGGGTTCCAAATTCCTTGGGCCGGAAGCAGCTTCAACTACCTGGGGGTGCAGATAACCAATAAAACTAAGAGGCTGTACAAGACCAACTTCCCGACACTCTTCAGAGACCTAAGAAAGGACATCAACCGCTGGAAAAAACAGGAAATCTCCTGGTTTGGCCGAACGACGGCGATAAAAATGAATCTCACGCCACGGCTGCTATATCACGCCCAAGCCCTGCCGGTGTCGATCCCGGAAAAGGCCCTGCAGAAACTGCAAAGAGAGGTGCTGAACCTAGTCTGGGAAGGAAAGAAATCCCGCATCCCAAAGCGCATAATGCTCCGAAGCACCGCCCTGGGCGGCCTAGGGGTCCCAGACGTGTCAAGGTACTGCCTGGCAGCCCAACTAGCCCCAGCCTTTGCCTGGAAATTGCCAACCAACCGACCCCGGTGGTTGACTCTGGAGGAAGATTGGTGTCAGTCCCCACTGGAATCCTTGCCCCACTCCAGGGAGCCCAAGGGGGCCAGGGATCTGGGCCCCCTATCAGCAACAAGAAACACAGTCGCCAGCTGGAGGGCGGCTGCACGCCGGTGGAAATGCAGGAGCACAATGGGTCCACTCACGCCAATCTGGAACAACCCCGACTTCTCCCCCGGAATCACACCAAACCAGTTCACGGAATGGCGAGCCGGCGGCTTAGAAACTATCTCGGATTTCTTCGAAAACGGCCTCCCCCTGAACTTCGAAGAGTGCAAAACAAAGTTCAAGATCCAGGAAACAGAAAGGTTCCGCTACTCCCAACTGAGGCACTGGCTGTCGCACCCTCAGGTCAGGAAACTAGGCAGCAGGGAGCTCACAGCATTGGAAAACTTCCTCTTGACAACCCCCCCTAAGGGGAAAATATCAGCCCTGTACAAAACTCTAGACAGAACAGACCCCGAAAAAAAAGAGCCATATATGGTGAAATGGGAAGAGGACATAGGGAGACCAATTGAGCTGGAGGAATGGCAACACATCTGGTCCCGCGCTCTGAAAAGCTCGAAATGTGTGACGAACAAAGAAAGTGCGTTTAAAGTTTGCTACAGATGGTATAGAACCCCGTCATTCCTCAACAAATGCAACCCGGCTATCCCAGCGCAATGCTGGAGGGGATGCCCGGACCGCGGAACCCTATTTCACCTCCTGTGGTCATGCCCCAAAGCCACCCTATTTTGGGAAAACATCCTGGAACAAATTAAAACAATCACGGGACTCAACATCCCCTGGGACCCAGGGATTGTGCTACTGGGGTCGACGGGAGATGGCCAATTCCCGCTAACCGGCAACCTGGCGGACCTATGCTCCCATCTCCTAACAGCCGCCAAGATCTCAATCGCCAGACTCTGGAAAAACCCGGAGGGTCCATCCACGCAGATGTGGTGGTCTAAGTGCTGGGAAATCGCCGCAGCGGAGAAAGTCACAGCCATCAGGTCAGGCAATAAACCCAAATTCGAACGCACATGGGCGCCCTTTCTGGACTACGGACAGCAATTCCCTGGGGTGGCAAGGCAGCCACCCAACTTACGCTGGATGGAAACTCAAGACTGAAAAAGAAAGCACAACCCCAAGCCAGACAGGCAACTGAGCTCCTCCAGTCCTCCGAAGTACCACGAACAATCAATCGAGTTCCCCGGACTTGGAAGACCCGACACGAAAGCACCCTGGTGTAACCTAGCGAAGCCCCACATCGAACCCTTGAAATAATCTCCTTGGCAAAATAGACAGTAACCTGTTCTTGAGCAAAAACAGCTCCCTGCGAAAAGTGCTCCTTGTCCCTTGCCCCCCCTTTCTCACCCCCCTCACCCTGTAGTAGTTGTTTCTGTTATGATTTCTTTTGTCCTTATTATGGAGGAGAACGTAAGACCAGCTAAGACTAAAATATGCAAAGTAATGTTCTCCTAGCCATATGTTCTAACAAGTCGATATACATGCAATGATCTTATCCTCTACATGACTTGTTATGTTGAAAACAATAAAAATAATTTTGGAAAAAAAAAAAAAGATATGCTCCCTGTTAGGGAGTTTTACAAAAGTCCACCTTAGGTAGCACTTTAGAAGACTCACACTTGGGACACTGGGCTCCAACTCTTAGTATAGGCATGAATCACACACGTGTTGTTGGTAGCAATTGCTGAACAGCGGGGCTTATGTTAGGAGGGAGGGGTGTAGCGAGGTACACAGAACTTAGAGTATACACATCAGCCAAAGAAACACGAGCACAGAAAGAGATATATAAAAATAATGGTTTATTTTATATATACACTAAGGTAAAGGTGATTCTGTACTATAACACACAATAAGTAACTCACTTTTGTAATACTTGTAGAATGCATATAACACAAATATGGACCGTTAGGTCGAGGTTGGCAAAGAAAAAAATAAATGCTTTATACACATTTTTTTTATTTATTCTAAACACAAAATAAACATTTTGTAATACTCAATTGACATAGTTTTTCAACAACGTTGCTCCAATCCCATGATAAAATACAACTCCCTCGCATTCACGCACTCAATAATTCATTCTAGATTCCTATTTCTCTATATTGACATTCGACATCATAATTTATATGACATTATAACAAATGGTATGTCTATCGGCTCAACAACAGAACATTTTTGTCGTTGAGTGCGTGAATGCAATGGAGTGAATTTGGAATAGGAGTTGTATTTTATCATGCAATTGGAGCAATTATTTTGAAAAACTAAATCAATTGAGTATTATGAAATGTTTATTTTGTGTTTAGAATTAATTACATTTGTTTTGTATAAAGGATTTCTTTTTTCTTTACCAACCTCGACCTAACTGTCCATATCTCAGGTATCTCTTCTTTTTTCTAATACTTGTAGAATGGCAGTAAGTAATTCAAAGGTAAGTAAAACACTTTTGTAATAACTTTCAGAATATCGGTTTCAGGTAAGAATGAATGACACAAGACAAACATAAAGCAGGTAAATACTTGTAATAATTTGACAGAGCCCTTAGGTTTTAGTAGTCCATCCCTATATAGTCATGAGAGTCTCAGGGTCAGATGGGAGGGTCAAACAAGCAAGGCACAAGCTCTAGAAAGTCAAAAGGTTCCAGAGGAAGTCTTCAGTAGAAAGTAAGTAAAACTCTTTTTTGGGAAAAAGGTTCAGGGACCTCAGGGAAGGCTCCCTGAAGGTACACAGGCACTAGGCCTGGGTGAACGTGGATGGGTGGATTCCCAAACACACGAATCAGCACTGCAGAAACACCGGAGCAGCAAAGCAACTCTAGCTAAGTTCTACAAAAAGTCTCAGAGTACCTTACAAGTGAAGAAGAGGATGCAGCAAAATGCTCCATCGATGCAGCAGGCCCGTTCACCGGATTCTTGGTCAGGAAGACGAAAGAAGGGACAATGGAATGGATATCGCAGCCGCTTTCTAGTGAAGAGGCTCCAGGCAAAGGATTCTTTGTCATTCTGTGGTTTTGGCACCCTTTGGAAATCAGCAGTGAAGAATAGTTGCCGCCTGGTCGATTTGTCTCGCTTTCTCGGTCCAGCACTCTGGTGAGGGGACTTCAAGGTGTGGAATCTTGGTTCTGGAGGTCAACCAAAGTTCCAAGAGGATTCGGTCTTCGGAAGATGATACACTGCACAATGGCCATAGGTCCCATGTTATTGGCGGTTTGCAGCCCGTGAAGGTCACAGCTCATCGTGGGATGGCTCCAAATGCAAGTCGTCTTGAGACTGATTGGTCCCACTAGTCTAGGAGAGAGAGTCATCCTCTTCGGAGTTCTCCTGATGCTTTAAAGAAGGGGTCGGACAGCAGCGATTACTAAGAAGGCATCTCTGGTTGTCTGGAAGGGGCTGCAAACGTCTCTCCTTTTCTTCCTCATCGATTCTTCAGTTCCAATGGTCAGCTTGTCTTCGGCCTTGGGATCTATGCCTCTTATGCAGGAACTGAGAAAATTAGCACCCATCCACCATTCAAACTGTGAGTGGTGGCTGTCTTTTCAAACAGCTTCCACGTTGAAACTGGTTACAGTCAGGCACAGCAGAAGACATAGAACAGCAGATGGGAGTCCTCCCCCATTTCCTGTCCTCACAAACACACTGGCACCTTGGCGGCTTTGCAAAGGGATCTTGCTGGAGACAAAAGTCAAACCAGGACCTCCCCCACCCTGTACGGCAGAAGATGGGCCAAGAAGGGACAAGCCATCTTGAATTGGTGAAAAAAGAACACTGACACCATGCTGGGTCAATGGTGACCCTTCTGTGGACTTCTGTGCACTACTGCAGTTGTGAATACAGCCTGGGAGTAAACATTGCACAAAGGTAGGTAGGATAAAACCACTGCCACCAGCCATTCAGATTAGCTTGTCACTGTAACTAAAGGTTACAGGAGCGATGAGAAAGGGGATACAGTTTAACCCCTCACCACTCCACATAAGGTAAAGATAGGAAGGATACTAAATATCCTCCTGCCCTTGGGAACACATGTTCCCACAAGGAAAATACCAGAATATAAACAGGGAAGCCCATGGGGCTCCCAGCAAGTGCTGTGTGCTGCAAAAGCCAGTGACGGATGCCACACAACTTGGAGGAAAACATGTCTCCAAGGAAAAGTATAAAAAGAAATACAAGGATCCCAAAGATAGAGTAAAAGAATGAGTGAGTATTGAAAAAGTGTTCCACTTACTCAGCAGAACTGCCAAAAATCCACAAGTCCAGAAAAAAGTGCTGGGGCATTTCACATAAAAAATTAAAATCTACATAACACCCCTCTGTACAAAACCCTATAATTATGGGTCTACTTCCTGGTGGCAGAATACTCTTTAAATATAAACCATAGCTGAGTTAGGGTATGGTGGATGTATTCTCATAATTATTACAGCCACATCTAATTTGAGATAACAAATGTGTCAGCTCCTGTGAGTCAAGCTCCACTGTGGAAGGTGATATGCATTTGGTCCAGACGGGAACCTGAATGTCCATGCCTCTTCTACGATCTATTTATGAGGATAGCTAACGCCCTCTGCCAGATACAGCCGCCGTCCAGGCAGCTGCCATGAGCCCAGGTGTCAATTGAGCGCACCCATTCAAGGGTAGTTGCCTCACACCGGGGTACTGCATTTATAAAGGCCTTTGATCCCAGTGAGAAAGGAAGGGGGCGGGTTAGAGAAGAGAAGAGAAAAGAGCTCTGTACCTTGGAAGAAGACTTCCATCGTTTTGTTTCTCTCTGCCTCTCTCCATTTTGGGTGTAATGTCAGAAGGGCAAAGTCCACTTCCTTCAAGAACAGGGATTGGACCACTAAACAGGCTAGCTTTAATCCAATCACCTGTGGACTTTTACCTTTGAAAGAAGGGGTCTCCCACCACTTCTTTGATTCAATCTGGAACACCACCTGAGAAGGATTCATTGGACCTCTTTTGGGAGACTTCCACTTTTCAAAGCCCTCAACCACTGTGAGAAGAAGGGGCAGTCCAAGGCAGAGGAAAGCTCTGCTCCCTATCCAGGGCACTTTAGGTTGACTCTTGCTATGGCCCAGTACCTGCCACTATGCACCAGAATCTCCCAAGGCTGAAAGGGTATACCCTGAGATGACTCATCCTGTCCTAGAGCCCCTAGAGTGAGTCTCACAGCATCAGGAGGACCAGATTAGCTAATGTGCACTCTTGTGCTGCACCAAACGGGTTGGACTGTTGTCGAACTACATTTGCAGCTCATCGAACCAAAGGGAACCTGCCAGTGCACACTTTGGCACTCCTCCGACCCTTTGACACAATTGCTTGCACATTGAGCCTCTCAACGCTGCATCATGCCTTCACTGAGCCTGTCACCAGCTCGGTTCAAATCAACTGCTCGACCCCGAGACCCTACTCAAACAGCTGAAAAGCCACCTGCTGACTCTAACCAGGGGTTACACCATGACTCGACCCAACTCGCCCTCAAAACTGCTGCTTCACCAGACCGCACCTCAGATCAATAGTATCACCATTTCGACCACCGTCGCCCACAGATTCGTACCGTTGGATCGTCATGCATCCACCATTCCTGGCCGGTACAATCCGACTCGGCTCGACTTCAAAGAGACCCTGGTGAACGCCCTGACCTACATTGCCAAAATCCACCTTTGAGCCGCACAGAGCTACCAAATTTGAACCTGTTCGATTCCTGCTTGCTGCTTGGGCCCACAGGATCCACCGTGCCTGAACTTAGCTTAATCCGCTTACACCATTGCTTGAAGCTGAAGCCGAAACAAAACATGGTACTATTGACCAATAAGTGTGCCGTTGGTTCACTTGGGCCCTATAGCTGTAAACGGTTCCATGTACTGAGCGTGTAGTGTTTGGCTTAAATATACTGTCATCTAAAGCATTGCGTTTATTAGTTCTTAGGATAACAATATATTTAAGCTAACAGTAATATTCTGGCATGGATAGTTTTTTTTTGCTGGGATATTATTGATTGAAGTGCAATCCCAGTACGGACAGCTCCCTGCATCCAGTTGGCCAAGCAACTGGGTGGGTCTGAATTAGATCTGCGCCATAATGTCCGGCTTCGCCCTCTGTTGATCCACGTCATTACATGTTGAAATCTGAAGGCAAAGTTTCTAGAGACATAACATGATCACGTGGGAAAACACTGTATGCTGGGACATGAAGGCAAGAACCTACATCGTAGGGATATCACAGGAATGATTTTGAATGTTACGATATCCTGCTGATCAATTGACGGCATACAGTGGTTCTCACAAAATGTTCACGTATTTATAATTTCCCTTAAAGGCAAACATTTTCATAAAAGCATCATAGGCGCACACTGTTATAATTTCAAACAACACAATGTCTTTAAATTCTCACGTTTATTTTATAATAAAGTTTATTTTTTGTGTAACTAAATTTTGACAATGTCTGTCACAAAATGTGCACCATTTAACAAAAGTGTCTACAATTTTGAAAATAAAAATATGGTCACTTTACATGTAAATTGAAGTTCATTATAATTCTGCTGCCTCACCCAGATACTAGTTCTTGCAAGGGAACGTATGTTATTTCCGGACTATGATTCATTTTATTTTCAAGTTTCTTCATTGGCATTTTTAAAGGTTACACCAGTAGTATTTCTCAATTGGTTTGCAGTTGATACTGAGCTTGCAATCTGCTGTATAATAGGAACAGGAACAAATAACAAGGAAACAAAGAAGGGAACAAAGAGAGGGAGAAAAAAGGGGGTGGGGAAACCAAACAACATTAACTGTCTCCTTGTGCTTAATCAGTTGGTATAGAGTGGGCATTTCAACATTAGAGGGATGTGCAGTGGGCATAGGGAGGGGGAGAAGAGGAGGTGAGGAAGAAGGAGGGGAGCCTCAATCAGGATCCAGGGGGTATCCCTTCGTGGGGGACACCACGGTTGATGAGTTCCAGTGAAGACGCAGCAGTTGTGTTCATGGAGGTTTGTCGTCTGAAGGGTGAAACATACTCCACGTCAACTCCTTCCAGGCATCAAGTGTCACACTAGATTCATCTGCCGCCTTGGCGACGCTGTCCTCCCAGGCTTTAGTTTCGGCGCCCACCCAGTGTTCCATCTCCCCATACCATGTGTTATATTGTGGGCCGTTAGGTCATTTCCAGGCCATTGCAATGGTCCTCTTGGTTAACAGGCACGCAATATCCATTAGTTTCGCTATATGTTTGGATTTGGCTAATCTGGGGTAAGTCCCCAGGATGCATTCACCGGGGGTCCAGGCATATCGAGACATTCCGGCCCCTCTGCAGGTCTGTTTAACTTCTGTCCAAAGTCGTTGTGCCTTTCCACATTCCTAGAACATATGTATAAGATCTGCCTTGTCAGCATTACACCATGTGCAGTTAGGACAGGTCTGTCTGTTGAACTTCGCCATTTTATGTGGAGTTAGATATGAGCGGTAAAGTACATTTAGTTGAATCAATCGAAACCTAGAGTTCCTAGACACTTCCTTGGGAAATGCAAGTGCTCTATCCCACTCCTTATCAGTCATTACTGATCCGAGATCCGTTTCCCAGCTGGATTTCAATTCGGAGCTACGGGGGTTAGGGACATCGCGTAAATGACCATATATTTGGGACACTGACTTCCAACCTTCTCCTAGATTGTATAATAGTGTGAGTAAGGGGCATGGTTCGGGTTCCTCCGGCCAGGATTCCCATTTGGCCTTTGCCACCATGCAGATTTTCTGGTACCACAAAAATTGGCCGCTAGGCATGCCATCCTCAGCTTGTAATGAGGTAAACTCACGAAAGGTGCCTTCGTCGAATAAGTCTTCCCCAAGTGTAAACTCCCCTCCTCTCCCAGAGCCTGATGGTTGCTAGATCAGTGGTGGTTTTGTAGAGGTCGGAAACTAATGGAATGTCCGGGGAGCATGGGTGTTCAAGGTGCAAAGGTGTCTTGGCTCTATGCCATATCTTTCTAACCAAAGTTGCTAGTAAAGGTACTCTACCCAGTATATGGTGGGGTGTCCAGATGAGTTCCTTAAGTCTTATTGGAGCAATCATATGTTGGAGCAGGGCCGTTTCGGACGAGACTTCGTCGGCCAGCCACTTGGCAACAAAGCCAAATTGAGCTGCTAAATAGTACTTCTCCAAGTTTGAGAGTTGTATTCCCCCTAGCCTGTATGGGAGTGTTAGCGTGGATAGTGCTATTTTGTGTCTGCCTTTCCCCCACAAGAATTCACAGAAAATGGTCTCTAGTAAGTGGAAAAGGGGGGCGTTGATGTAGTAGTGTATATTTTGGAATCCGTAAAGGAATCTGGGGAGGACAATCATTTTAATAATTGAAGCCCTGCCCATCATCGAAAGGGGGAGCCTAGACCAGAAGCTTGTTGACTTACGCAGGGCGGGAAGCGCTGCCTTAGTATTATATTTGTGCATCAGTTCCGGGGTATGCATTATATCAACCCGAAGATAGCGGAACAAAGTTAAATGCCACTGTATTCCTACCGAGGGTAGATCTTCCTCGTTTTTTTCCCCTCTTTTTCTTGCTGAACTGTATACCGGAGACCTTAGCATAATTGTCTAGGACTTCCAGCATTGTTGGCACATTGAGGTGTGGGTCTCTAACATATAAGAGGATGTCATCAGCATATAGGGAGATTATGTGATTTACCCTCCCCAGTTGTATGCCTGCGTCGAAGAACTGCTTCCTAAAGTAGATGGCAATCGGCTCTAGTCCTAGTATATAAAGCATCGGAGATAACAGGCATCCCTGCCTGGTACCCCTGCATATGTCCCACGTTGCAGATATATACCTCCCGGATTTCACTCATACTCTTGGTTTAGCGTAGAGCACAGTGACCCATCTGATGAACCTCTGCCTGAAACCAAAACGTTTAAGGACCGCTATCAGCCATTCCCAATAAATGGAATCAAATGCCTTTATGGCATCTAAGGATAGCAGCGCGTAGGGGCCTCCATTCAGGTTAGTTTGATGTATGATGTGTTGGAGCCTGCGGAGGTTCGCGGTGGTGTTGCGCCCTGGCACAAAGCCGCACTGATCAGTATATACCACCTCGCCTATTAGTCTAGAGAGCCTCTTAGCTAGGATTGTAGTTAATATCTTAACATCATAATTAAGCATTGCGATATAGATAGGAGTCACATATGTCTGTGGGCTTGTTGGGTTTAAGCATCGGGACCACAAGAGTTTCTCGCATGCTGTCCGGCAAAATCCTTCGGTCGAGCACCTCCTGGAAGACCTTATGCAGGAGCGGTGTTAGAGTTGTCTCATAAGCTTTGTAAAATTCTGGGGGTAATCCCTCACTGCCAGGAGCTTTGGAGGTGGCCAGGGATCTGATGGCCTCTGTTATGTCCTATGTGGTGATTTCTGCATCTAGGGTTTCTATGTGTGCGGTAGATAGTGTGGGTAGTCTTATTTCATCCAGTGTATCTGTAATTGTTTCTGAGGGGACCAGGAAATCGTTAGAATATAATTGGGTGTGGAAATGTTTGAAGGTGTCGTTAATGCCTTGTTGAGTCCGGTGTGAGATGCTGTCTTCGTCCTTCAATTCAGTGGTTAAATGTCTAGGTTGCTCCGTCTTACAGAGCCATGCTAGTAGGTGAATGGGCTTTTCTGTCTCCGTGTGTGCCCTGGTGATTCTAGTGGTGTAATTGAATTTAGAAAGCCTATTCCAGGCCTCTTTACATTCATCTCTGAGTAGTTTGAGCTTGTCCTCCCCTTGCTGTGTGCCCTGACTAGTGGACTCTAGCCTTTCGATCCCTCTTTCCCGGAGTTCCAGTTCTGTCTGTAGTAGCTTTCTGATGCCCCCTGCTTTCGCTATGATTTCTCCCTGCATCACCACTTTCAGGGCGTCCCATAACGTGCTTATGTGGTCTACACTGCCCATGTTTACTTTAATATAATTTGTCAGGGAGTCTTGTAGTTCACGTCGGAATGCTGGGTCTTTCAGGGCTTCTGTGGGCATTCTCCACATTGGGATAGGGGGTCTAGGGCCAGACATTTTCCACTCTATCATGATGGGAGAATGGTCTGAGATGGATCTCCTGGAGTATTGCACTTTTTTCATGTGGGGTAGATATTCTCTACCAACGAAGATATAATCTAACCTGGTATAGAGGCCGTGGGGAGATGAGAAGTAGGAATAGCCCCTTTCACCAGGGTGTAGCTCCCTCCAGATATCTGAGAGGTCTAGGCGGTCCACCATGGTGTTAAGGGCAGCTGTGGCCGTCGTCGGACGATTTGGGCAGGGTGTTGACCTGTCTATTTCTAAATCGATCACGCAATTAAAGTCCCCTCCCCAGATAAAGAGACCGCTCAGCATGGAGCAATTTTGGTGTACATTGAGTTCAGGTGAGCTGGGATGTTGCTATTCAGGAGATATGAGTTCACAATGCATGTTTCTGTTTGCTCAACACACCCCCACAGTATCACAAATATGCCTTCTGGGTCAGCTTCGAACTTTGTCAATTGAAAGGGGAGATGGGGGTTGATCCAGGTGAACACCACCCTAGCATATCTAGAGTAGGCTGACCCAAACCCTTGTCCACCACAGTGTTCTTGCAACTTGGCTAGGGACTCCCTTGTGCAGTGGGCCTCTTGGAGTAGGGCTATGCTGACCCTGTTTCTGAGTAGATAGGATTTAATTCTATTCCTGCAGAGGTAAGTGCCCAACCCCCGCACATTCCATGTCATGACATTAATTTGTGTAGCCATAGCAGCGTAGGGGGAGGTTTCCAAGCTGTCTGCACCTCATTACGGGTATCAGGCCCGACCAGCCCGCCTCCATCCCAAGTCCTCCCAGTTTCAAAGCATCGCAGTATGGAGACATCGAAAATATATTAACATTAATTTTCGATCTGGTGATCGAGAAAACCAAACTGAAAAACCTTAAACTGCCCTCAGCAGCCGCTTCCAACCGACATCGCTCGGGGGCTCACGCACCGTCGCGGCCCATCAGGGTCATTTGATGCAGGTAATGTGCTGGCAACTGGCCATCACGAGTTCCAGAAGGGTGAGTGATAGCAAGTTGCATGTGTGGTTTCGTGGGCTCCCGTCCATTTTTGCCTCTGACATTATTGCAGCATTGGGCGGCCTTGGTTACTAGCATTTTGCATCTTTGCAGGACCTTCTGTCGTCTCCGGTGGACCTTATTGTCTTCTCATTTAGTTTCAGATCGTGGTGCCGGATCCTGGTCGTCGGCTAGGTTGTTGTGCTCTAGCCACATATTTGCTGCTGCTGGGGTATCCAAGAAAATCGCTTTTCCCTTGTAGAGCACCTTGAGGGGTGAAGGGTAGAGCAACATATATTTGAGATTGAGTTTTCGTAACCTCGTTTTCACCGGTACAAAGGAGTTCCTTGCACATTGTACGGCAGGGGTGTAATCCGGGTACATAACAATCTTGGAGTCATTTCTCTTGATCGCTCCCCCTTCTCTCGAGAACTTCAGTATTGTTTCTCTGTCGGTGAAGTTTAAAATCTTTGCGATCATTGGGCGTGGGTATGACCCTGGTGGGGGCCTCTTTTGTAGGGACCTGTAGGCCCGTTCCACCGAGAATCCCTGGGAGAGTTTGCAGGCGCCAATCTCCTGTTGTAGCATTTATTCAACAAATTCAGTTGGGTTCGGCCCTTCCATGTCTTCCTGAATTCCGAGTATGCATATATTGTTGCGGCGGGCGTGCCCCTCTACGTCTTCCGATCGTGCCTCGAGTTGTGCCACCCTCATCTCCAGTTTTTGGACCCTGGTTTGTAGGTCTGAGGTAGTCTCGGGGGTTTCCTGTAGGCTAGCTTCCATCGCAGTCACCCTTTCGGCCAAGTTTCGAGCATCTTGGCGCATTAGTTGCATGTCCGACTTGACCTCGTCAATTTTGGTGTCAATAAATGTTCGAAGTGCTGCGATAGCTAGCAGCACTTGGGTTTCTTTAGGATTGTCGTCGTAAACGGTTGGTTCAATTTCAGTAGCGGCCTCATGTTGTGGCTGCTGCTTGGGCCTGGCGGTTGCGAAAGAGTCCATGATGGATGATTTAGGTTTGTTCTTGGAGGGGGACATCTTCATCTGAATAGCCTGTTTTATTATAGCGGCTTCAGGTGGGTTCCAGTGACGTTGTGATGCAATGCGAGCGAAGACGTGTGGTAGGTGCTCAGCAAAGCCGGTCCCAATCGTGGGTAAGAGCACCGACTTTGTGTCGTTCGCTAATATGCAGGGGCCACTCCCCCACCACTCCTGGTGCTATCCTTGGACAAACACATGGGATGTTAAGCGGTTGCGTTTCTCGAGGGTAATCAATAGTAATGTGTGGAGTCGCCGACCCCAGCTCGTGATCCCCCTCCAGTGGATGTAATATGTAGAGAAGCTTACGGTTCCCTCGTTGCACGTAGGCGGTTTCCTTTGCTTGCTTCGAGTGGGGTTGTACAGGCGTTCTCGAGTTAGTAACTCTGCCCAGCCCCCTTCCTGTCGTATATTAGGGGCTCTGGTGACCCGACCGGAGCAACCCCCAAGTCCAGCTCTGCAGTGTGGGGGGTCCGTATCATGTACTCAAGTTTGGGGCGGGCTTCTGGGATAGAGCGGATCTGCCACCCGGGAGGGGGGCCGCACACAGCCGGTTCTGGTTGACATTGAGCAGGAGGGGGCTCTTGCGTGGACCAGCCTCTTGTGGGCTGTGGGCGACCTGTGATAAAAATCCAAGCTCTATGGGAGTGAGAACAGGTCCTGGTGGCAGCGGCAGCTGGCGTAATGCAGGATGGTGGTTGGTTCGGCCCAGACCCGCCTCGGTCCTGCGTGGGAGCCGTTAGAATGCCACGTACCGTTGTGTTCGTGCTGGTCTGCCTCAATCGTGGCAGTGTGATCCTTGACCAATGGGGTCCTGGCGACTCTGTGCGGGTTAGGATCCCTGATGTCAACAAGGTGTAGGCCCGTGGTCTGTCACGGAACCCCAGCAGTGAAGGTCCGCTCGGCAGGTAATGCAATTCGGAGCCCCAGGGGTGAAGGGAAGTTTGATCTACGTAGGATCAGTGGGGATGGTAGGCCCGAACTACGCTCCCGGGAGTTGGGGTGTCCGTAACAGCAGGCATGGCCCCGGCTTGGGGTGCCGATGGGGGCCGTTTCCTCTAGTGCGGCAGGTGATTGCCATGCTGGGCCGTTCAGGCAGGGCTGGGGAGCTATGCTTATGAGGGCGGCGCTGGAATATAGTTTGGTGCGAGATCTCGCAAACTGGGCCCTTGGCAGCCGCCCCAGGAGTGTGCTGGACCGCCTCACCTTGTCGTGCCGGGTGATGCAGCCTGCAGGGTTTGCTTCGCCCCGTGGCGCGGGGGGCCTCGACGGGTGGATGTGTCCGCTCGTTACAGTGCGTGGCTCCCACCGATGGTCCGTCAACCGAGGTGGGCTCTGCTCCTGCTGGGTCCTAGCTCATCCAGATCTTACCTGGGGAAACTCCACTCAGGGCCGCTAGACCTGGAGCGAGCCTCGGTCTCACCGAAGATCACTTGCGGCGTTGTGTTGTTCGAGCCGCTCCCAGAGAGCACTGCCGTTTCCGTTGACGCCTGGCTGTATGCAGTGACCCCAATCCACCTCCTCATATGCAGTCAGGCAGACCGCTCGGAGTTTCCCTATATTTGCCGCCGATGGAAGCACGATAGGTGGGGTAGCGATACCGGGCAGTTGGTCAGTTCAGCGTTGGCGGAGGGTGTAGTGCCCTCAGCAGGAACTGTGCATGTCTGATCCGGCCCCATGAGCGAGCAGCTCAATCGTGAAGGTTGTGGGGGAGACGTCTGCAGGGATGATTTTCTCTGCTTGCGTGCTCCGATTTTCTTCGGGAAAAGCTTCAGCAGACACCGAAGAGGTTCCTGCAGCTAACGATATGCGTAGTTTTAGAAATCAATGCCAAAATGTGTCTGCAAAAGGACCATTGCCAAGATCAAGGATGGGAGCTCAGTGGAGTTGCTCCCTCACGCCATGCGCCCTAGCCAGGCCCCCCCTTCCTACTATGATTCATAATAACGTTTTGGACTGAAGGGAGCAGGTAATCCTTATTACTGGTGTATACGTTTTCAGCCTACTAATGTGTATGTGGTCTCTCTCCAACAGAGAATTTTGAATTGATGTATTTAATGCTTGTGTTGACATCTATGTGTGGTACATCCTGTATATGGGTTAGAATGTGTCCATTCCAATTCAATCCTTCACCCCTTATTCATTAATATATCTGACATAGTGAGTCAAGGGATATTTAAGTGTCTAGTCAAGGGAATATTTAAGTGTCCTTGACCATCTCTGCAATGCCTTTCCTGGATGTTATTGTCCAAGCTCATACAACCCATGGCCTCTTGGGGACGAACATGCATATGCAGCACAGAAAGTAATTCTCTATGCTTTTTTATCCATTTGCTTCTTTTGAAAGGTCAGACATATGTAATACTGTTGGTCAGTCTCTAAGCTCATTCAGCACCTACTCTCTGCAATCTTACCCTCTCCATTTACAAAGCCAGACTGCTTGGTTTTGCCACTGTGTTTTTTAATGGATGATGGAGACCTGGCATTGTTAGTGTTATGACTCATCCTGTTAAGACATTGAAAATAAAGTCAAATAAAGTGGTGATCAATAAACCTGCAACACACCTCCGAGGTTGACTGTGGCAGAGTGAGAAATTGACGTGTCTGCTGTCTGGATGCTAGTTGTAGGGATGCACGCATTCCTGGCACAGCCACCATAGGCAGTGCACAGAAATAAGATTATTATGAATCTCATTGTGACAATGAAACAGGTAGGCGGCTTGATGAAAATTAAAATGGGTCTTTATTCAGACTATTTCAAAAAGGATAAAAGAAAATAAGCTTTAATCAAAATTTTCTGCAGTGTCCGTTCTCTGTGCTTATTCTTCTTCTCTGATCCTTGCAGGGGATCTGGTAAGGACTTCTGGCAAGGCTTCTGCTCCTAGTCCTCATACGCGACCAGCCTTCAGCAGCTCCTGATGTCATGTCTGGTTCAATCTGCAACAAAACCAAAAATGTACACACTCTCGCCTTCCAGGGTTGTCTTTATATAGGCGGAGTTTAACAGGCCAATCAGTGTTCACTTCCTCCTCTAGTCTTTATAAACTCTCCCAAGCCCCGCCCCCTTTTCCCTTGAGGCTTTGCAAGCTGTCTTCGACATTGACCTCCACCCGCTCCCTGTTCCAGTCATCTCTGACCAGGTGAGATATTAGTTCCTTCCTGTAAGGGTTTTGGTGGGTCTCTGGGAGTCTGTTGTTTTTGTCCTGCTCTATTATGTTGTTGCAACGCTGTCTTTCATAATCCGCGGCTCTGCGTTTCTCAGTTGGGTTACAACTGCTGAGTACCCGCAGGTTTACCATGCTGCGGCAGCCCTGCCTCTCCCTGCTCGCGGTTCCTTGACTTCTCTGCCGGCTGTCATAGTCGAACATCGGTGTCTCTTCTAATTCACATGAGTGCGATAATCTGACTCTCGTGTGTCCGCCTGAAGGTTCCATGTCTTTCAGGCCGTCACCAGAATCGAACGTCGGCATCTCTGCTACTTCGCAGAAAGGCTGCGTTCTGACTCTTTTGGGCCCATCCTGGAGTTCCATATTACAAGTCTCCGTCTGTGGTTTGGCTGGGTTAGATATCTCCTGCCCCCACCATTCCCCAATCGGGTGTGTTTCTGGGTCTCGGGCCCCTCCGTGGTATAACTGACCCTCTTGACTGTTACACTCATAAATGGTGATTGGCGCAGAATATGAATATAATGATAATATAAGATACCATGAATAGCACATAAAAACCTATACAATATTTGTGAAGTCCAAAAAGTAGCCCATCACTATCAGCGAAGGATACTGATGTTAAATGACATCTTAAAAGTAATTCTCAGTAACTTGACACAACACAACATAACATACACAGTGATACAGATACGTTTTAGAGATCAAAAAGTAGCCCCTCACTATGAGTTAAGTATAACAATCCGGAAGGATGCCTCAAACCAGGGATTCAGTGAAGATCAACATTTTAATTAAAAGATAGATGATGCTACACAGCGCAACAGAAGTAGCACATAAAACTCTATAAAATGACATACTAGATATCCAAAAGTAGGCCCCCACTATCACCGGAGTATACCAAACAGGACGGACACCTAAAGAGTGTGATTTATTAAAATTTAACGTTTTATTTAAAAGAGGACTAACGTATTCTCTCTATATATAAAAGGGACATTTTTGGATATGTGTGTGTCTGTTTGAAATGTTTAGCATACTTCCTAACATGCTACACACCTGAAATTCGGCATTTGTGGGTAGGTTCCATGGTGTAGACAATATATAATGTATAAAATATACATTTTTCTAAATGTTTTTAAGCAGTTTTTTTAAGCGGTCTACAATGCTTAGATATGTGTGTATGACTGTTCAAAATGTTCAGCGTACTTCTTAACATGCTACAAACCTGACATTTGCTATGTGGGTAGGTTCCATGTTATCAAGTATAAAATATACCTTTTTCGGATTTATTTATTTTTTAAGCTGTCTCCAGTGCTTACACCTGACATATGGCTCTTCGCGTCATATTTCTGCCGTAGTTCTACCTTCACTGTTCCTAAAGGTCAGCAGTTAATGAAAACGTCAGCAGTTCATTGTTCCTAAACTTTCCACACTATCAGCATTCTAGCTGTCATTATCGGCACTCACTTTTGAAGTCATGCCGGTGACACAATACAGTGCTTTTGTAGTAATGCGGGTGACAGGAAACAGTGCATGTCTCTTCAATAGTGTCCGCATTGATGTTGTGTGCCACATTGTGACAATTCTCTTATGAATAATTACAGAAACTTCATTTCCCACGGAAGTTGCTGAATGTTTGCCATCTCAACAGTATGAAGCTTACACGCTTCAGCCCTACACGTACGGCACTTAGGCTGAGGTTGCTGCTGAGTCGGCTGTAGAATGGGACATCAATAAAGTTGCTGCGCAATCTCAACGTACCAACTCAAAGCAGATGGAATCGATTTACGGAATTCATGCTTTTCTCATAGTCAGATTTATGTGGCTTTCTCCAGAGTTAGAAACAAAGACAATTTGTTCAAACTAACTCTTACAGGAAAGACTAGCAATATTGTCTACAAAGAAGCATTGGTTTAGTTAATTAAATAAACTTCAAACAAGGACTGAAGTAGGAATGACTGTGGGAAGCATGGGTACACCTGCTAGTATAACATGAATAGCACATAAAACACTATACAACTTTCGACATCCAAATGTAGCACCTCACTATCAGTGTAGTATACTGATGAGGAATTATACTTTTCTGATGTGATTTGGTCAAGCGTGACATATTCATACTTTACTTAAAGGTGGCAATATTTTAAGAACATCAACTTCCTCTAAACGGGTCACTCAAACTATGTTCTCATACGGAATTTGATGCTGAATTCGAAAATGCAAACCATATTCATATCACACATCAGGGAGCGATGTAAATCACATAAACAAAAAATAGATTTACTGATCGCTTACCAAGTTCTTAAATGCACCCTCTCTTGTGGACCGTATTTCCTATTGCACATTAGCACCCTGGGCGTAGGATTCTGGCCAATCAGGGAGCTTGCAACATGGGTTGTATTCACTGGTATAAGCCCACGTTCCGAGCTACCCCACTGCTGTGTGCTCCTTGCCCTTTGCCTCACTTGCCCCCACTCACAACACCTCTGCAGCACTTTAAGCACCTGCGAAGAAACACGTGGGGGTGCTAAAGGTTGAAACAAATTATATAAAAATAGCAATATACACTTACCTTCATTCTGCAATACGTCGGTTTTTTAAGAGGGAGTCCACTTGCAGTGTTAACTACGTCAGTGTTATCAACATTGGAAGAGTGCTCCCTCTCGGAGAACTGACGTCGCAGGACAGAAGGTGTGAGTTTTTCTTTTAATTTATTTGAGCCTTCAGCGTCCGTGCTGCAGGTTCCCTAAGACGCTTAACTTGGACGGCAGGCCGTTCCCAATATGGCCGGCCCACTGCCTCTAGTAATAGCTCCTCGTTCTTATGGGCCCTAAAGTCTACCATGTTAAGCGAGAGCCGTTGACGTAACAGACACATGGCAAGTTGTGTGGGATCAGTGTGTTTTCCGCCAATTTTTACTTAATGATAATGGGTGGCCTCTTTATATTTCATAACCCCTTTTATAAGTTTCATGTGTTTCAGGACTAATTTGTACTGTGCTCCATTGCACATCTTTGCCATTGGATTTCTGGTATTGAAAGACAAACACTGCTTCCTTTATTTTTTTGGCATTCATCTTTTTATTTGGAAGCTTGCATTACATCAGCAATTCATTATTCAGTACACACAGGCATTCTCGTTTATTCTTGGTTTTTCAGTACAGTCAAGCATTTTCGTTTACATCAGGCATTCAACCTATGGTCGTTGAGTTTTGTTTGCACAGTGTTTAAATTATACAAATTCCTCGACTCCATATCTCCCACAGCTCACATCAGGGAATGCACCTTCATAGAGAGGCCACACACATATGTCTCTTTTAGGGTGCTTTCTACTTCCATCTTGCTGATTGTGGTTCCACGCATTCACCCTTTAACACAGCCTAACCTTGGCTCTGACACTACTGACAGTTGGCTTTGAGCTCGCAGGATATATACCTCGAATTTGCAGCGGTTGCCTAAAAAACGCAGCCTGACAATTCAAACTGCCACATATCAAGGGCTTCCGATCACATCTGTGGCCCATCAAACTAAAATGCTTCCACTAAGTATAGTTCTCCTTCCATGGCGTCAATAAAACGGCTGCTTACCACACATTTTCATATTACACACATACACACACACACACACACATCCCCAAATCCGCCTCTATCACAGTTCCATTGCATCTTCTCAATTTGCTATCTCTGGGCATCCCTATCCTATTCTTGCTTCTTCCAGCTCCCACTTGTGTTTCTTGTTTCCCATCTTCCTCCAAAAACTGTGGCCTGGTTACCCCAGTCTGGGGCACAAAGGGCCATTTTCTCAGACCAGTTGGCGTCGTCGTGGTGATTGGCTTAGTGTAAAATGTTCATAACATAACGTAAACTGTTCACATATCACATATACAAACCATCCTGAAAAACCGAGTAAATGTTACTATTTGTAAGGCTGATGAACCCATCCCTAGAAGTTTGCTCTTACAGACGGTGGCCTGCTTCCCAAACTGCTTTACTTCTAGAGGGAGAAAAGCACTGATATGCATTTATCAGATTCGCCCAGGGTTATTTGTTAGATATATTAAGATATAGACATGTTAATAGATATCCTGGCGAACGCATCAATTCAGAGTGCCTGTAAGGCTTCAAAGGTTGCATGTAGTGCTATGCAAAACAAATTAAAGTTCCACTTTTCCAAAAATTGCCATAGTACAATAGACTTGGGAGCTCATTTTCAATCAATAAGTAAATTGCACTGCGGTGACCCTTTAGTTTATATTTGACCCCTTCGTGCAATTATCCTCATTTGACCTACGATGACAACAAAGATGTAAAAACAGTTGAAATTGCCTTTACAGATTATTTTTGCACTTTGTGGTGCAAAAACTGTAAATGCTGCCTACCATTTACGCCTGGTAAACGGCATGTACAATGCATCCCTTTGGAATCTGGCTGCTTTCAGCGTGTGCTAAAAACAGGGTATATTCCATAAGAATCCAAGGCATTTGTGCCATCAAGAAAATATCATGCTGGCAAAAATTGCATTTGTTTGCGTAGCTTAGGGGCAGGCAGGAGAGGCAATTCCGTGCCATGCCTCAGCTCCGCCAGCAGCGTAAAACAATCCATAAACATTTTACACATTGTTTTTAAGCCTCAGAGAATGCTCCAGGGAGTTAAAAAAGGAAGCCTCTATGCTCTTAATATGCCCTATAAAAAGATGGTATGTAAATTCGAGGGACTCCTGTTGAAGAAAGTCCTGGGTCTCTCGATGTGCACGCCTTCATGGAGCCTGAGATTCGAGCTGGGTCTAAAATCGTTGGGCACTATCGCTGAGTGGAAGCTCATATCACTATATAAGCAGATTATTACTGCACACCAGAATACGCTTTATGGTGATGTTAAATTCCTGCTCGCTCACTCAAAATCTAGGCTCCTACTTAACTTGGACGCAGGGGCCAAGGAGACACTTGCCAAACAGACACAGATCTCCAGATGTTAATCACCAATCCTCAGAGTATTAAAAAAGAATTGAATTTGCTGATTGGATTGAGACAATCAGAAAACTGAGGACCTCAATCCCTACAAACTCCTTCCAGACCATCGATAAAAAACTGGGGTTTCTCCCAAGGTATTTGGTCAAATTCCCAGACAGCCAGGTAAGGAAGAATTTTCTCAGAGTCAGGCTCAATATAGTACACACAGGGAACATTTTGGCCATAAGAAACCAAGGGATTAACGCCCAGAAATTATGGAGTGTTTGTGAGTGTTCATCAAAACAAACACTAAAACATCTCCTGTTGGATTGTGAGGGATCCTGGAATGTG
Organism: Ambystoma mexicanum; assembly: GCF_040938575.1. Lineage (NCBI taxonomy): Eukaryota > Metazoa > Chordata > Amphibia > Caudata > Ambystomatidae > Ambystoma > Ambystoma mexicanum. Next base: position 1,040,645,970 of record NC_090936.1, read on the forward strand.
CGGTGAGCATTGTACAGAAGGTTTGTGGACCGGGATGAGGGGCTGTTCTCTAACTTCTTTTGGAGCAGAATTATCTCTGGGCATGAGCCAGCGCTCACATTCACCACTGTGCAGGTTCTGGAGAAATGTAACATTGTTTTTTTTAAATCTGCTCCTTCCCCAATGAACCCAAGGACAACAGCTCCGAGTGGTAGTTCAATTCTGGAAAGAACACTGTTGAATTCTTTTTTGCCCAAACGACGAAACATATTTAAGTGAAGTCCACCTTAGTTTGGCAAAGTCTAAGTAACAGAATGTCAGTGATCACTTCTTTGTCCCAGAATGTGGTATAGGCCAATGGGCTTATCATTTTGTGAAGGTCAAAAAACTGTTTTTATTCCTTTTTTTTCTTCTTAAACAAAGATACTTTCTTTTTTGTAAAGGTTTTTGTACCATATACAAATACAAAATTTAAAAAGATGGCACATTCATTTAAATGAAAACAAAAATGCAGATTCCACATCGATAAAAGTGTACTATCGACTTTTGATTTGTAAATACGTTTTACATCGTGCTGTTTCAGGCATTCATTTAACAGTAGTCTCTGAGCAGTGGAGGATGCATTTCCATCACCCAGTGAGAAGGTCCTCTAGAGTAAACATTTAACAAGAACACTCTTTTCCGGTTCACTTCTCTAATACAGCATGCATTTCTTAACCTTGTACAAATTATTTATTTTGTCTGGGGAAAGATAGCAGAAGGGTAAACTGGTATGAAATGAATGGCAGTGATTGGAAGGCAAACACTGCCTTCATATTTCTTTTATTTTGGAGTGCATTTTTTTGGAAGCTTGCATAACACCAACCATTCATTTTACAGTACAGTCAGAGCAGCCAAGAAAATGTCTTATGAGAAAAATACTACTTAAAGAAAGCCCTTATCAGAAATCCGGATTCCGACCCGACTCGCCAGGACTGACAAGCAAACAGTATCGGTACCAATCCCAATCATTGTCACGTTGACGTATCCAGGGTAAGGGGGAGGCGGATGAATGGGAGAGGGGAAGTGACGTGGGAGGGCAGGGTTCAAGTTAGTGGAAGGCACGAGAAGAATAAAGTAAGACATGCATGTTACAGCTCCGTCTCCTGTGCGTTATTCAAGTGCGTATATCGATGAGAGGGAATGATTGAAGGCCCACGGAAGACTGAAACACTGGGGACGAGACGGGCAGTGTTCCAATGCCAACAAGGACCACAGAAGCCAGCACAGCATCGCAGTCGGCTGGTGGCGCTGCTTGCAAGCCGGAGGCCCTTGCCTGGCAGGCCACGCCCATCCGGTGACTGCGTAGGCCCAGCCCGGACTGCAGAGGTGATCCCGACACACGAAGGAGGCAGACAGCATCTGGATCCCTGGGCTGCAGCGGTGAGAGGGAAAAAAGAGAAAAGGTACGGGGAAGGACACAGGGGCCCCGCTGCCACCCCATGAAAATTATAGCGTTTCTGTACAACGCTGATGGTGCTCGTGCTCACAGTGGCGGCCATCACGTGGGAGACAGTGGCACGTATTGCCACCCAAGTCTGAAACACAGGCAGGGATTTCTTAGAGGGCTCAATCCAAGGCCAAAGGCCAAAGAAGGCTAATACACGTGTGGCGGTGCCCTGTAACTCTCAACATGTCGGATCAGGAGGGAAACCAGGTGGCACAAGCTCAGATGCAGGGCCCTCCGGCTCTAGGGCCAAAGGTGCAGGATCAGGCCCTATATAGACTACCGGACACGCTGGCAGCCCAGATGCCAGGCTCATTTGATGTTATGGATACCAGCAACATGGGCCCCAGATGGGCCCGATGGATACGGGACTTTTGACCTATACATGGGGGCCCCTTGCAGATGAAAGACAAAAATGCCTCCTGAAATTGGCAGTGGGGCCTCCCATGAGAGACATCATAGTTGAAATGCCTGCTGACACCATTGACACCATCCGAGACCTGAAAGACGCGTTGGCGGCCTACTTCACCCCACACACCATTGTGGACTATGAGCGTCACCTGTTTCATAGCACCAAACAGATCAAAGGAGAGTCAATGGACGCTTATGTGATGCGGCTGCACACGAAATTGAAGCATTGTGACTTTGCAAAATACTCCAACACAGAGGCTTTGAGGTCACAGATCATCACGGGCTGTGAGTCACAAACATTTAGGAGAAATCTCTTGCAGAAGGCTTGAACACTGGATGAAATGTTAGCGCTAGCAAGGGCAGAGAGGGCCGTCAATTCACAGGTGGAGAGCTTCAACAACCGTACTCAAACTGAAACAGTACACGTCTCCAACTCGAAAGGAGGCCAGACGAACCATTCTGTTTCAAGTGCGGGTTTGACTACCCCCACAACGGCATCTGCCCAGCCATTGGCCAGCACTGCGTCACCTGTGGGGAGGAAGGCCACTTCAAATCGGTTTGCAGATTCTCTCGAGGCAAAGGGAGGGAGAGACCCAGAGAGGCACCGCCAAGGGTCAAGATAATAGCCGTCCCTTCAGCATCATTACATCCTGGACCCCATCTCAAAGATCGCAGAGCCACGCCTTTCCGGAACAAAGGGATAGGGACTCTGGTGATGGCAAGCCAAAATGAGAAAGAAGGGAACGCAGAAGATTTGTCTCGTGCACAAGACCGGAATGCAGATCCAGGCACCATACACCTTGTAGAACAATCAACAGTTTGTCAGGGAGTGACCAAAGAAAGAAAGCCTACGTATACGACCTGGGAATTCCCACAGCCACAGAGCACAGACCCACCCTAATCATCAAACTAAATGAACAGCAGACCCAATTCCTCATTGACACGGGCGCCACGGTAAACGTGGTGAGTGAAAAGACATTCAAGGACCTGCCGCAAAGACCAAAACTAAGACCGGCAATGGTTGACATCTATGCATATGGGGCCAAGACACCCCTTAAATGCCTGGGACAATTTGATGGCCACTGTCACTACAAAGGACAGGAGAAACAAATCCCCATACACGTCCTAGCCACCGAGACAGAAAGTGGTTGCATTCTCAGCTTCAAGACGGCAGCCGATATGGGGCTCATACACATACTCTACAACATTATGGTCCAAAATACATCGACCCCCGTTGAAATGATCAACAATCTATATCCCTGCCTATTCAAAGGCATTGGAAAACTAAAGAACAGGCATGTGAAACTTCACGTGGATGAGTGTCATGACCCGTGACCCAGAACCCCACTGGCATGGTCACATACCAGATAGGGGTAGGGCTCAGGGTTCATTTGGGGCCCCAAGGGCCTTGCATTTTCACCGGGGACTCTCCTGGAGTCAGTCCTAGGCTCATACTTGGAATGGGACTTGAAGGGACTACTTTTTATGTGGAGGCCTGCAGCCAACATGGAGCCACCCACACAGTCTAGTCCCTAAGAACCAGACTGTGCGGTACAGTGTTTTGGGGTGTGGTAGCCCGGACTACTTTACCTGGACTACTTTACAGGGTAGGCTATATAAACCACACCCAAGCTAAAGAACGTGCTTCGCGTTATTCTGCAGCCAGCAGCGTAACGTTCAATGTGTTCAGAGATCAGCACCCGGCGTTCCTGGAATCCCGAACCTGCAGAGGAGACAAAAGAACCTCATTAGCAGCTCCAGTTTACCTGCAGTCTTCCATCCTTCGCTCCCAGCTGCTCGCTGTCTTCCATCCCGTCGGCAGCATCTTCAGGACATTGCACTCGCACTGGAACGAAGCACCTGGAGAGGGGAGAAAAAGGGACAACGTTAAACAGCTTACTCACGGCAATCACAGCAGCAACTGAAATCTCCTCACCTGGCTGGGCATATCTTGGCCGGTTCCGCTCCGGCAATCACTGCACGCCCAGAAAGACCATCATAACCTGAAAAGGAATAAAGAATACAGGTTAGCCCAAAAAGACATTAGCGCTCTGCACTTAGCGCTGAACCTACCTTTCTTCATACGATCCGCGTCCATAAATCCCGGCAGGAGACGAATTCAAGCAGCGCACCCAGCGAACCTCCGCATACCTATGGGGGAAACAATCAGGGTAAGACATTAATAGCCTGAAAGAAAAGCAAAGACCCTCAGAGACTGCAATAATCAAACTTACCTCTTTAAAGACACTTGAATGGGTTAACACCAGTGAAGTTAACTCAGTCGCTTCAACCCGCAGGAACTACGCGCCCCTGCACAGAAAGCAGGACGGAGGGCATGCCAGACATCATAACAAGGCCCACTTGCCATAGAAGACATCATCCTGAATTGAGTACATCTGGGGGAAATCCGGCAACCAGGGCATACAGGCGTCCCTGTGGATACCAGGTGAGCGTAACAACGAGTCAATACTCCCTATTGCACAGCACTACAGGGGCATTCCCATCAACATTCAGAAGAAGGTGTAGGATGAGCTCCATAAACTGCTAGAGCAGGACATTATCGAGCCTGCCACAGGCCCCACCACCTGTGTGTCACCGATAGTGCCCGTCCCCAAGAAAGGATCAGAGGCCATTTGGCTCTGCGTCGACATGAGGCGACGCAATCTAGCAATACAAAGAGAGCGACACATGGCCCCACGCATAACAGACATGATCCACCTACTGAACGGGGCCAAGGTCTTATCAAAACTGGATTTGCAAAAGGGATACCATCAGCTTCTGCTCAGCCCTGAGAGCAGAAACATTACCACCTTTGTCATCCACCTGGGGCTACAAGAGGCTAAGCTTCAGAGTATCATCGGAGGCAGAAAGTTTCCAATCAGAAGTGCACAATGTCATCAAGCACATCCCAAACTGCCTCAATTATAGCGATGATATCCTTATCTTCGGGACTGATGTCAACAAACAAGACGAAGCGCTGCTAAAGGTATGCAAAGCACAGGATGCCGCAAACCTCACATTGAATCGCGATAAATGCAAATTCAGAAAAGCACCCTGAGATTCTTCAGGCATGTCTTCTTGAAGAATGGCATGACCCCCGACCCTGAAAAGGTCACGGCCCCCAATGAAACAGCGCCACCGTCAAATGTGTCAGAGAGGCACTCGTTCTTGGGGCTTGCCAGCTACTGCACATGCTACATCAAAGACTTTGCCACAGTGAGCGAGTCGCTACGAATGCTGACCAAGCAGGAGGCGACATTCGACTGGACCGACAAATGTCAAAGGGCTTTTGAAACCATCCGTGAGAGGGTCGCAAAGGCTGACAATATGTCATACTACGACCCACGGCGCAAGACCAAGCTGACGGTGGACGCAAGCCGGGTAAAGGCGGAAACCCTGCCGATTTCCTATCACGGCTCCCCAGAGAGAGCTGCATGCCCGAACCGTCAGTGGCAGACGGATACCTTCGGTATCTCATTAATCAAGCCGCCCCGGAGGGTATAGACATCATGACACTGATAGCCCTGGAGGTCGAAAATGACACGGTGTGCTAAATAATCTGTGAAGGACTCAGTTCCGGCTTGTGGAGGAGAGCCAAAGAGAAAGGACAAGCAGCGGGCGGCGACACACACCGAGAAGTTGAACGACTGTTGCAAGTGAAAGAAGAGCGGGTGCTCTCTGATGATCACATCTATTAAAGGGCTGCAAATTAGTTATTCCCACAGCACTGAGGAAAAGGATCATAGAGCTGTCCCATGAGAACCATCAGGGAATAGCTTCCACCAAGCGCATGGTGCACCAGAAAGTCTGGTTCCTGCACCTGGATGCGATGGTAGATGAAATCCTGCCACACTTGCAGCCTTATCACCTACCCTAAGGGTATGGGATGCAGTGGCAGCAGACTTCTTCGGACCCATAGAAAGGGGGGAAGTATGTCCTAGCCGTCATGGACAAATACTCCCAATACCCTGAAGCCCAGCTGATATCCTCAACGGGGGTCAGCATGTAATACCGGTACTAGATCGTATATTCACCACACATGGAATTCCAAAGGTACTAAAGACAGACAACGAGCCTCCTTTTAACAGGCATAACTTTACACAGTTTGCAGAGTATATGGGTTTTCATCATCGGAAGATCACCCCACTATGGCCCCAGGGAAAGGGCATGATAGAGAGGTTCATGGCCAACCTGAAACGAGCATTAAAAAATCGCCAAGCTTACTGGGCAGCCATATGAACAAGTCTTACACCAACTGCTGCGTGACTACCGGAGCACACCACACGGCACCACTGGAAATACCCCAGCCGAGTTCATATTCGGACGAGACCTCAGAACAAGAATACCTCAATCTGAGATGGCCAACAATCGGCCTACCTTGGACAGAGAAGAGAACGGGATCAGGCAGCGAAACAACGCATGAAAATATATGCTGACCTGAGGAGAAAGGCTCGTGAACCGCAGATCGAGATAGGCGACATAGTCGCTGTGAAGCAACCGCAGACCCACAAACACACACCTCGTTCTTCCATGAAGAACCACTACTCGTAACTGCGAAGAAAGGGTCAATGGTCACTGCCCAAGGGATGGAAGGTTCCATCACATGCAACTCCTCCCACTTCAAGGGAAGCCCCGATCTGGGGTCAAGACGACTCAGCGGAAAAGTGGCCATACCCATTGAATATCTAACCCATATCAAAGAGATCAAGAGGACACATGTAGTTCCGACCTGGAAGACCAATTGGTATGCCGAGCCCACAGTAGTCCTCCCGAACCCAGGTGCTCACGACCCCAGCCGGCACAAAACAAGACTTGTCGCTTGATTGAAGAGATGGCGATATTCGTTATGTTTGGACATTCTTTTTTTTTTTTTTTTATTGTGTTTGGTTTATACAAACCTTTACAATCATTAAAAATAAAGATTAAAACATCCAGCACAATAACAATTTAACAATGAGTTTAAAACATACATGCGATTTGTTAGGATAATATTTCCATACCGCAGTTTGTGCTTAATACATCAAATTCAAATTCTTATAACGAAAGTGTAGTAAATTCATTTAGTTTTACTTCAATAATTGACAATAATTCTATCAATTTCAAATTAAATGACAAACTATTACTGCGCATACAACGGTTCCAAAGTGCTTCCATACTAGTGTCTGTTTGGAACTGAGCCTTTAAATTGAACATTTTTTTACGGGATGGTAAGAAGAAGGGACAAGCGATGACCATATGTTTAAGTGTTTCATCTGCTTCCAAAGCTTCACAAAAACGGCATAGAGTGGAAAAGCCGGTCTGAAATGATATATTCCAATTTTTTGTTTTAGATAGAGTTCGAAATTGATTCAAACGAAAACGCATTAGAAGTTTTCTGCCCTCCGCAGAGGGAAATTGAGTCAAATAAAATGCACGATCACCCCACTTTCTACGAAATTGGTTATATTCGGAATACGATGGGTAAGTTCCCATTTTATCTGTAAGCTTACACCAAAAGTAGAGTTCATATTTTTTTTTTTGAGCAGGAAGCAGCAAGGTCATACTTTCGGGGGTTTCATCAATAGCATGTAAAATTGCATTTAATTTGTTTGTGAATACTTTGAGTGAGTGAATACTTGAATTTTCAAGTAATTTATTCAAATTAACATATAAGGAGTTTGCCGGAGGGTCCAGCATTTTAATATAGTTTTTTATATTTCGCCAATTTCTTTTTACAGATAGAGGCAACAGATTGATTTCGTGGCAAATAAAGACATTTGGTATGGACTGAGCTAAACCCAGGGCAGACTTCCACATTTTTCCCTGTATTGTATCAAGAAAAGAATCAATTTCATATAAACATATATCCAAAGGGTATAATAAGCAGGGTTCAACTTTGAGTAAGTAAAAATGAATAAGAGGTAATAAAGAAAATAAGAAATATTTATGGAATATGATTTTCATCTGAGCAGCTAAAGTTTTGGCTTTATTGTTAAGAAATGTTTGCCACATACTTAAAGAATAAGAATCCATCAGTGAATAGCCCAAATAGCGGATGGATGAGGTGTAGCAAAGTTCGACTCCTTGCAGGAGCCATGAAAATTTGTTTACTTTGCATCGCCCATCATAGAAGGTAAGAATTGAAGATTTAGTTCGATTAACTATGAGATTCAGATTATGAGCGAATTTAGCAAATAGATAGAGTTTATTCTGAAGGCCAAACGGGGTGCGATCAAAAAAGAGAAGATTGTCTGCAAAACCGATCCAATCAAGCCTAAGTGCACCCAACTTAGCTGGAAATACATGCTGATCTTTCCAAAGAGAGTCAATCCCATATAGATATAAGTTGAATAGGACTGCCGCCATATTGCATCGTTGCTTAACGCCAATTTCGGTGCTGATTGAATTGGTAAAGGCACCATTACGATTTAAGCGAATTTGATAAGAGGTCTTAAGGTGCAACATGGCGATCAGTGCAACCAAGGGATAAGGGATTCCCATTTTCATCAGTTTGGCCCAGAGAATTTCTCGAATTATGCTGTCAAATGCAGCTGTCAGATCCAGACTGGCCATATACACAGGCCCCATGTGTGCATTTTTCGTCTGTGCATAGAGATGCGCAAGAATTGTTGCATTCAAAGGACAGCCAATGAACTTTCTAAAACCCACCTGGAATATTGAGAGCAAGTTATTGCGTGTGATATACATTTGAAGCTCCTGCAGGAGTAAAAGAGAAAAGATTTTGGATGAAGCATCAGTGAGTGCAATGGGGCGATAATTGCATGGCAATTCAGGGGGGCCTTTTTTATAAATAGGTATTATGTGTGCTGAATGCCATGTTGAAGGAATTTCTCCGGTTTGTAAGATCAAATCAAACCGGATCTTTAGGATGTATGCCCAAAAAAGGGGATCCGATTTATAAACACACGGAGGGAGCCCATCTAGACCTGGTGCTTTTGAGTTGTTAAGTTTATTGATTACACCAATGATGTCATTAACCGTCCATCCAGTTCTTGTATTTCGAATGAACCTTGGATAATGGTTTTTGACAAAAGAAAAACGGTCGGGCAATTTAAATTTTTGTGTTATGAAGTTAGTCCACGCATCAGCAGAAATTACGCATTGCGGATCAGATTGTTGGCCTGATTTTAAAGAGCGTAGTAGTGACCAAGATTGCCTTGTATTATATTTTAATAGGTGATACATCATGTTTTGATTATCAGTAATGTACATGGAAATTTTCAGAAATTTAATTCTGTTTTTGTAGACTTGTTTTATTCGATTTAGCGCAATTGACCTGCAAAGGGAGGGAGACATGGATCTCATGATCTCCCTAATTTTTTTGTACTTCTCTTTTTTTGAGTCAGCAACCAACTTATTGAATTTATGTATGTGGTTTGCATTAGATTCGATTGTGGAGCATTTAGACAAGGCAATTTTTGTTAGGTGAAATTGAATACGTTTCATATTAAGCTCTTCAACTTTACGTAAAGAGAAATAACAATCACAAAGGTCAGTAGAGATGAGCGGATCCGCCGCAATCATTTGCAACAGTTTGCAACACACTTTCGGATTCCATCGTATAGATAATAGATGTCGATCAGATTCAAGTAAAGTTAAGTTAGGCATAGCATCAAAACGAGCAGTAAGTAGTTGAATAGATAGAGAAATTAACATATGATCCCCAAGTTCAGGGTCAGAAATAATAACCGGTTTGATAGAAGAATATAAACATGTTGATACAAAGAAAAAATCAATCAAAGATTTAGAGTTACCCCTATGCCAAGAAAAGTTAAATGGATTTAGTAATACAGGAGCTGGTTGAATGTCCCATTCCAAAAAAAAATTAAGCCAAGTTTGTCCATTTCGTACAGAATTAAGAGAATGACTAGGAATCAGATTCCTTTTGGTTAATGATAAATCATAACATAGTGCATTAAAATCACCACCAACAATTATTTTGAGAGCTGAATTTCGTGCAAAAGCTGCTACTAATAGCGAATTCATTTCATCAATGATAATATCAAGAGGAGAGGACAATTTGTTCCAATAAATGCAAACCAACAGTAGTGCATCTTTAGACGAATTTATAGCTGTTAATTCAACAGCCATGATGCTTTGGGTGCAATATATATATTTAGCAACACCTTTGGTTAAAGTATTAATTAGAATAGCAATTCCTCCTGATGGCCGGCCCATAGGACCCTGCGAGGCCGCATGTGAGAAAACATAAAAACCCTCAATTGAAAATGGAAAGCGGCACATTGTTTCTTGTAAAAAGACAACATCTGGGTGAGGACAATTCTTTTTGTTGGTCCATGACCGGAAGTTGTTAAGACCGCAGGAATTCCAGGACACAATCAAGAAATCCCCCAAGCTAGGATCGTCCTAGTACTCCAGAATTGGAGCTAGGTGCGACTGCGGTAGTACCTGCAGATTGTATTCCCTTGAGAGCGGATACAATTGCCATCAATTGTGTAAGGGTACTCGCATCGAGGTCCAAAGCTACCCCTTGATCTTTTAATACAGAAGGGGTTTGAACTGCAGGAATCGGGGTATTGACGAAGCTTTCTGCGTCGTCAATATTAGAAAATAATGTAGGTACTAGACCTATGGAAAGTAGATCCGCCTTTTGTTCCCAGATCAATTTTAAGATTAGTGGAGAATTATATCTGCAAATCATTTTATTGTTGTTTACAGTTGCAAGTGTAATCCAGTCAATATCGTTGGATCTGATCAACCTCAAGGCCGGTACAGCTTGCAAAGTTGAGATAAAGTAAGACCGGTTAAGCCTTGCCTTACCATGAAATTCAACATTGCTCTCCCATCCCATAACGACAGTCCCTTTTAGTTCATCAGCTGTGTTAATCATGGCTGTTACCTTTTTGCTCTCAGGTGATGGGGAACTGTTCTCAATTGGAGGGATAGGTGTTAAATTCTCACTTTGCCTTTCCCTACTTGAGTTTTCAAACAGTGGATCAATCTCTTTTTTTTTCCCAGGCTTTCAATATTGCTGCTCGGATTTTCAGCCGAGTTGGACACAGCCACTTTTGGCATATGTTTCGGTGAGTTTCGCTGATTTTTCGACATTGCATCATTACATGCACCTTGAATGAATCTATCAGTTTTTTTTAAGGCTAGCAGAGGATAAAAGTTAGAGAGCGTGGCTTGTTTTACAGTCAAATGCGGCTCTTCGAGTGTGCACATCGAGGAGGGCAATTCTGTTTCCTCACATGAGTTACTTTTCATTTGCATTTTTTTTTTTTCTGCGATTGTTTACACATTTGTTTGTTGCATTTTGGACATTCACCTGTTGTGAGGATCCTGTGGCTGCTTAAAATGGGGGGAGATGTCATGTTGATGTATCCAGGGTAACGGGGAGGCGGTAGGATGGGAGAGGGGAAGTGACGTGGGAGGGCAGGGTTCAAGATAGTGGGAGGCATGAGAAGAATAAAGTAAGACGTGCATGTTACAGCTCCGTCTCCTGTGCGTTATTCAGGTGCGTATATGGATCAGAGGGAATGATGGAAGGCCCACGGAAGACTGCAACAATCATGATCAGGGAAAATGCAAGGGGTGTTTTGTAAGCAAACCTAAAATCCAACACTGGATATCAAATAAACAGGCCTAATGTACATAGTCTAAAAGGTCAACGAAGAGAGAAGTTATAACTACCATGTAGGAGGATGGGACTCCACATTTCACCCCAAAACGGCCAGAAAGAGAGGCCACACCTTTTGCCACCACTTGCTGGACCACGTTGTCCCAAAAGCACATCAGAGCCTGTTTACCTGCCATCAGGACCAATGTCATTGTTTGACCGTTTCTAGAGCACAGAGAATATGTTCGTTGAACTGGCAATCCCACAATGATCACCTCCAGTGAGGCCGGCAGCCCACTCCAAGGCTTCCTTGATCACTCTGAGAATATTGCTACAAAGGAGTCTCAGTATGGGACATCCACAGAGTAAGTGACCCAGCAAGCCCCTAAAGCCACAACTCCTCCAACAATCTGGTGAAAGAGTATTTAGCTTTATTCATAGATCAATATGTGTAATACCATCCATATGTGATCTTAAGCCCCAGCTCCTATACTTGTGCGCTCTTGCTAGCAGAGGACAACCTGGCCCAAATTGCCAACCTTGGTCTGTCCGGTTTTTCTCAAGGTCCTCATCCCACCCCATAGCAAACAACCAATACGGTGGGTTTTCTTGTGTACCTTGGAGTAGTTTGTATAAATCACTAGTTAATCGCTTTCTGTGACCCACACGAAAAACTATACCGCCAATGCAGTTGTTGATCTAGTGTCCCCATCTTTAATCCCTGGACTCAACACCCACTGTGGTAGTTGGAAGTAATAATTCTGACTTACATTTCACAAACTATTTAATAACCCCTTGATGCAAAAGCTAGGAAGCCCTAACACATCGCCCGAGCCCCGCTTAAAAAAAAACGTATTTGCATTTGCAGGAGGGAAGTTAGGATTAGCAAAAACAAGAGTACAGGGGCTGGGACAGTAGGTGAATCCAACATAGTCACCTTTGTGTCCCATATGCCAAGGAGAGTTTTAGTGATGGTATTTTGAGGTAGCACAGAAAGTACGTAATGGCTGGAAAGAGCCATAGAACAAAACAGAGAGCACTATGCCCTTGAAGCAAGACTCCATATGCCACCACCATTTAAAAGATGTGGTTGATGCTCGCCTTTTTACTCATCCATTTATAATTCCAAATGTCTCTCTGTAGGTGGGAGTAGTGACTTTATGGGGAGGGGGTGGGACAAAAAAAAGCCCTGGACGGATGGACATTTTTACAACGGACATTCTTCCCATCCAAGAGATAGATTCAAACTGCAGTTCCCCAACTGTTTCAGATCCATCACAAAAGGGTTCAAAATAGCAGACTGTATTGCCCCAAGAGACCTAGTAATATCAATGCTCAGATATTTAAGTGACTGTTGATCCCAATGAAAATTGGCCTTCACTTGGCATGCTTGTAACCTCTGTGGTTTATCACCTTGTTTTTAATATTTCTGATGTATCTTTATGAGAGAAAATTCTGCTTTTCTTCTTAGAAGCATGTTCAGCTGGCCCCTATTAGCTGAAAGTAACAAATTATTCTGGATACATTTAACTTATATTGGGTTGCAAGTTCCCTTGGCTCTTTCCCAAATGTATCTTGCTGCAATGTATGTAATATCTTCAGATTAGATGCTACTGAAATTATTTGCCCGTAACAACCACCTTCAGAGGGTTCCGCCTGATCATTATTTAGTAAAAAAACACTTTAATGCCCGACTCAAATTTTGCCCTGAACACAGGATCCTGGAGAATATATGCACCCAGTCTCCACATACATACATGGTTTTTGTTCTTTGGGTTTTATGGAAAGCTCAATGTTTACCGGTACTTGTTCTAATATAGCTATTATGCACGTTTCTCTCCACCAGAGGGGCAACCAATTTAGAGCCAAACCACCAATGAAAGTGTGAGCATGTTTTTTGCATGTGTGAGTAGTATGTGTAATCCTAGTAACATCGGTGAAGATGGCACTGAATGTCAATGAGACACGAATCATCTCTATTCTGTTTTAGGCTATCTGTAGTCAGGTCAGAGACCATGTTAAAGTCACTCACCTCTTTTAATGAAAATCCCCTCCCGCAAAGTGATCGGGAATTGTGTAGATGCTGTGACGAATCACAGGTATTTGCCCCTTCTGCCCAAGGGGAAAACCCTCTGTGAGGCTAGGGAGAGGATCCCTCTCTGGAAAACTCTCCCTAGGGGTCGAGGCAAGTGGGACCTCACAGGTAGAGACTCCCTTTGGGGACAAGGACTCCAGCTCCTGTGAGGAATTCCCTACACCAACTAATGTAATTGCATACATGGGACTACCTGATAAGTCTCAGAATGTGTGGTATCCTTACCTTTGGCTGAAGGCAATGCAAGATGAAACCTAATGGCACCAGAAAAAGAAGATACCTCTTTACTGCGAAAGGCTTATATAACTGTGCCGAGGATGAAGAGCGAGGAGGAGAAGTCTGATTCCACTACTGTAATAGAGTGGCAAGGGAACTATTATCTGTCTCCCCATTTAGGTGCAAGAGAAATTGGGCCCTGGAAATCCACTGCCTCAAGAACGGAAGACCCAGTCATGGGACAAAATTCACTGTCTTTATTACCTATTAAAATGACAGGGATTGCAACATCAACAATGCAAAATTCTCCCAAATGCTCTCGCTCTCCAGGTGCCTTTTGTTACATTTTGTTAACCAGTGATGTCACAAAAACGAAGTTACATCCCAAAAACCTAACAGTGGAAGGGATTGGTTAGTAGGCGAACTATGTATGCATTCCATAAGGGATTAGTATAATCATTGGGTAAGTCCTATCTGGTGGCTCCTCCTGACACCACCTCTGAGTCACAAATACAAAATTACAGGTTAGTTTAAAGGTAGTGGGAATGACCCCAAATGTGCTGCATGTTCCCAATGAATTACCATCTCCGATCTCCTAGACTTTGAGACAGAACATTCGGCTTTGAACCTGTATTACTGTTGTATCATTCTACCTTCGGTTTGATGTGAACAGCCTTCTCCGTCTACCTCGAATTAATAGGCTCTGTCTCGTAGTTTCAGGTCAAGTGTGTCGGGACCACGAAATGGAGCTCCCTTGCTTGTATTTAAGAGGATTTTTGACTGTGTCCCTTGCAGGAGCCCTATCTCTTCTGTTAACTTGAGACTTTCCTTCCCTACTTGTCCCTGGTGAGGCTGTGCACAGTGTCTGCGCTTGAAGCCTTGTCTGCATGCTTCAGCAGGATCAGCTTGTCAGCCTTTCCCTGTTTTCTGAAGTTCGTCCTGCTTTCCCCATTCACTCCAATGTACCTGCGGCATCCTTTATTCGCATGAACACCCATGTTAGTTGCATTTAAGCCTTGGCAAGCCTTTCAAATGTATTCTTATGCGTCTTTCAGTTCCCGTGTACCAAAAGGTATATGTGTGTCAGTCCTCTATGTGAGTTATAAGCATATTCTTCGTGTCTAAGAGAAATGCAGCATAAGTGTCTGTGTAACTTTGTGCAGGAATGCCTATGTGCTTTATGTCTAACGTATCTATGTCATAATGTCAGTCGTGACATGAACGGTGTTCTTTGAGGTTGCAGTCAGTTGACTTCTTCAATTGATGACAGCTGTATCTCTTCAATACTGTCATCCAGGTATGGTCTGAATGGTTGTCTGAGTGAGTAGTGCTTCTCACACCTGCGATACACAAATGAATGGGAGGAAGGGCCCAGAAGAAATGTACACCTCTCGTTTCACTGTTGCTGGGCTCAGAGTGGGATCGGTATAATAAGGACCACGTTTAGGTCTCCCTCTTCAATCCCCACCTGGTCGAAAACTCGACCACACTTCCTAGACGACCCTCTCTATTCACGTGTGGCTCGTGATTCAGACCATTGCCACTCCTCCCAGATGTCCATGGTACATCATGTGCTCGTCCAAGCTCCATGGTCATATAGCAGCAATCTCCATCGGGTTTGCACCATACCCATTTTCCCCAATAGTTGCATGGATCTGGGGGAAAAGAGACCACTGTACCTGGCAGAAACAGTGGGCACTGCACCAAATGTGATTGCAACATGCCAAGAATCTGACTCTGTCAGTTTTTGTCTCTACGTCCAATAATGTTATCATCCCTATCATCTTTTTAGTAGTCTTCTTGCACTGCGCTATAGCTACTCTGATAATGCAGAAGGCAAATAATACTAGCACTAAGGCTGCTATCAGCACCTCCTTGCATTCACTAGCCATCCACAATGGTATCCACTTCTCCTATTGGGTTTGTCACTGCCTCCATTTTGGCATGCAGGTCTGATAATTGTATGATTGCCTCTGTTAGTGTTCCATTCTCTCCATCGTGGGAAGGCACGTACGTACAGCAAGAAGGCCCGATGTTGGTGCAAGTGCCTCCTTCCATAGCTATGAAAAGGTCTGTGGCTTATCTGGTCTGTAAAGTCATAAATATGATGGCTCTCCCCTCTACTTTGATGGCGTCATACCCCTTGACTCGCGATTTATCGTCTGCAACAGTTCCCATCTGTATCCAATTTGGAGAATCCATCTACTTGTGTCTTTTTGAGGCACTACTTATGCTGGTGTGTTCAGCTGTACTAAAGAGCATATCCCCCCCAGTTTGGCGGTAGTTGCATGTATGCCTTGAAACCACAAGCCCAGTAGTGATCCATTAGCACTGCAGTACTGACCCTCATGCCTGGTATCTTCGGTATTCGTTTGCATCCTTTATTCTCTCCAACCTTCACTGGACCATCATTCTGGAAACACAAGGAAGCATTCTCGAGTAGTATAATTGGCATGGGACCCGCTTCATTCTCTACCCGGGTGAGCAGTTTTGCACTCGCTGCCCACTCCTTTAGGCAATCATCATTTCTTCTGTACCACTTCTCCTGAAAATGTCAGCAGTGCGCGTACTTTGCACCCTACCATTCCTTCACCTGTGAATATCTGTCCTTATACTAGTAACTGGGGTCTTTGCTGGCATTCCTCCCATCTCTCTTCGTCCTGTCTTTGGGCATTGCAAATCCTTTTGTGTCACTATTCTGGCTTCTCCCTTGTTTGGGCTTTCAGTAACATACTCTATTGTCCTGTCAGTGCTCCAATAGTCATCTACGATTTTTTGAGTCTTGATATAGCTGTCTTCATACGGGAACATCTTCTGCAACATCCATTTTAGTGTAGCCCATCTGCCCTGGAATTGTTGTGCAGAGCAACATGTGCATAAGGCATTGTGCTTTGGCTGTTGGGATTTCTGTTGCTATGAATGTTCTGGAAGTACTCATTGCATAGAGGATGAGAGAGCACACATAGCAGCTCACCTTCGTTGTATCCCTCCCCACCTTGGTCATATGCTGGTACCTGTCATGATGCCTACCCCGGAGCACCAGGCCAGGCCCAGCACCCCCGGGAGCAGGCATCATGCCCCCGGGTAAAAGCCCAGCGCGGCCCCTTATAGGGGCTCTTTGGACTCTGTCCTGGCGCCAGTGGCGCCAGGCTCATGTTGGACATCAGTCCTGGCGCCATAGGCGCCAGGCTCATAAAGGAAGGTGTTTTGTGCACTTACCTGATGCAGACCATGCTGCATGATTCAGGCCTCCCTGAGACCTGAAAGGGACTATTTTTTCATCGGTACTATTTTGCCAATCGGGCGTGGCCGGGGAAGGATACTTACCTGGAACTACTTTGGTGGCTATTTAAGACACGCCCAGACAGTAGCTCACGCTTCGCGTTGTTCTGCATCCAAGTAGCCGAACGCTCACCGTGTCTGCTCCTGCATCTGGTCTCCAGCCACGCCCGCCTCGATCCTGGAACATCTGTAAGGAAAGAAGAGAAGAGAAAGGTGAAAACCAAGAATTTTATCAAACTTCTTACCTGCATCCTGAACCTTCACGCCAGCGTTCCTGAGAAAAGACTTTCATTTAAAAGCACTGCGTTGCTCGCTGCAGCGCCGCGCTTCACTTACCTGTCCTCGGGAGTTCTTCTGGCTCCACTGCGACTGTCTGCACCGGTCGCCACATCTCTGCGCCTAGGGGAGAGAAGAAGAGACAAAAGGTGAGCAGAAGGAACAAATGAGGAAAGCCTCATTTTCCGCCATAACACTTACCGGTCTTCTGTTGGTGGACCATTCCTCATTTCGGTTCGGCGCCGCTTCGTTAGCAGGTACCGCACCCTGGCCCCTATGGGGAAAGGACAAAAGACATTACATGGAAGAATATAAAGACATTAAGAGGGATCGCCCCCATCGCTAACTCACCTGAGTTTACCATCAGCAATTCAATCCCTCAACGCATCGCCTTCATTCTGCACCTGAAATAAAGGACAGATCACAGGTTAGGAAGGCAACAGAAAAGGAGGCTCAACACTTGAACTTTTGTAATCTTCATACTTACGGCGTTCCGCTCGGAAAAGTCAAGTGGATTTTGCCAGCGCCATTCTGAAAACCAGTGAAGTAACTGGACAAACACGCGCCCCTGCACCAGAAGCAGGATGGAGAGTTCATCCTTTCAAACCATAAGGTGAGCTTCAACCGGGGATTTCGGAGGAAGTTAGAGAAGAACGAAGGGGGGAAGGGGGGAGCAAGCACACTATTCTGCAGACTGTTAATCCCCTTTCTCATTTGCAGAAGGATATTCCTACGGGCCAGACAAGCAAGATTTGAGGGTCCTGTTCAGTCGGTGCTCCGAGTTCTGCGCATCACGCTCGAAGAGGCCACAGCAACCCAGACTAGAACAGCGCCTCCGTGGGAGTCAGGTGAGCGTTACAGTACCACACTTTATTAGACACGTGGGCCGATCAGCTAGGTATGAATTTACGTGTTCAAAGTCTTTACTCTTCGCCTGAGTCCTTTTACATCTCGGGCAGCGTTGGTTACCCGCCCCGATATGGCTTCAGTAAGAGCAGCAATAAGGGTTGTGTTAACAGTGACCAAAGCAAATGCACGAGACAATATCACCTTTTGTAGTGCACAGAAGGTAAAGAAGTAGAGACAACAGAAGGCAAAAAAAGATCAATACAATTGATCTTGTCACAGTTTCCATTTTCTGTAATGCCGGATGTTTTTTATATTGTCCATTGAGTCCATAAGACCACTTTAAAAAGTCTTTAAAATACATCACTACAGGGATTGCCACCAAGGGCCGCAGGGATGTGGTAGCACCGCTGCGTCTGCTCCTCTTCACTGAGGCCGAAGAGGGAATTGAGCCCCACCAGAGAGCCTAGAGAAAGCTACATCAACCCCTCCCCCTCGCCGAGCTTGCATCAGGCGCTACTCCGGGAAGCAAAGAATGGGACCTAAAGCCCCTGCAATGACGGAGGCGGAGCCAGTATGAGATCCAAGCCGCTCTTTGGCTCCAAGGCATATTTAACTTACCTAGAGGAGTCTGGGCCACGCAACCGGAAAACACGCAGAGCAACCAGCCTCCCCCCGCAGCCCAGAGTACCGGGGGGCATGAGGGGCACGGACCAGTCTCCGCCTTCGAGAATTGCAACAGAGGTGAGAGGCAAACATTTTTGATTAGCAATTTTGTTCTCGTATTTTAAATGTCACCAGAAGTTACTT
Source organism: Ambystoma mexicanum (assembly GCF_040938575.1). Taxonomy (NCBI): domain Eukaryota; kingdom Metazoa; phylum Chordata; class Amphibia; order Caudata; family Ambystomatidae; genus Ambystoma; species Ambystoma mexicanum. The sequence continues at coordinate 1,040,664,951 of NC_090936.1, forward strand.
GTACTCAAGACATAACACTGGCAAGAATACAGCATTTCTACGTACCTCTAAAGTAATACATTAGTTCAATGAGTGTCTGTAAAGGCCTTCTTCTCAACCATCTGGAGAAAGTACTGTTCCCCAGATCTGCATATGGCCTCTTTCCTTGCATCTTCGTATTTCTTTATCAGCCTTTCCTTGTCAATTGAGCTTTCTATTTATTTCACATCTGATTCTAACTCCTTTCATTCCAGGCTGTTTGTATCTTATCACATGATCTCTGGTGTGCGGTCTTTCTCTTGTCTTTAAATCTTGAACATAGTCTTCTTCTTCTGGAGCTGTCCATTCAGTCGCCCATACCAAAGATGCTTTTCGACCCTGAAATCAACCTCTTGTATGGCAGTGTGCAAGGTGAGTCAAGCAATGAGCTGTCTGGATGTCTATCTCTATAGTTATAAATATCGACTTCCCCATAAAATAAGGTAGGAGCCCACAAACATAGCAATCCTCTAAAGAGGTACTCCTTCCTACCTCCTTCATGTGTTGATACCACATGTTGTTCCCCAAATGTGCTGTGCTGTCTAGATAATCATTTAACTCATAATTATTTTTCCTTGCACTTCCCTTGGGTCTCTTTCTTTCCAAATGAATATGTGCAAAATGCTCATGGAGTACATCAGACATCATCCTTCCTACAGGGGGAATCCTAGGAACACTTGTCAGAGAAATAGGTGACCTTCCTTGCATGTGTCACGGGTGTGGGAATAATCACATATGGCCTTGGTCTTCTTACATCTAACCTTGCATAGGTTACTGCAGTGGGGAGAATCAGAGGGACTTCTACCTTTCTGGAACCAACAAGGTAAGCAGCGTGAATTAGCAGAAATATAAAAACAATGACAGATGCTGTGCACACATACATTATGCACAAATACATAAAACCCCAACATTGGTGTCTCCCTACACGTCGTTGAGTTGGCTCACTTTCTGGAACTGCATTATTCTCAATGGACCACATTGTGCCTGAGTATTGTTTTTAAGGAAGGAAAAAAAACGTTTTAATCAGGTATCCTTGTTAAATGCTCAGGTAGCTGCTGACTTTGCTCAATTATTGCTGCCAATAATCTTCTAATCGCAGGGCCATTCATAGGAACCTATACAAAAGTGTGTACATCAGTGCTACGCCCAACAAGAGCAGGGTAAGCTCTAAGTACAAACACGAAGACAGCAAGAAGGAATCTATGGACATCAGACAGGACCTTGTATCTGGCCAAAGAGAAACTTGGTGAGAAATGTATCAGGGAACTGCTCCCTTTTCCAATCGTCAAAGATAAAATCAAGATTGTGCATTATTAGCATATCAGCACTTTCTAAAGTCCAAGTGGAGTCGAGGCAGAGTCTTTTGAGTATTTAGGATGCTGAAAAAGGGGGACGCGATTTTGAATATTCTTTAGTTACCTGCCAACTATGTCTGGCAACGCGCCAGCGTATGAAAGCAGAATCCCTCCTGGGTGCAGATTTGTTAACAATGGGCAGTTTACCTCGAGCAGCGGCAATAATGAAACTGCCTACTGCCGACACAAAACGAAAATGCATGCACCAAAGTAATACAGAGGTAAGTGAGAACACACAGATTAATTTAACATCTGAGCCAGCAGAACAATTTGCCCAGGAATGCATAGCTGTGGTGGTTACTAATGATGACGCTGAAATAAGTTTTGTAGAACCCATTAAAGACCTCTTCAATCTCCCCACTCCCACTCTATACAAACCAATCATTACTGCAGGGGAGCAATTAGCTAGTTTAATTGGCTTAGAGGGCAAGCAAGAAGTTCATGGAATCGGCCCTTTGGAACTGCCCGTTTAGAGTCCTGGATGAAAAATTGGACTGTAGTGGCTGTAATGGCTGAAATGGATGACCATGAATGTTCTAAAGAAGCGACGCAGCCTGAGACTAATGATACAATTTGCCTGAGGAATAAACATGAGAGCCTAACAGCAATTTGTCCATTGATGCGAAGTCCATCAAAGAAGATTTATAGTGAAGGTACGCTCCGACTTCAAGGTCAGCTCGACGCAAAGAAGAGTACCTTACAATTATCCCAATTGGAAAATGCCTCTCATGCAAAACGATTGTGGCGGCAGAGGTTTGACCAAGACTCAATATTTTCAGAGTATGCAGCAGATACGTAGGGGGCTACAAGACAAAGGGTGGACAAACTCTCCTTAGACATCACAGAGATTGAATCACTGATGGCAAATCAAGAAAAACGGCAGACGCGTTTCAATATCCTACATTAAGCGACATACACTCTCGTCCAAGAGAGTTGACATCTACTCCACTTCATGATTCTAAAGCAGGTTTGACCCAAATCCCATTAATACAGTGGGACCAGAAGCTAATCTTACTCCTGGAAAGTGGTCACCAAAATCACTTGACATCAAGTAAGGACAAAGCTACTTCCCTGTTATTAGAACAACAGTCCCAACATACTGAATCCGGGCCAAGAACTATAGCGCATGATCGATGCCAATGCTCTATGGATAATCAAAACACTAATCCAGTTATTCCAGCAACAATGTTGGATTTACAGAATGCGCTAATGACAGCCTCCACCCATGCACTGCTACCATTCATAAAATCTTATGAAACAATAGCAGATGCTTTAAAAGATCAGGCGACGCTGCTAGCCCTAGTACATTCTAAACAAATTATTTTGTAATCCTTCACAACGAAAGTGCAACAACTACTTGAGTTAGAGGCTGAGGTTTCCCAACAATGGCAACAGCAACTCTTTGAAGTTGCTAGGAGCAACAGAGCTGATAAAGCTTCTATGGCGGCAACAATGACAGAATTGATGATGATAACTCAGAAAGAAAATGTATTTCTTCAAGCAAAAATAACAAGACAAGGTCTTCATAATGAGCAATTATTGAAGAAACAGAAGAAACAAGAACAGACAAAAACAACAAGGGGAGGGGAGAAGGCTAATAATCAACTTGGGAAAAAAGATGAATCTCAACCAGTAATAAATCAGCCCAGAATCAGATTACAACAAAGATTGCAACGTCTCTTCTGATAGAATGTGGAGCTGCCAATGAGGTGGAAAATGCGATGAACATGAAACAGCAACCACAAACTGAAACAACAACTCACCATTTGAGGGCGACAGCCAATAAACGGGACTCAGAAGCGACAAGGACAAACCATTCTACTACTGACCGTTTTGCAATATTTGATACCAAATCGAGATCAGCAACATACACAAAGACCAGAACTGGGAAATTGCAGCCTCATAGAACTAATAAAACTGAAAAAAAGAAAATGCCCTAAAAGAGGCTCTTGTGCATTTTTACGTAATTTGACGTTAGCGCTGACCAAGACAACATCACACGGCTTAAAAGGAAAGTGGAGTCGTCCAAATAACTCTAGTTATAAAGGAGAAGGAAAAAATTGCTGTCTAAATCGAGACAAAATTCAGCAAAACACTGTTAAAGACCAAGACGTACATGATTCACTAATGAATCTCTCAATTTACAGCGAAGAGGGAGATTGTTCAATAATTGAACAGAAAGTGACAAGAAGGTCGACTGTAGATCAAGATCAGTCCTTACACCGAGTTAGACACCTCTTCAATAAGACGGTCTCTACCTAAAAGAATTAAACAACGACCGTCTCTAACAAGAGAACAAAGTCGCTATCAAAATAAAATAACTCAAGAATGCTTAAATCCAATTAGAAGATTGTCTGAAAATGTAAATAACATGTATTACCAACAAAGTTCTGACAGCGATATAACAATGCCAATCTTTGTTGATCCAAGAAGGAAACCTGAGAAATATAAGACGAGGATCAAAAGAAGTGAATGTAAGAATGATGCTCTCATTCTAAATAGAACTAACATCTTGTACTTATTTCATGTGATTCCAAATCTATGTCAAATTAGATCTCGTGATATAGTGGTAATTGATTTTCCTTTCGGGGAAGAAATGGACATAATGGAGATTCACTTTACCACACAGTCCATCTACAAACAAGTCTTAGGCAATTATGCCCAGCTAAGATCCTTTGGCTTTCGTTGCCTAGCAAGTGACGACTAAGATTCATTGAAGTCAAATGAGTACATTGTCATCACAACATTCCTTTCAACAATCCTTTAGTTACCAGGAATCGTCAACTAGTTCCACCCAAAGACATTTAAAAGGACCATTGCTTCAAGGAACAAAAGGAAGAAAAGAAGTAAGAAAAACAATTCTAAAAAAGAAATTATTCATAAATCACATGTGTCAACACAACAATAACAACGACAATGCAGAGTAACTTCTACTACCTCATTATGCTCATGGAATACAAGAGGTTCAAATCATCTGTTCAGAAATAAAAATGCAGATTTGTGGCTTTTTGATATATGTCTCCAAGAGACGTGGTTAGTAGATCTGCCAACTTGTGAAGGCTTTATAACAAAGATAAATCTGGTGGTCATAAGAGAGAAAGGTTGTCCGTCAGCTGGCCTTCTTACGCTTATTAAAGCAGACATGAGTTTCAGGATAATAGAATCTTAGAACCCTAATGCATTCATGCAAGTTGCCATATTAGATCTTTCGGTATCAATGAATCCACATGGAAAACACTATATCCTGGGAAACAACTGCAACAAATTAGCCCTGGTAAATTTATACTGGAGCACAGCAGTGATACAGGAGATGGTATTCACCGACTTAGTATTGTCTAACGTCGACGTGCTGCAGATAAAATATAGAAATATTGAAATCATAATATGTGGTGATTTAAATTTACATCTATTTAATAAAACAGGAATGAAGATGCCAGCTGACAAATTGGAATTGAGAGCCTGATTATGGTCTGTAGAAATGGATAAACAAGAGCTGACATTAGCAAACTCCTTGTTCACACACGATTTATCTGCTGAACCTAAAAGAGTCGGCTGTAACTCAAAATCAACAATGGATTATATCTATATCTCTGACACAATTTGTTTAAAGATCCAGGAATTCATATTAATTCCATCAGATTCAAGTGACCATTATAACATTTCGATTAATTAGAAATATGTTTCTGAGCGAGCACCAAAACAACCATTACCTCCACTAACACTTAATAATTTATTTATTTTTTATTTGCATTTTTAAAGCACTCACACAGCCCGCGGGCATCGAGGCGCTGTTACAGGAATTAAATAATAATAATAATAAACACTGTTAAATTGTTCTTTTTATTTTATTTTTTTAGTTGCGTAATTGGTTTTTGTTGTTGGCTTAGTTGCATATTTATAACGCGCTTAAATACCCAGAGGTTTCTAAGCGCGGACCCGGGGATCAAACCTGTGTTTCTTCATGTCGTCTTGCTTCCAAGGTGAACACGTTGCCGCTGAGCTATCCTCCCAGGATAATGGAGAAGTGTTCTGTAATTTGGGTTTGTCAGACAATGAAAAGTTAGACTATGATCAGCTATTGATACCTTTCAGGTCCTCCAGCAGTGGGCCTGTAGTACAGCCCAAGAAACATGTCCATGCATATAACGTTGAACTTGTAAAAAAAATGGGAATTTAGGGCAAGGATTAAAACAGCTGCATTTTTACCTATAGACCAACAAATAGTTTGTCACGATGCCCGCTCCCGGCCCTGCGTCCCCGAAAGCAGACATCAAGTCCCCGGGGAAGGTCCCAGCAACCCCTTATAGGGGCCCTTTGGACAGCATCCTGGCGCCTATGGCGCCAGGCTCATAGAAAACATCAGTCCTGGCGCCATAGGCGCCAGGCTTATTATGAAAGTGTTTGGGTGCACTTACCTGATGCAGACCATGCTGCAGAACCCCGGCCTCCTTGAGGCCTGAACGGAACTACTTTACCTGTGGGACTCATTTACCACCCGGGCGTTGTCGGGGAAGGATACATACCTGATTGGAGGAAGGACACATTCTAGGAACTTCTTCCAAGGCTATTTAAACCACACCCGATCAGCCACACGTGCTTCGCGTTGTTCTGCATCTAGCAGCTGGACTCTCACCGTGTCTGCTCCTGCATCTTGACTTCTGCCACACCTGCCAGCATCCCGAATCACCTGCAAAGGAAGGGAACAAGAGAACAGAAGAAGGAAAAGGCCTCACCTGCTAAATCTGCATCCCAGAGACATTTCGCCGACAATCCTGAAAAGGAAGACATTTATTTTTAAAAGCCCATCGCATCGATCGCTGCAGCGCCGCATTCTACTCACCTTTACAGGGCGCCTCCATGTTCAGCAGCGACCATCCCGATTCGCAGTCGCGCCCCCACGCCTAGGGAGAAAAAGACAAGAACAAAGGTGAGAGAAAGAAGGGAAAAGGGAAGCTAAAACTCCATGTCAAGACTTACCTGTTGGGTCATTCCCTTTTCATTTCGGGTCCACGCCGCATCCAGGCATTTTCGGACCCCGGCCCCAAGGGGAAAAAGACATCAGCGTTAATGAGTGAATGAAAAGACATTACCAAAACACTCATTAAAGATTTACCTGATTTCCACAAGAATTTCACCGCTCACCTCGGGTCGGTGCCTGTTCCCCGGCATTCCGTACCCCGGCCCCTATGGGGAAAAAGACACTAGCATTAGAACATTAATGCATGGACACAAGGGGAACCACTTATAGAAAAACTTACCTGGAAGCCAAGCAAGTTTGGTTCTCACCCATCCGAAAATCCAGTGACGTAACTGGATACCAACGCGCCCCTGCATCAGAAGCAGGATGGAGAGCTCGTCCTTCCAGACCCTAAGGTGAGACGCTACGGGGAAGCACAGAAGGGTTTTAAGGAGGGTGAGAGGGGTAAGTGGGAGGCCGATTGCATTACCCCGCAGACAGTTAACCCCCTATTCTCACCTACAGAAGGATACTTCTGTGAGTCAGACAAGCCAGATCTGGGGCCCGGTCCAGTCCGTCTTCCGAACCCTGAGCATCACCTTAGACGAGGTCACAGCAGCGTGAACCAGGCCGGCGCCCCGTGGGAGTCAGGTGAGCGTTACAGAACGCAAAGCCTTCCTACAAATTCCCACCCAGGCGCTATAGAAACTTCTGAGACTGATCAGTTGGCTCAATTACTGGGGGAATTACGGGCCGAAGTACATGCCGCTCGTCAAGAGACTAATGCCCTCAAGAGGGAATTAATAATATCAAAGGAAAGAACTGATGACCTGGCCAGACAGCTTTTGCAAGGTCAAGCTGGACAAACTCCTCTACCCTGTTCCGGAGGGAACCCCGCTCCTGTGGTTCCCAGTAACCCTGTGCAGATTAATCTACCTGGAAACATGCCGCTGGCCCCACCTGAACGCTTTGCTGGGGACCCCAAACGATTCGCCGTATTCATGAATCAGTGTCGTTTGCACTTCCTATGCAGACCTGGGGCCTTCCCTAATGATCAGACCAAAGTAGCCTTTGTATTGTCATATCTCAGCGGCTGTGCTGCCGATTGGTCAGTTCCACTGGTTACTCAAGATGACCTGATTCTCCGTGATGTTCAAGGATTTCAAGCAAGCATGGAAAGGTTATTTGCTCGACACTCTCAGGGGCAGGCTCTGGATGACGAACTTCTATCCCTGCGACAGGGCAATCAGGACCTCCTATCCTATATTGCAACCTTTAATAGACTAATTGTGGAAACGGGATGGCCAGAGGATAAAAGAGTCACGTTATTTTATCGAGGTCTACGCGGAGAACTTAAAGATGTCTTGGCCCAAGTTGTAAATCCGCCCCAAGAATGCACAGAATTTATAGACTTAGTGGTCCAATTGGATCACAGACTTCAAAACAGAAAAACAGATCGGCCCAGGTTTGAGACCCGGGTGTTGGTCAAGACCCACGCTAACCCCAAGGGAGTTGATGTCTCTGAGCCTATGCAAATTGGAGGGGTTAAAGAACCCTTAACTCAAAAGGAACGTGAAAGGAACCGGCAGTTAAAATTATGTCTTTATTGTGGGAACTCTGGACACTTTCTACGAGATTGCCCGGCAAAACCGCCCCGAAAAGCGGTAGGAGCCGCTGATAAAAACCATGAAGACTCTGTTTCGGGAAACGACTCAGCCCGACAAGCGTAGGGGTCCGCTTGCCGAGCTTGAAAACGAACTCTCAGACCTCGCATTTCATTGTGCCAATGGTTCTCGTAGATCCAGAAAAGCCTAAGCGGTTGCATGCAATAAAGGCATACATCGATAGTGGGGCTATCGGAAACTATGTGGATCGTGAATTGGTCTCTAGGATTAACCTCTCTCTCCGTCCTAAAACCAGCAAAGATGTCATCACCACAGTCGATGGAACTGAAATTGCCTCTGGACCGGTAACACATTCCACTACTGAGGTGACTCTTATTGGTCCTGACGGCCATCGGGAGGCAGTTGTGTTTGATGTAATCAAGGCTCCACAGTTTCAGGTTATTCTTGGAATTCCTTGGTTAGAGACACATAATCCTCGAATTGATTGGCGAGCTAAGAGAATAACCTTCCCGGATTGTGCACAAACCTGCTACCCAGAAAACCTGAAGATTAATCTAGCATCTGTAACCTCTACCTCCATGCAATTACTCCCGGAATACCAGGACTTTCAGGATGTCTTCCAAAAGGAACAGGCCAACACGTTACCTCCTCACCGATCGTACGATTGCCAAATCGATCTGGTGCCCGGTGCACAACCCCCTTGTAGCAGGATTTATGCCCTTACCGAACCTGAGAACCTGCATTTGAGACAATATTTGGATCAATACCTCGCCAATGGTTTTATTCGCCCGTCAAAGTCCCCGGCATCCTCGGCTTTGTTCTTCGTGCCTAAAAAAGAAGGCGACCTTAGAACTTGTATCGATTACCGCGCATTGAACCAGATAACGGTTAAAAACCGTTATCCTCTGCCTCTGATTCCTGAACTCCTTGACCAGGTGAAGTACGCTTGCATATACACCAAGTTAGATCTCCGGGGGGCATATCATCTGGTGCGAGTAAAAGAAGGCGACGAATGGAAAACAGCCTTCCGTACAAAATATGGATTATTCGAATACCAGGTAATGCCTTTCGGGTTGTGCAATGCGCCTGCTGCCTTCCAATTCTTCATGAATGATGTCCTTCGGGAACTCATCGATGTTTGTGTTGTCGTCTATATCGATGACATTCTAGTGTACTCCTCTTCGAAATCTGATCATAGAAAACACGTTAGGGCAGTTCTGGAAAAACTGCGCCAACACAAACTATTTGCTAAACTGGAGAAATGTGTTTTCCATACCACAGAAGTTGAGTTTCTCAGTTTCATCCTGACACCCAAAGGAGTCCGAATGGACTCAAGAAAAGTGGATGCCATCCTCAAATGGCCATCACCTAGCTCTGTAAAAGGGGTTCAAAGCATGCTCGGCTTTGCCAATTTCTATCGCAGGTTTATCCCGGAATTTTCACGCATAGTACAACCCATTACTGCACTCTTGAGGAAAAATAAACGTTTTGAATGGTCTGAAGAAGCCGAGCAGGCCTTCCAGGATTTAAAAGCTAAGTTTACCTCTGCACCTATATTGAAACACCCACGTCCAGATCTCCCGTATGTCGTCGAAACTGACGCATCCAGCCTAGCCATGGGAGCAGTTCTGTCTCAAAGAGATCCTGAGATCAACCAACTGCATCCCGTAGCATTTTGGTCCAGAAAATTCTCGGCACCAGAGATTAATTACGCAATCACTGACAAAGAACTGTTAGCCATAAAGTCCGCTTTTAAAGCCTGGCGGCATTACCTGCTTGGCGCTCGACATACCATCACGGTGATCACTGATCACCGGAATTTACAGTATTTGAAAACCGCCAAGGCTCAGTCATCACGGCAGCTCCGATGGGCTTTGTTTTTCGCTGAATTTGATTTCGTGATTACCTATCGACCTGGCTGCAAGAACGGCAAAGCAGACGCCTTATCTCGAATTGGAATGGGAGAATCTGATACAAACTCAGAACCAGTACCAATAATTCCCGAACAGAGAATTCTAGGCATGACTTTGTTGCAGACGCTTGAAGACATTCAAGTCAGAGTGAAACAACTCCTGGACCCTACAGTCCTACAGGATTGGATACAAAAGGGATCAGACTTTACCATAGATAATGGTTTACCTTATTACCAAGGACGCTTATTCCTGCCGCACAAGGATTTACACGAACTAGTTATTTCAGGTTATCATGATACATTAATAGAGGGACACCCCGGTATTGCCAAGACAATGGAAAAGGTGAAACGACAATTCTGGTGGCCCTCTTCGCGAAAAGATGTTAAATCTTTTGTGATGTCCTGTGGTGTTTGCGCCCAAAATAAAGGTCAAAAGAAAAGACCAGCCGGTCTCCTTCAACCTCTAGACATACCGCCAGCACCCTGGCACACCCTATCAATGGATTTTATTACGGACTTGCCTCCTTGTTCGGGATACAATACCATTCTGGTAATTGTGGATTTGTTTTCCAAAATGGCCCACTTCATTCCTTTGAAAGGTTTACCTTCAGCTTCTGTCCTAGCCAAAGAATTCCTCGAAAATATTGTTCGGCTACATGGATTCCCATCTATACTAATCTCTGACCAGGGAAGCCAATTCATTTCCCACTTCTGGCGCAAATGTTGTCAAATGGCACAAATCGACGTAAGATTATCGACCAGTCACCACCCTCAGACCAATGGTCAGACCGAGAGGACAAATCAGACCCTTGAGCAGTACTTACGGTGTATGTTACAGCAATCTGAAAGCAACTGGAAAGACATTCTTTGGATAGCCGAATACGCATATAATAATTCGGTACACTCTGGAACTGGCAATAGTCCTTTTTATGCCTTGTTTGGACATCACCCTCGAACCTCAAACCTCGACTCACCTCAGAACCTCGGAGTGCATGCAGTAGAACATCTGCATTCTACCATTACCCGAGCCTTCAAAGAGGCAACCACGCATTTACAACAAGCCAAGAGAAAATACAAGGAGAATGCTGACCTACATCGGAGTGAAGCACCTCCGTATCAGATTGGGGATCAAGTGTGGTTAGCTACCAGACATTTACCGCTCAAAGGGCCTCGAACTTTTAACCCAAAATATCTGGGACATTATTCTATTACGGCAATAATTAACGCAGTAGCGGTTAAACTTGATTTACTAGCTAATATGCGAATTCACCCTGTTTTTCATGTGTCACTTCTGAAACCAGTGGTACCCGGAACCCGACTACTCAAACCTCCAGAACCTATTCAAATAGATGGGGAACCCGAATTCGAAGTGAAGAACATTTTAGATTCAAAAATGTTTAGGTCAAAGCTTTTCTACCTAATTGATTGGAAGGGGTACGGACCCCAGGAGAGGTCGTGGGAACCCAGTGACCATGTGCATGCACCTCGATTAGTCAGGAAATTCCACCGACTCTTCCCAAACAAACCAAACCCCCCGGCGGGAACCACCTTGGGAGGGGCCTTGGGGGGGAGTGCTGTCACGATGCCCGCTCCCGGGGAGCCGGCTCACGCCCTGCGTCCCCGAAAGCAGACATCAAGTCCCCGGGGAAGGTCCCAGCAATCCCTTATAGGGGCCCTTTGGACAGCGTCCTGGCGCCTGTGGCGCCAGGCTCATAGAAAACGTCAGTCCTGGCGCCATAGGCACCAGGCTCATTATGAAAGTGTTTGGGTGCACTTACCTGATGCAGACCATGCTGCAGAACCCCGGCCTCCTTGAGGCCTGAAAGGAACTACTTTACCTGTGGGACTCATTTACCACCCGGGCGTGGTCGGGGAAGGATACATACCTGATTGGAGGAAGGACACATTCTAGGAACTTCTTCCAAGGCTATTTAAACCACACCCGATCAGCCACACGTGCTTCGCGTTGTTCTGCATCTAGCAGCTGGACGCTCACCGTGTCTGCTCCTGCATCTTGACTTCTGCCTCACCTGCCAGCATCCTGAATCACCTGCAAAGGAAGGGAACAAGAGAACAGAAGAAGGAAAAGGCCTCACCTGCTAAATCTGCATCCCAGAGACATTTCGCCGACAATCCTGAAAAGGAAGACATTTATTTTTAAAAGCACATCGCATCGATCGCTGCAGCGCCGCATTCTACTCACCTTTACAGGGCGCCTCCATGTTCAGCAGCGACCATCCGGATTCGCAGTCGCGCCCCCACGCCTAGGGAGAAAAAGACAAGAACAAAGGTGAGAGAAAGAAGGGAAAAGGGAAGCTAAAACTCCATGTCAAGACTTACCTGTTGGGTCATTCCCTTTTCATTTTGGCTCCACGCCGCATCCAGGCATTTTCGGACCCCGGCCCCAAGGGGAAAAAGACATCAGCGTTAATGAGTGAATGAAAAGACATTACCAAAACACTCATTAAAGACTTACCTGATTTCCACAAGAATTTCACTGACCACCTCGGGTCGGTGCCTGTTCCCCGGCATTCCGTACCCCGGCCCCTATGGGGAAAAAGACACTAGCATTAGAACATTAATGCATGGACACAAGGGGAACCACTTATAGAAAAACTTACCTGGAAGCCAAGCAAGTTTGGTTCTCACCCATCCGAAAATCCAGTGACGTAACTGGATACCAACGCGCCCCTGCATCAGAAGCAGGATGGAGAGCTCGTCCTTCCAGACCCTAAGGTGAGACGCTACGGGGAAGCACAGAAGGGTTTTGAGGAGGGTGAGAGGGGTAAGTGGGAGGCCGATTGCATTACCCCGCAGACAGTTAACCCCCTATTCTCACCTACAGAAGTATACTTCTGCGAGTCAGACAAGCCAGATCTGGGGCCCGGTCCAGTCCGTCTTCCGAACCCTGCGCATCACCTTAGACGAGGTCACAGCAGCGCGAACCAGGCCAGCGCCCCCGTGGGAGTCAGGTGAGCGTTACAGAGTTAAAATACACCAGTTTAAACAATACTATAGGAACTGGGTTAAAAACCATCGAGCCCAGATTAGCCAAGATTACGCTGAGAAAATGCTCAGTGGGTTATCTCAAAGAAACACCAGAGACTTATGGAGCCTAATCAATGGCAAAGAAAATCAATCTGATCGATTAGTCCCCAGAGTATCTGATTCAGATTGGGTGGCCTATATCTCAAAGCTATATGGACCTCAAGATGGCAGAAGTGAAGGAAAGTACCTAGAATCATTGACATCATGGCTCATTTCATGGGAGTATAATGACATCCTGAATTAAATTGAACAACTAAATGGCTCCAGAGCCCCCAGTCGAGATGGGCTCAGCAGCGTGATGATTAAAGAAAATCTGCTCCCATGGGCTAAAATTTGCTTCCAATTGTTTAAAATCATTACTGAAGTGGCAAGGATTCCCAATACATGGGGAATTGCAACATTGATTCCCATCAATAAACTGGCCAATAGCCCTTCTAGATCCTTTAAGGAAAATCTTTGCAGGATTTCTCTTAAGAAGCTTTTCTGATTGGGCATGCAAGACTGGGCGGTTCGATGTAAGACAAACAGGTTTTACAAAGAACTTTGGCACAAATGTTAATCTGTTCCTATTGAACTGTTTAAAACAAGAAGCTGTAGAAAATAAGACCACTGCATGTGCAAACTTTGTCGACTTGCAATTAGCTTTTGACACAGTGAATCGCCAGAAATTATGGGGAAAATTGGAAGCGTGGAAATGTCTGAGAAATATCATTGAACCGATTAAAGTGCTATATTCACAGACTGTGCTAAGAGTAAAGTTATCACAAGATGGGGTGATGTCTCTTATCACAACATCAAATGGCCTAAAACAAGGTTGCCCCTTGGCCGCCACGCTGTTTATTCTATATACTTCTGATTTAGGAGCAAGTCAATTGCGCATAACTGCCAATCCACCAAAGCTGAACAATACTGCAGTACCATACATGTTGTATGCAGACGATATTGTTCTTCTTGCTAGGATCCAAACTGGACTTCAGAAGAGATTGTTGGCTTTAACCAAATACACTGAATCTAATAATCTGACAATCAATATAAAAAAAATACAAGTGATGGCACTGTCTCAAAAATTTTACTTTACGATTAAATCTCTAGCATTATTTATTAAAGGAGAAAAGCTTGTGACAGTGAAAACAGTCAAGTACTTCTGGTTGACCCAATCCACAATCGAAGCAGAGTGGTTGGACCATCTAAAGATTAAGTCCCTTGCTTTAGCTCGACAAGGCCTTATGATTCATAAGATGTTTAGGAAATACTCATTAAGACCAGTAATTACTTTTTATCGTCAGAAAGTGATGGCTGTTTTAACTTATGGCAGTGAAACTATGTTAAATATACTCCGACAAACCTGGAATCAAATTGAGGCGATCTTCTGGAGGAAGATATTTACAATTCCAGCCTCATATCCCATTCTTCGAATCAGATATGAGCTAGCTATTCAGTCTTTGGGGTCTGTAATCAACTGGAAAAACATAGACTCGTATAGGAAGACACTTATAGAGGATGTTATTTCCCCAATTGACATCTTGCGGTGGAAGATAAAAACATCTAATAATAGTGTCATTAAAATGTGGAAGGAGTCGTGCAAGCAAATAACGATGAATGCAGAAATAACAGAAGACATGTTAATTAACAGACCAACTAAAGCAAAATCCAGAGTCCAACATAAAGTAAAGATGATCAAAAGGAATCTTTATTTCATCTTATTATGCAAGGTTCGGAATTACAGAATCATAGGCAACCATTTGCAAATATGCTCCCCAGTGAGGTAACACAGATCGACTGATATGATCGCTGAGCCCGTATAATAGAGGGGAAATCAAAAGTGATGATATATAGGATCATCTAATTCTGGCAAACAATTATGCCTACCAACAAGGTGATATATTGAAATAGCAGAATCTGCAAATGCTAAAAGAAACTGTTGGACTAAAGTTAAAGAGAACCGTTAGACAATTATTTGAAGAATTTGTTTAAAGTTACACTGAAGTTTGTAATGCCTATGTTTTAATTTTGTTTTTTTTCCTTCTAATTTGAGGAATGATATTATGAAAAGTTTGTATACAAACTATATAATTTTTGTTTAAAGTCCAATTTTAACAAATTCCTGTGGCTCAAGAACAGTTGCTTTCTCACTCCTGCTAAAATATCTATTTAGAGTGTCCGAGGTAAGCCACAGCCCAAATGCACACTTGCATTTATTTAATCAGCAATCTTTGCATCCTTCTTCCTCGTCATTGATCGAGTCTGCACGTGCTGAACTGCTCCTTCTTGTCTTGCTTCCGAATCGAGTGGGGGTGTTCCGGTTTCACCAGCATACAGTTTCATATCGCCTAAGTGAATCCAGGCACACCTTTCTTGAACTTTTACTGCAGGTGGAGTAATATTCTCCACAATATACGGTCCACTAAATCATGGCCCATGCCACTTCTTAGTGAAGTTGCGAATTAGAATGGGATCTTCAGTGAATAATTTGGGTACAGGTAGTTCTTTGTATCCGGTTGCTGAATAGTCTTCATCTGTGTCCTGAGGCTGACACCCCTTCCGCTTCAGTTGATCTGAAATGCCAGAGATACTAGCGGTCAAACATGTTAAATACGCATGTAGGTCAATTCTGCAGTCGTCTGGGCTTCACTTCTACTCCTCGATGGAGGGAGAGGGGCGTTCTCATTTGCCTTCCGTCACTAACTCATGGGGTGTGAGGTGATGGTCCGACCCGGGTTGATGCCTAAATGCAAGGGGCAGGCAATACAGCCATCCCCGTTTCAGTGTCAATTTGAGTTTGGCTATTCTTTCTTTGAGACGACCATTGAGTCTCTCACATATCCTGTTCGCTTGTGGGTGATAAGCAGAAGAAAACTTGTGTTTAATACTAAGCAATAGACTTATCTGTTCAAATACTTCATTAACAAAATGGGGGCCATTGTCGGATTTTAGCCCCTCACATACTCCCCATCTAGGAAAGACTTCTCAGACTAAAACCCTCACAGTGCAAGTGGCATCAGGGTGTGTACATGGACCAGCTTCAATGCATCTCAAAAAGGGACACACCACCACTATCATATATCTATATCCACTACATACTTGCAGCATATCAACATAATCGATATGTGAATGCTGAAAAGGACCATTCAGTCGAGGAACCACTCCTCTGATTGTTCGCAGTGTGGGCCCAGTGGTAAACTTTTGACATGCGATGCAATTTACTACATAAAAAGCAATGTGTTCTAACAGGTTCGGTACAAACCACTCTTCTGCAATAGCTGCAGCGAGACTCTCCCTTGTTACATGCGCAGGGTAGTGGAGCTGTTCTGACGCTACCCTTAACAAAGCTACAGGCATCACCAGTCTACCAGTGCTGTCCTGTCGCCACAATGCTTCAGAGGGGGATAAAGGACACCCCCTACGTGTCCATAGCTCTTTCGGTTCCTGCGGAGCACTGCCTCGAACTTCCATCATCTGCGTTCTAGACAAATGATTGAACCCTTATTCACAACCATAATCGGGACCATTTTTTCTTTTACATTTTGAGTATAAAAACTTGAAATATCAGGTGAATATGCAACCCTCTTGGCCTCTTCATCTGCGGCTTTGTTCCCACGCTAGATAAAATCAGTTTTCTTAGTATGTGCTGTGCATTTAACTATTGCGATAGCTACTGGGAGTTGTAGTGCTTTAATAAGCCTGTCCAATAATGCAGCGTGTTGCACTGGAGTGCCGTCCACTCAGAAGTAGCCCCTCCTTTTCCAACATGCTAGCCCTGCGTGCACGCTTGGCGTCACATAGGAAGAGTCACTGTACACTGTCACTTCCTGCCCTTTGTGTTTCTTGAGCATGTTTCTCAAGCGTGACAATAAGTGCCACCAATTCTACAGCCTGTGCCGAAATATGAGACAGTAGTCTTGCACTTGCTACCACTTCAAATTCCCCATTAGCTCTGTGCCTTAACACAGCTGAACCTGAATGCCTTTTTACATCATTTTGATCAATTTCCAATGACCCGTCAATAAAGAGAACCTCCCCTCCTGCTAGAGCATTCTCCTTTACCCTTGGGATCTCATCATAATACTATTCATAATTGGAGAAATCATGCACTTGCTCATCTGCTGCCAACGGCTCAGTTACAAATGTGGCACGGTTCACTATTTTGCACATGAATATTTTGATTGCTGGATTCAATGTAACTACCTCATATGCAGAAGCCCTATGAGATGTCAGTGTACCCTTAGGTTTCTCAAAAACAGCAAACAAAACATGCTCTACAAATAAAGTCATGGAACACCCCCATCATAATGCTTGTAGACGTCTCAATGGCAAACGTGGCTGCTGCCAGCGATTGTTTGCAAGGAAGGCTTCCTCTCATAACTGGATCTAAAACCCCACTATAATATGCCAGAGGTTTGTACCCTAGTGTGGTCCTCCGTGTAAGCACCACTGTCCTAGCTGTTCAATTTGAGGGCGAAAACAGGAAGAATTCCTCAGAATAATTGGCAATTCCTAAAACTGGAGCTGTACAAATTGCCTTTTTCAACTCCTCAAACCCTTCCTCCATTTCCTCAGTCCATTCTATTTTTTCCTTGTTCACTTGAGCTTTCTTAAAGCCTACAAAATGGGTCTTGTGTATGAACTATAATCAAATACCCGTGCTCTAACATAGTTATACAATCCCAGAAATTGCTGCATTTGCTTTATCGTGTGTGGTTTTGGTGTTTTCATAATCACTTCATTTCTTTCAGGTGTAACTTTCATTCCCTCATGTGAGATTAACTGGCCTATGTACAACACCTCCTACTGGCAATATTTTAATTTCTCCTTGTCTACTTTATATCCCTTGTCTGCTAAGATAGTCATTAGCTGAATCGAATCTTGTCTGTACTTCTGTCGTGCTACAAACTAAAATGTAATCTACGTACTGCAGCACAACACTTGGCAAATCAATATTGCCTAGGTCCATCTGTAAGGATCGATGGAGACACACAGTACCCTTGGGGCAAGCAAGTACTCTTCAGCTTAGTCTGATGAAACTTAAACGACGTGAAGTCTTGAGAGTCCTTATGCCAACGGGATGAGAAAAACACATTTTTCAAGTCAATCACCATGAAATATCATGCCTCTGGATTCGAAACTAGAGGAAACGCTGCCTCTACAGTCTGGTTAATTGGTCCTGAATTAATCTCCACGACCCTCCTTTTGCTTTTTTTCACAGGGTAAACAGCACTGTTACACAGTGACTCTGACGTCACCAAGATACCATGTTCCATCATAGCTGATATAGTCTTAGAAATACCCTCATCCACCTCTTGAGACAATGGGTACTGCCTTGCTCGAGGCAAAATTGCTCCTGGTTCCAGCTTAATCTTAACTTCTCCCACCCCCCTCAATAGGCCTACGTCATAGGGGCCTGTAGTCCATAAAGAGGTTGGCACTTTTTTCATATACTCATCAATAAATGCGGAGCGCTGCCGCACTATGACCATTCACTGTGGGATTTCTCTTCTCTCTATTCTGATCCAATATGTAATACTCATTTTCGAATATAAGTTCATCGTCAGACGGATCATCCTTAAACATATCTTCGTCTATGACGTCAGTCAATCTATATCCTTCCCCGATGGCAATTAGCGTTCTCCATGGCACTATGGCTGCCTGTAACTCTAGGGGAATAATCTGTCCCCCTCTTTTCATCCATAAGTACCTGTGGCCTGAACAATAATTCATCAGGTATCCTCATAATCTTTCCTACTAAGCCGGATAGCCACGTTAACAAAATGCATACACCATGAAGAAAGAATTCTGGCTCTGATGGCATTCCTTGCAGAGCTATTTGCCCCGTAAACGCCATGATAAATTCGCCCACGTTTAAATAATGTATCCCTGGAGT
The DNA here is from genome assembly GCF_040938575.1 of Ambystoma mexicanum. Taxonomy (NCBI): domain Eukaryota; kingdom Metazoa; phylum Chordata; class Amphibia; order Caudata; family Ambystomatidae; genus Ambystoma; species Ambystoma mexicanum. The sequence continues at coordinate 1,040,683,744 of NC_090936.1, forward strand.
GGAACACACTATGCCTTCATCGGTAAAGGAAATCGTCATATTTAGCTTTGTTGTTAAGTCTCGGCCCAAAATATGAACTGGTATCTGCCTTGAATACAATAACGGTACAGACATGTCACACTCTCCTATGGAGACTGGTAATTCATCAGTAAAAGGAACTCTACTTGTAGCTCCAGAGAAGCCTTGCACATTCATGCCAGTTCCCGATAACTAATATTTTCCCCTCTCGTATACATGAGCGGTAACATCAACCCTTAGTTCCTCTTGAGGATTTGGTGTCACCGATAGTATTGAACACTGTGAGCTGTCCTATTGTGGGTACATGAATATTCCCATACCTGTAAAAGGACTTCCTCCCATGACAGTGACACCCCCTACTCTAGGAGTCAATAACTATCCCGTGTTTGCACTTTGCTGTATCTGCATGGGTGCGTGCTGTGACTGCCTTTGCGGCGGATTAAATGGTGCTTGCTGTGATTGCAAAGCCTGTTGCATTTGCAGCGCTTGTGCTTGGTACACTGTCTGATATTTGGCAAACCCGTCCCTATTTTGTGAGCTATATGCTTGAGGATAAGCTGCCCACCCCCTTGAGAATTGCCCATTCCGTACATACCCTTGGCTCCCGCATGTTTGCGTGATGTGCTCTGTCATACCACATGTGCAACATATAGGAGGGAGTCTACTGATTTGCCCTTCTTGCATATTTTGATTGCCATTTTGCATATTCTGAAACCTGGCTTGATTATTTTGAAAGCCAAGCTGATTATTCTGGAAACCACCTCTTCCTCTGAAACCTGTTCCTCTGCCTCTCGGTGCAAACCCATTCCCTCCTAGATCCGATTGGCATTGATTATTCACCTATGACATACCCACTGCTTGCTCCGTTCCTTGCCCTTCGCCGCTTGTCAGTACCGCTCCTTCTATGGCGTACTTTGACCATTTCTTCTGTACTAACTTAGCCTTCTCAAGTTTCCTAGCATTCTCCTTCTTCTTATTCTTCTCTTGCAGCAATTGGCAATGATGCGCAATAGTCAACTGTATCTCTGCCCATGGCTTCGCTTCCATTCCCACTAGTTATTGAGCTGTCTCTGTACCTGTTCTGGCAGTCCCTGACACAAAATGTGGTCCAATACTGGCACTGATTTCCCTCAAGGCTCCCTCATTTCCAAGGTCCATCTTTCCTGAATACTTTGAATATAAGCAAGCGGATCTTCATCATCTTCCATCGTAGGTGCCATAATTGCACCCATATCTGACGTGTCAGGATATTGTACCCTGAGCCCTTCCAAACAGCTGCCCTGCAATTATTAAATGGCACTCCATCAGGCACTGTGTTCTGTGACACTTGAGTAACCTGCTCTCATCCAAATGTCATCGGCCCTTTCTCCAAGATTAGCTGCTAGGAGACCCTTAATTTCCCCTATGGCTAGAGTATTTCCTCCCGTCATATTTTCTAGCTCATAAATCCATTTTCCCACACCCGCCATTAAACTAGGGAGTTGCCATCTTAAATTATCCTTGTCCATCTGGGGCCATGGGATATACTGCATTCTGGCCCCTCCTTTCTTCAATAAGGGGAATTGTGTGAATCCAAATCCGCAATCGGCTCCCATCGTCTGCCTATCCATAGTCGGGACAATGGTTGCTGATTGGCTTCTACCTGGCAATGACCTCAATCTGTTCACATAAGGTGGTGATGCCCCCCTCTCACTATGTAATCGTCCATTAGGTCGCTCTGTGTACACCATGGGGTCTGACATCCTATCTTTAAGTTGATCTAAATCCGACCATCTCACTTCCTTGTCCATCTGAGGACATCCCTCAGGACCGCATGCACTTTTTCCCTCCTCCCTATGAAAGGTTTTTCTGTCTTCATCTGACATATTGAGTCCCCAACTAGTATGGCTATCATCTTTCTCATCTCTATTTAAAGTCAGCCTGTCTAAGGACAGGGCTCTATGCTCAAGACTAAACAGGCCTCCTTCTTTGCCTCGTGACTGGACACCTATCGATCGATCTTCTTTTCCTTTGCTTCTCGATTCACTTTTTGTCCTCATCTCCTGTTAAGCTTTGTCGATCCTATCTCTGAGGCTTCCTATCTCAGAATTCTCATCTAGGGTTACCCTAGACAGTCCTGGTATCGCAACTTGTGACGGGAGAAACTCCTCTATGTCTCCCCATGATATTACTGGACTTGGTTCCATCAGCTCTTTCTCAATGCGATCAATATCGCGTGCCCTTTGTTTCCTTTTTTGCTCCATTTCTTCATCTAACTCCCTTCGCTTCCTCGCTTCCCATCTAACTCTTTCTTCCTCCTGTCATTTCCCTTCCCTTCTTTCATTTGCTCTACGCACTTCTTTGTCTTTCGTCTTTGCATTCTTTTATCTCGTAATTTCTGTTCTTCTTCCTCTTCTCTCTTCTTTTCTAACCTGTCTCGTTCTTCGATTGCTCTCTGCCTGTTGTCATATTTTCTCTGTTCCTCTGCCCTTTCTTCCTTTCTTAGTTGTTCTCCCTGATACATCTCCTCTCGCCTTTGTCTACTCTTCCTTTTATGTTCATCCTCTTTCAATCATTTCTCTCGTTCCCTGTCTTTTCTATCCTGTTCGTCTTGATCTTCCCCATGCCTTACTTCCTCGATACTTCTCCCATCGAGCTTGAGCAATATCTGTCCACCCATCCATTTGTTCTGTATGAGCGTAACCTCATCAGCTTTATCCTTTTCTCCTTTTCATCTGTTAATCTCCCGTTCTATATTGAAGGATACATTTGGTTGTTCGCCTTTCTCCTCCTTGTCTTGTAGGACTTTAAAGGTCTCATCCTTTCCTTTAGTCCTTTCTGGACTCTCATCACTGCTATAAGCAGGTGGTTCATGTATCGGATTACTATACCCTGTTGCCGCTTTTAGTTCCCTTATGGATACAATCCTTAATTTTTTGTACTATCGCCATTTATTTCAGGCGCATAAAGGGGAGCAGAAGGCTCAACACCTTCCTCCCTACACTGATTAAGCATCCAACTTCAGGAGGCAGATCTTCTCATTCCTCCTGGTACATTTTCCAAAGCTCTAAACTAGCTAACCTCTTCTCCAAATTCTTCCCTGTGTACGCAGCGTGCAAATATGTGGTCATGTGTTGCAAAACCGCTTTTGACTGCGATCCCCCATTTTATCTGCGGTATCCTCAACCCATTCCACACTATACTGTTTAAGGTTGGGTGCATGTTTTGGCAGTTGTTTGCAAAGATGCATCAGTGGAGTAACATCTCCCATTGTGACGAGTCTCAATTGACTGTTAATACTTACCGTCGATTTACACAAAACACGTTTCAGATAAATAACAAATATGAGCGCACACCAACAGTTGCCGCTTAACACCTCTATTTCTCAGTTTACTCCAATCTACTTATTTCAGCCGGTGCCAACAATGACTAAAAAAATAGATAATAACCTTTGATTTCTACTCAACACAGCCTATTTTTGTCGCTCTTCGACATTTCACTTTTTACAATTCATAAAATGCACAAACAAACAGACTAGTCGACTTCAACATGTATCTCCTCAGCGCTCTTTGCTCCTGTCAGTTGCCCCTAAACTACTCTGATAGGAGTTTGAGTCATTCCCTCTCATAGATATATCTATGTTCCGCCTAAGTACCAACTTTGGGTTTTGGAATGACTCCTCCTAGATGCTCCTTGAGCGTAGGACTGTGGCCTTATATATAGACGCTCCTCGTCATATATTAACCTACCAACCCCCGTTACTTCTTAGTATACCACAATCCACTATTCCCACATTTTTTGACATTCCCTTCAATCCACTCACCATTCGCCTTTTGGCTCCTGACACTCAGGATCGTTTCCTCCTCCAACCAGCCACCATCACCTTCGGTCAGCTCAGCACATATGGAAACCAGGAAGGATTTTGTGAAAGACGAGCCCGTCCCACCCGTATCAGTCTTCTTGCAAGATTTCTATATCGGCTGCTCTGCACAGGAAACCTTGCGTTTCTCCAGTTAAATGGCAGAGGACGCCTGGTAGTCCGAACTTCTAAAAGCCTACTAGTCAATGGGTCTTGATAACCATCCTCTCCCTGCTACTAAGTAAACCCATGGGAGACCTTTAAGACGAGGTAACTGTATCTGAGATGGATGGGCATGCAGATCTTTCTCATACATCAATAATCAGACAGACTCGGGAAATTTGCAAATCAAGGCTGTTTTAATAACAAAGACAAAGACTGATATGCAAATGAATATTCCTCCTTTGTGAAAAGTACTGTGAGCTAAAAGCGATGGCTGCGGACTCTCAAAGTGGGAAAAAAAACACAGAACAGGTTATCATGCCATGTTCTTTCTAGAGGGGGGTGCCTGCTACCCTTTTTGTATTTTTGTAAGGTATTTGGGATTGGTCACCCTACGTTACCTGCGGGAATCGATCTCGTCATGGTAAACGGCAGGGTGGGACAGCGCAGAATGCTGGATTGACAGCAAAAATGCTGAAATAAGAAATGCCGGAGTTACAATAATAGCAAAGGGTGGTAGCAATCTGATCGGGACATGGGGGGTTTGAATTAGGTAAAAAGTTACCTTAACAGGAACCTCGTTGGCAATACAGAGGATCCGGGGACGTGGCACGAAGCTGTCGGTGCTTGCGGGTCCAGCTCGGAACGTCGTGTGAGCCGCGCTTGAACGCTGGATAGCGAAGCTAACAGGTGTCCATGGTAACGTGGTAAATAAGTCCTTTCTTGGTTGCAATCACGCAACAGGAAGCACCATCTTAGAGTGGAGATTGAATCTCTAGGGAACTATGGTGAGAAGAGGTATTAACAACTCAAAAGAGGAGAGTGTCTCACACAGATTAAGGGGAGACTAACACTAGTAACCATCTGGTGTGGACTCTGATAAATTGGGGGGGTCTGAAAAAGGGGGGGACCGTTAGACAAATCAGTGGAAAAGGTAGGGAATCCAGTGATAGTGATTGTTGCTACCTTAACCTATCAGTAACAGCCTAAAGCTTTAAAGAAGCCAGTATAACAGTGTGGCTGAGTATGTAGAGCAGTGGCCAAAGGTGTACTAGAATGGGGAGTCTCACTAGAGTAGAGATTGGATCATTAGCGAACTATGAAGAGAACTGGTAACACCAACTCATAGGAGGAGTGTGTCTTTGCGCCGGTTAATGGGAGACCAACAAACATCCACTTATGGTATAGACTCTGAATAGAGCAAAATTTGGGGACCATTTGAAAAATCAGTGCAAACGATTGGGAATTAAGTGATAGTGATCATTACTACCCTAACCTCTCAACAACAGCATAAAGCTTAAATGCAGCCAGTGTGACCGTGTGGCTGGGAATGTGGAGCAGTTACCCAAAGTGTACTATTCTAGGGAGTTTCATAAAGGCCAAACTCTAGTAATAGCCCTAGGGATAGATACATCAAATTCCCATGATTTTTGAGGGAAAAACACCCAGGGTCATTCACAGAAATTATTAGTTCTTAATTGTATGCCATTCGACTGAATCATTCAGACTATTAACATCACTATTCATCATGTAAATAATGTCTTGTTCTTTTTTAAACAGTTTGTTCTCCAGTGTTTGTGCGTTACCCCCCTTGAAGGCAAGTAGAACTGTCCATGTAAAGTCGGAGGGGCCAATGCATCTCCAGATGGGCACAAAAACTTAAACGGTGGTGCACACAGGCAGACGAGCTGACCCACACCCTGCTGGCCCTAGAAAAACAACATAAAAAGACACCTGACCAGCCTACCCTATTAGAGCTCCGCAGAGTGCGGGCAGAAATTAAGGAGATCCAGACCACTGAGGCGCAAAAAACGTATTCCAGTTGGTTTCAAAAATACTATTTAGAAAATGACACACCCCTGCGCCTTATGGCACTTGCTCTAAAACAGAGGCAGGCAGCGGCGGCCATCGTCTCTATAAAAGATAAAGAGGGGAATCTACTAGTAGGGGATGAGGCCATCAATCGTAGATTTGCAGAGTTCTACGCCCAGTTATACGCAACACCGGAAGTACGCCCACAGCCGGAGTCCTCTTCTGATGTTTTCTCCTTCTGTTTGCAGTCTCCTTTCTTGCTCCTCCCTAGCATCGTCAATCACAGCTGGTCACCTCCGGTATTAACCCCCTCGGACACCGTCGAAACATTGCTTCCACTGGTGCCACTCCAGTCGACGCATGAGGAGTGGCCCTATACTCCCTCAGGAACTGTAATCAACACCTTGTTCAGAGTCCTCATGAATCTCTCAGCTTTGCCAGTGGCACAGGGCCAGATGGGCGTAATCTTCCTGTGTTGTATGCCATACTCTTCCATCAACTGGGCAAAACTGTCTCCTTGGAATGGCGGTCCATTGTTGGAGCACAGGGTCTGAGGCAAACCATGAGTGGCAAAGATCTTTTCCGGGGCAACGGCCACCTTGTCAAACGACAGTGACTTAAGGAAATTAAACTTCGGGTACAGGCACCACTATCCACCAGAACTAAGAAGTGAGTGTCTCTAACCGTGGACCAAAAGTCTGCGTGCACATTCTCCCAGGGCCTTGTTCCTCAGGGCATTGTCTCATATGGGGCTCTCTCTCAGGCAGCCACCTGGCACCACACACAGGCCACAAAAAACTCTTCCACCCGTCTCTCAAGGTCAGGGAACCATACCTTCTGGCGTAATCTTGATTTCGTCTTTGCCGTCCCTTGATGACCCTGGTGTGCCAGTTCAATTAACTGGGGGGATCTTACACATCGGTATCACTATGCGGTCTCCCCAGAGAAAAGGTCCTGGCTCAACAAATGTCAGCTCTTCCTTCACTCTCCACTGCTGTTCCAGCACCACCCGCGCCTCTTGGGTCCTTTGTGCCAGGGTGTCCACCACCGACTTCCATGACCCTTGCTGAAGGGCCACCTTCAGTATCAGGAACCACTCATCTTCGGGCGCTGCCTTTTTGAGATCTGAGAGCGTCACTGAGTTCGGGCTTGATGACTCCACAATTAGCTGTACATGCTCAGCCTCCTCAGCACTGATGTCTTCATGTCCTTCTACCCCGCCACTGGGATGCCTCAAGAGATAATCTGCTGCAGTGTTATTGCCCGGACGATACTCCAGCAAGACCCCATACCCAGGAGCACCAGCATCCGCCTTTCAATCCAGGCTCGGGGTTGAAAGCTCCCATTCCCCGACACAATATCCAAAACCTTGAATAATGGACACAGCCCGCTAGGGAATGAGACCAGGAGATAGATTGCAAGTAGAACAAAGTTTTATGTAAGATAATTGTGCATGCAGAGAACTCTGCTGCCCGGAGAGTGCTCTGCCAAACATTACATGGGCAGCACATTATAAGATGTAAACGCATCATTGATGACGCCAAACTATAACTACACAATTCTACAATATAATTGGTGAGGCACATTAGTACCGTATGCATCCTTAGGTGCTGGCCACGTTGGGTTGGCGGTTGCTTGGGTGTCACTCCCTTAGCACGTGGGTCATCTGGGCTCATCTCCACGGGGTGAAGGCCATGCCGGCAAAGTGATACATTCCCTGACTGGCTAAGCTAAAATTACAGAATCTTAAGGCATGAGACAAATGACCATCATAAACGTTTGGCCCAAATAGGAGTACTTTCAAAGCTCACTAACAGGTTATATATTTACATTGTACCCTTTGCACCTTGCCACCCATAAACCTAATGCCCCGATTCAGGTGCCCGTCTTGGGGGATTTTGTTCTACCGGATGCCTCATGATACAGATAGACATGTTAGTTTTAGGAAGAATATATTGGTGTATGGGATTAGGGCTATCGCAGGTGTTCTCCTCTGGTCACTGTGAGGGGTCAGATGTGTATCTGTATCTAAGAGCAGAGGGGCCTGGGCCCAGCAGGTCATGGCAAAGCAGGGTGGGGGTCAAGGGAGTACAAGCAGGTTAGTGGAGACGGATGTTCACAAGGGCAGGGGACTGCTCCGGTCCCACACAGTGCAGTGAGCTCATCTTCCTTCTGGGCAATACTAATTATTGCAACAATAAATGTCTGGACTTCCCTGAGAACAGGGTCCGTGTAGAGCTGGCAGGAGGCGGGGTGGCCCAGGCACATCTGGTGTGTTACAAGAAATAGGGTCTTTGGGCTTCAATAAGGCTTGGTTACATGATTCTTTTGTTAGTAATGAGAGGGAGATAATGCAGATCATGCGTAAGTGGGAAGGGGGATGTCTCCCCGCTCCAGAATATGAGGGATCCGTACATGTGGGGATGGTGAGGAGGGCCGAAAAAGACCACCTCTCCCCCAACATTCCCCCCTTTAGTTACTCCTAAAGTAACGAATACCCTCCCCCAGTACGTCTGCATTCTTCTGCCCTTTTTACTGCTTCATCCCAGGCAGGGGTACCTTTTATCGGTATCCAGGCATGGCATACACTTCTTAAACTCTCTCCCTGCTGTGCATATTCTTCAGGAGTACATGTCATATAAATACAGCCCCCGTCCCCGGCTAGGTCAACCCACACCTTTCTAGATCTTGGGGTTGTTTGATGGTCGTGCGCCAGTAATTATCCACTACATTCCCTGTGTTGTATATGGCCACCATGCAATATTTGGGTTCATCGCACTCACCAGTTTGTACTTGGGCCTCGCTAGTATCATGAGGCATCTTCCCATTTCTATTTTGGTTGCCTATAGTCACCATCATCATCGCCCTACTAGGAATCTCCTCTGCACAGCATCAGACTCCTAACTATGATATTTTATTTGTATCGCGCTTGTACACAAGTGTTTCAGAGCACGACTAGGCAAGGGAGGGGAACAGGGGAGAACACAACACAACAACAACAATGATCTTACTAGGCCCAGTGACATTGAGAACGCGCAAGTGCATGGGAATGGGAAAAGGGAAAAAGTGTATGGAAGGGGGAGAGTGGGTGGCCAGGTGCACAGTGCCAAGAGAGAGCAGATCAGCAGGGGAGAGGGGGAGCGAAGGAGGAAGCAAAGAGGAAGGTCTTGAGGTTCTACCGGAACCAGAGATGGTTTTCCTCAAGTTTTAGATTGGCAGGGAGGCTGTTCCAGAGGGAGGCCCCAGCTGAAGATAGAGATCTACCGTCAGCTCGTTTCTTTCACAAACGATTGACCCGGAGGGAGTTAGAGGTAGAGGAGCGAAGAGCATGAGAGGGGGAGGTATTTGCGGAGGGATAGCTGAAGGTATTTTGGACCCAGCCCCCAGAAGGCCTTGTGGACAATGCAGAGGGTTTTGAATTTAATCCTTGCACCCACTGGGAGCCAACAGAGAGATTTCAGGGCTGGAGAGATACGATCCCAGGGCTTGAGGCCAAGGACAAGTCTCGCAGTCCTGTTCTGGATAAGTTGCAGAGGGCGGAGAGTAGAGGCAGGTAGATTTAGAAAGAGGCTGTTACAATAGTCCAACCTAGAGATAACCAGAGCTTGGGAGACAGTGAGCTTCTGAGGGAAGGAGAGGAAAGGCAGAGTACCTCTGAGGAGGTGCAGTAGGAAGTTGACTTTCACTGCACCACCTCCTTGACTGGCACAAATAGAAGATCAGCAGAAGGAAGAAGATGATGGGGATCAGTAGCTTCATTGCAGTCCTGAGCCATGATGGCACCCAGTCAAACGCCATGTTGAACCAGTCACTGTTCTTGATGCCGCCTTCCTTTTTCATTCTTACTCCAAGTTCATGTACTGCAGCAATTACGTGTGAAAGTGTGCCGTTATCAGCATCTGAAGAAGGTATGAAAGTGCATCATGCACTTCCGATTTTTCAGCAAACACCACCTTCCATAGCTGTGAGTATGTCGAGCACATACTTATTTTCCATAGTCATTAGTCTGAGTGCTCTCAGTTCTACCTTGATGACATTGAATCCTTCTTCTGTGTCACTGGCCAGTTGGATCAGCTCCCAATGAATGATTTTGAGCCACTTGGCGTTTGCTCGTGCCTGGATGCTGGGGATCAGTAATGCAAAAAATGTCTCTGCTGAGCTGAAGAGTTTGTATTCATCAGGGATCAGGCCAAGAGGTCAGAAGAGTTTTAGAGAGGTAGTTGGATGCTGTTGTTTTGCATGACACTTGATCCTGTAGCTTGTCTTCCCATAGTATATCATAAATGGGGGCTCTTCAGTCGCGATCTTGGGTGTCGGTTGCAGTTGGTTGGGCTCCCCCTTCCCCCTTGATGTGCTTCTCTGTGTAACGCTCACCTGATATCCAAGGGGATGCCACTCAGCCGGTCTGGACTTCCGACCACTTTGAACCCTTCCCTGGACTTGCTCAACCAAGCACTGGGCCTTGTTTTTTGATGTGGGGAGCTCTCCGTCCTGCCTTCGATGCTGGGGTGCGTTGGGTGATGCGGGCTGGAGGGTGCCTAGTTGCTTCACTGGCACGGGCCCGGCGGACGGGGCTTGCTGTGGCTTCAGCCCGACCAGTAATTGGAATGAGTCTTACAAAAGTTCTGATGGCTCTAGTCTTTCTTTCCTTAGGTGATGAAGGTCTTGAGGATGGTGATGCGCTGCTGAAGTAAGTAGGAATGCGGAGTGTGATGCTTACTGGCTTCCTTAGCACTAACCAATGTTCGTCTTTTCCGTGTCCTTTTAGGTGCCGCAGTAACCCAGCATGGAAGCGAGCTAAGGAGATGACCTGCAGTGAGAAAGCGCGATGTGCGGCGCCTCTTAAATGTTTTGCGCCAACCTGATGTGTCTTTTCCCCTTTTTCAGATTGGCGGGATGCTCCGGAGCAGAAGTTGTCCGATCGATGGGAGTTCAGGTAAGGATTAAACTCTATTTGCAAATTCGAGAGAGCTAAGTATTGCAGAATGCTTACTAACGTCTTTTCTTCTATTCTTCTCCCCTTTGGTAGGACGATAGTCGTGTCTGATCCGATCTGCTCTTCGGTCTTGCAATCTTTGATCTAGCTGAACCTCCAGGTTAATAAATTCTGCACAGTCTTGAGGGGGGTCCACTACTTGTGCAAGGACATCCTTTAGTTCTCCCCGCAGACCCCTATGAAATAATGTGGTTCTCTTCTCTGCAGGCCATTCAGCTTCAACCACAAGTCTATTGAACATGGCGATGTATGTCAATAGGTCTTGGTTTCCCTGACGAAGGGATAGAAGTTCGTTGTCTAGAGCCTGTCCATGAGTACGACGGGCGAAAAGTTTTTCCATTTCCTGTTGAAAACCCCTGAAATCGCATAACAGAGGATCGTCTTGAATCACAAATGGTACTGACCGGTCTGCAGCACTTCCGCTCAAATAAGATAGCACAAATGCGACCCGTGATTGGTCATTTGGAAAGGCCCTGGGCCTGCAAAGGAAGTGCAGACGGCACTGGTTCATAAAAGTGGCATATTTCTTAGGATCCCCAATGAATCGCTCCAGTGGCGCCAAGGGAACTGCCCCAGGAAGGGTTATCTGAACAGGGCTGGCTGATGGTACTGGCATTGTAGGCATGTTTCCCGGCAATGGTGCATGTCCCGCTTGCGACTGGAGAAGTTGTCGGCTTAGGTCATCTGTTTGTTCCTTAGCAACTATCAACTCCCTCCTCAGGGTGTTGGTCTCCTACCGGGCTGCGTGTACTTAGGAGCATAACTGTCCCAACATTTGGGCTAACTGGTTGGTTTCTGACTTTCCATGACCCCAGGTGGATTTTTGGTGTGAGGCTTTGCGTTCTGTAACGCTCATCTGATATCCACGGGGACGCCACTCAGCCGGTCCGGACTTCCGACCACTTCGAACCCTTCCCTGGACTTGCTCAACCAAGCACTGGGCCTTGTTTTTTTAATGTGGGGTGCTCTCCGTCCTGCCTTCGATGCAGGGGTGCGTTGGGTGATGCGGCTGGAGGGTGCCTAGTTGCTTCACTGACATGGGCCCGGCAGAGGGGGCTTGCTGCGGCTTCAGCCCGATGGGTAATTGGAATGAGTCTTACAAAAGTTCTGATGGCTCTAGTCCCTTTAATACTGTGTCTTTATTCCTTAGGTGATGAAGGTCTTGAGGATGGTGATGCGCTGCTGAAGTAAGTAGGAATGCGGAGCGTGATGCCTATTGGCTTCCTTAGCACTAACCAATGTTCGTCTTTTCTGTGTCCTATTAGGCGCTGCAGTAACCCAGCATGGAAGCGAGCTGAGGAGATGAGCTGCGGTGAGAAAGCGCGATGTGCGGCGCCTCTTAAATGTTTTGCGCTAACCTGATGTGTCTTTTCCCCTTTTTCAGATCGGCGGGATGCTCCGGAGCAGAAGTTGTCCGATCGACGGCAGTTCAGGTAAGGATTAAACTCTATTTGCAAATTCGAGAGAGCTAAGTATTGCAGAATGCTTACTAACGTCTTTTCTTCTATTCTTCTCCCCTTTGGTAGGGCACGGCGTGCCGAGATGGAGATGACTCTGTTCTAGGAATCTGCAAGACTGGGAAGAGCTGGACAGAAGTTGGATGTCCTTCGAGGTGAGTATTGGCAACGAAGTTCTTATTCTTGCAGGTGCGCTGGCGCTGAATAAAGAAGTGGGCCTCTTCAGGAGATCCGAGCACAGTGAGTGTCACGCTGCAGGTGCAGAGAAACGCAAAGCATGTTTCTCAGCCCGGGTGTGGTTTAAATAGTCTGTAGGTATCCCAGGTATCCCTGGGCTGAGCCACACCCGAAAGACTGGACCGCTCATCCAGTTCAAGGAACTGAATTACATGGGGGCATCCATTGCCCCATAATACATTGCAAGTCCAATACTAAGTGGATCTCAGGACTGTGTGTGAGCTTGGTGCCAAAGGCGCCAAGTCTGAGTCCAAGTAGGTGTCTGGGGAGATGGAGAGGCCCTTAGGGGCCGACTAGGTGGCCGTGACCTGGCTCCAGCCTGATAGGCTGTGGGCAGGAATCGTGACAGCACTCCCCCCCAGGGCCCCTCTCAAGGTGGCTTTCCACTCAGGTTCCGGCTTGTTTGGGTGGTTTTGGTGGAACCTCCTAAGTAGACGAGGTGCATGGATGTATTCACAGGGTTCCCATGTTCTGTCCTGGGGACCGTACCCTTTCCAGTCCACTAGATAGTATAGTTTGGATCTGACATACTTGCAATCCAGGATATCCTTGACCTCGAATTCTGGCTCTCCTGCGATCTCTATTGGCTTCGGTGCTGGTGTCACACGGGTCCCAGGTTGAACAGGCTTTAAGAGAGACACGCGGAACACAGGATGAATTAGCATATTAGCTGGTAAGGCTAGTTTGACAGCTTCTGGATTTATCACGGAGGTGATAGTGTATGGGCCTAGGTATCCTGGACGGAAGGTTCGGGTCCCTTTAATGGGTACATGCTTGGATGCCAGCCAGACTTTGTCTCCCACTTGCTACTTAGGGGTTTTGATTCAGTGTTGGTCTGCACATTTTTTCTGACAATCCTTAGCTCGGAGTAGGTGTTCTGCTGCCCTTTTGAAGGTTTGTGAAATGGTTGTATGTAAGGTTTTAATTGCTGGCATTTCTAAGGTCGTAGGGGTGTCCAACTCGGAAGTGCGTGGGTGTCGACCATATATGGTATAGAAGGGTGTTTGCCCAGTACTGGTGTGTATGGAGTTGTTATAGGCATATTCAGTAATCCATAATATATCTGACCAGCTCTCCTCAGCTTGATGGAGCATACAGCGTAGATACTGTTCGAGCGTCTGATTCATTCGCTCAGTTTGACCATCCACTTGGGGATGGTGACTGGTGGATACTCGGATGTCAATGTGAGCCAAAGAGCAGCACTTCCTCCAGAAATTGGACACGAACTGAGTACCACGATCTGAAACCAGTACTGAGGGGAAACCATGGAGCCGTACGATGCATTCCAGAAATACTTTTGCTAGAGGGATGAAGTGTGCCATTTTTGAAAACAGGTCCACAACTACTAGAATGGTGTTGAATCCCTGACTGGATGGTAGGCCAGTAATAAAGCCGAGGGATAACGTGTGACAGGGTGCTGGTGGGATATCCAACGGTTGCAAGAGTCCTGCCGGTTTCTGTTTGGATGATTTGTTTTGAGCGCATACTCCACAAGATCAGATAAATTGAACAATGTCTTTACGCCACGTGGGCCACCAATAATTCCGTTTTACTTTGGCTAAAGTTTTTGCGATCCCCGGGTGGCCTTCGATTAAGGAATCATGATAGCTGGACATGACTTGTTCTCATAGTTCCTGATTTGGTAAGAACAAGCGGTTTCTGAAGTAGGACAACTGGTCCTTTATCATGTAATGTTCCCTTCGTGTGCACCACTCTTGTGATTGCTTAGGACTCATCAAGTTTTGGATTTTTTCATGCAGTTCTTTCTGAGTGATGGTTGCTGTAATTCCCAGTAGTTTATCACATGGGATAATAGGTATCGGGTCTGGTGGTTTGTAGTCCTGTTCTTCAATACCCATACGGGAAAGGGCATCGGCCTTCCCATTTTTGACTCCAGGTCGAAATGTAATTACTTAGTCATATTCAGCGAAGAATAGGGCCCACCGTAACTGTCGTGAAGATTGCGCTTTAGCAGTTTTTAGATACTGGAGATTTCAGTCTGTTATGACAGTGATGGTGTGTCTTGCACCCAGAAGGTAATGGCGCCAGGCCTTAAAGGCAGACTTGATGGCTAGGTGCTCTTTATCTGTGATGGCGTAATTGAGTTTGGGGGGTGTAAATTTACATGACCAGAAGGCAACCGGGTATAACTGACCCGTTTCAGGATCCTTTTGCGAGAGGACGGCTCCCATGGCCATGTTTGATGCGTCCGTTTCCACAACGTATGGGAGTTCTGGGCGAGGATGGCGTAGAATTGGGTCCGAAGTGAATCGAGCCTTAAGTTCCTGGAAAGCTCTTTCTGCTTCCTCTGTCCATTAAAATTTTGTATTGCTCTTTTTTAGTAACGATCTGATGGGATGTACTATCTGTAAGAATTCCGGGATGAACTGGCGGTAGAAGTTTGCGAAACCTAACATGCTCTGTACTCCCTTGAACGAGTTTGGTGATGGCCAGTTTATGATCGCATCTACCTTGTGTACAACCATACGGATACCCTTCGGACTAAGAAGGAAACCAAGGAACTCCACCTCGGAAACATGGAATGAACACTTTTCAAGCTTGGCATAGAGCTGATACTGGCAGAGTTTTGCCAGTACGGATCGAACGTGTTTGACGTGGTCTTGTTTTGATGCGGAGTACACTAGGATGTCGTCAATGTATACTAAAGCACAGACATCAATTAATTCCCTTAAAACATCGTTCATGAAATATTGAAATGCAGCTGGCGCGTTGCAAAGGCCAAAGGGCATTACTTGATATTCGTACAGGCCATACTTGGTACGAAAGGCGTTTTTCCATTCGTCACCCTTTTTAACTCAGACAAGGTGATATGCTCCTCTTAGATCTAGTTTTGTGTAGATTTGGGCGTCTTTGACTTGGTCAAACAGTTCAGGAATCAATGGCAGGGGTAACGGTTTTTGACGGTAATCTGGTTCAATGTGCGATAGTCGATGCACGTTCTTCGGTCCCCTTCCTTTTTCGGTACAAAGAACAGAGGACTGGCCGCCGGGGACTTCGAGGGACGGATGAACCCGTTTGCCAGGTATTGGTCAAGATAGGACTTCAGGTGCTGGTTTTCTGGTTCTATGAGTGCGTAGATTTGTCCACAAGGGATCTGGGCGCCGGGTATCAAGTCAATCGGTCAATCATATGGTCTGTGTGGGGGTAGGGTATTAGCTTGTTCCTTCTGAAACACGTCTTGAAAATCCTGGTACTCTTTTGGTAGGGTCCCGGCCGCTACTGTTCCCAGCGTAGAGGTTCTGGCGTCAATTGATTGTTTCTCTTGACGAGAACACGTTTGAGCACAGGTCTCGGAGAAGGCCAGCTCCTTTGCTCGCCAATCTATTCGAGGATTATGAGCTACCAACCAGGGCATCCCTAAGATCAGTCGAAACTGAGGTGCCTTGATGAGGTTGAAAGCGATAGATTCTTGATGCGCATCCCGGCACAGAAGGGTTAATGTTTCAGTGCTTTGGGATACTGGACCGGAGGCTATTTCGGTGCCATCGACTGTGGTTACCGTGTCTGTGGTTAACTTTGGACATAAAGGAAGTCCCATCTTTGTGCGAGATCTTGGTCTATGTAATTCCCAACAGCTCCACTGTCTATGTACGCTCTTGCTGCGTGCATCCGCGATGGTTGTTGGTGATCGATCAGGATCACAGGTAGTGCAAAATGGGAGGTCTGTAGTTCACTTTCCTCGCTTGACAAGTGGACCCCTACACTTGCCGGGCTGGGCAGTTTTCCGACTCTTTGGTGGGGTCTTCCTTGTCCGTAGCTCCTACTATCCTTCTCGGTGGCTTCACTGGGCACTCCTTTAGAAAGTGACCCGATTTTCCACAGTACAAACATAATTGCTGTTGCCTCCTCCTATCTCTTTCCGCCTTAGTCAAGGGTGACCTGACGCCTCCAATCTTCATTGGTTGCCCTGAGCCTTCTGTTGAACGAGAAACATTGTCCCTTGAACACACATAAATAGGGCGAGAGTCGGGTCTGATCCGATCTGCTCTTCGGTCTTGCAATCTTTGTTCTAGCTGAACCACCAGGTTAATAAATTCTGCACAGTCTTGACGTGGGTCCACTACTTGTGCAAGGACATCGTTTAGCTCTCCCCGCAGACCTCTATGAAATAATGTGGTTCTCTTCTCTGCAGGCCATTCAGCTTCAACCACAAGTCTATTGAACGTGGCGATGTATGTCAATAGGTCTTGGTTCCCTTGACGAAGGGATAGAAGTTTGTTGTCTAGAGCCTGTCCATGAGTACGACTGGGGAAAGGTTTTTCCATTTCCTGTTGAAAACCCCTGAAATCGCATAACAGAGGATCATCTTGAGTCACAATTGGTACTGACCAGTCTGCAGCACTTCCGCTCAAATAAGATAGCACAAATGCGACCCGTGATTGGTCATTTGGAAAGGCCCTGGGCCTGCAAAGGAAGTGCAGACGGCGCTGGTTCATAAAAGTGGTATATTTCTTAGGATCCCCAATGAATCGCTACAGTGGCGCCAAGGGAACTGCCCCAGGAAGGGTTATCTGAACAGGAATGGCTGATGGTACTGGCATTGTAGGCACGTTTCCCGGCAATGGTGCATGTCCCGCTTGCGACTGGAGAAGTTGTCGGCTTAGGTCATCTGTTTGTTCGTTAGCAACTATCAACTCCCTCCTCAGGGTGTTGGTCTCCTACCGGGCTGGGTGTACTTCGGAGCGTAACTGTCCCAACATTTGGGCTAACTGGTCGGTTTCTGACGTTTCCATGACGCCCAGGTGGATTTTTGGTGTGAGGCTTTGCATTCTGTAACGCTCACCTGATATCCACGGGGACGCCACTCAGCCGGTCTGGACCTCCGACCACTTCGAACCCTTCCCTGGACTTGCTCAACCAAGCACTGGGCCTTGTTTTTTTAATGTGGGGTGCTCTCCGTCCTGCCTTCGATGCAGGGGTGCGTTGGGTGATGTGGCTGGAGGGTGCCTAGTTGCTTCGCTGACATGGGCCCGGCGGACGGGGCTTGCTGCGGCTTCAGCCCAACGGGTAATTGTAATGAGTCTTACAAAAGTTCTGATGGCTCTATTCCCTTTAATACTGTGTTTTTCTTTCCTTAGGTGATGAAGGTCTTGAGGATGGTGATGCGCTGCTGAAGTAAGCAGGAATGCGGAGCGTGATGCTAATTGGCTTCCTTAGCACTAACCAATGTTCGTCTTTTCTGTGTCCTTTTAGGTGCTGCAGTAACCCAGCATGGAAGCAAGCTGAGGAGATGAGCTGCAGTGAGAAAGCGCGAGGTGCGGCGCCTCTTAAATGTTTTGCGCCAACCTGATGTGTCTTTTCCCCTTTTTCAGATTGGCGGGATGCTCCGGAGCAGAAGTTGTCTGATCGACGGGAGTTCAGGTAAGGATTAAACTCTATTTGCAAATTCGAGAGAGCTCAGTATTGCAGAATGCTTACTAACGTCTTTTCTTCTATTCTTCTCCCCTTTGGTAGGGCGCGGCATGCCGAGATGGAGATGACTCTGTCGTAGGAATCCGCAAGACTGGGAAGAGCTGGACAGAAGTTGGATGCTCTTCGAGGTGAGTATTGGCAACAAAGTTCTTATTCTTGCAGGTGCGCTGGTGCTGAAGAAAGAAGTGGGCCTCTTCAGGAGATCCGAGCACAGTGAGTGTCACGCTGCAGGTGCAGAGAAACGCAAAGCATGTTTCTCAAGCTGGGTGTGGTTTAAATAGTCTGTAGGTATCCCAGGTATCCCTGGACTGAGCCACACCCGAAAGACTAGACCGCTCATCCAGTTCAAGGAACTGAATTACATGGGGGCATCCATTGCCCCATTATATATTGCAAGTCCAATACTAAGTGGATCTCAGGACTGTGTGTGAGCTCGGTGCCAAAGGCGCCAAGTCTGAGTCCAAGTAGGTGTCTGGGGAGATGGAGAGGCCCTTAGGGGCCGACTAGGTGGCCGTGACCTGGCTCCAGCCTGATATGCCAGGGGACTGGGGGCAGGAATCGTGACACTCCGGCATCACTAGCAGTGCTGAGTGCAGCGTTGCCAGAGCACAGTAGCCCCTCCATGAGGATGGGAGGTGCAAGTATGCCTGTTTGCCACACACCCAGTAATGGTCCATTAAAGCTGCAGTTCCTTTTCGCATTTCAGGGATGAAGAGGGTTCTGTTGCAGCGTGAGTTTGAACCCATGGGTACTCTTCTTTCCCTGTGAAAGCAAAGTTCATATTT
Source organism: Ambystoma mexicanum (assembly GCF_040938575.1). Taxonomy (NCBI): domain Eukaryota; kingdom Metazoa; phylum Chordata; class Amphibia; order Caudata; family Ambystomatidae; genus Ambystoma; species Ambystoma mexicanum. Next base: position 1,040,702,482 of record NC_090936.1, read on the forward strand.
TTCATCATGCTGGATCTTTATTGGTTTCTCGAGAGCAGCGACCCATGTTAGCTTTGTGATGTGCTGGGACCATATCTGAGCGCATGTATCTTCCATCCATTGCAGTCTTTCGTCTGATAGCCCACTGTCATGATGCCTACCTCCAAGGAGCCAGGTCCGACCCAGCAACCCCAGAGGCAGGCATCATTTCCCCCAGGGGAGTGCCAGCGGGCCCAAGCTGGGGCCCTTGGGACGCAGTCCTGGCGCCTTAGGCGCCAGGCTCATGTTGGACCTCTGTCCTGGCGCCTTAGGCGCCAGGCTCATAAAGCTAGACATGTGTTCAAGTGTTTTAATGTGCACTTACCTGATGCAGACCATGCTGCCACATCCAGGCCCTCTTGAGGCCTGAATGGAACTACTTTACCTGTGGGACTACTTTCCACCCGGGTGTGGTCGGGGAAGGATACATACCTGATCGGAGGAAGGATACACACTTGGAACTTCTTCCAAAGCTATTTAGACCACACCCGATCAGCAACTCACGCTTCGCGTTGTTCTGCTCCTCGCAGCTGGACGCTCACCGTGTCAGCTCCTGCATCTGGACTTCAGCCACGCCTGTCAGCATCTTGGGTCACCTGCAAAGGGAGACAAGAGACCTTACCAGCTAAATCTGCACCACGAAGACATCACACCGACGATCCTGAAAAGGAAGACATCATTTTTAAAAGCATTTTGTTACGATCGCTGCAGCGCTGCATTTCACTCACCTTTCCTGGGTGCCTCCATCTTCAGCAGCGATCATCCGGATACACAGCCACTTCCCAGAGCCTAGAGAAAAAGACAAGAATAAGAGGTGAGAGAAGGAAGGGAATAAGACTTACCAGTTGGGTCATTCCCATTTCATTTCGGGTCTTGCCGCTTCCAGGCATTTTCCGGACCCCGGTCCCTATGGGGAAAAAAGACAAAGACATTGAATGAGCGTATACAAAGACAGTTCCCGAGCACTCATCCAGAACTAACCTTCCATTTACTGGAACTGGAACTGCACGTTTCACTTCGGGTCGGCGCCATATCTCCGGCATTCCGAACCCCGGCCCCTAAGGGGAAAAAAGACATAAGCATTAGCGCTTGCTGCAAAAAGACAATGAACATTATTATTAAGCTTGGACTTTTGAACTTGCAACAGAACTTTTACAGAGTCTTACCTGAATAGTCAAGCTTACCTGAACTCCCATCAATCCTCAATCCAGTGAAGTAACTGGGTTTCAACGCGCCCCTGCATCAGAAGCAGGATGGAGAGCTCATCCTTCCTGACCCTAAGGTGAGACTTCACGGGGAATCGTGGAAGGGTATCGTGGAGGGTTGGAAGAGAGTGGGAGGCTTGAGCATAACTCAGTCAGAAGGTAAAACTCCCTTTTCACGCACAGCCGGAGAAGCCAGAGTAGAGGGCCCTTCCTGTCCATCTTCAGAGTCCTGCGCTTCACCATTGAAGAAGCATCAGCACTCGAAACCAGACCTGCGCCTCCGTGGGAATCAGGTGAGTGTTACAGAACGCAAAGCCTACCCACAATTTCCAACACGGGCACTATGGAGACTTCAGAGACTGACCAGCTGGCCCAGCTTTTGGGGGAATTACGGGCAGAGGTGCACTCAGCCTGCCAGGAGACTAACGCTCTCGAAAGAGAACTGATCTTATCCGAGGAAAGAACAGATGACCTAGCCAAAAGGTTATTACAGGCCCAGGCAGGGCACACTCCTTTACCTAATTCCGGAGACATTTCCACATCAATGGGTTTGAGTAACCCGGTACAAATTAATCTACCTGGACACATGCCTTTGGCCCCGCCTGAACGTTTTGCGGGGGATCCCAAGAAATATGCTGTCTTTATGAACCAATTTCGTTTACACTTTCTATGCAGACCCGCAGCCTTCCCTAACAACCAGACCAAGGTAGCCTTTATACTATCTTACCTCAGTGGCAGTGCTGCCGATTGGTCTATTCCATTGGTAAATCAGGATGATCCCATTCTCCAGAATTTTCAGGGCTTCCAGGCCAGCATGGAAAGATTGTTCGCTCGACACTCTCAAGGACAGGCCCTTGATAACGAACTGCTATCCTTACGACAAGGTAATCAGGATCTTCTGTCCTACATTGCCACCTTTAACAGACTGGTTGTGGAAACTGGATGGCCAGAAAGCAAAAGGATCACATTGTTTCATCGAGGCCTGCGCGGAGAGCTTAAGGATGTTCTAGCTCAGATAGTAAACCCACCCCAGGTCTGCGCAGACTACATTGACTTGGTGGTTCAACTTGATCACAGACTTCAAAATAGAAAAGCAGATCGGTTCAAGTATGAAAACCGAGCACCGATCAAAACCCAGTCAGTAGGTAATACTCCCTTTTCACGCACAGGGGAATATTTCTGCGAGCCGGAGAAGCCAGAGTAGAGGGCCCTTCCTGTCCATCTTCGGAGTCCTGTGCTTCACCATTGAAGAAGCATCAGCACTCGAAGCCAGACCTGCGCCTCCGTGGGAATCAGGTGAGCGTTACACCCACGCAGCGCCTCTGCCTTGCACATTACTGTTGCATCTTGCCATTTATTTTCAGCGAACATTGTTCCTTTTATTGCTAAGAACGGCTCTTTAAAGCATGTTGCGCCTTCAGTATTCTTCTTGCATATCTTTTCATCAGGAGGAAGCAGTTGTAGTTTTACTGTGTGTTCCAGGAAGGTGCTCCTGATTCTACATAGTGCGAGATGAATGAGACATTGGGCTTCCACTAGTGGAGATTCTTGTGGCACCAAAACCTTAGGCGTTCCTGACGCATGAGGTATTAGTGAACACACATAACAGATACCATTTGTGGCCTGTCTCCCTGTGGTTCTCATGTCAGATTACCACTTTGTTAGACTGATCCGGATGACGAGGATCATCTACCTTATCCAACCCTAGCCCATGATATGCATCATATTTATATTGCTTTATTTGCCGTTTTTGTCTGTCTGTCAATTCATTTCTACCAGCAGTAAATGACTCTTTGTACCGTTGGCTATCAACATTCAACATTTTGTATGAATGAAGAGCATGTAGGTGATAAATAGGGAAGAGACCTGCGTTTAATTTTACAGTGGTATCACTACCAAGCTGCCAGTATTGAGGACTTGTGGGGGGTGGGTAATATCTGACATGTCAGTAGGAGACGGAGTATACACATTTTTAACATATAAGGTAGCGTATCTGGTTGTCTGCGAGTGAGTTTGTGGCATTGTAAACATTGGTGGGGTAGGCAAATAATCATCATGTACATAAATTACTTTTTCACTGTCATTCATTACAAGTAGCCCATGCTGTGGTGACACCATTGTGCGATTTTTGTGTAATGTAGTACGGTTTATGGAGGTATTATGGTCCCATACTAGTTTCACCACATCCCATATTAGTTTACCCCCTTCTTCTATTAGTTTTCCCCCTCCCACCCTTCTTTTATGCCACTAACAATAAAAGAAATGCTCCAGTACATTCCTAAACATAACAAAATTATTGAAAACACAATGGCCGTGAAATACAAGCTGCAATCATATGGATATGCCCTAGTTGCGCTTATTTCATTCCTACTGCTATCTAACTGAGTTCTAGTAGTAGCAAGTGGCCTTGTTTCTGCCATTGTAGTACTTACAGAGTGGGATATAATGTGTTAAACATGCTTTCAGTTAAGACGAGATGGAAGCAGTAACAGAACAGATGCAAAATCATGGAAACAAAGTGTGATATGATATGGCATTGTAACGCGCCTATACACAAGTGTATCAAGTGTAAAGAGGGAGAGAGAGAAAGACATTTTACACATGTATATATATATATATATACATTGATATCACTTATTTATATACATATTTTTTGCAAATGCAGTGTTACTTCTATGTTCTTAGCTGCCTAAGAACCTTTTCTCCCAATGCTTCTTAAGGCACTGCCACTTTGCATTCATTTTCTTCTGCTAGTTCTGGTGCTACACTATCGTGAGCTTTCTGACATCTGAGAGGTGGATTCAATATTTTAGGCCTTTCACTTTTACTGCTAAAGGTGTGCAATAAAACACTTCATAAGGGCCATGAAATCTTGGAGAATTCTACCTTCTCACAAAACTGCGAACATATACTAGTTCCCCAGGCATTAGAGGTTGTGTTGGGCTATCTGCAGAGGCAGTCAAAGTATACATTTCACTTTCCCTAGTGAATGGTGGGCTGTTTGTTTTGCAATTGCTCGTACAGACCTTGTGAACTGCATAAGGTAGTCCTTTAATTCCTCTCCTAACACTGTGACCGTTCTATTGGCATCAGACAGTCCTCTTCCTGGGGACAGTGGCGTTTGCATGTGTCTTCCAGTTACTATTTTGTAAGGGTACAAATTGTGGTCCTTACTAGGTTGCGTGCGCAGCTGGAATAATGCCAGTGGGAGACCATAGACCCAGTACTTTTTGAGAGTGTGGCGAATATTGGAGAATCTGTTATTTTTTCCACCACTCCATTTGCTTGCAGGTGGTAAATTGAACACATTTTATGTTTTATTCCCAGTAATGTGGCTACTTCTTTGAAAAGGTCATTTACAAAATGTGTCCCATTGTCAGAGCGTATGACATTGCATATGCCCCCCCGTGGGAACACTTGCCTTACTAAAAATGTTGCTGCACACTTTGAGTCTGGGTGGGCTTAGGGCCCTGCCTCCACCCAGCGCGAAAAGGGACAGACACCACTATCAGATATCTGGCTCCATTGCACCCCTCTCCTATGTCCGCATAATCGATGTGCAGTTCACGGAAAGGTCCAATGGGACGGGCAGTGTTCATTGCAGCGTCCTTAGTGTCATTCCTGAACTAAATGTTTGCCATGTGATGCATTCAATAGCAAATTTAGTAAGGTATTCTTGGAGGTTTGGCATAAAGCAATCCTCCTGGATGTCTGCAGCTATATGCTGCTTTGAGGTGTGGGCAGGAAAGTGCAACTGCTGGAATGCTATTTGCAATAATTCTACTGGCACCACTATCTTTCCTGTAATGTCCTGTCTCCATAGGAGATCTGTAGGTGACTGTGTGCATCCCCGTTTTGTCCACAGTTCTTGTTCTGGCTGTGGTGCTTTCTTTTGGAGGTCTATTATCTGTGCTATTGGGAGTGCATTATATCCATTTTCTTTGGGCTCTTCTACTTTACCTTTTAACACGCATTCTGTTGTTGTTTCTTTTTGAAAATATGCTGCTTGTTTTGCAGTTGTTTCTGTATCAGTATTTCGTACTCTCCTTCCTCCAACCTTACCACTGTTGCCCCTACATATTTTTCTCCAGTCTCCAGACAAATGGATGCAGACCCATCTACAAAGTACACCTCCCCCTCACTCAATGCATTTTCACTTGCTTTGGGAATGTTGTCTCCTTCTCCGTCATAAGTGCCACAATCATGATTCTGTATATCCTCTACTGTGCATGGCTCTGTGAGGAATGTCATTGGGTTGACCATTTTGCAATGTAGCACATGGATGTTGGGGCTTGAGGTGATACTTTCATAGGCTGTAGTCCTCTGTGTCGTGAGCGTGGATTTGGACCGTTCAAGTATGGCGAACAAGGAGTGTTCTACACACAATGTGACAGAGCATCCCATCACCATGTGGCACTTTTTTCAATGGCGAAGGCAGCCGCCGCAAAGGCTTGTTCGCCATGACCCCCCTTTCGCTTTTTTAATTGGATAAATTGCGGTATTGCATGGGGAGCTTGAGGGGACAATGTGTCAGGTCTGTAGCACAATCTTGACTGGCGCAGAGGCAGCACAAACACCTACGTCCCCATTGGGTCTTGGCACACTATACACCCTGCACTAACACCATGCAGGTTTCCCCACCACAACCTACCTTCACATTACATGGTCGTGCTTACTAGCAATGGATTTACAACGTAGATCGTGCTGTGTGAGTAACACATTTAGTAAGACAAAAGGAAAGCACTTAGCTGCAGGTTTCTTTTCCCACGGTCTCTCTGTGTAAATTTGTGCGGGTTTGAAAATGTTCAGAACGTTCTGTGACTCCACTGGAAAATACCAAGACAATTGTGAGTATGCACAGCGGAAGCGTTTAACAGTTCTCAGTGCACATGCGGGTTTTGTCTGCTTATGTGCGATCACTCGAACGTATCTCGGTGATCACGCTGCCAGAGGTTGCTATCACCTAGAGCGTTCATGTATTGCCCAAATCAAAGCATGCGAGTATTGAAGAGCATGCAAGTTTTTATGAGAGTTTCATGCATATTAGTCTTTGCCCCTGTTCAGAACACACTGTCATCATCTGCAATCGCAGCTGCGTATAAGACATGCATACAGCGTCAGAACATGAGCTGGTTTCCACTTATTTTGCTTATGGGAGCGGGCCTGTGGTGATCAGACGGGAGCTTGCCCTGCGAAGGTGTGCCTGCCGGAGCTCTTCGGAACACTTCCTCTCCCTCTGAGAGCTGGAATTGTGTGGCTTGTGCTTTCGCAGAAGGTTGGGTATGGTGTTTTCCCTGCTGGCAGGCCCGTGTGTCACACAGCCTGCTGAGAAATATCCGTCCCTGAGCCCTTTTCCTGTAAAAGAGAGGGAGAATTGGCCTGAGTAGTGTGTTGTGGGCCCAGACTTAAGGTCAACAGCTTCACCATAACACACAGCACTAGCAGCATGCCCAGCCATGACACAATGATGCCCTGTTGTAGGAGTGCACAGATTGTGTCTTTTATTCCCTCCTCAGCCTCTCTTATTAGGGGGTACTGTCTGACCCTGGGCAATACTGCCCTTGGCTTAAGCTTTATTTTTATTGGGGTTACTTCTTTCAATAACCCTACATCATGGGGGTTTGTAGTCCATACATTTGTTGGCACTAGCTGTAAGTGTTCATCACAGAAAGACGGCGGTGCACTGACAAGGGCCATGAGGGGGTTTGTTACTCGTCTGTTCTGTATCATTATGTCACAAGGCATGCATATCTCCATTATTATTTCCCGTCCATGTCATTGTCAGTGAACAGCTCTTCATCAGTCAATTTGCGCAGTGGTATGTTTGGGTCAATACACAGTACTGTCCGCCACTCACATCCATGCATGTCCAGGCCAATTGACACAATACGTTTTGCTGAAATCTGTACCCCTTGAAGATCGAGAGACAAAACGGTGCCAGGAAATATTTCGGGGATAACTACTGGGCAGAAAACAAATTCAGGGGGCACTCTCCATTCCTTATGTGTGATCTCTGGCCCCACTCTTGCTAACACTTGTATGCCATAAATAAACATTGGCTGGTAGCCCTGGGATGTCTGTTTCGTTTGCTAGCGTTTGTATGATAAGCACCGCTCGTATTGAGCACATGCCTGGGGTGGAGCATATTATCCCTCTGTCTGTAAATTTGATGGTCATGTTAAGTTTACTTAGTAAATCATGTCTCAGTAAATTTACAGGTGAGTTCTGATGATAGAGTAGGAGTGCTCAAACAGTTTTTCCTCCAATTTTAACATCTAACTCTTCTGTGTAAGGAACCATGATCACAGCCCCAGAGAATGCTTGCGTCTCAAAAATTTTGCAAGATAATGGGAAATCACCTTCACATAGACATGATTTCTCCGCCCCCGAGTCCACCATAAAGATAAACTGTTTGTTTCTTAACTCTGCCCCCACCAGTGGTTCCTTGTCTGGATGTAAGGTAGTGGATAGGACTGGACATGCAAGTGCTCTCTGTGGGCTGTCCTAATCTGGGTGAGTGTTCGTTTCTTGGCAGGAGAAAACATTTTCACTCAGCACACACGTACCCTGATAAGGTGCTGGTGCGCCATTAGCTGTAGTGGCGAATGGATTTGCATGCCAGTTTGTCATTTGATTTTGACGAGTTGGGCGTGTCTGCAAACAATGCGGGTTGTCTTAGTGTATTGTACCCTGATATGGGCCTACTGTCGGCTGCCCATCTGGTTCATAGGGGCCGATAGGGAGTCCATACGGGCTACCTGGGTGTGGGTGCCCATACTGCTGTTAGCTGCTGTACCTCTGAGTATTCTGTTAATTGGCCAAAGGTCGGATACACAATTCCCTTGCAAAGTGTCCCCAACTCCTGCACAACCAACATGGTCCGGGTCCACCCCCCCCTTGGTCCTTGTCCTGCATATCCATATCCTCCCCCTCCTCGCTGCTCTCGATCCCCACCTCTTCCTCTTGCCGGTCTTCCCTGGCATTGGGGTCCCATGTACCGTTCCTCTCCACCCCATTTCTCCTGCCCACTGTCTGCCAATTCAGCTGCCATCCTAGCCTGTAGCACTAGTGGCCCCTCCCCATCTTCTCCCTGCCGTTCCGAGGGTGGCAGTGCAGTTACTGCCGCAACCTTCATTAACTTACTCTGCACAAGCTTTTCTTCATCTGTTAATCTCCTCTGAGCTATTTGTTTTTTATCTTTCTTTGATCCTCCTGCAGTGGTGTACTATGATGCTTTGTATCTCTGGCCACCCCTTAGATTCTATCCAGCTATTTTATCAAGGGCCTTCTGTACCTCCTTTGGGAGGACTTGCTTAAAGATAAAATAGAAAAGGGCGGTGGACTGGTCGCAGGCTGTGCCCGTCTACGCTCGCCACAGCTCCTGCACCTGAAGAATGAATTGCGCAGCATCTTCCTCGTCCCCATGGTACATTGCATTACAGAGTGTAAATCTGGGGTGTCAGGGAAGCTCCTCTGCAGTGCATCCCATACTTGTGCCCTTACATTATTGAAGAATGCCCCGTCATGCATGTGATTTCCCATGGTCACTGCCGGAAACCCTGCCTTCACCCACACTGCGTCTGCTTGGTCTCCCAATGCAGATATTAAAAGGCTTTTAATGTCTCCAATTGCTAATGGAACTCCCACTGTATTATTCTCAAATGCATAAATCCATTTCCCTGCATCCCCTGAAAGCAGTGAAAGTGCTTTGAGGAGATTGTTCTTATCCATCAGTTCCCCGAGGAAAAAAATGAGGTCGTCCTGCCCCCTTGTGGATGGGGGGCATCTGTAATTTTGATCTCACCTTCCCCTTACTTACCTTTACTCCTTTTTTCTTTGCCAGTGCTATTCTTCCTAAACTGTTTCGAAACCTTCCCTCCCAGCCTTCTTCTACTGCTGTTACTTGTGGGGTGGCACACTGAATCTGCTGCACCCCTCCTACTGCCCCTTTGTCGGCCTCATCAAAGTCGCTCCACTTTTCCTCCTCTCTTTCGGAAGCTACTGTATCATATCCCATGCTTTCCACCTCACCTTCTCGTTCTACCCCCACTGCTTTTATTGGGGTGATGTCTAGTCTAAAAAGGAAATCCCCGGATTTCCATTTGTCTTCTGGTAATGCAGAGGTACTCGTTAGTGGGGGTTGTAATGGCGGTTGCCCACCCACGGACAAGGGTAGCGTTGTTTCGCACAGTGTTCATAATCACGCCAGTTCTGCCTGGGTGGAAGTTAACACTATTTCTAGATCTCAAGTGGTGGGCCCTGCGGGGCAGGAGTCGTGTTTGATGGAACATATGGAGGAGGTGGTGTGACAGGTGTTATGGGCGCGCTTGCCCCTGGCACATACACTGGGTCCGCGTACCCTTCTGCGGTTCTTGTAAGCAATGGGTATATTTTCTTTGGTTCCTCCCTTTCTTTCCCCTTATCTTCTGCTTCGTCATTTGGCACGGCTGTGGGCTCTATTTGCTTTTCCTGTTTATTTTTTGGGGGTGTGTTTCATCGAATATCCTCCACAAATCTAGCACCTCTTGTCTATTTTGGAGCTGTTTCCCCTTGTATTTTGCCATTAAGTAGGGTGCTACCCCTCCCCCTTTATTTCAGTCACCCACTGCCCATGATATTTCTTTATTTGGTCACTGTATAGGGGGAGGTGCTTACAAATGTGTGAAAGTGGCATGTCTAGACCCATATTTGTCAAAAGACCTTCTCTTTCGGTCCCATTTCCTCTCTGCCGTGATACTTCAACCTCTAACGTGTCAATCACAGTTTTCAATTGTTTACTTTAAAACATTACTTATGCATTGTCACGTCAGATACATGAAACAAAATCATTGAACATTTTCACAGGACAAAGCAAAGAATATATCGACAACATCAAACAAAGAACATAAAGCACTTTAGAGTAAACCCATATGCCCCTAATCCCCTTTTTACTCAACCTTGGGTTATCTTTTCCCACACTCAACACTCACATCACCCCTGCCCCTTGTGTGCCTACCTCCACAAGAGTTATAGAATGGTAAAGATAATAAATACTACTATTTCCCGAGCCTACTAAATATATTATGCTCCTACTTTATTCCTTTTTCTCACTTATTGCCAGCACTGATTCGGGACAGCGCTTTGCGGCACCGCCTTCCACCCCCTTTCGGAGCTAGGTTCCTGTATCTCCTCTTATTTTCTCACCATACTATTTTATAAAAACCTATTGGCCATGAAAAAAGGGAAGTGCTTCGTTTTCAACAATCTCTCCATTCAATCACTCTCAACCCAACCCTTGTGTGTTCCCCTTAATTAATCTGCTCCATACCTTCCCCTTTCCCTCTTTTATTTCCCCTTGCAATCAATACTCACATGACTGTGGTATTCCAAGAACCTTTGTTTGCCGTCTATACACAAATGGGGGCCTACCTGTCGTGGCCCTGCCCGGCGAGCAGTTGGGCAAAGCCAGGACCCACAAACCCTTCTTCGCTGCGTACGCGTTTTTGTTTAAGACTGGTCAGCCGTAGGAGGGGGGGGGGTTGGCCCTTCTGGGGAAGCCCTGGATCTCACTGAAGTACGGGGGACGCCAAGGAATATCATGACGACGGTCACCAAATGAAGGCATCCATTCCCTGACACAATATCCTAAACCTCAAATAATGGACACACCCCGCTAGGGAATGAGACTAGGAGATAGATTGTAAGTAGAACAAAGTTTTATATAAGATAATTGTGCATGCAGAGAACTCTGCTGCCCAGAGAGCGCTCTGCCAAACATTACATGGGCAGCACATTATAAGATGAAAACGTGTCACTGATGACGGCAAACTATAAGTACACAATTCTACAATATAATTGGTGAGGCACATTAGTACAGTATGCATCTTTAGGTGCTGGCCACGTTGGATTGGCGGTTGCTTGGGTGTCCCTCTCTCAGCACGTGGGTCAGCTGGGCTCATCTCCGCTGGCTGAAGGCCATGCCGGCAAAGTGATACATTCCCTGACTGGCTAAGCTAAACTGACAGAATCTGAGGGCATGAGACAAATGACCATCATAAATGTTTGGCCCGAACAGGAGTACTTTCAAAGCTCACTAATAGGTTATATATCTACATTGTACCCTTTGCACATTGGCACCCATAAATCTAATGCCCTGATCCAGGTGCCCATCTTGGGGGGCTTTGATCTACCTGAAGCCTCACCATACAGATAGAGATGTGTTCGTTTTAGGATGAATATATTGGTGTATGGGATTAGGGCTATGGCGATTGCTCTCCTCTGGTCACTGCAAGGGGTCAGATGTGTATCAGCAGGTTATGGCAAAGCGGGGAGGGGGTCAAGGGAGCACAAGCAGGTTAGTGGAGATGGATGTTCACAAGGGCTGGGGCCTGCTCCGGTCTCACACAGTGCAGTGAGCTCATCTTCCTTCTGTGTGATACTAATTATTGCAACAATAAATGGCTGGACTTCCATGAGAACAGAGTCCGTGTAGAGCTGGCAGGAGGAAGGGCTGGTTCGGGCTGTGTGTGCGAGGTGCTGGGCAGGGGGAGAGATAGTTTTCTAGAGATCATTTTCGGGCCTAGTAAAAGATGGCATCTGGTGTGTTACAAGAAATAGGGTCTTTGGGCTTCAATAAGGCTTGGTTACATGATTCTTTTGTTAGTAATGATAGGGAGATAATGCAGGTCATGCGTAAGTGGGAAGGGGAGCGTCTCCCCCCTCCAGCATAAGAGGGATCTGTCCATTCGGAGATGGTGTGGGGGTGGAAAAAGACCACCTCTCCCCCAACAGGGTTTTGATTATGAGCCAGTCATAATCGGTAGCAGAGGCTTATGGTCAGTCACCACTGTCACCGGCCGTCCCAGCACGTACAGTCAAAAGTGCTGACACCCCTAAAAGACCACCAGGGCCTCCCACTCGATTTGCAAGTATCCGTTTCCAACAGTGCCTTGCTCGCATAGGCAATCGGCCAGACTTCACCTTGTACTTCTGTTTGAGTGAGGACTGCACCCAGACCAAACGGGCTGGCGTCCACAACCACCTCTGATGCCAATGATCGATCAAAAAATGCCATGTGGCCTCTGCTGTTAGCGCACCTTTCACATCTTCAAACGCAGCCTGTTCTAACGGGCCCCACTGCCAGGTTGCATCTCTCCTGGTGAGACTTCTCAGGGGCTGCGACCTGAAGGCTAGGTTCCAGATGAAACGACCACAATAGGTGACCAATCCCAGGAAGGGTCAGACTTCAGTTACATTCTCTGGGGGCCATGCCTCCATAATGTCCTTGACCTTCCAGGGGTCGGGTGACAAGCCCCCTTCCTTGAAAACAAATCCGAAAAACTCAATTTTTCTTTTGAGGAATTCACTTTTCTTTGTGCTAGGTCAGCCCCAGGCCCTGCAGCCGTTCCAGAGTATTTACCAGCCGTTCCATGTGTTCATCCTCCATCTTTGCAAACACCAGAATGTCATTGCTGATGTTGATGATACCTTTGAGATCTGCCAGGGCCCCAAGGATGGTGGTTTGGCACACTTCTGTTGCCGATGACACCCCAAACATTAGGTGCTTTTACTGGTAGAGGCCCTGGTGCATGGTAAAGATGGTGATGTGTCTCGAGTCCAGATGTAACACCACCTGATAGCCGCCGTCAGGTCAAGCTTAAAAAAGAAACGAGCCCCCTGCAGTTCTGCAATGATGTCGTCAATCGTGGGTGTGAGGTGTCTCTCTCGCTTGATGGCCTTGTTCGAGAGCCTCATATCCTCACAGAGCCTCACCGAGTCAGGTTGTTTTTTCTTCCATGCAATGACTATGGGAAACACCCACGGGGTAGGTCCATCCACCTTCTCGATGATGTCCAGCACCACCAAATTGTCCAGTTATTTGTCCACCAGTTCCCGCAAATGGAATGGGACTATGCAGTGTTTGAGCTCAATCGGCTGTATGGACTCATCGATATGCAGCCTCACAGATTCGCTGACCATGCGGCCTATCCCCTCGAAGAGCTGGCTGTACTTTCCGAGAAGTTCCCGTACGTCTTCCAGGTACAGTGCATAGGCGAAGGTTACGGTGCCCAGTGCTTCTGCCGCTGCACAGCTCAGGAGAGTGTTGCTGCTTACACTCGTCATATAGAATCAAGCTTTGATGGATATCTCTCCATGTTCAACTTTCGCAACAAATGCTCCGGCCAATGGAATGGGCTGCTCACCGCCAAACTTGAATATCTGCGCTCTCGGCTTCTGCAATGTGGGCGGTGCCACCATGGCATCATAGTGCACCCATGCCATTACGTTGACTGATGCCCCCGTGTCAACTAGCACAGGTACCGTTGCCTCATTGACCTGCACGAGACACTGTGGTTGCCTCCTGGTGGTGGTACGCAGTGCACTAATGCTGGATATGAAGAATATGTTCTCTTCCTCATCCTCCGCTTTGTGAGTCAGATCATCTTCCCCTTCATCTACCTGGGAGACATTGGGCGGGCGCTGTTGCCTAGAGAAACATGCCCTTACCAGCACCCTCTGCACCACAACAGGCACCGGTGCCCTGCATATCCAGGCATATTGGTTGAGCGTCCCACAACATCCACACCCCTTCCCCTGCGCCGGGCTTTCCACAGGATGCGGAAGATCGTAACCGCACTTGAGGCGTAACTCGTGGGGCCTGCCTCCTCTGTCACGCTGGCCACCACTTGGTAGTCGGGCACCTTTCCCTCATTGACCTCGGCCAACGGCAAACACCTCCTCCGTCTTCGCTGGCCAAATGTCTGCATCCATCTTTGACGCCTGCAACTCGGAAACTTCATGGCACCGACCCAGCTCTAGTATGCAAGGCAGTGCGAGTCCCGGTTCCCACAGCACCTGCCTGCTCAGCTTTCCAGACAAACAGCCCTGTATGAGCTGGTTTCTGACCATGGTTTGGGGTTTTCCTAGGCAAACGACATCGACATCCAGCGCAGACGTCCATAGAACGTGTCCAGAGACTCATCATCTGTCGGGTGCTACACATGACAAAGCGCTCATAGTCTGCATTGGCTAATGGCATGAAATGCTTGCGCAACGCGTTCTTGGCTGCTGTGTAAGATGCATCCACCGGCTGTAATGATTGGAAGACTTTTGTGCACTGCTGGGCCTGCCGAGTATATAAGCATGGCCACTTTGCTATCCTCATCTGTCTCATCCGTGGCCCGGAAGTACATGTCCAGCCAGTCTATCCGGCGCCTCCACCTCGGTCCAAGACTCGACGGGCACCAGAAATATCCTCCCCAGCGCACAGTCCAAAGTGTCCAAAAATTGAGCATGCAAATATTTGCCACCACTCCACCCTCAGGTTTGCTGTAGTGATTGCCCCTCCACTAATGTCCTAACAGCCAGGAATATGGAATTTCCTCCCCAGCACACAAGCCAAAGATCCCAAAAATGGAGTTGGGTGGGACAAAGGAAAAAAAAAAAGTCTAGGCCTCACCTCAAACTTGAAAGAAAAGTGTTGAAAAAACACTCCAAATGGTTACCAGCAACAGACGTTGCCCGCTGCATGAGGGGGGTCCATAAATTCACATGGGAGGTGCACGAGCACTCCCAACGGGAGCTGCAACCCTCACCACCACGTGTAGACAAAATGGCAGCTGTCCGCATAGAACTCACCGACTCAGTGGCATGGAAATCTGGAGAAAATGCCCCTGGAGATCTCACTGCCTTAGCCCTGCAGGTTCGCGTCGGATTGACCATGCAACCTCGTTGCCACTGTTAACGGTTGCCCGTGTGCCCCTCCGGCCCAGTGAGCCACCCCCAGCATACAGAGCACACTATGCTCTCTGCTTGGGCTCCATGGCCGTGGCACGCCCAGTTTATTACATGCACATGCGGCAGAGTTGCCTCACTCCGCCGCGTGTGTGTGCCCTTAAAAGGGCAGGCACGCACTTGTGTGACCGGCAAAGTTCAAATCTGCCTGCCGGAGACAGCGGCCACGGTAGGCAGACTGTCACGGAAGAACGGTACCAGTGTTTCCGTTTTCCCCATTCCTATAGAGTTATGGGAATAAAGAATTACAATTTACCGGCGCCTGACTTTCCGGACCCCCGGGGTTGTAAAACTGGCACGGTTACCGCCAGACTCGTAATGAGCCCCAGTGTGTTCCACCGTGGTGTGGTGGACACGGGGCACCCCGCCACAGCCCCACTTTTTGGAGAATGCTGCCGCATGGTCCACTTAAAGCAAAGTACTGCTGCTGTCTGACCGTATGCAGCAGGTCAGGCCTAGCACAAACATTTGCTGTATAATCAGCGCATTGTGCCCTGGTATCTTCTTACTCAGGCCAGTTAGACAGTGCTGGAAATCCCAGACTCAGCTCTCTTTCCCAGAGAAGAGCGTAAAAACCCAGAATCTCTGGGATGAACACGGAATCTAGGTAGGCATGCTGGTGAGTCTCATTTAGGAGCTTCTGCATGAATGCTAGTGAAGCTATTGTAGTGATTTTTCATTTCATTTAAATCACTCGACACAAGTATACTTAAGCTTGTTCCGTAAGTTTAATCGGAGGAGCCCCCGAAGCGGCCCTCTCAGCTGAGGCACATCTTCGCATAACATTCCATCAACATTCTGGAATGTTATACGAAGATGTAACTATGGCAACAACCTACAATCTTACATCTCCCTTTCTAAACAATAAAATACATATTATATTCAAATAAGATTTTCTGTTAACCTAAACTAAAACACTAAACAATATAAACTTTTAACATCACACTATGTCATTTTAACCAATAAAAGGATACAATTTCTTCCATGTTTTTTTTTTTCTTTTATCAGCCAGTCTTGAAAATATCACTATGTTGAGGTCTTCAATAATATACATAGTCTTGTTTGTAATTCCATCTTCTTTTTCTACTTTTTGAACCTGACTGAAAACTATCATTTTTCTTTTCAATAAGATCTTTCTGTACTTCCTTCTCTGGTAACCTTCCTTTTCCTGCAACAAAATCATCTTCTTCATATCTTATCACTTCATTCTCTTTTGCCAACACGATATCATCACATGACCATTTCTTGCCATCTTCCAGTATCACTGACTTTCCTGAGCATTCCATAACTTTCTGTGGAGCCCGAAACTTGGACTCTCCTTTCATCACACGTATTGGTTCCCTCACTCTCACCATATCACCTTTCCTAATTGTACTTTCTTGAACATTTCTCTGCTTGTCATAATAACTTTTATATTTTTCTTGTTTCCTTTTCACCTTGTCCACAATGTCCTCCATGTTAAGTTTTTTTTTATTTTCATTGCTCATCATCCACGCAGGCCTCAACCTATTGGTGAAGAGTCTCCCTCTCATCAATGTAAATGGCACCTCCTCGGTTATTGAATGTGGTGTGACCTTATATGTAGTGAGTGCTTCTTTAAGTGTCTCCTTCCATGGTAATCCATTTGCACAAGCTAACTGTAATATACCTTTAATGAAACGATTCATCCTTTCCACCAGTCCATTACCCATTGGGTGGTACAACGCTGTCGTATTATGTTTGATAGATCTGTCTCTTAAAAATCCTTGAATCTCTGACGACATGAACTGAGCTCCATTATCTGACACAATTTCTTGTGGGTCTCCTTCTCTACTAAAAATCTCATCCAAAAACTTCACTATTTTAATAGCTGTCACTGACTCCTCTGCTATGCCACATTCCACCCACTTTGATGTATAATCAACTAACACCATTAAATAGATCTTCTGACACTCCAAAGATTCATATGGACCAGCTATATCAATAGCCAATTTAGTCCATACAGTAACAGGAATGTCCACCGGTTGTAATGGGGTCACTCGCACAGATTTGCTTTTGTCACTTACAGCACAAGCAGTACAATTTTTAACTAAAGCTTCCATATCACTCCACATGTTGGGCCACCAGTAAGCTTCTCTTACTCTTCTTTTCGTCAACATTCTACCAACATGACCTTCATGCGCAATGTCCATAATTTTTTTCCTTAAAATTGTAGGGGGTATTATTCGATCTCCTCTATACACACATACCTCATCACTGGACAATTCATCTTTAAATCTTTCCCATTGACTCAACTTGTCATCAGTTTCTCTCCAACCAGCTTCAATAGCCTTCCTCAACATCTCTTGTTCAATATCATTGTCTGTTGCTTCCATCCAATCTTTTTTTGAAAAACTAGGATGTACTTGAGCTATGATACAGTCCATGCTCTGTTCCTCTCTGAAGCCTTGTTCATCCTCACCGTTGTCTAGATTATTTTCACATGGCAATCTAGAAAAACAGTCCGCAACAACATTATTCTTTCCCGGTGTGTACTTTATGGTCACATTAAATTGCATAATAATCAAAGTCCATCTTCTTATACGTGGAGACATCATGTGGGAATTTTTTGCGTTCAATACGTGAACAAGAGGCTTATGATCAGTTCTTACATCTACGGGAATTCCCCAAATAAGACTCTTAAAATGTTCCAATATCCACTTTACTCCAAGTGCTTCTTTTTCTATTGTTGAATAACTTCGTTCAGCTCCTCTTAATGTCCTTGATGCAAACGCTATGGGAACTACTTCTCCATTTTGAACTTGTTCCAAAATACCCCCTAAACCTATATTGCTTGCATCCACTGCTATTCTTGTTCTGGCACTTGAGTCAAACAATTTCAAAGCTGGTGCTTTATTAATCATAGTCTTTATCTTTTCAAACTCTTTTCTGCATTCTTCTGACCAAACATATTTCATTCCTTTGCACATCAACTTCCTCATGCTTTCAGTGTTATCTGAGTAGTGATCAATAAATTTTGAATAATATTCTGTGAGACCCAAAAAACTCCTCAACTGGTCTTTGTTGTTTGGTTCCGCTATTTTAAGGATGGTGTCCACCAAAGCTTCTTTAGGCATAATGCCTTCTTTATCACTTATACGATGACCTAAATATGTCACTTCAGTTTGTTTTATTTTACACTTTTCAATCTTGAGTGTCATACCCTTCTGCTGTAACATTTGCAGCACAGCTAACAATTTTGCATCATGCTCCTCTTGGGAATTTCCCGACACCAAAATATCATCTTGGAAATAATACACTCCTTGTAGACCTTCAAACAGATGATGCATTAACCTCTGAAACACTGCAGCTGCCGAAGCCAACCCAAACGGCATTCTTTTGTATCTAAAAGCTCCCAAAGGCGTCACAAAAGATGTCAAATGTCTCGATCCATTTTCAAGTACTACCTGATGGTAGGCCGATGACAAATCTAACGTCGTGAAAAATTTTGCTGGACTCATGGTGGATAACATCTCTCCAATATTCGGTAAAGGATGTCTGTCAATCCATATGTTGGCATTTAAATCTCTTAAATCGACACACATCCTGATGGATCCATCCGTTTTTTTAACCAAAACTATAGGCGATAACCATTCTGAACTTTCAATAGGTTCAATAACGTCTTGTTTGCATAATTTCTCTATCTCAGCCTTTAATGCATCTCTAGTACCAATGGGTATACTTCTCACTTTATGTACCACTGGTGTCACACCCCGTTTTAGAATAATGCGATGCTCAAATCCTTTCAGTAAACCAATCCTGTCATTGAAGACATTCGGAAAAGATTTTGCCAAACTCTCTGCATTGTCACATACCTTTTCAGAAATGCACAGAATGGGTACACTTTCTCCTGGATGAATTTTGATATTCAATGCAGCTTGCTCCCACCATCCTATTATTGAAAAACCATCCTCCGCCACATACAATCTGCAGTATGTCTTGCGTCCTTCAAATCTCAATTTCACCCAAATATAACCTATAATATTAATCGGTGTCTTTCCATACCCTGTTGCTCTGGTGGTCGTCATCTGTAAATCTTCCATCTTCCTCTTCAAAACATTTACATACGTCTGTACATCCACCATAGTATAAGGTGAACCTGTATCTACCATCACTTGTAACGTTACACCATCTATATCCATAGGAACCCAAGATCCTACTCCATCATCTCTTGGTGTGACAGTAAGTATCTGGATTCTATCTTCCGCCCGATCAGTTATTGCTACCAAATTACTGGAACCAGCATTCTCCTCGACAGCTCTCACCCCCATGGTACTTGCATTCCTGCTTCTATAAAATCGACCAGCAGTCCTGCCAACTCTGCCATTAAATCTGCTTCTTCCTCTGTTAGTGCGACACATCTTTCCAAAATGTCCAGTATATCCACACCTAAAACACTCTGCTGCGAATGCTGGACACTCCTTTTCTGTGTTTTCATGTTTACTCCATCCACAACATGTACACCTACTACTGTGCTTGACTGCACTTCCTCCATCTTGTCTGTACCCACCAGATGTCTCTGTCCTGACCATTCTTTTGACCATGGCAATCAGTTTTTCTTCCTGATTGTTTTGCTGTTCATCATCTATACCTTGG
Organism: Ambystoma mexicanum; assembly: GCF_040938575.1. Taxonomy (NCBI): domain Eukaryota; kingdom Metazoa; phylum Chordata; class Amphibia; order Caudata; family Ambystomatidae; genus Ambystoma; species Ambystoma mexicanum. The sequence continues at coordinate 1,040,722,092 of NC_090936.1, forward strand.
ACTGACTTAATTCCAGGGAACTCTGGTTTACTTTGAACCTCTCTCATGCATTTTTCACCCAATTCCATTGACCTGGCTATTTCCAACGTTTTTTCTAATGTGGGATTTTTCGCTTGCCACAGTCGTTGCTGAATGCGCGGGTCAGCCACATGTAACACTATCTGATCTCTCAAATATTCGTCGGTGACTCCAGTGAAAGCACACGTGGCCATTAGTCCTCTCAATGTCGCTACATATGAATCAATACTTTCCTCTTTGCCCTGTTTTCTTGTGAAAAATCTGTATCTTTCCAACACAATGTTTGTCTTATTACCAAAATGCTTGTTCAATTTAGCCACTGCAATGTCATACTTTCTTGACCCACTGGACGCTTCACCCCATGTTTCTTCATCTTGCTCAAGATCAGGTAATGATCTAAATATTCTTAGAGCTTCTGTGCCAATACAGTGTAACAAAGTGGCTTCCTTCTGATCATCATTGAATTTTGCCCCTCCTATCGCTCTCAAATACACTTGAAAGTTGTCCTGCCACTGCTCCCAAGGGCATGTTGGATTGCCAGGAGCCGACAGAAATTTTATAGGAGCAGCCGTGTTTTGCATGGCTAAAGTTTGATGATTAACATGTAATGCCCTACTCATATGTGGTATCTATCAAAATGTCCAGTATATTTCCTTGTTTGTTAATATCTGCTGTTTACACCATATATTTTTCCTTGCCTCCCAACAACAGCCTGACTCAGTATGGCCATGCATCTATAAACATTGGCTTATTTTCCTTCAGTGCGTTGTCCATAACAGCAGCTGATCGCCGTAATCACGATCGTAAACAAACAGTTTTTTTTTTTTTTCCAAGATGGCGGCACGCAACTCACGTTCTAGGGTCCTTTACTCTAGTCTTTAACGACGGTTGCTCATACCTCTCGCACCGTCCTCGATTACTCTGGTGAGTGGATTACTTAATTTCCCTGCATGCTGATACTGTTTCCTGTAGCCGCCCACCCGTACTTGTATCGTTGCTGTGCGCAGCAGCCCACCAAAAACCAGCCGGTATAAAGTATGACTTTCACTGCATCATTTCTTCCTGTCCGGGGGCTCCCTCCACTAACCAGCATCCTCGTTGCCAATTGTAGTGATTTTTCATTTCATTTAAATCACTCGACACAAGTATACTTAAGCTTGTTCCTTAAGTTTAATCGGAGGAGCCCCCGAAGCGGCCCTCTCAGCTGAGGCACATCTTCGCATAACATTCCATCAACATTCTGGAATGTTATACGAAGATGTAACTATGGCAACAACCTACAATCTTACAGCTATGTCCAACTCGCCTGCACGTGGTTGCCTTCCATAGTTAGGAATCATGCTCATGGTGTTGACCCCAGCCTTCTCACGCATGGCCACTGACAACCTGAGACCTCTGCCAACACGGGTGACACTCCAAACACCAGGCGAGAGACGTATGGGTGTCATCAAAGGGGCGTTCTCAATCTAAATGTCACATGTACTGCTTCCGAAAGGCATGAGTCACGTCCGTTGCCCTAAAATACGTGTTTTGTGGCTAGCTGTCTTTTTAAGCATGATGTCACACACAAACAAGCCAATCGTGCCTGCCTAGTCTGCCCCAGCATAAGCGCCAATCCTCCCAAATTACTGGGCACTAATATAATGTCAGGCAACACGTCTTCCCTTCATCTGCATATCTCTGCCTGACTTCCTGGACGCGACTGCGACACCTCCCCCACACAAGCGCTCAGTTTACTGTACTGGGCGTGCGCAGCAGTTTCTCTGCAACATGCCTTGAGTAACAAGCTGGAACGCATGCGCAGAAATTGTAGGCAGGACCTGAACGAAGACCCTGCCCTCTCGACTGGCCTCATCCTTCCAACTGACTGAGCTGATAAATCAACTGCCTCTCTCGAGCCGCGCCTCTGAACCGGCCCCCAGGCGAGTTGACGCATGCGCAACTTGCCTCGTGTGGTACCGTATTTTGCTACGCGTGCTTTCACGTGAAAGACTCGTCGTCCACGTCACACTGCGCATGTGCCCTGTGCGTGCACTGGTCTGGTGTGCTGCCTCTCTCCTCGCGCTGTGCTGTGCGTGGCGCGCGTTCTACCCTGCCTCATTGTCTCCCACCTCTCCACCGTTATCGCCTCGTTTAAGTTCCCCTGTCCGTCGTCGGCAGCAGCACCAACATCAAGGTAAAAGGCTTAGTTTGGCGGAGTGTCTGCAGTGCTTGTCTAAAGGCTGTAGGCTTCAGTTTGCAAAAAAAGGGGCTGACGCTGAGGGCTGAAGTAGTACCATTTTCCCCAGTGTGTTCTTGGGACAAGATAAGTGATCTAAGCAGGCAGACCATGATCCCGAAACAGTTGCGGCCTTTCCTTGGTAGCCAGAAACCAAGTCCGTTATTTAGTGGTCAGATAATATCTGGAGTCATCCGTAAGGAGCGGTGTCCCCAGGGTGCACGGCGCACTGGGGGGATGGGGTCGGGGGCACATGATGCATTGTACACTTCGGTCATACATCCCTGGAAGCAGTCGGAGAAGGGCCAGTTCAGTTAGTAGCGGAGCACATTGTGGACTGAATGTGTCCGGAAACTGGGTGCTTGGGGGGAGGGGCTCAAGTTGGCACTAAAGTGGATGCATTTAAGGCTTTGGGTTTTTGGGATCGTGTGCGCCTAAAGGTAGCGATAGAGTGAGTGCTCATGGAGGTCGGTCACATGCCAGGTGGTTATTGAAGGTAGCTGCCCACTGGCGTTTGTCTTGGAAGCAAGAGCACACATTACACCACAGGTTCGAATCTCAGACTCGCGCTTAGGCACTGGCCCCCGGTATTAAGCGCGTTATAAAAGAACAATTTATAATTATACGAGTCAGGAAAGGAGACGGAGACTGCCTAGGGTACTGGAAAATAGCTGCCAACACCCGCCATATGGGGCTAGGCCCGCAAAGGCAGGATAGGTGGAAGGACTGGATGCCTGTAATATTGGTATGTAACGTCTCCCTGTGTTAAGTATTCTCACAGTGCAGGCAATTAGTTCTGTACAGCCATGTTGCATACTAGACCGATATTTAATAAAGTGATGGTTCCATTAGTCATAACATTATTGCTTTACTTTTCATTTTTGTTTTATGTGCAATGCCCCAACTTGATGTTGATATGGATTGATTTTGGTCACGCACCACTTTATGATTCAGTACTGACCCAGCTGTTTTCTGCCTCTAGTACTTATAATCCAAAGACGTTCTTGGGGGGGGGGGGGGATACTTTTGTTTTTTGTTAATATGCTTTTATACTGTGCCAAATCACCTCGTATGTGTGAGTTACCTCAACTTGCCTGTGGACTGGCATACTGTGCCCTGCCACAGTTAACCAGACCTTAGAGAAAGGGTTTGGGAAAGCGTTAAGTAGATGCTATAAACTCGAGTGGGAAGGATGCACCAGCGAAGAATTTTCTGAGATGGCATGGTTGACCCAGTTCTGTTGATTGGGCCATGGTTTCTGCAAAAGGGAAGAGGCAAATCTTGTTTCCAAGGCAGATTTGGAGAATTGTATGTCACTATTCCACATAATATTGGAAGAATGAGGTGCTCAAGAGTGTGCTAGGACAATACTGGTGACTTATTTGCCCAGTTGTAGGACCCAACTCAGGTAGTCCAGAAGAACGCTAGCCAGGTTGTCTGCAAGAGGTAAAGGTGTGCTTGGGCTGTTACATTGCAGCATGCGATTGGACCACGTCCTTGGATGCAATTCTCCTTATGGGGCTGTCCCTTTGACCCATTCAGAGGTAGCACATAATGTATTCAGTGCCCGATGTCCTTCTGCACTACTTGCACCCTTGGGTGTGTTTGCAAAACTTGCATCTAGTTTTAATAAACAGATTGGCTAAGGGACACTGTTGGTATATATGCTGGCTTCTGACCAGTAATTCATAGAGACCTTTAAGGATGTGTCAATAGTTCTTTTATTTTTTTTGGGTGAATGGTGGTGAACCTAAAGCCTTTGCATCCACCACTTTCTTTTGGACTTCTCGAATAGGAGTATCTTCTTCTGTGTAAAGTTAAGGATGTTGGTATTCGCGTCCATCGTCAAGTGGCGATCTTTTCTCGGTCTTCAGAGGGTACTGGGCTTTTCTTGCTGCATTCAAAGCAGAATGACTGTTGTACGTATCTCTTGATGGTTAATGTAAACTGTGTGAACTTGAAAGTAAAAAGTAAGGCCAATTCCATTTGGGTTATTTAAAAAAGACTACTAAGCCTATTTCAAAGGTAAAACTGGTGTCTTCATTTTGTAGTCCATATAATATCATTCTTGCAAACTAAAGGCTGCTTTTGCTCTGTTTCTATGGCGCAAACAGAATTTAGGAGCGATGGAGCACTGTATAGGTCATAGAGCGTTACATTGGCGACGAGAGTTTAAGTCATCAATTGAACATCAGTAATTATGACAACGCGATATACGGAACGGGAGCGTGCACTATAAAGCTGCAATGCTTTTGATCATACATTTTTTTTGGAGCGTTTGCCTGTTTATTATATAATGCCGATCAAACCGTGAATGTTACTGTGGGTTCAAAGCGATGTTATGGATCACACACTTGTATACAGATGGCACTCCTCTACCAGCTAATCTTGTTTCTCTTCTGCAGCATGGCTGACTACCTAATCAGCGGGGGCACTGGCTATGTCCCAGAGGATGGTCTCACTGCCCAACAGCTCTTTGCCATCGCAGACGGCCTAACATACAAGTAAGCATGATTTCCTCTCCTACCCTACAGGCCCTTGACTTGCCTTTTTATCTCCTGATTTCATAACCAGACACACCCAATGGTAACAGGGTTATTTGTTGCCTGATTTGTGGTGGACTGGGTGGGCTGTTTGTTGAGGGTGAGTAGACCTTCAGTGCTCTGAACTTTTCCACAACAAATAAGTGTGTTGTTGGTTGAGCCTTACTTTTCAAACATGACTTTTGGCAACATACAGTTGGGTGTTAAATTGACTTTGTGCTTACTATCGTTTTCATCATGTATTCATACTTACATTTGTGTGCCAGTGTATGTGGTTCGGTTGTTTGTGTAGCATTTAGTCCAACACTGGATAAGGTTGGATCCCACCAGCTGGAACATCGTTACATGGACATTATGACCTGAGCTCCAGGGAGTCGCTGAAAATTGTGAGGTAGAGGGGCAGCCTGTGTGCTTTTTCCCTAATTTCCTATGGGTTCAGCATTCAGTAAGCTTTTTGGGTGTACCTGGGTTCGAAATAAAGATTTTGGTGAGTGGGAGCTGAGCTGTCACTGATAAGAGTAACCGTCTACATAATGAGTCAGAATTCTGGCTTCCACATGAGTTGAAAACTATATATTTTTTCATGTACAACTTTGTGTGTTCGATGTCTTCTACTGTAATTGTGTTCTAATACTCCTTTTTTATAAAGCTTTCCAGACAGTCCCTATTGAATAGGTATGCTTGTAATTACTTGGTCTGGGTGGTCAATTATCTCTGCAGTAAAACCAGAAGAGGGAAAGGTAAAACAAGCTCTGTAGTGGCGGAGAAAACTACAGAGTCTAACAATGGTGCCCGTACATCTACTGGTGGGCAAGGAGAGACTGGTAGTCTTGGGCACAAAGGGACAATTGCGATGTACTTTCAGCAAACGCAATATTTGTTACTAGCCAGGTCGATAGCAACACTAATAAGTCTACCATTAACGTACCTACCACACCCATTGACAATAATTCTGTGTTCAATTTATGTTCGCTTGAAATGGAAGCAAACATTATTTCGTCCTTTAACCCTGTTGAACTCAAATTCTGGTAGTAAATCAGATCACGTTCTTTCACCAAACCCCTCGGATAGTTTGACCATCAATACAGATTTTGGAGGACATGACGAAGACCTTATTAACTTGACTCGAGCTGACAAGTCAGTCAGTAAGTAGGCTCACCAAGAATCGGTCATTTTGCATTAAAATAAGACTTATGCAGCAGTATACATGAAGAGGTGCAGTGCCATTTGACTATGCTGGATAAATTAGAGAAATGCACTGATAAACATACATTTGTTGTTTATTTTTTTAAACCTCGGGAGGAGCAGAGTAAAGGTCTGTTGGTTGCGCTTGATCCACCCTTTTTGAATTCTGAGGACAGGTTGAGATAGTATAATGCAGAAGCGCTCAAAATTGAAGCGCTAACAGGAAGTCGGAAAGGTAAGACACTGGGCAAGTTGGCTAGCTAGGCGATCCTATCGAAGGAGATAAAGATGGTAACATGTAGATCCAACATGAATACTCCACAAAGAATGTCTCAGTGGGGAAACCCAATGTCCTTAAACGCGTGGCAGTCAAAGTGATGTAATTTGAGTCCCCTTCAATTACCCGGGTAGAGCCGATGCAGTCTCAATCAAGGAACTGGGAAGGAACCACTTCCACGCACTGACAGATTCACGCCTTTCAGATTTTACTATTGGTAAATTTTCCCCGGAAGGTGATGTTATCCTGAATATATCCCCTCTTTAGAATGCTGACTAGTAAGACTTCCCTTATGTTGAGCAATTGGCAAACACATTAATACCCACGACCAGGGCAGTTGCAGAATTAACGAGGTGGTTAAAGTAAATAAAGAGCCCACCTAAACTTTGCTAAAAAATGGGATATGACCTTGATCAACATGATCAGAGTGCCCTTGTGTCGAAGAGCACCTCTAACATTGATACTGGGTTAAAAATAACGGCCCATGCTGGAGGCCGATCTGTGTATGCACCCGCAACGAAGGGCGGAAGCTGAAGGTGCAAAGGGAAAAGATGGTCAATAGGCATGGTTGACATTGTTTTTACCTTCACTTCCTGATAAAAGGCCATGGTATTGATCAATATGTGGAATACGAGAGGTCATACTCGACTATCAAATAACAAGAGTGGATCAATCAGTCTTTGCAGCTGACACTATGCTACAAGAGATTTGGCTCACCTCATACATTGAGTGATGGGTGTTCTATAAACAATAGATATGCAAGAAAGGACCCCCTAGGTCGCACTGCCGGAGGCCTTTTGATTGGCTGTCGTGATAACGTGATTATTGATGAGGGGGACCCTAATGTAATAAGTGTGAGAATTGATCTGAACTCCAATATGACATTTTTAATGGTGAATACCCCTGGGTGGAGCTTGCATGGAGCGCATTGTTTTTTTTTTTTTTTTTAGATTAAGTTGTTAATACTAGAATGCTTACTAACTTGGATGAGCCATTATCGAGGGATACTTAAATGCACAATGTTGTGATTACTCGGGTGGGCAGCCTAATCATGAAACTTGTTAGGTTAGGGGCTTCAGAAAACCAAATCTGAGACAGTACAAAAACTCCACTCTTAGTACAAGGCTGTATCACCTGAGAACATTTGGTAGTGCAGAAGGAGCAGCCAGTCTTATCATAGGAGGGAGAGAGGGCTGTAGCTTGGTACAAAGAAATTGTAGCATGCATATGGCCCAAAGAAACAATATGAATTGTAAAACAATGATTTATTATAAATGCATGTAGGCCAAGATAAATCTTGGGAAAGGTAAGTATTATCGCATCATCATGTAAACAGTTATAAAAAACAACTTAAAACCTATGGTATACAAAAGTATAACCTTATTTAGGTTACAATAAGCAGTCAAGGTGAGTCAAACATTGACCACATTTTGAATGGCACAAGCTATTGCATAGTAAAACCATGTTGGGTATACTTTCAGAATACAATAAGTAATTCAAGGACAAATCGTCATACATCAAACCACTGATAAAAAAGGAACCCGAAGGCGCAGAAGAACTAACTACAGACTGATATCCAACCTGCCCTACCCTGCAAAGATAAAGGGGGGGGAAACAAGCATATAAGAAATTACTTAAATACGTCAACAAACTGAATACTCGACCGGTCACAGAATCACCACTCCTATCGATATGGGACGACCTGAAAATAAAGGCAGATGCCCAAGCGGCTCTCATACTGCTGTGATTATGAGCAGCATTTGACACAATCAGCCACGCAATACTAATAAAGATTGATGAAATGTGGCATATCCGCACTAAGTGTTTTACCTCATTCCTAACAAATTGGAAAAGGAGCCTATTTACCACTGTTCACCTCAAACACCACAAATATATCCCGCGCAGTCCCACAGGGATCCACCCTCTCTTCTTTGCTTTTCAACATTTACATGTTCCCTCTGATGAAAATCGTTCGAACCCACAGACTGGTCACCTTCAACTATGCAGATGACGCAACTGATTATGAAAGCAAATCGAACCCAGGAACAAAGTAACTGTCTTGCGGATGTCTATAATTGGATGACAACCAACCTTAAACTGAACCCGGCAAAAAATAGAAATTATTCTCTCAACCGCAGGATTCAACAGAGGGAACCCACAACTGGACTGGCTGGCCGGCATGGGAATGTAACCAGAGACTACTGATTTAGTCAATAACCTAGGAATACTAATGGACAAAAGACTATCCCTGCAACCGCAGTCAGTGCAATCACCAAAAACTGCTTCCTGTTAAAGACTGCTCAGAGGATTACTCCCTTTCCTCTCTGGCCCTCGCAGAACTCTCACAGTCGTACCAAGAATTTACTAAGCAAACAGCCTCTACCTAGGAATGCCAGAAAGACTCACCAAGAAACCCCAAGGGCTGCAAAATAAAGCAGCCAGGATCCTATCAAGACTCAACAGAAAAGACCACATCACTCCAGCACTGAAAAGCCTACACTGGTTACCTATTAAAAAAAAAAGCATCAAATTCAAAGTATTCTGCATCGCCCACAAAGCCTTGCACAGACAAGAGCCGAGTTCCTCCAAGACGTGATTAGCCAAGGGACTCAAGACCCAGCAACAATATGCAAATGGATGCAAAACATTACGAAAAAAGGAAATTGGGCAGAACCGCTTTCTCACGTCTAATTTGTAACCTCTGGAACACCATTCCAAAAAAAAAAAAATCGAACCACAGAAGATCTCATCACCTTCAGGAAATGACTCAAAAATGGTTTTTCAACAGCAAAGGGAAACAAGCAGCAATAACATCGCAGACCAACAACTAAAGGTGGCGAGATGGGCCAACAAACCACAACCAAGGACCTTGGTAGATAACAACCAGGTGCCAACCAGTCACACCAGAGACTCCAACAGAAAGGCTTACTAACCCACTTCCTGTTCCTCCAAAACCGCCACTACACCAGACCTTGGGCTAGCAACACTACACAAACCAAGAATCAATTATGTTCACACCCGTGTCTGCACACCTAGAGTGAACCACCCCACAGTCCATAAAATCGTCAACACTGCAAGTACACACAGACACCAGATAGTCTTACAGCTGTGGCCACCCGTGATCTGTAGACCTTATGGACACTATCGAACCAGTGCGCACAAGCGACCCCACCACCACACAACACGCAAACACTAGCGCTCCCTCTCCCTCTTCTACCATCCCTACCCCAGATATGATGGGGGAAGTTATTTTCCACTTTGTCCTGACTGCCATGCAAAAGTGTCACAAGTTGTAACATATTGTACCAGACTGGCTTCAGACCAGGATCCAGTACCACACATCAGGACCATTCATACATGTATGCAGGAGGCCACAGTGAGGATAAATCTGGCGATGTACCTCATTATTGCAGACTTCGACTCAGTTAACCGGGCGACCCTGTGGCAAAAACTGATGACCCTGGGATTCCTTGACTGGATCCGTCTATCCTTGTTACATTGCACACTAACACAGGAGCGCAAGTACGATTGGACGATGCCGGCTCATTATCAACAGGGTGGTCAAGCAGGGTTGTGACCTGGGCCCCCCTGTTTAACCGGTTTCTATCGGACCTCCCACACGCAGTAACCTCAGAGGGGCTGTTGGATCAAGATAGATACCTGTATACCCAGCATTTTGTACGCTGATGACCTGGTCCTTGTGGACCGTACAATAGCAGGTATTGGGGATAAATTCAAGCCATTGATTCTGTGCCCACCCTTTTCTTTTGCATGGAAGAACAATCTCGCCATCAATCTAAAGAAAAGACCCAAATGTTGGGGGGCGGGGGGGAAGGGGAAGCTATATCTGGTAAGACTGAAGTCAGATTTAGGACCCATTGAGTGTGTGCTGACTGCTGACCTACACCTATCTGGGCGTGGAGTTGTCAGCTACGGGTCGGTACAATATTTTAATTTTACTAAAAGTGCCAGACAGCTGACCTATGCCATAAACCAGTTTACCAAGCACAGCACAAGGTTCAATCGAAAGCACCATTAAACTATTTTGTCCCAAAAATTTTATATGGCCTGGAGGCACTAGCCATGGGTGATTTTTGGATGGCTAACCCTGCAAGGGTTTTCTGGAGGCATATTTTAAGCCTACCCCAGTTTTGCCACGCAAAAATATATTTAAGAAAAAAAATGGCCACACATGACTGGAAAGGCGATTTATAACCATCTGGAAAAGTAGAAAAAATACACTTGTGCTGGGAGTTACACAACGCTGGCAGTTATCTATTAAAATGTCCTAGTCCACAAGTTTGTAGCTTTATACTACGATTGAGAGTAAACCAACTCCCTCTCCTCGCAATGCTGTAGGCCTATTTAAAAATCCCAAGAGATGCGAACCTGCGGTATATGTTAAGAGCGGGCAAAGTTGGAAACCCCCGCCATGTCTTTACAGTGTGTGAAACTGGGGCCAATGTACCTGTGCTCGTCGCCACAGTTTGTTAGCCAGTAGAATGCTATTAAAACAGATACTTTTTTGCACTATTGCTTGATTACGGATTCAGACATACTATGTATGGCTATTGTCAGGCATTAGATCGTATTTTTCTACCTAAATACTGGACTGGCTGCGGCCACAATTGGCCCTAAATACTCTCTCGATCGAGGCTTGCCATTGATTAATATTCGAAATAACAGACAAGTCAACGTGCAACACTGTAAAACATCAAACTACGTATGAATGTGATATCTTTCTAAAAACTGGGAAACATCTAGGCGCACAGGACCGACCTATTTAGTATTATAAAGCCTGATTGATTGGACTATTTTGTCTTGGAGATTTTTAAAGCCAGTGAATTAACTGCATTATAGTGAAATGGAAACCAATCAATCAACCAATTGGAATGAAATGATCTGGAGTGGAATTAAGCAATTATGATTTGAAGGAATGATTATTTCATTACTATTGTTATTGTACTGTACTGTATTTGTTATGTATTTTTAAAAGTTAATTTGAACTAAAATACAAATAAATCAACATAACTATTTTAGAAATATCATATCCCAATTATACACTGGTAAGATTTTCCTATTTATAATCTTCCTGAGCTTTCAAACCCCGACGTTTTCCTTGGACTAGGTAACTATTTTACCTTGTCCCTAGGTGAAGGGGAATCCTTTATTTTCCTCACATAGTCTGTTACTTTTTATGGGTGATCTTTTTAGGTCTCTCCATAGCGTATGGTTGAAGTTGGTTTCCCACAACTTTTGGGCTTAGGCTGGGTTGCCCTTAAGGGCTCCCATGTTGATTTCTTTCATGTACTTGGGTAAACTACTGTTCCCAAATAGTAAAGGGGATTTGCATTCCATTAACCTTTTGTATAAGTGAGTCAGCACACCCTACCTTATGTGGAGTGCTGGGAGGATACAATGTATCCCCTTTCTTGCTTATCTTAATTGCAAGTTTACATGAATGGCTAGTGGCAGTGGTTTTACCTTTATGGCTTTTCGTCTGTTACTCGCAGGCTGTTAATTCAGCCTCGGCAATGCACAGAAGGACCACCATTTTGCTAAAAGATTGAACGGCATGTGCTTTTTCTTCTTAAAGCAATAACTACAGATAAGTGGGTTAACAGGCTTGTGTCTTGGCGCCCATGCTGTTTAATCTGTACCAGGCCGGCCTGCAAAAGGTCTTGTAAACTGTTCATATTTGTCCTCCTAAGTGGGGAGTCACTTGCCTAATAATTTATCACACTCTAGTGGTCCTGAAAAGAACTCTTGCAGCGTTCATAGGAAATAGTTGGTCTCAGCGTATTCTAAGTAATATGAAGAGCACTCTCGTTCAACATCAATACAGACTGTAGAAGGTCAATAGACAAGATGCTGAAATATACATACCTGGGATTTGATATAACTACTGGAATTACTGACTTTGTTGGTCACAGGAGATCTAAGAACTTGTTGGTGATCAAGCTATTCGCTCAGAATACCTCAGGTTATAGTTTGATGGGGTTATTAAGGAATCTAAACAAAAGCTTGCAGCAGGTATGCTCTATGCTCTTATGGCCTGTAATTCCACCCATGACAACTGGATAATAAAGTTGAAGGTGAGGTGTGGCGTAGATTGTTGAGCCTATCTGAAGTTACGCTGATGGAAGAATCATACTTGAACTGGGCCTCTGTTCCTCTTCTTGTAGAGGTAACTTGTATATTAAAATGACATCAAAAGGAAAATCAATATTGACTTTGCCATGGGACATAGTTCGTGTAAATCCCTACTTGAGTTTAAAAGTATTAATGAGTTTTAAAAAATATATAGCATGAGTCCACAATGTCAAGAGGGGTACTCGTGCAGGAATTTTAAGAAGCATGTTATCGGACGTGTCTATGAGCCACGAACATGTTGGTAGATTGATGCGTACCTTTGCTAGGATGCCGTTTACCTACCTTGAACCACAGGGGTATTTAAGTCAATTCTTACCAGTGATTCTCCAATTGGGGTTGAATAAACTAAGAATGCATGCCGTGGTATAATGTCCCTGCATCAAGATATTTATGCCTGTGTAAATATAAAGATAAGTTGGAGACCACAAGGCAACTAAATGCATATCGATGGTTGATAAATATGTGCTTTACCTGGGCAATTTTGTTATAAATTGAGTGAAATTTAGGACGGAGGCATTTTGGCTTTGAGGCTCATCTGGGTATCGATTGTCATTGACCTTAGCCGTGGCAAGTGACCGAAAAGAAATTTCAAATAAAACTGCGATTTTTTGCATAGATAATAGAGGCTGAATAGATGGAAAACTTGTGTAGTGTTTGCTGCTGTAGATGGTAGGTTAGTGGTTGTGATAATATTTGGCCTCCATTATAAACTGTTTTAAAGAGCATTATTTTGCGTTGAAATTGCGTTTATTTGTAATGTGTTAGAATTAGCCATTTGAGTCTTTTAAATGTTGTACATTTATATGAATTGGTATTAATATTGTATTAGCCAGATTGTGTACATTGGTGCATGTAATTGTTTTGAGATATTTTTATTATGAATGTGTGAAAAGTAAAATTAGCATACTAATACAAATAAAGAGCAGCAAGCAAAATGATACGATTGAGGAGGTGGTTGTTGAGCTAAGCAAAGTGAAAAGAAAATTGTTACTTGCAGCGCAATGGGGATTGCAAGTGTGTGTTAGCAATCTCTCAAAGTATTTTTTTTGTTTCTTTATTTGTATGTCCTTGCTTTCTTTCTAGTATATTCTGCATGGCGCCTTTTTAGCGGAGCTGGTACAGCAACGGTTCCAACTTGTCTCATATACATTTCATGCAGCCATTTGATTTAGCACTCTGTATCTCAAGCATTGGGGTGGGCAAAATTACTGATGGTAAAAATATTTTTGTCTCAAGCAAAATGCTCAAAAGGGGAAATTTTGGTCGCACAAATTCCAATTTCGGTCTGCTGGTGAAAAGACATGAGCACATTTCAGCCGTAAGTTGCCAGTTATCCATGAAAATATTTCTGCTCTTTAACCAGCATTCGGCCATTTTGGTCACACCTGTGTTCGTGCTTTATTCTGATTTAAGAACAGAACCCGTTGGTGGTAAATATTCCCTTTGGCTAAACGGTCTTTTTTAAAATGTTGATTACCTATGCTGAATTGGCAGTACAACAATCAGATTTCCAATGCATAGCAATGTTGACTTTTTTTTAATTCTCTTTTCATACGTACCCTTTCCTGTTTTCACTAAGAGTTGGCCTTGAGTTTCTTGACTAATTATTACAAATGGATCATTCTTTTCTAAAGCTTACTGCGGAAGATCTTGGGTTACTCGAAAGTAAACGTGGATTTACTGATATCTTGCTGGAAACAATTTAACGTAAGCAAACTGCCTACTTCCTAACCCCACCCCACTACCAAAAGTATATTCTCAAATTGAGACCGAGCACAAGCACTGGTGTGCCGATGCTGGCGACGAGTCTAGAGCTGGAATCTCCTGACTTTTGCCAAATTTTTTAAACTGCCAGTTCCCACCTTCTTTCCAGCGTGGTTTTGTGTTGCCACGCTATCTGTCTGTTAAGCGTTGCATTCCTACATCGTGCTCAGTTGTCACTTTAAGGAAATGGCTCGTGATCCCAACTCTTGCTCTTGGCCTTCAATTGAAGGACATTTAAGGAATCCAGACTGGCAAGTGCATTACTTTTTTTGTTTCTTTTTTGCTAGATTTTAAAAGTGTATTTGCTTTGTGCTTGTGTTTAAACGAAACGAGATTTAAAGAAGGGTTAAAGGAACCAGAAATGAGGATTAGTGCTATGAAACCAATTTAAAGTGGTACTTTTTTAAAAATGCTGTCCCGATAACCAATTGGGAAGGCACGAAGTATACCTCTCAAATAATAAGAGAAAACATGTAAAAAAAAAATGCAGAGCTGTGGGGCACAGAGGGTGTGGGGTGGTGGGTAACACAAGCTTGGCTTAAAAGTCAAACCTGTCATCATTTGGGAATGCAAGTGAGTCTTCTATAACAAGACCTTTTCAGCTACCTGAAACATTATCTCAAGGTAAAAAAGTTTACGTCGGGATCAATGCCTTTTTAAGTAATGCTGCATAATTTCCATCATATTTGATACTGAAACGAAAATGGTGGTAGTGTCATTCAACTCTAGATGGTGCATCTGTCAATGGGTGGAGGAAATCTATATCGGTTTTATTTCTTAAAGTAACTTGATCAAAATGGGTTTAGGGATGATGAGACTGGAAATGTAGCGTAGACTTTATCGTACAGCTTAAAGAAGACACTGAAGAAGAAACCAGAGTAGACTTGGTACGTGAATAAAGCGAAGAGTGAATATTACACTGTAGAAGTGAACAAGAAATACAAAAAAAACCTCCCTGTATGGAGACTGTTGCGCTTTATATTTTGTGGCCCCCATTGCCCCTTAGACTGTGACTGTCTGACATAGATGCTATGTCATGTTTTGGTGACCTCGTACTGATTAATGGTCCTCCTTTTAGCGTAAAACTCGTGTGGTGGTGATTAGCTCGCGTATGTTTGAAATGTGTGGGGCAAACTATGGAGTTGCTTAAAGTAACCTAAAGTGTGTGTGTACGTGTTGTACTCGAAATTCCCAGGCGTTGCTTTTGCCTGCCAAACACTTGGACCTTCTGCAGCTTTTCAGTCTTGATAGATCCCAAGAGCTTTAGGATCATCCTGACCGCTTCTGGGAAATGGGACACATGTTAGTTTGATTGCTAGGACTGGTCTTTTAGTGTTCCTTTCTCCTGTATAAATGTGCATTTGGATTTTCCTCGCCACTTCCACCCTACCTTCCACAGGCAATGTTGTACTCCCATCTCAGCGTATTGGAGCAGCCTGGTATTTGTTTAAATACGCGCTGGTTTTATCTATTAGTTTCCCAAATCAGCATGGATGATACATCCAGCTCTCTTTACCCTTGCATTTCTTGAATGAAAAGGCAAGGACTATGACTGTCCCCTACAGTCTGCCTACTGCGAGCTAACATACTGCTTCATAGATCTGTAGGTGACTTATCCTGGCCTGTTCCCCCCCCCTTTGCATTCTGGGACTTGTAGCCCGTGTTTTATCATGGGGGAGTGAACTAAAGTCCCAAAATACAAAGAAAAAGCCTGTACTAGATACGCACCCACAGAATGGAATGAGTCATGTTGGCAACTATGCTGGTTTACTATTTATTAACAGGAACTTCCCCATAGTCTTAGTTTGTGTGATTTCCAGCAGCACTTCGTGTTTGGAAGTTGGGCCACATTTTTACAGATCTTTGGCGTACATTTTTTTGGCATTATATGAACGTTTGATGGGTAGATAAAGTAGCATGATACTTCTAAAAGAAATCGCGTGTTTTTTTTTTTTTTTTTTTTTGGCCTGTTTTTGTTTTGTTTCGGAAGCATCGTTTTTGTCCTTTTGTGGGACAGTCCTTTTCCTGTGCATAAATAAACGTGAACCCCTAGAGGTGAAGTCAAATGGGGATTTATGGTTTCTGTGATTAGATGCCATGCAAGATGTTCGGTGTGTGAACGGTCAGTGCTTCTGCTGCCCCAAGAGGTGCTGGGTTGGTGGGTGCTTTCTAAGTGTGCAGTGGCACAAGGAAGGATTGACATTATTTCAAACTTGTTGCGATATTTAGACCACTTTTTCTGGGTTCTTGTCTGTTCCATTTAGGGGAAGCGATCATTTCGGTTAGTCGGACACAGTCCAGTGTGGTTTAAGCTAGAGAAAATGTCGTTCCCCTGTCCTAGCTGGTTGGCTGTCTGGTTTATGAATTCCGGGTGCCAAACACTAGCATCCCTTTCTGCCTGCTTCAGAATTCTTCAAGGGAGCAAACATTCTAATTCAGTACATTACAGATTGCTTATCACCAAATTGGAATATGTAGATGTTAAAAAAAATGCTCACGGGTGAAGCCATTATTCCCTTTTACATATTTATTTTGAACTCTGAACGGTCTTAAACTATATAAAAAACTTCTCATACCCAATGTGACGCGCGACTGTTGGAACAAAATCCAGTGGCCTATGTGCTACACAATAATCGATCTGCCCTTATTGCGTGTATAACAATCCTTGTTGGAAGCATTTCATCAAAAGTGCTTTTGTGCATTCATTGCAATTAAACTTGTTCATTGTGCATTTCGTTTGCAGGATCAACAGTCCCATGGTTGCATGGCAAGTTACAGCCTTCAGAGACAACCGTATATTTCACATTGGGTGTGTTGCCCTCTGGGAAGATAGCTTTGGCTCAGGTGTCTTATGCGGATTCTGGGTATATGTTGAAATGATGCATGGGAGAAAAGATACATTTCACTTCCTAGAGCAGAGCGCCATGGGGCCGGCAGTTGCTGTGTGAGATGCTCTATATCGCATCGGATGAGCCGTGCTCATCTGAGATGTGTCCGTATAATCCTACGTATTCATTCTTCTCTAAGGGGGGTGCATTCACCTTGTCCTCTTGGACTGGGAGAGGAGGGTGGATTTGGGCCTCTCAGTGGCAGAGGGAATTCAGTGTCTGAAAGGTGGTATGTCGTACATTTGCTGATCATTATCATGGGAGTAGTATTGCTTATTGTTTAACACCAACTCTCGATTTAATTTGATAATGGTGAAATGATTTATGTGAGAGTAGTAAAGTACAAGTTTGAATCTTTCAAAGGGTATTCCCAAGCAGGGATAAAAAATGAGCTTGGAGACATCTGGTGCTCGCTTGCAGCTCAAATGCGCAGCCAACGTGACACAAGCCTGCCACCAAGAGCTATCCACGACTCCTCTACACATCTAGTAATACACCAACCTGCCAATGCAATACTAATCCTTGTTGGTTATTTCGAATTAAGGAACCATGAAAACGCAGCTTTTTAGAAAACTGTTGGACAATTTTAACTGTTTCCTCTTCAGTGAACATTTCTTAAAAGAATGGTTCGCCCACAATATTTTATTGCAAAAAAAGATGGCCAATAAAAAAAAAATAGATTGGCACTTTTTTTCGTCCCTATGTAAAATTTTGAGAAAATGAAGCTCACAATTTTAAAAAGTAAGCACATGGGGGCATCCATTTTGTGAAATGGATGCCCGCCTGTGCTTGCTTTTGCGGCACTAATGAAGGAAAAGCCAGCCAGCTGTAGTAAACACAAGCTACCACTGGGTGGCTTTTCTTTCATTGGTGCCGGGACTCGGAGGACGGAGGACGGAGACTACAGGCAGAAAAGCTGCAGCTGCATCTCGGTAAGTGCTATTTATTTTTTAAAAAATAAGCACTAGCTGCGTTAGGCTGGAGGAGCCCGGAAAACTTAGAAATAAAACCGCAGCTTTAAAAACATTGTGTTTGTTTGCGGTAGCTTTTGAAGCTACCGCACACATAAATACAACGTTATTGTGTTTGAAAACGCTGCGGTTTTTCTTTCCAAGTTTCTCAGGCTCCTCCGAGCCTTGGAGAAAAAAAAACGCAGCTAGTGCTTATTTTAAAAAAAATAAATGGCACTTACCGAGCTGCAGCTTTTCTGCCTATAGTCTCCGGTCTCCGTCCTCTGAGTCCCGGCACCAATGAAGGAAAAGCCACCCAGTGGTAGCTTTTGTTTACTACATCTGGCTGGCTTTTCCTTCATTAGTGCCGCAAAAGCCAAAGCAAGCACAGCGCCGGGCATCCATTTCACAAAATGGATGCCCCCATGTGCTTCCCTTTGAGCTTCATTTTCTCAAAATTTTACATTGGCACTTTTTAAAGTCCCTGTCCTTTTTTTTTTAATTTTTTTTATTGCCCATCTTTTTTTGCAATAAACATTTTTGGGCAAACCGTTCCTTTAACTTTTATGGTTTACTTGCTGGGTGCTGTTGTACTTAACATTTACAGTTTTGCTATTAACCTTATAAATGTAGGTTCCTTACTTTGGCTGGTTCATCACATTTTGGTCAGAGGGCAAATAGTTTTGCAAATACCATTGTTTCACCCAGGAGACTGCCTTATCTGTTAGAGTAGTAAAATTATTAATTGGTTATTTATAGCATGTTTTACCCAGAAGTTTCTAAGCGAGTACCCGGGGTTCGAACGTGTTGCTCTGCGTTGTCTTGCTTCCAAGGTGACTGTTGCCCCTGAGCTATCCTTCCGGGAACCAGCATTGGCAAATCTAATGGGTCTGGCTTTTGTGCCACTTACTGCCTTACATTTACTCCCATTGTATAACTAGGTGCAGCCATACGCACCCATCGGCAGTCCACATATACCCTGGTATTGCCTGGTCATGATTAACCCAGGTGCACCTCGTAAACCAAACACAGGCTTTAATGTTAGATGCAGCCTGTTCAATGTGCTCAAATAAACCCCATACCAAGCCAGATTTTGCCAGCATATGTCTAGGTGCCTCCAAATACATTACACCCTACACGCACCACCACAGGCATTTTGTATGATCACCCATTGTGTGTTACTGCAAATTCACCTCCGGTACACATGGCTGTGCATTCTCTTCCACAATATAGAGGCCCTCGTAGTGTTCCAAAATCCATGTTACCTCCTAGTGCAGATATCCAAAATTAGACGCACCGAACCTCGCGCTGCGGTCGCAGCAGGAAGACTCCATTCGCTGATCACCTTCATTCCATAGCAGGTGAGCATGATTGCATGCCTACTCTGCCCCCGATCACTTGCAGCACTGAATGCTCACTTGCAGCACTGAATGCTGTTTTATCAGGCCACTTGAAATCCTTTTTCATTGTGCCGCACTGCCTGTAACGGCTGCCTGTCCCAATATGGCTGCCCTGGACCTGTGTGTACATGTTGCCTAGCAACATGGCCCATTCGTGTTTGTTGCAGCGAACATCCGCCGGCAGGCAGAAGCCGGCCCTCGTGAGCAAAGGCCAGGTTTGCCACACGGAGCCAGGAGCCTCTGCCCATAACCTTGTTTCAAAACATTCACACTGCTTGCTGCTCAGCGCCACCCTGCAGGTAATGCATGTAATGTAAGTTAGCAATACTAGCATTGGACTCTACATTCGCTGGAACAGACTGCCTTTCGCCTCATTCTGTCGCCGCACCATCTGCCTTGCCCATTCGACCATTACAGGTCTTCGTTTATGCTATCCGATCAAGTGTCTTGCCAACAATGATCCTTGCCTATCACTAGGGATAATTAAACAAAACAATGTGTGGACTGATAGGTTTAAAGATAACCGGAATCTATTGTAGTTCATCCAGAACTTGGTATGGTATGTATTTCACATAACATAAACAATAAGTACATCCTTAAGACACTAAAAATAGGCTCAACCTTTACATCACTTATCCCATCATTCATACGTCACTCATACATATCCTCTTCATACTAACACAACTTCAAAAATGGGTAATGATTGATCCCAGACAAACAATGGTTTGTATCTCAAGTCCAGCACTGTCATGTCTTGTAGATGTGACCCTCTGTGTTATTGCAGGGGGTTTCTTTCTTGTCTACACGTGTTTCGGTTGTAGTATTATGTGAGCTGGCAATGCTTGTCCCCAAAATTCTAGCCAACCTTCCTCCGGACGGGATGCAACAACCCAGTCTGTATTGCATCATCTTGATGGGATTGGTGAGCCTTTCAATCTCCACTGTGTATTCAGCGGGTGGTGGCTTGAAACCTGGATGAATCCCTGCTTCGGGTAAAGTCTTCACTCAATGTGTACCCAATACGTGTGTGTGTGTGTGTGTGTGTGTGTGTGTGTGTGTGTCTTCATTTGTAGTTTTCTTAAGCCAAATCATAATGAATTCATTGGCGTGGTCCAAACTAGCATTTCTGTAGTTTTTAACTTTATATGGATTGTTGGATTAGTCACACAAATGGATTCCCAGGGTATATATCGCCATATACAGTGTTCTGGTTTGCAAGATCAGCTTATGTGGTGTCCCAGTTGCTCTCAATACGAGTAGGTGCGGCACATTTCTGGCCTCAGCAGAGCAACTGCAGAGAACTACAGAAATGCTAGTTTGGACAGCGTCCATTCATTCTGATGTGGCTTAAGAAAAACATACACACATGTATTGGGTACACATTGAGTGAAGACTTTACCCGAAGCAGGGATTCATCCAAGTTTCAAGCCACCACCCGCTGAATACACAGTGGAGATTGAAAGGCTCACCAATCCTATTGAGATGCAACAGACTGGATGGTTGCATCCCGTCCTGAGGAAGGTTGGCTAGAATTTTGGGGCCAAGCATTGCCAGCCCACGTTATACTACAACCGAAACGCGTGTAGACAAGAAAGAAACCCCCTGCAGTAACAGACAGGGTCAGATCTACAAGACACGAGTGTTGGACTTGATATTACAAACCATTGTTTGTCAGGGAACAATCATTACCCATTTTTGAAGTTGTCTTAGTATGACGATAAATATGAGGGAAGTATGAATGATGGGATAAGTGATACAAAGGTTGAGCCTATTTTTGGTGTGTTAAGGATGTATAAAGAAATACTTAGTTTGTTATGTGAAATATCATACCAAGTTTTGGATAAACAATAGATTCCTGTTATCTTTAAACCTGTTGGTCCACACATTGTTTTTGTTTATATATACTCACCTGGAGGACTATAGGGAGTAACCAGGTTCCCTTATATTTTTGAAAAACTACCACTAGGGATGCCATCGTAGCAAATTGTATTGCAAAGCTAACTTAACTGTATTGTACCTATTGCTGCTTGCCCCACTCGCCAGCATTGCGCACACATTTTAGAAGTCCAATAAGTGTATCACGCAGTTGTTCCTAACTCGTATCTTGTCCTAATGTCAGCACTCTGAACTGTTCTGAAAGCTCGAATTGTATACTGTTGTAAGAGTGGCCTGAACTTAGTACCTCTCATGACTCTAAACTAGCCCTGCCACACCATAGGGTATCCAATCTATTGAGAGCAATTTGATCCAACAGCATTCTGTTTTCAGGTGTTATATTGTCTTGTCCTCAATGCCTGAAGTTGATTGTAGTCCCACTCTGTAGCTTGATTGGTAACTTTGTAGTTGACTATACTCTTACCTGTCACCCATTTTGCAATTGGTACTGCTGACTGCATACACACAATACTATTGAACACTGTGACCCTTTACCTTTTAACAATTTGACCCTTTACCTTTTAACAATTCGAGTCCGTATATCTGTACTCGAGACACGTGAAACACCATACGTCGTGTAATTTCCCCTGCGGCATAGGTACCATATGCTGCATAGTTAACTAGCGCTGCCTTTTGCTTATTGCATCAATGATTTATCTGGAAATGTCAAATGGCTAATGTGGAACTGCCCATGGCCGCCCTATGCGGTGTACTGCGTTGCATAACTATCCGCGTTTCAATTTATTTCAAAATATTTGAATGACCGACCGCTGCATAACTGCCCACCGGCGTCAATGGCCAAGTTACCAATGGTCAATTGTATTGCATATCGTGGCCCCGGTTTAGTATAGTATCAGATACTGTACTACTTAGGAAGTATCTAACCTTAACGGCCCACCCCTGAGCCCATCGGCCAACCTGAACTGCCAATCCTCAATTCTTGTCCAGTACTGCTCTGTAACGAGTTACTCCGTAAGGCGTCCCTCCGCTTCAATCGCATCTAGACACAGCCATGTTAGGCAGGTAAATCCTCACCATGTTCCCCTTATGTATTATTCAGAATGACGTACCATGCACTAGGAGTCGTCATGTCAGCTACAAAAATGGCCTCTCCAAACTGGCCTGCTTCCGGCATCACCCCATCCTCTGCCCCACTCACTTCCTGCCTTCCATGTCACCCTTTCGCCTATCGTACACAATTCCCACTTCAGTAGCTCCAACTACAATATTAATGGTGCAGAACCCATCACCACCCTCCACACAACGGATCACCCACAGACCCATGACATCCCAGAGGAGCCTCACTCCCATCCCATTCTAGGCAAGAGCAGACGCTATCACGAACCATGCATCGCTCTCCTTGCCTCACATTAGCCCCTAAAATACCAAGGCAGACACTGCCTAAAGTGCACCCATGTTGCTACAAGCCCAAAACTGACACCAACCAAGCGCCCACCACACCGCTTTTAGAGACTCCCACGACTGCAGCTACTCCCAATGAGGAACCACCCACCAGTTTTGAAGGTGTCCTCATCAATTCCCGATCTCCAGGAGCGCATCCCATGGAAATACATAATCTTCTCACTGAACTAGACCTAGTAGTCACAGAATCATGGCTTCACCAAGCTTCTGGACCTCTGCTGACGCTGGCAATTCCATCAGACTATACTATCCTTAGGACTGATTGATCCTACTCTCATTGAGGCGGTGTAGCCATCATAGCCAAGACTGCAATTAAGATCCTGTCCCATCGAAAGCATTTCAGGCTATGAACTACTACCTAAATTTGCCACAAATCAACCATGAATCTTGTGGTGGTCTACAGATCACCTAACTCGAATAGTCATCCTGATGTAGACATTCCTTTGTTATTAGCTCCACTCATCACTCATCAAACTCAACACCAAATGCATTATCCTCGGAGACATGAATCTAGGATTTGATGACAACCAAGACCTCAAAGCAGAAGCCCTACACTACGCACTTAAGGATATGAACTTCACACAACTGGTGAATGCTCCCAGCCACATTAAAGGAAGAACTGTGTAGATTGGATCCTTTCTCTCAAGACGGCCATAACCATTAACTCATTCTCTCACCTGGACTGACCACCACAGCACTAAGTTCACTCGTATCTCTGAAGAATCCCGTCCCCTCAAAACCAATGCCACAAACATTTACGAAACCAGAAACATGCGTAAGCATACTCCTGATAACTTTGCCCTATACTTAGTAAATAGTTAGATACTATGTCAATCACCAGTGACAACCCTTGTACCCTTGCAGACATCTACCATAAATGTCTCACCTCCACCATCGATGCCGTAGCGCAGCTAACCACCAAAACGCGTTGCGCCATCAAACGAACCTGCTTTTGGTTCAATGAAGACTTAGTATTACTAAGGAGAGAACCAAGCGTGCCCTTGAACATGCCTTCCAGGCGGCAAACAAAATTTAAACCGCTATCGTCACTCATACAGCCAATCCTTACAATACTCAGATCAGTAACGCTGTGTCCGACTCCAAAGAACTTTTCTCAATCCTGAGAGAATTGGAAAACCCCACCCCGGCCACAGCCTCTGCTAACCCCAGTAAGTGGTGTACCATCATTCAAGATGCCCTAGCTGCTAAGATTGCTCTGCTGCAAAACGTAACGAAAAGGCATTTATTGGATGATAAATTTACTAGTAACTCCCTTATGAAATCCAACAAATACCAACCCTCTTTTTTTTACTTCACCCCAGTCACCCAAGAGCTAGTGTTTGACACTATTATTGAACTCGAAGCCTCAAATTGTAAAGGCAACATTGTCCCAGTGTGAGTAGTCAAATCATGCGCCCATACTCACATCCATTATAACCAATTTTGTCAATGCTTCCTTCAATTCCAATTTGGTCCCAGCCAGCATTAAAGAAGCCTGGGTCACCCCTCTCCTAAATAAATCTACCTTATATCCTACTGTGCCCACAAACTACCAGCCAATAACGACAGTCCCATTTTTTGCTCAATCTTAGACACAATACCCAAGTCCAGGCCCATTTGGAACATAGTCTAGTAGTTCCAAGGAGGCGATTATCTGGCTTTAGGCCCAACCACAGCACGGAAACGGCCCTCCTTGATTTGAAAATCAAGATGGATGCTATCACGGACACAGGAAAACTCTGCATTCTCCTTTTGTTGGACCTTTCCTCAGCGTTCAACCTTGTGGATCACAAACTGTGCTCCACCCTAGCCAAAGACTTCAACTTCTCCAATGATCCCACCATGTGGGTGAGATATTTCCTAGCCGAACGAACATCCAGAGTATCTATAGGTAAAGAAGCTGCAGACCCTATCCCAGTCCCCATTGGAGTACCCCAAGGCTCATGCCTTCCACCAACCCTCTACAACGCATACACAAAGCTTCTCTTCTCTGCCTTCATTAACATGAGTGTCATCTACACCAACTTTGCAGATGACACCCAGATCCTTATACCTCTCTCAGGGAATTACGCCCAAGACTCTGACCATCAATACAATCTATGCCATAATACAAAACTGGATGGCCCTGAATAGTCTCTGCCTCAATGATGAGAAGACCGATTCTTGTGGGCTCACAAGCTAAAATAGGTGCTCTCCATCCAGACTACTCCGCCATCAACATTGACGGCACGATGATACCCGTACTTGTTGGGGAGAATTCTCATAAATGTGCTAATTCCC
This sequence comes from Ambystoma mexicanum, assembly GCF_040938575.1. Taxonomy (NCBI): domain Eukaryota; kingdom Metazoa; phylum Chordata; class Amphibia; order Caudata; family Ambystomatidae; genus Ambystoma; species Ambystoma mexicanum. The sequence goes on from NC_090936.1 coordinate 1,040,747,125, forward strand.
TTCACCTTAGAGACCCCCAGCAACTTTGCTGGATTTTGAGGACTTTTGTTTTTACCTGGAGAGCCTTTTTTCCCACTCATGTATTTTGATGTGTTTTACTCTTGTGTTCTTTGATTATGGAGTTTTAGATAACGCAATAGGCATCTTTTCATGTTACACAGCATCTTCAGTGCAGTGACACAGGGATGTCTTTTAGACTTCCAAAAGGTTTAAATATCTTCTCTGCGATAAACTGTTTCCCAGAGGATGTAAGGTTACATTGACTTTTACTAGTCTCTTTAAATTCCTAGACTATCTTCCCATAGAGTGCTGGAGGGGTTACCTAGTATCCCCTGTGTCTAGAAACTCATGTAGCAGTCAAATTCTAGCCTTTCCTATCGAAATGGCTGGTAGCAGTGGTTTTACAAAACTGCCATGATTTTCAAGCTGGCGCATTCACCCCCTTTGTTTAAACAGGTTCTGGTCTTCTTTTTTCGCTGTTTCTTTTTGGAAGGGTCCTTCTAGAGTTTCTCTGCTCGCCAAACCAGGTTTGGTCCCTTTGTTCCTACACCTTAGGCGGGCTTCAGGACTGAAGACCGCCTCTGGCGCCCGAGGGTCTGGAGTGGGCAGAAAGTGAGGGTGGTGCCTGATCTCTGTACTTAGTCTCCTAGGAGACCCAAATGCACTCTGGTGTGATTGGCTGACTGAGACCCAAATGCACTCTGGTGTGATTGGCTGACTGTCCGGCAAGGACAGCCACCCTGCTGGGTGAGTGACAGCTAGGCTGGAATGAAAGGGAGAACACTGTTCAAAAGGTGAGTCTCTGGGCTCGGAAGTCAGTCGACCACTGGAACGAAAGAACTGAAGACGAGCTGTAAGAGGATGGCTGCTGCAACTCCTGGACTGTTGGGTTTGTCTGGTTAAGCCCTCCTGCAGGTCCGAATTGCAAAGTTAATCTCAACAGAGAAGCCTCTTCAAGGACGACTTCTCCCTTTGAGTTGGGACCAATCAACTCGTGAGCCACCTGGATATAATTATCTGAGCTGGTTAGGTTTAACCAGGGAGAGGGAAACCAGTTTGTCTGCTTGTACTGCTACTCGAACCGAAAATCTTCCATTTGCCAGCTTTTTGACTAGACCCCGTGCAGTGTAGGAGTCCCCGGACGTCATCTCTCTTGTCGCCACGATTGAGGCTCAGGAACAGTGAGATGTGCAGGAACTGCCAGGAACCAACGTCTTCAGCTGCATCTTTTCTTCATATTAAGGTACTGTGCCAACCAGATTGAGAGAACTTGCCTCTCGCAGTGAAAGTTTGTGGCACTTTCCCAACTTGCAGGCCTAATCAGCTTGTGACCCAACATATGATTCTTTTTCCTACAAATTACTTTTGAGAACTCTGGCAAAGACTTACTACCAGAACTGCTCTTTCTTATCCAATATCCAAGACACTAGTCCATTGACTATGGCCTAAGTCAATTGAATTGACTCTTCTAGTGAACTGAAACTATTTGCACTACTTAAAGTAATTGTGATCCATTTTAGTAACTTGTGCCTTTTTTACTTCTTTTTAAAGCGACTGAAATGCCATTTTGCTTCTACTTCAGGGGAGCCTAAATTACTCAAATTTATTGATTTGGTATTGAAGTGTATTTGTGTATAAGTTGCCTCCTTCTAGTAAATGTAAATGACTGTGTAATGTTTAAGTGTTTTACCAAGAAACCTTGAGTAAGTGTCTGTGATTGTAAGACCTCTGTTTAACATCATTTACTGCTCGCATTCCCTCTTGAGATCAGCCTGGCTGCTCGGCTTGCTACCAAAAACTGTGTAGTACAGACTTGCACCAAAGGTTGGTTTTGCTTACACCTGTAGTCCTAATTGTATGTGGTGATCCCAGAGGGTACTGCATACAATTCTGCCTTACTGCCTTACAGTACTTAAAGTAAAAACCTTAGGAGTTTACCTTGACGCTAACCTCAATGGCCAACCATATAAGTACACTTTCATCATCCACCTCCTACACCGCTAAATTAATTGCCCTAAGCCGCCAATTGCTGTCACCAACCAACTGCATCACACTGGCCAGGGCTTTGATTTTATCCAAGCTTGACTTTTGCAATGTGTTGCTACTCTGAACCTCCAACTCCAACCTCCGCAAACTACAACTAATACAAAATAAAGCATTACAGGCCATATTGGGAATACAAATATGTGATCCTATCGCCAAGACTAGGCGAGATTCCCACTGGCTTCCCATCAAAGCCAGAAATATTTTTAAAACTATGCATCGCCTTCAACTGCCATTACAAAAAAGTCCCCATCTACCTGAACAATGCTATAGCAAAAAAAGAATCCACTAGATCCCGAAGATCTATCAATCGCCACTCCCCGCTATAAAAATACTAGAGCTGGGCGCAGTAGCTGCCAATGTGTAGCCCTTTAAACATTGGAACTCCTCCCGCTCAGCATCAAGAGGAATCCTTCCTTGGCTTTTAAAAAATGGCAAAATAACTTTATTTAACAAATACCAATAAATTTGCAGTCTCAAAACTTGTAAATAATGCTGCACATCTGTTGTATAAATGCTCATTGTAAATCTTCTGTATCACTGCATATATGTTGGAATTTCTCCTGGCCAATTAAGTTGTCTGTAACCTCGCCGTGATACCCCAGGGTTTGGGCGTGTAATACATTTTTTAAAAAAAGAAATAGACTTACCTGTTCCTCTGCTTCTCTCCTAATGAACTGTCCCTTAATAAAATCCTCAACGTGTTCAAACATGCAGAGCTGCGTTATTTACGACTTGTGTTTAGCAATACCCTGTATTGAACCAGAGCAATGATCTGGAGTTCAGACAACTCCTATTCTTGCTACATGGCAGGATTTTCAAGTAACTGAATTTGGGAGGTCTCCAGTAACCTGTGATCTAACTAGAAGGCATTATTTGCATGCAGCTTATGAACCTGGACTTGTTTATGTCCATCTAATGGAGCACAGTTTGCTGCACTCATTAAAATTCGCCTGATAAATTATGTATACACCAGTAGTAGGGGAATGCATAACGTAAATACTTTGGTCCAGTAGTGCTCATACAAGACTTGTCTTACAGTTCAACGCTTGGAGCAAAGGCTAATGCCAGAGTGATTGAATTGTGAAGTGCTGAACCTGTCCTGACATACCATTACATCAAGGCGGTAAATTGAAGGGGGGTGGGGGGGCCTGGATCTCATTTTAGATCTTGAGAATTGGTGACCTGTGGATCAGACCCCCCCCCTCCCCCATACCCACTACTTGCAGCTCAGTATTGCTGCCCATTGCTATTGATGATTTGCTCGCTTGTGAAATAGTTTTAGAATGGTCAGTTTTTATGGTGCTCTGTGTGTGAGGATAATCTTGCTGTGATGATTTGACGTGGGTATTTTGATGCCCTTATTGGAGTGTCTAGATCGCAATCCATGCAGTATTATGAGTGAGTCCAGAATAGCATAATGTTGCACATTCGTGCTCGCTCATCTTTCAGAGGAAGCATCAGTCTTGAACTGTTAGATGTTCCTTTCTGTCTCAGACTTTTCTGACTCTCCACACTCCCCTCTCTTCATCGCTGACTGTAATCCAACCATGGATGCACCCTTGCTTCCTTCATCTGAACTCCTCCAAGATGGAAATTCTCTTCTTTTCTTGAACTTCAGCTCTTCTCTGCTCTTTTCATCCTGTTCTATTACCCTTCTCTTACACTCCTCACGATCTAGGTGTAACTTTCGTTCCTACTTTCTCATTTTCATTTCTGCTTTCATCTTCATTCGTCTTCCCTGTATCAGATCTCCCCACTCCACTTGCCCTACCCTCATTCTATTCACATCCTTCTCTCCCTTGCTCCCTGTTTCCTTTGCTCTTCCCTCGCCGTCTTGGCTTTCTTTTCGATCTCCCTTTGTTTTATGAGTATGGTTTTCAAATCTCTCCATGATCTTTCTCAACCTTATATCTCGCCTCTATCTATTCTCCCTCCCCATTCTCTGTCCCTTTTCTTCTTGCTGCGTCTAAACCTCCCTGTACAACTTCCCATTTTCGATCCTTTTTTCTACTTGGTATTGGAACCAACTGCCTCTTTATTTTTTTTTTATTAACTAGACTCCACTTTTGTTCTGCCGCCTTGCTCTATTTTGTAATCTTTTGTTCATATTCATGCAATTTTGTACTGCCTTTTTTTTACATTTTTTTTAATTCAGGGTTTAGTCGTATGTACTTTATAAATAAATGCAAATAGGAAAGGTCTAGACAACTGGGCGGGCTCTCTAGACTGCACACATGGTCAAGCTTTACATGGCCTGCATGTGCTGCTTCAGTCTTAAGATGGCTATCTCACTGCACTTGCTGTGGGTGTGTCTTATTTGGATTGTGCTTTGCCTATTCTTGGACATTGAGACGTCTTCCTCCAGCAAACTGCAACAGATTCAGCTGTGCTTCAGCCAACCTCCAGCTTTATTGGTGCACGGTTGTCCTTTCTTTGATGCGAGTCACACCCCTGCATAGCTACTAGCCACTACTGAAATATTGACTTTAGCAACATTTTAATTATACTCCATTGTTAATCATTTGATGGAAGTGGGAACTGGCTCAGGAAGTCCAAGAGATCTTCACCCTTTGGGGAACCCATCAACTGGATCTGTTCGGGACCAGTGTCAACAGAAGTGCAAAATGTTCTGCTCTGGGGAATTTCCCCCAAGAGGGGCTTTAAGAGACACGTTTGTAGTGCACTGGGAGTTTCCACTCCTGTACGCGTTTCCTCCAGTCCCTGTCATTCCTCACGTGATCAGGAGGTTGAGAACGTTTGGGGAAATCCATGACCCGAACCTTCTGGACATGTACCTCTGCCCTCAATATGTCTTCCACAACCCCCCCCCCCCCCCCAACCGGTGAAGACACTCAGCCTTCACGCATGGTTTCTGAGAGGCTGAGATACAAGGATTGGGACCTCAGATGACAATGCAGATTTTGCTTTCGGCCAGAAGGCCAGCAACATTATACTGCTGCTGTAGTTCTGCAGCTGGTGTAGGGAGAAGGATGTGGACCCTTTTCCATGCGATACACCTACAGTGTTATCATTTCTGCTGCATTTGGCATATCTGTGGCTCCAGATTACAACAATCAATGGTTATCTAGCAGCGCTTTCCAAATTCAAGCACACCTCGGAGGAGGCATCCTACTTCAAAATACCCTTTACTCAAATTTCTTAAAGGACTCACAAATGTGTTTCCTCCTACACCTTTCCAAATCCCAACTTGGAACCTTTAATTTTTGATGTGTGCTCCTTTCGAGCCACTCAATTACTGCCCTTTAAGGTTGCTAACTTACAAAACTATTTTGTTAGCGATAACATCAGCCTGCAACGTGAGTGAGTTGCAGGCCTTATCTTGTAACCCTCTGTTTACCACCTTTTTACAAGGATAAGGTTGTCCTTAAGGTCAAACTCTTTTCTACCTAAGATTGTATTGGATTACCATTTAGCACAGAATTGTGCTTCTAGCCTTCTATCGTCCACCTCATCCTGGCAAGGAAGAGGAAAGATTTATAGACTCGTTCCAAGGAGAGCGCAAAGCTTTTATGTTTCAAGAATGGCAAAGTTGCGACCGCTAGGTCTGTCAGTTACTACTAGCTATTTTGGAGGGCTACAGGCTGGCTGGGAACGACCGCCCCCCCTCCCCCCCCCCCAATCCCCCCCTCCCCCCCCGAAGGCTTATGGGATCATTGCACTAGGGGCATGGCAGTTTCGTCTGCCCTTCAGAGGAGCGTTCTGATAAAGGATGTCTGCGAGGCAGCTACCTGGTCCACCATCCACATGTTTACAAAACATTGTTTAGACACCTCTAACAATGAGGGAAGATTTGGGAAGGCTGTTCTATGCTCCATTAACATTAGCGTTCAAATTCTTACACTCCCAAAGCAGTATCAAGTACTTCTGGAGGAGGGAGTAGCAGAAGATGAGGAATATGTGGGAGGACACAATGGTAATGTTCGTTCGACTTGTCTCGGGAGGATAGCTCGGGGGCAACACGCTCGTCTTGGGAAGCAAGATGATGTGGAGCAACAAAGTTTCGATCCCTGTGTCCATGCTTGGAAACCTCTGGGTATTAAAAGCGTTATAAATAACCAATTACAATAGATATTTGGGTAAAGGACAATACAGAAAGAGTGGTTGTTCTGTCCACTTATTCCTAATCGCCCTCCCAACCTACCCCACTGTATAATTTCAGAGCTTTAGTCTTTACGCTCTTTTGGTCTGAAATTAAAGGCACTTGTCAATGGCGGTAATTCTGCATATGGGTGGCGAAAAACAGAATTGGAGCCAACAGGGGCTAGTATATGAAGTCAACCGAGATGGAGGCCTCAGAGCGACATTGATTCGGCCGTCTCGACACACGGCACTCTCTGCCAAGAAACCTTTTTCCCAAGCAGCTGAAGCTGGAAACTAAGATCTCATAAAATGAACATCCAGTTGAAAGAACGTTACCAGGGGTAAGTAACTTGTTCTTCTGGGGTCCTGCAATTTCTTTTTGGTGCCTTACTTTTTTCTTCCATAGTTTTGTTTGTTTAGACTCTGGCCTCTTTGTAAATGGAGGGAGTAGGTCACCCTGGTACTGCAATTTTAAAAAGAAAAAAAGTCCTGCTCTTAGCCTTTTTGTTTCATGGGCCTCAATTTGTTTTGGGAAACCACAAGGCAGACCCAACATGGGCTCAGCCCTGCACACCCTTGTGTGATGTGGCTGTTCTTGGTCAATCCAATTACACAGCCTCTGTGGGTGATCCTGTGTTTGAAGGGCCAACCTGATTGGCTAGCCACCAAAACCTTACTTTAAAACCCCTTTGTGTGATTGGACTGGCTGAGACCAGAACCTGTGTATGCAATGGGAAGACAATGATTCTCCACCTTTCAGATATTCGGGAGTGCAGCAGGAGGATTTTTATATTGTTTTTTTAGGACATCTGGCCATACTGGCAGTTTCCGGTGTCCTGTATTTCACTTCAGTGGCTGGACATCCTTCCTGGGCTGTTCTACTCCACCCTTCAGGGTCCCCATTGTTGGCTGCTTCAGACTTCCAGTGCTGGGACAGTTTTCTGGGATGTCTTACTGCTGCTTTTCTTTACCACCTGGATCTCCTGCTTTCATTTTGGAAGCAGCTGTTGCCTGCCAAGGTTTTCAAGCTCCAATAACCTGCTTCATCTGCTTGTCTTGCATGTCCTGGGCTGACCCCATCGTAGTTGTTCTCTTTGGACCGTCTTTAGCTGGTGGGCATCCTTTGTCTGAATTGCCGGAACCTGCTTGGCCAGGTTTTTCCCTTCTCCTGAAGCCACTTCATCATTCTTTAAACTACTGACTCGTGGGTCCCCCGCCCCCACTCCAAGGAAGGGCAATTGGTGGTGTTTTTGACCTTTTTGGGGGGGTTGTTGGTCTGGCGTTCAAGTCCTTGGATGACAAGATCCATTAAATCGACCTGCAATAGAAGAGCTGTACTCTGTTTATTTCGCCTTCCTTAAACTGACTTTGTGGGAGTGACTACCATGAGTGCACCTCTTGGCCTTGGGTTGCTGTTTTATTGTTCTTGATACTTGCCCTCCGGGGTCTGTGCAGGTGTCCTTCAACTGTTTTCCCATTAATTTGCATTGGACTTGAATCCTGTTGGTTGTCTCTTCCTGGGCCTGCATCACCTCAAGGGGGTCTTCTCTGGAGTCCCTTTGGGGTGGTAGTCACCATTTCTCTACATGTTTGATGGAACTGGGACTTACCTGACCTTTCCCACAACGGCAGAAATACCTTAGCTGAAACTCTTCCTAAAGTGACACTTAAAGGTACTTGAGCCATTTTCCTGGATCACTGGAGTTTTTCGGTCGAAGTACTAGAATTGTAGCTGTTACTCCAGATTTGTATCTGTGATTTGAAAGTACGGCATTACCCACATTGTTGTGGTTAATATTGTATCACTGTCTCCTTTTTTAATTATTTAAAATATTTATTTGCATTTTGATAGTTTACAATCAATGCTCAGATATCAGTGTATTCATACTAAACCCTCCCCACCCTAGTACCCTCCTCTCTACCCTAGTACCCTCCTCTCCCAACATTAACAAACCGGTAGTAACTCGTGGCACGTAACCTACTAGAATTTCGTTAGGGGCCCATCCCTACTACTTCCTGTTTCTCATTCTGCTATTCATCCTCCCTCTTCCTTCCCATACCTGTCCACCCATTATTTTACTACCGTCCTGGAGTTCAAGGGTGTTTGCCATCCAGCGAACTAACGGTGAGTGTTCAAGGGCATTCCAGGCTATGTTCTCTGAACATTCTCCTTTTCTGGCCTGCACAGCACCATACCACACTGTAGCTTCAGCCATAGACCATTGTCGTAGGTCATGCCACATCCTTCTATTCATGGGCCCTCTTGTGACTGCCCCGCTATGGCAATCCTCCTCTTTGCTAATACCCAAGATAGGTCCACCCATCTATTTGCTGGTTTAGCACTCTTGGGGCACAGCAACACCCAGAGTAAACAAGCTTCCGGCGACCAGGTATCTCTGATAATGCCTTCTTTTCTAAGCCTCAATTTGGTCTATTCCCAAAACGTTTGGACTTCTGTGCACGTCCAGAACATGTACATTGTCAGCTTCTCCCTCTTCGCACCTGGGACACACTCCCCATGTTGAGCCTGGGAATTGCAAAATGGTGTTTGGTGGGCTGGGGCATCATATAGGCCCTATGAAACGCCAAGCACTGCCATCTTAAACTTAGCATTCGTTGAGACTTTCTTGGGGTATAACTTCATCCTGGACCACTGCGACTCCGTAAACTCCCTACCTATGTCCACTTCCCTCTTGCACCTTACCCTGATAACGCTGCTAGCAGTGCCTGATGCAGTCTAGACACTCCATGCCCCTGCTTTTGATATGTCATATAGTAGCCCCAATGTGTTAACTTCTAGATCTGGGAAGCTTTGCAACTCTTCCGTGCCTCATGCACCAATGTGGAGTATGTCATAAACTGTCCCCTCTGCACCTCAAACCCCTCTTCAATCTCTTGAAACTCTAGTAGTTCTCTCCGCTAAAATCACAGTGAGGGTTTTACGAACTTCATTAAGGATATCTGTCTGTATGATTCACGATGTCGCCCTATTTTTTTCCCCAGTTTTTAGTATTGGAACAATAATGTCCTATTCCATACTGGGAGTAGTCGTTCCACCTCATACTTCCACCAAGGTCTTTAACAGTCTCGGAGCTATCTCGTTATCTGATGTTTTGCCCATGGGTAATGATCCGATCACTGCCCCTTAGTTCCTTGATCGTGTGCACCCAGTGCTGGGCAGCTCTATCTCAGTTATGTTTCTATGTCTCAACCTTTTGTCCCATACACGATTTCTCTTTACCACCGCTCCCCACACTTGTCCTCTATCTCTATGATCCCTCCCCGGTTCTCTGTCCCACAGCAAAGCCACGCCAGTAATCTGCCCGGTTTAACACCTTGCCCATGTAATTTCTGTGTGTTTCACGTAGCTGTCTGCCTATCGCTCCCAGTGTCCCAGGCAGTCTTGTCGAAGTCTGATAAGGTGCCCCTCTGCATCACCCTCCACTAACGCCTGCTCTAGCTCGCTTTGAATCCCCCTGGACTTTGCAATGGCAGCTCCCCGCACCACTCCCTTGAAGACATCCCATAAGTCCCCCGACTAGCGACATTCCCTTCATTGGTGCTAAAATCTTAAATTTGTTCTGCTATGTTCTCACGGAATGGCCGATCTGGAAGAGCTTCTGTTCGCAGTCTCCACATTGGCACGGGGCTGGTTGGCTACACACTACCCATTCTAGGATTAGAGGAGAGTCCTGCCTTCATATGAGGCTCCCATGAATTCCCCAACCTGATATATCCCCGGAAATAAGTAATCAATATGGGTAAACTTTATTCATGCTTGAGTAGTATGAGAATTCCCTCTTGGTTCCCATCAACCATCTCCAGACCTCTTGCAACTCCAACTCCTCCAGCATGTTCTTTAACACCTTTGCTGGTGAGGATGGTGTGTCGTGCTTACTGTCTGAACAATCCGTTGGGTCTAGAGTGCAGTTAAAATCTCTGCCCCAGAACATGTCAGAGAAACAAGGTAGACTTATGGTGGTTGGGAGCACAGGTGTTTTTGGCGCACACCTCCTTTCTGTCCAAGAACCCATGTATCAACACCATCCTCCCTTCTTTACCTGCACAAACTTCTACCTGAAAGGGCACCTTTGGAGCCACCCAATGAGTACTCCCCTCGCATAAGTCAAAGGCTGACCCGTATCCCACTCCTCCCCATTTCTGGAGAACCATGGCTTGCTTCTTCACCTTGCAATGCGTCTCCTGCAGCATCGATACTCAAACCCCCATCTGACGTAGATACTGGCCCACCCTGACTTGTTTAACGTAATTGTTTAATCCCCTGACGTTCCAAGAGGATACTTTAAGTAACTGTCATTCAACCGTTTCCTGCCCTTCTTCCTCCCTACCGCTGGTGTCCAGATCCCTTGTTCTATTATCCCCCCACCCCGTGAACTCTCAGCTTCTCACATCACTTAATACTAAGCGGTGTTGTAATCATAACAAGCTGTATTGAACTTGGACTAATCACACATCGAAACCAGTCTGTAGAGGTGAAACCACCATTTATTCCACCCCTACAACGGCTGGATACCGCCCAGTATTGTTAATTAAGATGCTGAAGGACTGGTCTTGTAGGCCAGCTTCTTGGTGTCCCTGGTCCTTAAAGTACTAGATTAAAGAAATCTAAATCTTAACGTGCTGCTCAGCATTGTTCCCATGCTATGACATTCTTTAAAATACAGGCATCCTGTGACGCCAATGTTTCGCTATTTCTCCCTCCTCAATGTATAAAGTTTTTGTCTGCCATGGGTATTATCTGGTTAGCATCCATCCAAGCATTCACCTTATCCGGGGGAATTAAAAAACGGGGCCTTCCCTTTATGTAGCACTTTGAGCTTTGCTGGCCTGTACTTTATTATGCCCTGTTGCTGTAATCTCTCCTTTGTCAGGACGAACTGGCCTTTTCTTCTCTATAGTCTGGGTAAATTGGAGAATGCCAAGATCAGTTTTTTATCCTTGAAGTTTAAGAGCTTAGCGATGATCGGTGGGGGGTGTTTATCGCTGCGCCAGTGACCTATGGGCTCTTGACAGTGAACCCCTGTGATAATGTTCCCAGGCCAATCTCTTGAGCCGCATGTTCTCTATGCGGTGTGATCTCTGCCCTCCTCTCCCTCCTGCAGATCCAAGATCTGAATGTTGCTCCGCCTCGCCCTCTCTTCTGCCGAGTCTTACAACATCTGCACTTTGGTTGTTAGATCTTGAACCTTCTCCCCTAGTTCCTTCGTGGTGGCGGACATTTCTTCTCCTCTTTTCTTTGGTCTCCTACTCAGCCTGCTAAATTGCACACATCTTGCCAGAGGAGGCTAACGTCACATTTTACTTCATCAATTTGGGACTCAATTGATGCTCTCAAGGCTGCTATTGCCTCCAGTATCCTTGCATCAGTTCTTCCTGCCGTGGGTCCTTGATTGTCCCTTACCACCAGCGCCTCAGTCTGTGTGGTCCTGATTTTGCTCCCCCTTTGCAAATGCGTTCATCTTCGTTCGCCTTGCTGGGGTTTTCTTCCCTCCGACATGTCTTCAGTGCGTGTGCTACAGCCCTCTCTGGATTGAGCACAAGTGCAGCTGCTATAACTTTAAACTTTCCGTTGTCTCCCTTTTGCCGGTTCTGATCTTCTCTTACTGCTCCCAGGGGGATGAAATCCCTGTCCGTCAGTGCTTGAGGGTTTGAGCTCCCTGCACATTTTATTGTCTGCAGGCCCGTCCTCCAACAACCAGTCTGTAATCTCCTTGTATCCTGTGCTCTAACTTGAATGCCCTCTTACAGTTATGCAGTTCTGCTCCGGGCAGTTGTGCAATTTCCAGTGCTTCGTATGGGCAGTCCTTCCAGTGGTGCTCTAGCTGTTCCCCAGAGCTGGCGTGGATTTTCCTGCTGCAAGAGTGGGCAGGGCATCTATGCTAGGTCCTCCCAGCCTATGTCTTGTCTGCTCTAGCAGGCCTCTGCACTGGGAGTTTGGTGGTGTACTTCTCTATTGTCTGCTCCGGTTTCCCTTTCAGGCACACACCGTCTATTCCTTGGTTCTTCCGGGACTTTGGTCCCTGGCTCGTCTCTCCTCCACACTGCTGCCTACTAGCCCGGCTACCACTATCCAGGGCTATGCATATTCTATTTTTTCTCACCTGCAACCTGAGCTGCAGTGTTTGTCCCCTAGGCTCATCTGCAGTTTTTTAGTCATTGCTGGTCTCCCTGTCTGATCAGGCTTTTCCAGTCGTGTCTGCAGTCTTGCACTCGGTCAGGCCCAATCGCTCCTCCCTGCTTCAGCTGTCCAGCATCTACAGGTTATCGTAGCTCGTGTGCTCTGTTCAGTGCCAATTCATGTTGCAGGGGGTGGGCGGGGGGTTCTTCCCCTTAATGAGTGTACGGAAAGATAATCATTTTAGGATCTCTCCGAGCTCTGTGAGCACGTTTATCTCTCATACCTGCTGGCCACGCGTTGTATCACTGTCTCTTCTAGGAGTGTAAGGACTTCTTGTGAGTAGTCCTGTTGGTCTAACACATGTCCTTCAGTGACCCCCCGGTTATGATTTTTGGAATTCTGCTTTTCTCCCTCCGTCGGTATATATAATTTGCATCACACATTATGTGATGTGCTATAGGGTTAGAAATAATCTGTTATTTGTCTTGTATACTTCTGCGCTTTATTTATTTTTTTCTTTTCTTTTTTTGGGCCTTGCCAGTGCCTCTGTGAATGTGGAGGGGTTTTAGTGGGACAGGTAGATGTGAATCCCGTGGTAATGATGGGTGCAGGGAAGAGCCGAAGACCTAGTAAACTGCAGCACTTTGTGTTAGCCAATGATGTGGGAGAGTGTGACATGGCTAAAGAGAGCCTAGTCATGGGTTGGTTAGTGTTGAGGTGTGTGTGTACACTCCTGCCATGGGGTCCCTTTACCCCCCCCCCCCCTCTTCTCTCCCCTCTTTTATCCCCCACCACTGTTTGTGGCCTTGCTTGAGGGCTTTGTGTAAAAGGGTGGCAAGTCAGCTGGGCAGTTGGCGAGGCAGACTTTCAACTTGTGGTGTACATTGGTGCCAGTCAAAAGTACCCGCTGTTAGGACAGTTATTCGAAAGTCCTTCAAATGAGTTGGTGTTTATGCCCAATAATACAATGCAACACTGTACCACCTGAGAGGGTAGCAATGACAGAGCAGCCAGGCTTTAAAAGGGAGAGGGGGGGGCGTATATGCGTACAAAGAAATGGTAGCATATAGGGTTCAAAAACACTAATACTTATGCATTGTAAAAATAATGGTTTATTTTGTATTTAATCGGTCAAAGACTTAGAAAGCTAAGTAATCTATAAACAATCATAAAAACCAACACAATACATATGGTATGCAAACCAAAGTATGAACCTTATTGAGAAGAGCAGTAAGCAGTGAAGGCGAATAAAACCTACTGATGTACATTTAGAATGGCAGCATGCTATTCATGGGGAGTAAAACCACATTAGTTGGACAATTCAAGGTAAGCAGACTCTATTGCTAATAACCTACAGTGTTATGTATTGTGCGTTTGCACAAAAAAGAAATTGTTTGAAGGTGCCCACAGGGAAAGTGTGGGGGGGGGGGTGGAGGGGAACGGGCAGGTAGAAATAAAACTTGAAAGATGCTTTCCTACTAGGCCTTGTGAGCATTCAGAATGTGCAAGTGCAGAGAGAGAGGGGAAGGGGTAAGTGCTAGTAGAATCCAGAGTCGGAAGTGCCAGGGAGTAAGCCAGTTGCAGGCAACCGGTAAGCGTATGGCAGAGATCACTTGGTAAGTAGTGATCACCTGCTAATACAATCATTGTAGGCTTGTGAGGCACCAGGCCAGTGGGTGCCCAAAAAAAAGCAAGTGCTGGGAGAGGACATAGGCTGAAGGCCAGGACCTGGGGACACAAGGCCCTGGCCACCAATCTCGGCAACAGTGGGGTTTGGAAGGGAGAGGGAGAAACTGGAGGGGAAGAGGAAAGTCTTGAGGAGCTTCTGGAATTTGAGGAGATACGGCTCAAGGCAGGGGGTGGCTTTTGCAGATGAGGGAACCAGCCGCGGAAAGAGAACGGCTGCCAGTTTGCTGCTTACAGAAACGCTTGACGTGCAAAGCGTTGTAGCCAGAGGAGCATAGAGATCTGGAGGGAGTATTTGGTGAGAGCAAGATGTAGATAGTATGGTGCCCAGACAGCCTTATGGATGATGATTTGACTTTAATCCTTGCAGCAACAAGGAATAAGCGAAGAGAATTTAGGGCTGGAGAGATACGGTACTTGGGCTTGAGGCCAAGGATCAGTCTCGCAACCCTATTCTGGATAAGCTGGAGTGGGTGGAGAGGGGAGGAAGGAAGATTAAGAGGCTGTTGCAGTAGTCCAACCTGAAGAGTACCAAAGCTCTGGAGACATTGAGCTTGTGGCAGTTTCAAGAATCACCTAGTCATACCAACACTGTTACAAGTATACACCTTGCAACATATGTAACTTCTTTCAGAATGGATACATTTGCACTGCGATTACCTTCCAGAACACAGGTACTTTTCAGAGAGGTTGTCTGCTACTAAGATCTTGGGGCACACATTTAGAACTGCACCAAACCATTCCAGGTGAGCCAACCCTCATTGGTCATAAACCCTTAAACTATTTCTATTATAGCAATAGTCATTTATACCAATGATACTTTTCAGAAGAGTGGAACCAAATTCTAAGGTAAGTAAAGAACTTGGTATACTTTTCCAGTGGGGACTTTAGCAACTCTAGGGTAAGTGAGAACTCTGCAATGCACTAAGCAGTTAGGGTTAAGCAAAGCCCAATGGTACACTTTTAGAATGGCAACAGCTATTCAAGGTGAGTAAACCCTATTGGTAGACTTTACCCTTAAGTTTCAAGAATAATAATTTAGAATTAGTTGAGTGTTCGGGGACTTCGTAGAAGGCTCCCTAGATGCGTTCAGCATTGGGCCTGGACGAAATCAGTTGCACAGGATCAACAAAACTTTCGTAAGTACTACCAAAGCCAACGCAGTACCTGGGAAGTTAAGAGCCTGAAGACCGCCTTCACGATGCAGCCGCAGAGGACCCAGTCTCTGGATTCTTGGTTGTGCTGACAAGTGAATGGACACTGGCTGGGAACTTGCAGCAACATTCAAAGGAAATGGATCTCAACAAGGATCTTCCTTGATTCTCGCGGCTCTGTGGATTTGGTGCACTTTTACAGGTAACAGATGAAGGACAGTTGTCGGTCGTATTCTCTTCACTCTCTCGGTCCAGCACTCTTGTGAGGACTTCAGGGATTCAAATCATGTCTCTGGAGGTTTAGATGGAGTCCACCAAAGTTGAAGCGAGAATCGGACTATGGCAGACGTTGCAAAGCACTCTGGATCCAGGTCCATGCTATTGGCAGCCCAGGAAGGTCACAGCAAGTCGTGGGATGGCTCGTTTTGAGGGTCGTCTGAAGACTGAAGGGGCCCAATAGTCTCTTGTTCGGAGTAGTCTTCCGAACGCCTAGGTCGCATAGAAGAGTTCAGAACAGGCTTTTGTTACACAGCAGGCATCTCCGGTCGCTTGAATCTGCTACTGCCATCTTTTCTTGATCATCCTCTTATATTCAGCTCCAGTAGCCCACTTGTCTTCAGCTTCCAGAATCCTGTGTTATACAGGAACCCACACAACTTCTGCGAACTCGAAGTTTACAGAAGGGAGCGGGTGGGTACAAAGTGTTCCCACTGAAGACACTTCCTACAGGACCGGCCCCACCTAGGATGGGTTAACATAGATTCACTGCCACCAGCCATAAGCATTCGCTTGCCACAGTAACACAAATGTTACTAGGTCGGTGATGAAAGGGATACCATGTATCTCCCCAGCACCCCCACGTAAGGTGGGATGTGCAGTTTTCGCATATAAAATGTGAAGGACAGTAGTTCACCCAAGGTAAATAAAGAGAAATTAAAAACTGCACCTGGGTGCGCTTTACTGCCAGGAAAATGCATTCAACCCAAAAGGAACATGAAAAATAATCACCAAAATGTCTGAGGTTGACGCGGGTGAGGATTATCACATGATCTTACCCAACACCTGCTTCCTATGTGCCACTGCTTTCTATGAGTTTGATGAAGAAACTTTGGAAAGTTATCCATAGGAAAGGGCTCAATCTGTGCGGCAAGTGGGGGGTGTGGTGTATTGTAGACCCTGTACTCCTTGAACTACAAGGGCAGGAGTGTCCTGTTGGACCATGTATTCTATGGGTTAACCAAAAATGGAGGTGGGGGTGGGGAGGAAAAAACTGTGTGCAGTGAGCTTTAAATTGCTCGATGCAACCGGGCTTCTGGCTCCTCTCCTGCTGGGCTGAGGCTCAGTGAAGTGTTAGCATGCATCTTGCAAAATTAGCAAGGGCTGTTCACGCCAAAATATGAAAGATGCCCCATCAATGTACCACATAGGCCTTAATTGTGGGGTGGTGGGGAATGAGTGAGCTGGACAGGCCAAAGCTATTTGGAAGGTGGAGATCTAAGCAGAATAGCAAAAACATAATGTTTTAATTTTTAAAAAACTTATATTAGTTTGTATTCTGGAACTTCCATTCGAGGGGGAGGAAGCTACACATGCATTACTTTTGCTAAACCTATTTCTATAAGGATTTACATATTTGTCAGGATTTCTTCACTGGTAAAACCATTTTCTATAAAAATTGACTTTTGTAAGCTGAACTTTAACACCCATCCTTCCAAGTAGACCTGGGAAGATATGTGGTCAAGTGCTTAAGTTGCAGACTGGTCCCAAATTCTAGATTCTCCACTCACCTTAAGTGTGCAATCCTGGCCAAACCCTCGGTCCCTCCAGTGTGCAATCCCAGCTTTTGCCCTGAAGAGATCCAATTAATAAGCAGAACAAATGTGTGCAGCAGCTTTTAATTAACAAAACATTTCATTGTCACTAAGATGGGAAGTTTCTAGTACTTTTGTGCTGTGAAGTGTGTGTACTACGGGTCGCATGGTCTTGATTCTCAAAAGTAGGCAGGTACGATTATTCTCAAGACTTGAAGCCTCATAACAAAAGATACTGGGATACGATTGCCTGTTTATTGGTTAACCCAGGCATGCTGCTCATTAATGTGTAGGGTGCAGAAAATGTGAATTTATGTATAAATTCAAACCTGTTTTGTCAAATAACACATCATGTTAAACGTTTTTCTTTAGAAATTATGCAGAAGCTTAGATACTTAACTGGAGCTTTATTTTGGATGTATTTGAAGCAAAATAGCTAATGCACCCCTCAGTTATCACTGACCATTAACAGAGCAGTGTT